>NC_092373.1:52427698-53627698 GCF_030028105.1 Mobula birostris
AGGATTTCAAAATTATACATCAATACATTAACAATTCCCTTCCATGGAAATGGATGAATGAAATTGCCGGAGTGTGAAAAGCAGAATTCTCTGCTGATTTTGAACCTTCATCACCTGGGCTTCAACTCATAAGTTTCACATAATGCAAATATAATGTTTTCATTGATCTCAGCTTTGAAGGCCGCTTCCAGCATGCAGTGACTGGCTCTCTGTCCTTGTTGTGTTCCTTTGCATTCTTGGCTCTTGGCAGAGTTCATCCTTCGGTAATAGTAGAAGTTCAAGAGAGTGTTGCATTTACAATTTAGTTGTTGCTAGATATTCTGGTTGTCCTCACCAACTAATTATCAGCATTGTCTGGTAGAGAAACAAGCATTTCATCTCAAGTGCTAATTGTGATGAACTTCAAAGTAAAACAAACAATGTACAACCCCTAGTAGATGAGAGTTATTAAATTTAGTGTGAGGTACTCATCAGTGCTCTTAACTCATCTCTCAACAACTAAAATTCAAAAAAGCCTTTGGAACAGATTAAATCCCTGGAGAAGAACCAAAACATGAAGTATTCCTGAAAACCCCAGAACAACCTTACTTCACTCAACTGAGAAATAAATTGAATTGAATTGACTTTATTTCCTACATCTTTCACATTATCAAGGAGTAAAAATAGTTACGTTATGTCTCCGGCTAAATGTGGAATTTATAGTAATTTGTAATAAATAGTATGTACAACAGGACAGTCAATACAACATAGAAATACAGTTGCATCAGCATGAATTAATCAGTCTGATGGCCTGGTGGAAGAAGCTGTCCCAGAGGCTGTTGGTCCTGGCTTTTATGCTGCGGTACAGTTTCCCAGATGGTAGCAGCTGGAACAGTTTGTGGTTGGGGTGACTCAGGTTACCAATGATCCTTCAGGCCCTTTTTATACACCCGTCTCTGTAAATGTCCTGAATAGTGGGAAGTCCACATCTACAGATGTACTATGCTCTCCGCACCACTTTCCAAAGACTCCTGCAATTGAGGGAAGTACAGTTCCCATACTAGACAGTTATGCAGCCAGTCAGGATGCTCTCAATTGTGCCCCTGTAGAAAGTTCTTAGGATTAGGGGCCCATACCGAAGTTCTTCAACTGTCGGAGGTGAAAGAGGCGCTGTTGTGCTTTGTTCATCATGTGTCCCGGTCTCTCAAAAAAAATTGAATTACAACGATGTTCAAAAAAGAAACATGCCCATTTGTGAATATCACAGTGGAACTTCCCTACTGCCTGCCACAGAAACAAAAAAATCAGTATGAAAATCTCTCTCATAAGGGTCTCCTTCCCATGGCCAAAGGACTCTAACCAAAACCCCATTCAGTAGCATGACAGGCTTGATCTTCACCACAAAAATATGAGAAACAACAGCCATCAAAGTAACAGCCATACTCACCCAATTAACCACCAGAACCCAACAGCCGTCAAGAATGGGGGTGAAGCAAATCACTGCTGTTATACCAAGCCTTTTCACAATATTCTTTGCCACACCATTTAACATTGCCATCGACAAGCTCCTTCCCAGAGAGGGAATTGATCTTCAGAATGGATAGGAGCCTATTCAAACAACACCACCACATCAAAACCAGGATCATTCTAACCACAGTCATCAATTTACATCTTCCAGATGACACTGTGTGCAAATGCAGCCACAGTCTAATCTGCAAACCACAGATCTGCATTTTCACTGAAGTGCTACACATGTATAAGGGTCATTCACAAATCCATTGGCACAAAACCTCACACCACAATTAATAAAAGTCCATGATAACACTTTGAAGAACTTGAAGCCCTTTCCAAATCCCAGAAGGTATTTCTCAGTAAATGAGCAGACAGTTAAGGTGAAAACTACCATCTGCAGTGAGCTGAGGCAGCGTTCCGCTACCTGAATAAAACAGAGCTTGAAGACTAAGATTTCAAATATAGCCAACCTTATGATTTCCGGTGCAGTAACAACCCGACACTGATGCATGTTTCGGGTGTGCACAACCTACAGTGTCTTCTTGAAAATATTGAAAGGTGCAAGCAATTCCACCACAGAAAAATCCCATCAAATGCAACGAGAGAACAGACAAAGCAATGACAGTGTCTTTCCACAGGCCAGCAAACAGAACTGAAGGCACAGTTCACCAAAATTCCCATAAGCCTGATATAAGGCCTACAAAATATCAAACAATACAACAGAAAATGCTGGAAGCACTCAGATCAGGTAGCATCAATGGAAAGCAGGACAGAATTTCTGCTTCAGGTCAAAAATATTCCTTGTTTGCCATGGAAAGCAATCTTCAGGAGGGCAGAAAAAAATGTTTCAAGGAAGTTCAGAAGCATCTTTGAAAAGTGCAACATCACCAATAGCTCAAGCAGGAGCCTCACCCAAAACTACTCAAATGAGAAGAAGCACTCCTGAGACTGCTTCAACAAAAAAATCATTGCAACTCAGCAGAAACAATGTTTTGCAGCTCAGAACATCTAACTACCCATCTACCCAAGTACCACATGCCCTTGCCATGGAGCAGTCTACAGGCCTTACCAAGGAATCAACAGGCACTTACCAGGGACCCATTAAACTTTAATGGAAACAAGTCATGCTTGATTTCAAGGGAACACCTGAGATCAGCAGATTGTGGTCCTCAGACTTGCCAATGACTACGATCTCTTGAGTTGCCACAAAATGTTTACCTCCAATTATTTTCCTTGGTTTCAGTGCAGAAAATAAAAACATACAAGATTGTTTAACGTAATTGTGATTTCCAGTACACAATAGTAAATGAGAATGAAATAATTGTTACTCTGCATCCAATGCAGCACAAAAAAACTAAGACAACAGCATAAATAGATATTGATTGTACGTTCATCAAGTGACATTAGGCACAGGAGTGCCTGAGCACAAGGTGACTGACAGGAAATTATAAACTTGTGGTGGTGTAGAGTATGGAAGGGTGGGGTTGTGGGTGGAAATGCTGAGGGAAAGTAACTGTTTTTGAGTTTGTTGGTACTAGTGCAGAATCTATGCAGCCTCCTTCCTGATGGAAGTGTGATGAACGAATTTTTTGAGCATATGTGCATTCTTGATCATTTTCGAACGAAATTCACATCACACCCTTGTTCGTCATCTTAAATGCTGCTCGACACTCGATAACAAAATCAAAACAACCATTTCAGGGAGGTTTATCCACAAGGCTAAAATTCATGAATTCCAATTGCTCAAATGCATGCAGCTTAAAGGTAATTGGCAGCACTCCCAATCTCCACACCCTACCTTCCCCCAACTACCTCAATCAATCACACCCATTACTTAAATCGTCCTCCTGCTTTAATGGAATTGAAATTGAAATAAAATATATATCGATCCAGGCAAAAACATCCTTAGGCAGATGTGCAATTGGACATAATAATCTTAACAAAAACAAATGGAAGTGAAGTTATTTGCTTAGACAAGCTATTTGCCAGAGATCGTGTCCATTCCACCACAGGTATTTTAAAATTTTGAATTAATTTACCATTACTTCCAGCTTTCGCACACAAATTTGCTTTAAAAAAAAGTCATTAATGATACTGTCCCTTGCAGTCATATTACATTATACAAATGATCTAAGATGGAAATGTCCAAGATGCTCATTTCCAAATAATGGCTTAGTAAAGAGGTTAATTTGAATTCTGGTAATCTGCACAATACATTGTAAATCAACTGTAAGACTTTCTATTAAAAAGAGCTTCACTGGAAGAATCAGGCAGAATAAACCTTCTGCAATTCTTGTTACTTGACAAGTTATAGAATAGGAAATTAAAAAGCTTCCTCTCTAATTTGTAAAAATATTTCTATCATTAATCATGCTGTCATAAACCAAATATAGGACATCTGAAACATATTTCTGAAGAAGATATTGCAATACAAAGAAAATTAATTTAAATTTTAAATACCTACATTTTCAAATTGTTATATTTTCTTGAAGCCTTACGAATTCTATTTACACTCAAAGTTTCAGAATGAGACTTCAAGTTTGAAGCTTTTGTAAGTTTACTGACTATCTAAAAAGACCGAACAAAATCAGATTTTAATTTCTACTTCCTCAAAGATTAACTCATCGGTCACTTTTTTTTTTAAAACCTCAGACTCTGGTACACAAATGTGCTTCACATTTGAGCGCCAGTTATCAAATGTATTTATTTAAAGATACAGTGCAGAATAGGCCCTTCAAGCCACTTTGCCAAGCAACCCTCGATTTAACCCTAGCCTGATCATGGGACAATTTAAAATGACCAACTAAACTAATAACCAGTAAGTTTTTGGACCATGGGAGACAACCGGTGCACTTGGAAAAACACCCATGCACTCCACTGGGAGGACATAATAACTCCTTAGTGAACACCAGGATTGAACTTCAACACTTTAAGCTGTAATAGTGTTGCTCTAACTGCTACACTACCACTGCACCCCATCATTTATCCTTAACTATCATGCTCAAATGTGGTCCATTCCTGCCAGATGAAGCTTACATTTTTAATTTTTCCCAACTTGTAGTTCCCTCATTTGCAGTCATCATACTCGAACAATCTGTCCCGATTTCTGCACTTTTTCTCTAACTTCAGCGTCACCCTCCCTCCCATTCACCTTCTCTCAAGACAGTACGCAGTAAAGCCAGTAATGCACAACAACTTCTACCCATCGCACAAAATAAAGAGAATAACTACACACCAAGTCTCAGGAAGGAGTTGTGCCATGAGCAGAAGAAATTACAGAAAAAAAAATAGAAATTAGAAACATTGTCACCGAGCCCAAACAAGAAAGGAAGGAGTAAATCAATGAAACTATGAGAAGATTTTCAGACATTTTGTGCATGAAGACAGCCAAAGAAAGTGCAGTGGAGAATATCAAGGCTATAATCAAACATAATTTCAAGGAATGAGGCCAGACATTGAGCAAAAAAAAGAGAGGGGTATAATTGAGGACTGTCAGCACAATCCTCATGATGGAATGCCTGTAAAAGTCATGGCAAACATAGGTTTCAAAGTTGGATTCTAAATGTTGACATTAAATGTGTCAAATTATGTCAAATCAAAGGTTTATTTTTTATTTATTTAATAGTATAATGCAGAGTAAGCCCTTCCAGCCTTCAAGCCACAACGCCCAGCAACTCCCAACAAACCCAACTAACCCTAACCTAATCAAGGGACAATTTACAATGACCAATTAAACTACCCAGAATGTCTTTGAATTGTGGAGGGAAACTGAAGCACCCAGAGAAAACCCACACTTTTCATGGGAAGGACATACTCACACTCCTTATATAGAGAGGTAGTTACACCCAAGGTGCAGGACACAGGAAACTGAGGGGAAAGGGGTTAAGCAGGTATTGCAAAGCACCCCAGTGTCCACCCCTATCAACAACAGGTAGATCACTTTGGATACTGTTGGTCAGGTGGAGTGGGGAGAGGATGACCTAGCAGGGGGAAGTCACAGCAGTCGGGTGTCTGGCAGTGAATCTGACTCTGCGATTCATTACAGAAGGGTGAGAAGAGATGAGCTGTGATACTCGGGGGTCCGTTAATTAGAGAACAGAAAGGAGGTTCTGTGGGTGAGAACAAGATTCCCGGATGGTCTGTTGCCTTCCGGGTGCCAGAGTCATCTCAGGTCAAGTTCTCAGCATTCTTAAGTGGGAAGGCGAACAGCCAGAGGCCATGGACCAATGATACGGGTAGGAAGAGTGATGAGGTTCTGCAAGGGCAGTGCAGGGAGTTAGGTGCTAAGTTAAAGGAAAGACCTTCAGGGTTGTGATCTCAGGATTGCTACCCATGCCATGTGCTAGTGAGGCCAGAAGTAGGAAGAATATACTGTTTAACACATGGCTAAGGTGTTGGGTGTAGGAGAGAGGTCTTCAGATCTTTGGGCTCTCTTCTAGGAAAGGTGGGACCTGTACAGAAGAGATGTTTGGACCTGAACAAGAAGGGGACCAATATCCTAGTGGGAAGGCTTGAAGTCATGTGACTTGAGGGCCTTGTGACCTTGTGGACATGAATTCTAGTGGGTGTCGCAAACTGAAGTGTGGTGGGAGCTGGAACATCGAAGGCAGCAAGAGTGGCTGCTGGAGGGCTCTGGAAATTGATTGCTCTCTCTTTCCGTCAGTAGTGAGGGATAGTTTGCTGCCAATTCTCGAGTTGGGGAATTCAAAATAAAAAGCAAAACTTCAGACTGACTGCAATACCGAAATAATGACTGTTTGTCTCCCCTCTCGTTGTGAAAGGAGCAATATCTGTCTCTCCTATGTTAGTGAGAGAGAGAACCTGTGGGTTGTCGAAATGCTGGAGTGAACAGTTAGTTTTGATGTACCATAGACCATGGTCTCTCTTTGGGGGCTTTGCTGTTGCTCACATGGTGGGTGGTGGGAATACTGATGTTTTATTCTAGAAAAAGCTGAGAGAGGGGGAAGGGGTAAAAACTTATATTTTTACTGCTGTTTGTGCATGGGAGGGGGCAAAGGGCTTTGGGGTTCTAACGTTTTATTCTTCTGTCATTCATTCTTTGGGGGATCTCTTCCGTTTCAGGAATGTCTGCGGAGAGTAAAAATTTCAAGTTGTACATTGTATACATTCTCTGATATTAAAAGGGGCTATTGAAAGTTTCCTTAATCAGTGCACAGAAGTCCAAATGAGAGAGTGTGTGATACTTGATATCTTAAGATGAGACAGATCAGGTTACACAAGTTTTTGCTGGGGAACACATTGCATCCAGTGATCACAATGCCATTAGTTTCAAAGTAAACATGCAAAGAGATAGGTCTAGTCCTCAGGTTGAGATTCTAAATTGGAAAAAAGCTCATTTTGATGGTACCAGAAATGATCTGGGAAGGGGGAATTGGGACAGGCTGTTTTCTGGCAAAGGTGTACTTGGTAAGTGGAATGCCTTCAAAAGTGAAATTTTGAGAATACAAAGCTTGTATGTGCCTGTCAGGATAAAAGGTAAAGATAACAAGTGTAGGGAACCTTGGTTTTCAAGAAATATTGATGCCCTAGTTAAGAAGAAAGAAAAGGAGGTGCTTAGCAGGTATAGGCAGGTAGGAACAAATGAGGTGCTTAAGTAGTGCAAGAAATGCAAGTGAATTCTTAAGAAATAAATCAGACTAAAAGTTGTCCTAGCAGACAAAGAAGGAGAATCCTAAGGGATTCTACAGAAATGTTAAGAGCAAAAGGATTGTAAGGGACAAAACTGGGCCTCTAGCAGATCAGAATGGTAATCCATGTGTGGAGCCAAAAGAGATAGGGGAGAGGTCCAAAAATAAATATTTTTTGTATCTGTATTTACTCAGGAGACAGACACAGAGTCTGCAGAAGTGAGGCACAGGGGTAACAACTTCATATACCCTACACAGAATATCCAGATGGTGTTTGCTGTCCTGAGACAAAACAGTGTGGATAAATCTCCAGGGCCTGACAAAGGTGTTCCCTCAGACCCTACAGAAGGTACATGCAGAAATTGCTGGAGCCTGAGCAGAGATATGTAAATGATCCTTAGTGACAGGAGGGGTAGTAGAGGATTGGAAAATAGCCAGCGGTGTTCCGCTGTTAAAGAAAGACTCTAAACACAAGCCAGGAAATTATAGGCCAGTGGGTCTGACATCAGTGGTGGGTAAGTTATTGGAAGATATTCCAAGGGACCAGCTATATAAGTATTTGAATCAACATGGACTGATTAAGGATAATCAGCATGGCATCGTACGTAGAAGTTACCAGGAAAATGGAACGGCAAGACAGTGGACGTTATCTACGTAGACTTTACCAAGACACTTGACAGCAGCCAGCACGATCAAGAAGGTTCAGTCACTCAGCAGTCAAAATTAAGTAGTAAATTGGAATAAACATTGGCTTTATGGGAGAAGCCAGACAGTGGTAGTAAATGGTAACCTCCCTGACTGGAGGCCTGTAACTTGAAGAGTGCTGCAGGGATTGGTGCTGGGTCTGTTGTAGTTTGTCATCTACATCAACAATTTGGATGATAGTGTGGTTCATTGGATCAGACAGTTTGCAGATGACATCAAGATTGGGGTGTAGTGGACAGGAAAGCTTGCCGAGGAATCCAGATCAGCAGGAAAAGTGGGCTGAAAAATGGCAGATGGAATTTAATGCAGATAAGTGCGAGGTGTTGCACTTCAGTAGGACCAGCCAGCGTAGTCCTTACACAGTGAACAACAGGGCACTGAGGAATATGGTAAACAAGGGGTTTTGGGAATACAAGTCCATAATTCATTGAAAGTGACATCATACAAACATTTGTAAGAAGATGGGGTCATAAAGAAACCTCTGGCCATACTGGCCTTCATAAGTCAAAGTATTGAGTACAGGAGATAGGATGTTATTGTGTGCAATTTTGGTCAACTAGCTGCAGGAAAGATACAGTAAGGTTGAAAGTGTACAAAAAAATATTTACAAGGATGTTGCTGGGCCTTGAGGACCCAAGTATAAGGAAGGATTGAATCGGTTAGCACTTTACTCCTTAGAATGTAGAAGACTTAGAGGAGACTTGATAAAGATATACAAAATTATGAGGGGAATAGATAAGGTGAATGCAAGCAGGCTTTTTTCATCGAGGTTGAGTGGGCCTACAACCAGAGGTTATGGGTGAAAGGTGAGAAGTTTAAAGGGAACATGAGGGCAAACTTCTTTACTCAGAGGGTCGTGAGAGTGTGGAATGAACTGCCAGCACAAGCGGTGCATGCAAGCTCAATATTAGCGGTAAAACAAAGTTTAGATAGGTACATGGATGATTGGCATATAGAGGGCTATGGTCCTATGCAGGTCAGTGGGAGTAGGCCGTTTAAATAGTTTGGCACAGACTAGATGGGTCATTTTGTTAAAGTAGTGATGACTTACATGTATAATTGTGTGAATTGCATACATCATTGAGCTACCACGATACGTGCATGCCCCACTGAAAAAAGTTAGACCGCATTCCCAGACTCCCATGTATTCCGTTGAATTAGTTTAATGTTTTGAAGTTACAAAACATGACGGTGGCATGAAGATTTTTTTTAAATGAACCCGAAATGCTACCAATCTGATGAAGTGCAGCAAGATGTTAGAACTTAAAAAGAGCTGCAAGAGACGGTTGAGTTACAAAAAGCAGCACAGCACATGCGGAGAGAGACAAGTTTAAAAATAAAGCAGTGTAGCTCATTTTCTTCGAAAGGGAAGACATGATTGAGTTTTTTTTTAAAGTCAGAAAACGGAACAACTGGATCGCACAGGCTGACTTTTGGAAAGGAGATTTCAATATGGATCTCCAACTAAGAACTTATTGTGGAGAAGAGATATGTCCTGTGGGAATGACATTCAGATTCGTAACAATGAAGCCATATTGTTACAAATGTCATTCCCACAGGACATATCTTTTCTCCACAATAAGCTCTTACTTGGAGATCCGCAAACTTCAATTTAGTATCATTGAGATACCTCTCAAACTCATTATGTGGAGTGACTGAAACAGCTGAACTAGTGTCCAATTCCATTTTAAATAATTTGACATTCACTTTCAGCTTCAGCCATTTTGCTTGTCTGCTGTTAATTTTCACACAGTAACTCTTAGGGCTACACAGTCCTTATGTCACTCTCATCATTATCCGATTTTTCATCAACAGCTTGCAGATTAGTGCTTTTTTGAAACTGCTACTAGACTTTTTTTTAAGCTTTTCTCTTCCCTGAGCAGACCATTTATTTTTGTCTGCCCAGCATGGTCTTTATATGTGTCCTACTTTGTTGCATTTTCTGGAAAGCCATATTGATCTCGTATGTGCTAAAAACAGTACCAGCATTATGGGGATGTGATTGGTTGTAACATCTACAACTTAATTGGAGATCCATCCTCAATTTGCATGCCACATCCCCTGCAATGAAGCCGACTGAAAGTGAATTAAGGAAGGTACTGGATGATGCCACAACTGCCTCTGTTCCAAATACTATGAACAGTTGTCCAGAGGACAACTGCTGGTACCAATCTCTGTGCCTCTGGTTGGAAAGCATGTTGGACCAAGGAAGGATGATGCTGCTCAGAGGAATTGTGATGGTGATGAAAGCATTGTGGTCCAACTAAAACAGTTTTTGTGGGCAACATATTTGAGAAAGCTTCTGTTAATCAGGCAGTTACTTGTGACAATGTGGCTCAGCTTTAAGCTGGATGAGAGTTCAAGAAGCTTTAGGGAAGTTGCAAGTATTCGGCTTTGTGAATATAAAGAACCAGGATTTACTCTGTGTCTGTTAAGGTTATTGCACAAACTTCAGATGTGGGACAAAAAGCTGATAGTAAAAACAGATGAAAAGATCAAAGTCCAGCTGGATGAATGGAAGTCCAAAAAGAAAGAAGTCAACGGACATACGAAAACAGAGGATTCAACTTCCCAAGATCAAGATGCACAAACTAGGAAAAGAAACAGGAAGAAGAAAGGCAGCTACTACTATCATAACCACTTACTGTAGTCTCAGCATCAATTCCTATAACCACCACAGAGAAGGCCCCAGAACCGGAGATTGTTTACACACCTACAAGTCTCACCTGCAAAGAGTGATCCCCCTTGTCAGGAATATTGTTATCCAACAACAGTAAGAAATCCTCCACAGTGATTAAATCTTTAGGACTGAATGTGACAATTTAAAAATTCATTTCTGTGGATGTCTATATATGGTAGTTGTATTATATAGTATACTGTATATATAGTTGATGCATTCTCTATTGAGACGGAGTTTATAGCTAAGCAGGGAGGACTGTTCTGTATTTATAATTTTCAGTAATATTTGAGTAATCTTGCGTACGTGTATATTGTTCAATTAAGCATTCTTGCTAGTTTAAATAATTTACTAAGGGCTGTATGTTAAATACGTGAATTGCATGTACCATCACTCTATCATGGGATAAGTGAGTACCTCACTTAAAGAAAACTCAGTTAGACCTGCATTCTCAGACTGCTGTGTCTTCCTTTGGATAGATTATTGTTTTGAAGTTGCAAAACATGACAGCAATGTGCCTTGGACCAATTCAATTTCATGCTATGTAATACACTGGATATTCAATTATCCTTGTAAAAATAATATCCATCAAAACCTGGATCCTCTAAATAATTTTAAAAAATCCATCCTACATGTTTGAATCCAATGCAACCAACACATTCAATTTACCATATCAAAACTTTCTTTCAATCATAATGTTTTAACCATGGGCATTTCCTCACAATGGTCCAAGTGAAATTATTATGTTTCTGCTGTTCAAGAAATAACGGCAGAGTGACCTACCATCGGGTCAGGAAAGTTTCATTTATTCAGAAAACTTAGACAGGTAATTGAAGCATCATTACAGTTTAATTGTAAGTAAAGTTATCCAAATACAAGTAACATCACAGTTTACAAATTTTCCTTGGAGCTTTTAAGCTGTTAAACATATATCATGCAATCAAAGTACTATCTAAAACATGATCATCCGTGTTAATGTCAACACTAATCACTAACCTTCATCCTTCCAAAAAATGGTCATTTTCCATGGAAAAAAACAGTAAGTGTTATCATGGTTTCTATGATTTAGGAAGTCTACATGCATATTTTTCCTCCATAAATAGAAATACGTACATTAATTGATTTTCCCAATTTTGTAGAGCAGTTAAGGCATCCATGCTATTTCAATAATGCAATGGCTTCCCACAGAAATACTTTTCTTCAGTAGTTATAAATAAAAATGAATTAAGAGGATGAAGTAATACTTTAGAACAAAATTACAATTGAAAGTAAAGTATAAATTAATTTATAACCAATCTAACAAACATCTAAGGGTGAAACACTGAAGTGATTTTGAACAATTAGAACAAAGAGCACATGCATACAGTGCTTTTCAGGATCTCTGAATACTCCAAAGCACATCACAGTCAATTAAGTATTTTGAAATATGATATATATCATAGTGTAGAGAAATGTGGCATAATAAAGGTCCCTTAATGAGAAAATAGAAACAAACTTATTTATGTAGTACAGTCAGTTTTTGTTACTATTAATTGCCCAGGTAATCTGAAGACTTCCCTATTCTTCAAATTTTCCATGCAATCTCATACAACCACCTTAGAGAAGATAGGAGTTCCATTGAATCTTTCACCTGAAATCTTCATCTCAAAAGGTGCACACTCTTCAATGATATGCAGGTCTAGAGTTGGAGACATCGCTTAAAGCAATGTCAGCTCTCTTGGTTCTGAGTAAATACTGGATAGATTGGTCTTTTGGCCTAGAAAGCAGGAATCTAAAACTGCGAAATAGATATACATTCAGCTTTTGGCTTTTCTAAGAAAATGCTAATTTCCTGGACAACAGCCCACTTGCTCTTCCAGCTGGCAGAGATTGAGCCACCTTTGAGGCCGAATAAAAATAGCTAAACTGAGAAACAACAGGCTGATTCCAATTAATGATGGAGCATACAAGCAACAGAATGAAAGTATGACATGTTAAAAACTGAAGATAAATAAATTTCATTACTGCAATGTTGAGACAGAATAAAGTCAGCCTATACCTAACCAACTTCTGTAGGTCCCTCATATACCTTATATACCATTGGCATAGATTCTATAGGTTGGAGTGGTTTGCTGCCTTTCTACAAACAAAACTACACCCGAGTGAATCCCTGCAGCATTTACTGACCCTGTGATCTCCATCTCGTCGGTGGATGGCAGAAGATCTTTCAAGAAGGTGAACCATTGTGAGGCGTCTGGCCCTGATGATGTACTTGTTAGGTGCTCTGTTAACATGTGCCAACTAACTGGCAGGAGTGTTCAAGGACATCTTCAGTCTCTTGCTGCTGCAGTCAAAGGTTCCGACCTGTTTCAAAAGGACAACAAAGATACCAGTGCCCAAGAGCAGGGCGATCTACCTCAGCAACCATCAGCCAGTTGCACTCACATCTACGGTGATGAAGTGCTTTGAGAGGGTAGCAATGGTCAGAATCAACTACCTAAGCAACGACACAGACCTGCTGCAATTTGCCTATCACAATAGGTCTACAGCAGATGCAATCTCTCTGGCTCTCCACTCAGCCTTGGATCATGTACAATAGTAATACCTAAATCAGGCTTCTTTTTATTGATTACAGCTCAGCATTCAACACAATCATATGCACAGTTCTAGTCAACAAGCTCCAAAACCTGGGTCTCTGTTCCTCCCTCTGCAACTGGATTCTCACCAGCAGACCAGAGTCTGTGCAGATCCGAAATAACATCTTTCTGACAATCAACACTGGTGTACCACAAAGGTGCATGCTTAGCCCACTGCTCTCATCTCTAGGCACAGCTTAAACACCATTAATCAATTTTCCAATGACACAACTATTGTTGGCAGAAGTTCAGATGGTGACAAGGAGGCATACAGAAACAAAATAGATCAGCTGATTGAGTGGTATCGCAGCCATAGCCTTGCACTCAATATCAGTAGGATCAAGGAATTGCTTGTGGACTTCAGGAAGGGGAAGTCAAAGGAGCACACACCAGTTGTTATCGAGGGATCAGAAGAGGAACGAATGAGCAGTTTCAAGATCTTCAACATCTCTGAAGATCTGTTCTGGGTCCAATATATTGGTGAAGTGACAAAGAACGCATGACAGCAACCATCATTCATTAGGAGTTTGAAGAGAATCGGTTTGTCACCAGAGATATTTGCAAATTTCTACAGGTGTACCGTGGTGAGCGTTCTACCCGGTTGTATCACCATCTGGTATGCGGGGGCCACTGCATAGGGTCAGAAAAGGCTGCAGAAAATTGTAAAGTCAGCCAGCTTCATCATCGACACTAGTCTCCCCAGCCCCAGCATCCAGGACACCTTCAAAAAGCTTTCTCTCAAAAAGGCTGCATCCATCCATAAGGACCCCCATCACCCAGGACTTGCCCACAGGAGCCTGAAGACACACAACACCTCAGTAACTACTTCTTCCCCCTTCACCATCAGATTTTTTAAATGGACAATGAACCCATGAACACTACCTCGGCATTTCCCCCCTCTCTTTTTGCAATACTTAATGTAATATTTTAAAATATGTATTTCTTACTGTAATCTAGTTTTCAAAATTATGTAATGCAACGTACTGCTGCTGCAAAATGATAAATTTCACAACATATTTATGCCAATGATAATAAATCTGCTTCTCATTCTGTCCTACAACTTTCATAATAACGTGATATGGATGTTTTAATGCAGCTAAGCAACAAATTAAACTTATTTTTAGCAACCAATGAAAGACAAGTATTTGTTCAGCTTTTGTAATGTTCCATAAATTTTTACCTTCATCTTTAAGCACAAGTAACCCACCTTTCTCCAGCCCTTCTGTCTTACAACGAGGCCTTCAAAATAGTGTGAGCAAAGGAACAAGCGTTCCCTCATGGGAATAAAAAGAAAAAAAAGTTTCTGGCTATAAGATCAAGAGTATGAACTTGTTAGTCAAGTGGAAGCTACTGCAATTTAGACCGTAGTTGGGTAGAATTAGTTGCAGGACCAAAATTTAATGTGCTTACCATACTATTTCTTCAGAATTTGTCAGAAGTATAGATACAAACTGTATAGGTTCAAAGCATCATCTGTGATTTCCAACAACAGGTATTTTTTTCTGCATTTTTCAATTCTCTCATTAATAAAATAATCTTTAACCCCTCAATCCAATTCTCTAGTGCCCCATTTCTCCATTCTCTCTGTAGTGTTCCTTAAGCATATTGCTTCCACCTAGCCCAACAACTGAATCTATGCAGTAAAGTTATGGAACAATTCAGAGTGCTCAAAGGACTCATCAACAGCAAGCACTTCCTCCCTAATTAAACATAATGGTCAACCATTCAGCCACACCATTCTTGGTGCTTAGCCTAATTTAGTGATGAGCACACTTATGCAATGTATTCTCTTCCCCTCAGGATTTTTATTTATTGTTATTTGCACAAACTATATGAGGTTCAGGCTTTTCTTGCATTAATAAACATTGAATGAAGACACAAAAACCATAACCTATTTGTTCATGCCAGAAAGCAGATCTATTCCTATATGTAATCTACAAACCTACAATCTGCAAATATGTTTCCTTCAATTGTTCATGACAAGCAAAGTTGGGGCTTAATTTAATGACAGAATCTAGGTCAACAACATTGAAGGACACTTGAATTTTATACCATTTTAAAAGTGTATCTAATGGAGCTATTCAAACTGTATTTGTAAGTGTTCCAATAAGAAATAATAAGCTTCATTTTTCAAAATACATAGCCTGTGCAAAGATACTCATCTTCACAAATATTCTACATCTGTCTCTTGAGTAAACATGCTCTGAAGAAACCCACATTTTGGTAATAACTGGAAACTCCATATCATTAAGACATTCATATTGGAAAAAAAGTTTAACGGAGCACAATGCGCCAGCTATTTAAAGCAGAGAATGTCAAGGTGCTGAAGGAAAAGCCTCAGCAGTCATCTTTGACAGTCTCTGTCATATTATTTGTGATGCTTGGCTAGATAACAGGATCTTACAGAGCTATCGAGCATTATGGCAGTTGCATTCTGAAATCACACTAAACTGAGAAGTACTTGCTTGGATGATTGGAATTGCAGGCTGCCTATACATAGAACAAAAAGCATATAATTAAATCCGAAACTGCAAAATAAACTATCATAAACAGTGAGAAACTTAAGCTACTCTTAAATAATGAAGTAAAAACTAACAAAGCTTCAGACACAGGAGCAGAATTAAGCCATTTGGCCCATTGACTAGTTCCACCGCTTGATCATAGCTGATTTAGTTTCCTCTCTCAACCTCATTCTCCTGCCTTTTCCCCATAACCTTTGGCATCCTTACTCATCAAGCACCTAACAACCACCACTTTAAATATGCTCAATGATTTGGTCTCCACAGCCATCTCTGGCAATGTCTTCCACAGATTTACCATTCTCTGGCTTAAGAAATTCCTCTTCACGCGACCTGAATCATCATTATATGTTTTTAAGAACCTCAGAGACATCTTATGTAATGGTACATCACTGTTACTAAGTGATACAAAATCTAACTAATCCTCTTGATCATTATAATTTACCTTTCATAATTCCAACAGGTTTTGTTGGAAATATGCATAGCTTGTATTTTTTCATTACAAATGCAAATAATCATCTTGCTTGTGTGCCTACCAATGGAGGTATCAACTGCATTCAAAGCTTGCTACTTAAAACAATGTCACCCCTTTTCACTTGCATTTTTATGGATTCCCTCTCCTGTTTTCCTCTCTTCCCGTCCAGTGCTCTCCATCTTCATCCTGTTCATCTCCCTTAGTCCACTCCACATCTTCTCTGTATCTTATCTTCCCATCACCCTTCCTTTCCTGACAAGTTCCTGACGCCCAGCTAATTATACAGTAGTAAGAATCAGAGCCAAGCATCTAGTGTTCTGGACCTGAATGTCAGCAGGAAAAGTAGGCAGTGAGACATTTTGCTGGCTTCATTCCTGCGTCTAATGCAATATTCCCACTAAGGGGTGGGTGGGGGAGTGGGGGTGTGCGTGTGCGTGTGTACATCTTTTGCTACTAGCGCATAAAGGATTTTAAGCTGCACACAAAACCTTGTTGGCATGATAAACTTATTTCAGGATCGTACACAATTTCCTTTTCCGGTTTCTGATGGGGATAGCGTTGACAACATGGAGTTTTTGATGATTTCTCTGCAGATTTTAGAAATGGCTTATTTATAATGTTTTTATTGAAGAAATTATTGATTCACTATGTTGAATTCCAAAGAAGCAAAGGATGTGAAGTGCATAAAATCTGCTGTTATTTAAAATGGAATGGCTTAATGGAACAGTAGAAACTGCTACACCGAAAGCACGAGGTCAGGAACATGCAGCTGTGTTAAATATTTATGTACAATACAGAAATTGGTGTTATTTGCGTGTATTGTCGCGATGCAAAAGTTGCTGGAGAATTTGCATGTGGGAAGTAGTAGAGTGATATTTGGAAACTTGACTTTTTAAAGTGTTATTTAGCAAGCAAATCACATGTGCAAAAGCTGTGGCAAGAAAATTGTTCATTACAGGCTTGCTACGTACATTTTGTGAGAGTGCAGATGAAAAGTGAAAACAATCAAACCCAGAGGAGATCAAAGTTCTTATTGCCAGTGTTTTGCTAGCTGTTACAATAAATACCTCTATACACAAAATTCAGTGCACACACATTGTTGTTACTGGGCAAAAAGTTGCACAGCACAAGATTTTTGCACACACTGCTCATAACAAATTAGAGAGAACATTGGTCTCATGTAGGCCAGAGGGGAAGCTGCCTCTATGGGCAGCAAGAGATTTGCGACCTATCCTCTAGAATGTGGCTATGAGATTTTATGTGGACCTTTCATTTTGGATAGTTGGTAAAAAAAAAAAAAAAACTGGTAACAATTGAAAATTGGTTAATGTTGATGTTGCTCAACCCTGCTGAGGTCCTTCAGCAGTTTGTTTGTTGCTCCACATGAAACCATAGTGGCTTTGAACAGGGATTCAATTTCAGAGCAACACACTTAAAATTTAACTTACTTTAGCTGCTAAACATAGCTAAATTCAAGTTTACACCTTTGATTCTAAAAGTCAGGCATTCAAGGCCACCTGCAGTAAGCTGATCACAAAATTTAACCTAACACTTCACTAAAGTACCAAAGGACATCTGCACTTGGATAACTGGTACAACTGGCTTCAATTAGCTGTGCTGGAATGGTGATTAGGAACTTTTAAATGTTTGATTTTCTGCAGGGGATACTTTTCTGAGATCACTAACTAACCCTGTATCATTATAAAAGACAAGGGCCAATCTTGAGTGTTCTCTTGTTGATTCTAAACTGCACACCAAATTGTACAAAGTACTGTCCAAAATTTAAAATACTTCATTGCTCGAGATAATTTTCAGTGGTCAACTGTATTTATAGAGAACCGTCTGCAGTCCATCTCAGTTAATGGGGCAGAAAGCTTTAGAAAGGTTGAAAAAGTACAGTACTGTACACGTACAATAACTAGTGCTGCTCCTGGCATTTTTTTTATTGTAGTTGGCACATGTTGAAGATCATGTCCACTCTGCCTCTTGATGGACAGAATCCACACTTTGATTCAGGAAGGATGAGGAGGACCCTGGAGATGACTTTCCCTGTGACAGAAATCAGGAACACCCAGTGTAGTTACCAGCCGGTATTGTCTTTTTTTTGAAGATGGTCACGATTATAACATTTCCATGGTCGATCTTCCTCTTCCCAAATTATGCATCCAAGTTTGTGGATGTGGAAATGAAATTCTTCACCACCTCTAGAACTTCAGTAGGATACTTAACAATCCCAACAGCAAGAGACTTGAATGCATATTCTTCTATCACAACTTGGGCTCTCAGACAAGAACATTGCTACATTGCTTCACTGTAAGACACAAGAACAAGGTGGAGGGGACCTCTGCTCCTCAAGAAGCAAACCAGAATTGGAACAACATTCCTTCATCATCCAGAAGTAGCTTATCCTGCAACTCCGCTGCAGAACTGCAAGGATGCCCAAATCTTCTAGGATGTTCACAGGCCATGATAACAGCAGGCACCACTTAATTTGCTCTGTAATATTCAAAGGGGCCCCAAAACATCAGTGTCAATTTTCATCTGTAAGGAGCAAATGGCATTATGCCATTCAAACCTATACTCCCATCCCAACGAAGTATTTGTTTAACCCAACACAGACCAATAACAGAATGCTACATCTACCTTGCCACTTTGATAAAGTTTCTCACACATTGCTAATTGCAGCAACTCAGAATCCCACTGCTTCAAAATCATTTTGTATCCAACTACAGGGAACCCAAGGGACAGCAGATGCTAGAATCCAGAGCAACAAACAATCTGCTGAAGGAACTCAGCAGGTCGAGTGGCAAGTTGATACTGCTCAACCTGCTGTGGTCTTTCAGATTTGCTTGTTGCTCCACATGAAACCATAGTTGCTTTGAACAGTGACTCAATTTCAGAGCAACAGTATTTAAAATTTAACTTCTTCTTAGCTGTTAACCATGGCCAAGTTCAAGTTTACAGCTTTGATTTTGAAAGTCGTGGATTCAAGGTCAACTGCGACAAGCTGATCACAAAATTTACCCAAACACCACTAAAATACTGAAGTACTTCTGCACTGTCAAAGCCTCCACCTACACACACAGGTGTACTTGAAAGGCCACTTCAAGAAGATACAAGACAACTACTAGAAATAGTATTTCACCAACATCAATTATTTATTACTTCAGTTATGGGCAAGGTTTATTTTCAATTTAGCTGCAGAGCTGTATTGTTTGGAAGATCAATACAACTGTTGTAATTAACAACCAAATTACATTATACAATTTGTCACGTACACCATGACGGTTTAAAGATCCAGCAGAAATGGAAAACACTTTGCAGTCCAGTGTTGCCATTAACTAATGGTATTTATTAGTAACCATGCAATACAGTAATAAAATGTGGATAAATCAAACAGGTTAGCAATGATTATATATATGTAAGTGTGGAAAAATATGAAAACCAAGCTTCTTCAAGTCTAGGGGTAAATAGATAGTCTTACAGTGATGAGTAAAGTTCAGTTCAGTTCATGGTATTGAGTTGAGTAGTGATGGAAAGAGAGAGAGGGAGAGATTTGAGTCTTCAGGTGAGCTGATGCCATCGATCTTCCCGTTGTCCTCCGAAATCCTTTAGAAATCACTGACTGTGACCACAACAAAGGGGACCATTCTTCTGTGGTGGAATTATCATCCCAGGCGAGGGTTGGACACACGAATAACTCCCCACCAGTCACATGCTTTTCACACCGTGAGAGCCATTGATCGATCCGCCTGATCGATCCTCCAAACCCACCTTTTCTGTGGGCACAACAAAGCTCATTCAGTGTCCAAAACCATGCGTCTGTAGGTCTAACAGCTGACCTTCTATTTATCTCACCGTGCTGAATACCAACTGTCCATCAAGCAGCTCCTCCCTTCTCTCTCTCTGTAAGAACTTGAAAGCTGCTAGTGTCCTTGCAAAAGTGTAAACATGCTGCCGAAAAACCATAACACCATCTCAAAGCAGTCTTCTCCCCTTTCTCTTTTAACAAGGTGTCTGTGTTGGACACCTCTCTCTCTCTCTTTCCAAAAGCACAGTTCATAGGGGTAATTCAGGACCCCGTCACAAATTGTCAACAGGACTTATATCAAAATTCTCAATTTACTTCTGATCCTATCTAATAACAATACTGAATAGTTATGTGTTATATCATGTATGTTAAAGCATATTCTGAATACTTCCCACTAAAATTTGGCCCTAAATTAATTTACACAAGATGTGCTGTGTTACTAATCACTGCCTTAATATAAAAATGGAGATAAATCTTCATTAAATTAAAATATAATTAGGCTCTGAGAAGAAAAAAAATCAATTCTGTACAACACATCTCACAATGGTTTGGAAAGAATGGGGCTTCAACATAATTGCATTGTGGTTAATCTCATTAATTATGTTTAATAACTGCAGTTAATGATGATGCATATCTACATACTTTTGATGCACAATTATATAAACTACAGAATGAGAAATAAATATTCAGTCTTTTGCATCAACTGACCACTACTAAAAGGTACAATTTATTTGCCACAAGTACACATATAATTGAAGTTCATTATCTCTTTTCTGTTTGAAACCACAGGCATTGTAACATTACAGTATGTTACTGAAATAATGTTATCGGCACTTAACGTTGGAATTTATTCCTGTCTTCCCTGCAATCAATTCCCATGACATACGGTAAACTTGAAATGTTTCTGACATTCTGGTGCAAGACTTGTGAATGGTATGGTCTGTCCAATGGAGCCAACAGAATTCACTTTTACAGCCTTTTATGGATATTGGCCTGTGAAAGGACACTGACATTGGTTGATTTTTACTTCCAATGGATTTGAGTGAAGAAGGAAGCTGCTGATGTGGAGAATGGCATTGTAGTGGTAGACAGAGAAATATATGTTGTTACATTTGATGAATACCTCAGGACTTCCAGCTCAGGTTTGTTTTCCTACAATATGTCCTCCCAAAAATCCGTATTACCTGCAACATTTTGCTGTATTATTTAATTGCACCCTGTTCTGTTCATTGTTATTCTTTGGCTAATTCCAACAATGCTTCAACCACGCTGCTGATGAATTAAGTGGCTCATTTTCTCATGCCACAAGTAAAAACAATTTGTAAAAACAATTGCACGTTGGTAGTTAATGTTTTACTAAAAGCAAATCTAACACAATTCAAAGTAAAACTTCAGCCTAAGAAACAATAAGATTTTATGAATACAGCTAAAGAAAAGCAAATTCGGAAGCCTTAATTTTTATTTTAACCACAGTACTATATTGGCATCAATGGCTTATTTATTCCGGAAGGTTTAGGGTCAATTTCAATAGGTCCATTTCATGTCAGAGAAGTGTATACAATATACATCCTGAAATTCTTTTTCTTCACAACCATCCACAAAACAGAGGAGTGCCCCAAAGAATTAAACAAATGAATTTACAAGAATGGTATTTTCACAGTCCACTTAAATGCGAAGGGATGAATTACATTCTTTTCAAGCAAAAGCTGGAGAATTTGCCCAACTTTCTGTAAAACTGCATGGTTTTCACATTTTGAGTATACATAAAACTCAACGTGTGCAATCCAAAAGCTACTACAATTACAGGTACAAATTAATAATTCTCCAAATCTGTATAATATTTTCAAATGTTTATTTGTATAATTAACAGATTAGTGACCTTTCAAACTAATCAGAGATATATTGCCAAAAAAGTGAAAAATACCTAAGCAACCATAGAAGCTATGTTTTTTAGTAGGCTAAGGAGCAGGAAAGAAAATGCCGTAGTAAAATAACATAAGCAATTAATTCCAATGTATTCATATTCATAAATTCTTAGTAAATACTTGGAATTTAATCCATTTAAAAAATTCTATCTATGCAGTGACTTCTTTCAGATTTTAGCTTTGCCAGACCATGTGCACAAAACACAATCTATTTTGTATTCCTAATAAATTGTTAGCATCAGCCCAAAGAATTCTATTATTTTTAATAAAAGCAAGTCTTACAGAGCTTACCTCTAATGTATCGGAAAAGACTCCACCCATCCTAAACTATTGACTGCTGAAGACGGCAGAACCTGAAATATAGAGCAACAGGGGCAATTTGTGGCAAGCTGACACACTACAAGCTTTAAGGACTGATATCAAATGTGACATTTTTCATTTATTTGTAAATGTCTCTTTTATAATGCACTGACAAGAAGCGACAGTTGCCTCTTGCAGGATAACCCAGGTGATGACAAAGTGGACGAGTCCTGACAGTTTCTTTAATGAGACTTTGTATTACGGCCACCACCTAATACTTTCTACCAACAAAGATCAAGGTCTTCACTCTCAATCACATAATCTGATAATTTAGCACAGATTAACCCTATAAAACACCAAATTAACCCATTGAGAACTTGCCTTACTGTTATTTCAATGCACTGTTTTTCAGAGAATCTAAATCCTACCACTGATCATTAAATGCAAAAATAATTAAAACATTAACAAACCATTTTAAAATCCATTCAAGAATTAAAGAAAATAAAAGATTCTCCAATCCTCAAAATAAATACTTTAATTAAAATTTGTGATTATACTGGAAGCAAATGCCTGGATTTTCAGGTCAACACTTAAGGTTTTTGCACAGCCACTGACCTTGGGGGAGGGGGGAGCGGGCTTTGAGGCACCAATTTTCCCACTTTTGATATTATGTGCAGTAATTTGGCTTTCTAGAGTCTAGCCATGACATAAGTTAATCAATCTGATCCGTCAATCAAATGGAAGAATTTTCATTTAAAAATGAGGGATTAAAAATGTTCTTTTTCCTATTTTACATGAAGTAGAAAAGTGGAAAGTGGAGAATAAAAATCAATTTATCTTGAAGACAATGGAATTCTCAAACCATTTTTCTAAAGGAATGTTATTCCATAGATAGAAACAAATATTTCAAATTAATAAACAATAACATTTTAGAATGCCATTAGAAACTTAACAAGGTTTAACATTTCAGTAGATCATACAAACAGCATTCTGCAGAAACAGATAAAGTTCAATTAAATCCCTGATTTTCTGCTGATTGTATTTGCTGAAGATCACATTGGCTTATCCAATGGAGGATAAAGAATCCAGTTATAGTGATAGTAAAACTTGAATTTCCATGTTTAATTGCACATTGACATATGCTTGAGTTGCTGTCAGCTTCACAGGGTAACAATAGAGAGCATACAAGCTTAGTTAACAACACAACCCAGAAAAACAACTGATTTTCTTTTATACTCAGAAGCAATTAAGACAACTTGTTTTCAGTTACAGAGGGGAAGAGGTCCCCTGTTCTTGAGGCTGGCTATGGGCCAAAAGCTTGCCCCTCTTATAAAGGGCATACCCATGCATGATATTCAAGATTCAAGATTTAATGGCATTTCCAGAACACAAACGTAAAGAACAACAAAATAATTGTTACTCCGGATCTGTTGCAGCACAAAAAAAACAATAAATAGAAATACACAAGATACATATGTATTGATTGTATGTCCATAAAGTGATGCTCGGCACAGGAGTGCCTGTACACAAGGTACAAACATAGCACTCTTAAAAAGAATTATGAATTGTTGAAAAATCATTTGAAATCCCACTTGTACATCTCCCAAGAATCACACTTTAAGTCATGTGGAAATGCACTGTTTTCCTAGCCAAAGAGCATACATAGCAAAGGAAAACCCCTATTCACAGACATGAATTTGATATTACATTGACCCTACTACTTAGATAAAATATCTTGTTAGTAATGATAAGGTCAATTTTTAATAGATTGCAGGAGAGGGTGACCAAAGTGTTATCACAGAGAAGTAAGCATCAATGAAAAGAAAATAACAAGAATACTGTCTGCCACATTGCCTCTTCTCTATTCTGAAGATCAACACATTTCATGCCACTACTGCCTTTGATTTGTTACACACACACACACACACACACACACACACACAGAGGAAGGGGTAGGAAGCACCTGAGAGACATGCCATAATGATCAATAAATCAAATAACCTTTCCTGGAGTCTCAGGGCTGGGTGTATCTGCACCCACGCCATCTTCCGCCCCGGCACTCCTTCTCTGCCACCAGTCCCACACCCCGCCTGCAGTGTCCATCCCAGCATCCTTCACTCCCACCAAATTTACTAACTTGCTCTCTACTCCACATTGAAATACCGTATTGTGCAAAGGTCTTTCGCACCCTAAAACTTTCCATATTCCTTTCAGAGTGGCCATCATTGGAGTGGACAGAGTTAGAGTGGAGATTTTGAGGCTTTAGCTCTTTGAGGCTTAGCGAGGAAGAGGCTTCAAGGGAAAAAAAGCTGTAGGTAGAGTTTTTATTTCTCCCCGCACAGCTTACTGCTTTTAGTTCTTCATAGGTGCTCAGTTAGGAACAGTAGAGATGCCAGGCAGGATAGTGGAATGCTCATCTTGCAGGAGGTGGGAAGGCAGGGAGACTTCGTGTCCCAGACAAATACAGTTACGATAAGTATATTCAGTTGCACCTTCTAACATCCTGCATTAAGGAGTTGGAGCTGGAATTGGATGAATTCTGGATCATTTAGGAGGCTGAGGGGGTGATAGGACATGGTAGTTACGCCCAAAGTGCAGGGCACAGGAAATTCAATGAAAGTCTGGATGGGGAAAGGGATTAAGAAGCCAATGAAGAGTACCCCTGTGGTCATTCCTCTCAACAACAGGTTTATTGCTTTGGATAATATTACTGGATAGTATGTTGCCTCACGGGTGCCAGGTTCAGGG
Organism: Mobula birostris; assembly: GCF_030028105.1. Lineage (NCBI taxonomy): Eukaryota > Metazoa > Chordata > Chondrichthyes > Myliobatiformes > Myliobatidae > Mobula > Mobula birostris. The sequence goes on from NC_092373.1 coordinate 52,452,613, forward strand.
ACATCTCGGAGAGAGCCCTCAGTATTCTTAAGTGGGAGAATGAACAGCCAGAGGTCATGGTGCATGTAGGTACTAATGACATAGGTAGAAAGAGTGACGAGGTTCTTCAAAGTGAGTTCAAGCAGATAGGTGCTAAGTTAAAGGGCAGGATGTCCAAGGTTGTGATCTCAGGATTGCGACCTAATACACATGATAGTGAGGCCAGATATAGAAAAATTATACAGTTTAAAACATGGCTAAGGAGATGGTGCAGGAGGAAGGGCTTCAGATTTTTGGAGAATTTGACTCTTTTCAGAAGGAACAGTTTGCACCTGAACTGGAGGGGGGACTAATATTAGTGTAGGAAGGTTTGGTAAAGCTACGTTGTGGGGGGAGGATGTTGACCTAGAGTTGCAGCAGCGTGGGGAGCAGAGTGTCAGAACAGATAGTGGAGAGGTTGCAGAAAAGGTTGTTGTTAAAGTCAAGTATTGAAAAGTTGAGCATGATGCAACTAATGTCCTGAGCTGCATATATTTCAATGCAAGTATCGCAGTAAAGGCAAATGAGCTCACAGTATAGATTAACATTTGCAATTATGATATTGCAGCCATTAGTGAGACTTGGTTGCAAGGGGGACAAGACTGGCAGCTCAGTGCATGGGTTCCATTGATTTAGACCATGACAGAGCGGGAGGGATGGCACTACTACTCACAGAGAATGTCACGGCAGTGCTCAGTGTAGTGAGGTGTTAATGGGTAGAACTGAGTAATAAGAAAGGTATGACCACATTAATGGGGCTAAATTACAGACCACCCAACAATCCAAGTGATTTAGAAGAACAAATCTGTTGCAAGAAACATAAGGTTGGTATAGTAGGTGATTTTACCTTTGCACATATCAACTGGGACTCCCATACTGTAAAAGGACTAGATGGGATAGAGTTTGTCAAACGTGTTCAGGAACGTTTTCTTGATCAGTACATCAAAGTCCCATCAAGAGAGTATATGATACTGGATGTCTAATAGGAAACGAGACAGACCAAGTGACAGAAGTTTGTGTAGGTGAACACTTTCCATCTGGTGATCACAACACTATTAATTTCAAAGTAAATGTAAAAAGATAGGTCTGGTCCACGGGTTGAGACTCTAAATTGGAGAAAGGCCAATTTTGAAAGAATCTGGCAAGTGTGGATTGGGACATGCGGTTTTTTGGCAAAGGTAAACTTGGTAAATGGGAGGCCTCCAAAAGCGAAATTTTGAGGGCACGAAGCTTGTATTTGCCTGTCAGAATAAGAGGTAAAGACAGCAGGTGTAGGGAACCTCAGTTTTCAAAAGATATTGAGGCCCTAGTTAATGAGAAAAAAAGGTGTATTGCAGGTAGGAACAAATAAGGTGCTTATGGAGTATAAGAATTGAAAGAGAATGCTTAAAAAATTAGGTGGGCTAAAAGAACACATGAGGTTGTCCAAGGTGAAGGAAAATGCAAAGGGATTCTACAGATATGTTAAGAGCAAAAGGATTGCAAGGGATAAAATTGTCCTCTGAAAGATCAGAATGGTCATCCATGTATGGAGCCAAAAGAGATGAGAGATTTTTTGCATTTGTATTTACTCAGGAGATGGGCACAGAGTCTACAGAAGTACGACAAAATGGCACCAACTCCATGGACTCTATACAGATTACAGAGGAGGTGGTGTTTGCTGCTTTGAGGCAAATTAGGGTGGAAATTCCCCAGAGCCTGGAAGTGTTCCCTCGGACCCTGTGGGGAGCAAGTGCAAAAATTCAGGGGCCTTAGCAGAGATATTTAAAATCATCCTTAGCAACAGGTGAGGTTTTGGAGGACTGGATGATAGTCAACGTTGTTCCACTATCTAGTAAAGGCTCTAAAAAGAAACCAGGAAATTATAGGCCGGTGGGCCTGACATCAGTCATAGGAAAGTTACTGGAAGTTATTCTAAAAAACAGGATATATGAGAATTTGGATAGACATGGACTGATTAAGGATAGTTGCCATGGTTTCATGCTTGGTAGGTTATATCTAAACAATTTTATGGAGTCTTTGAGGAAGTTACCAAAAAAGTGAATGAAGGCAAGGCAGTGGATGTTAGTACGGTATTTGACAAGGTCCCACGTGGAGGCCGGCCAAGAAGATTCAGTCGCTCAGCATTCACCGTGATGTAGTAACTTGGATTAGATACTGGTTTTGTGGGAGAAGCTAGAGTGGTAGTACACGATTGCCCCTCTGACTGGAGACCTGTGACTAGTGAAGTGCCACAGGGATCCGTGCTGGCTCTGTTGGTGCTGGTTATCTTTATCAATGAACTGAACAATAATATGGTTAACTGGATCAGCAAATCTGAGGATGGCACCAAGATTTGAGGTGTAGTGGACAGCGAGGAAGACTATCAAGAGCAAATAGAAATTAATGCAGTCAAGTGCAAGATATTGCACTTTAGCAGGATAAACCAGGGAAGGTCCAATACACTGAATGATAGGGCACTGAGCAGTGCAGTAGAAGAGGGATCCAAGAAAACAAGTCTATAATTCATTGAAAGTGGCGTCACAGGTTAATAGGGTCGGTCAAAAAAATTGCTTTTGGCACATTGGCCTTCATACATCAAATGTTTTCAGTACAGGAGATGGAATGTTTTTCTGAAGTTGTACAAGACACTGGTGAGGCTTAATTTGGAGTATTGCGTGCAGTTTTGGCCGGCTATCTACAGGAAGGATGTAAATATGGTTGAAAGAGTACAGAGAAAATTCACAAGGATGTTACCAAATGTGGAGGACCCAAGTTTTATGGAAAGATTAAATAGATAAGGACTTTATTCCTTGGAACATTGGAGATTGAGAGGAGATTTGATATAGGTATTCAAAATTATGAGGGGTATTGATAGGATAAATGCAAGCAGGCTTTTTCCACTGAGGTTGGGTGAGACTACAACTAGAGATCATGGGTTAAGGGTGAAAGGTGAAGAGTTTAAGGGGAACATGAGGGGAAACTTCTTCATCTCGAGGGTGGTGAGCATGTGGAACAAGATGCCACTGTAAGTGGTGCACACAAGCTCGATTTCAATGTTTAAGAGAAGTTTGGATAGGTACATGGATAGTGGGGATATGGAGACTATTGTCCCAGTGCAGATCAATGAGAGTAGGTAGCTTAAATGGCTCAGTACAAACTGGATGAGCCAAAGGGCCCACTTCAGTGCTATACTTTCCTACGACCCACAAGCTTCAAGATCGCCACCATCGTGCCAGTGCCGAAGCATTCCACTGCCACGGGCCTGAATGACTTCCGCCCAGTTGCACTTACCCCCATCATTACAAAGTGCTTTGAGAGACTGGTTCTATCACATCTGAAATCCTGTCTGCCCACTACCCTGGACCCCCATCAATCTGCCTATCACACCAACAGGTCAACAGAGGATGCCATCTCCACGGCACTTCACTCTACCCTGACCCACCTGGACAGCCCCAACTCTTATGTCAGAATGCTGTTCATTGACTTTAGTTCGGCATTCAATACTGTGATCCCCTCCAAGCTGATCACCAAACTTCGCCAGCTTGGTATCAGCTCATCCCTCTGCAATTGGACCTTGGACTTTCTGACTAACAGACCCCAATCAGTTAAGTTAGACAACCTCCCCTCCTCCACTCTCACCTTGAACACCAGTGTGCCACAAGGCTGTGTGCTGAGCCCTCTTCTGTACTCCCTTTTCAGCTATGACTGCATTCCTGTACATGGTTCTAACTCCATAATCAAGTTCGCAGGCAACACCACAGTGGTTGGCCTGATCGGAGGGGATGACGAGACGACCTACAGGGACGAGGTCCAGCACCTGGCCGCGTGGTGCACTGACAACAACCTGGCCCTTAACACCCAGAAGACCAAGGAGATCATTGTGGACTTCAGGCATGCTAGGAGCCACACTCACATCCCCATCTACATCAACGGAGCTGTCGTGGAGCATGTATCAAGCTTCAAATTCCTTGGTGTCCACATTTCTGAGGATCTCACCTGGTCCCTGAACTCCTCCATCCTGATCAAAAAGGTAAAATAGTGCCTTTACTTCCTGTGGAGCATCAAGAAAGCTCACCTCTGTCCCAGGATACTGACAGACTTTTACCGCTATACCATTGACAGCATACTCACCAACTGCATCTCAGTGTCATATGGAAATTGTCCCATATCGAACCGCAAAGCACTCCAACATGTGATGGAAACTGCCCAGCGGATTATCGGCACCCAATTGTCCACCATTGAGAACATCTAGCATAAACGCTGCCTGAGCAGGGCGAAAAGCATTATCAAGGATGCATCTCACCCCAACCATGGACGTTTTACTCTCCTCCCATCCAGTAAGCACTACAGAAGCCTCTGCTCCCACACCAGCAGGCACAGGAAGAGCTTCTTCCCTGAGGCTTTGATTCTATTGAACCTCACATCACAGCACTAAGCAGTATAGCACCCATATTGTACCGTCTCAGTACTTTTATATTTGTGTGCTGTAGCACTTACTTTTTAATCGCAGTTATTTTGTAAATAACACTATTCTTTGCATTTCTGGTTAGATGCTAACTACATTTCATTGGCTTTGTATCTGTACTCGGCACAATGACAATAAAGTTGAATCTAATCTGATTTAACGTGTCTCAGACTTTTGCACCATACTGTATGAGCTGAGGTCACTCTACTATGGAATGTAAGATGGCATAAATTCAAATAATTTTCTACAGCCACAACATATTTTCAATTATTCATTTACTGGACACATCAAACCAGAACTGAAATGCCAGAAATTAAAGGGACCAAAGAAATGCTGGAAATCGGGATGGACACAGAAAATGCTGGAGAAGCTCGAGGGTTAGGCAGCATCTACAGAGGAAAGGGAAAGAAACAGTCAACGTTTCAGGCTGAGACCCTTCAGCAGGACTGGAAAGAAAGAGGGCAGAGTGTAAAATGGGGGGGGGGGGGGGAGGCGGTGAAGCAAGAGCTGGCAGGTTATAGGTGAATTCAGCTGAGGGGTGATAGGCAGGTGGTTGAAGCCAAGAGTGGAAATGACACAAGAAGCTGAGGTGGAAGTGACTAAGGAAGATGGAATCTGATCGGAGGGGACAGTGGACTATTAAATATTGGGAAGGAGGTAAGAAGGAGAACCGATGGAGGAATGTATAGGTGAAAGAAAAGGGACGATAAGCCTGGTTGGATAAGAGAAAACTGGGGGGGAGGAGGAGAGGTACCAGAAGTTAGAAAAATCCATGCTGATGCCTAAAATTTTACCCAAACAATGAAAGGATGAATTAAAATAAAATCCATTATTAGAACCCAGATACAAACACGCCATCCTTGCCATCGAATTGGAAAAATGGATTGTGCAGATAACAGAAAGAGGATAAAAGATGACCAAATGAGGTGAGAAAACCTCAGAGCTAGTTAGTTAATGAACTAATGAAAATATAGGTTTCCCCTGCCACCCGAAGGTAGAGCGTTCCTATGAAACGGTTCGTAAACCGAAATGTCGTAAAGCAAAGAAGTAATTACTATTTATATGGGAAAATTTTGTGAGCATTCGCAGACCCAAAAATAACCTACCAAATCATGCCAAATAACACATAAAACCTAAAATAACAGTAACAGATAGTAAAAGCAGGAATGATATGATAAATACACAGTCTATATAAAGTAGAAATACTTCTCTACAACGGTTGCCTACACAGATCTCCGTAGCGAAAATCTCACGCAAGCACTGTTGGCATAAATGCGCTCTCCAGTAACCTTTAAACTATGAAGCTGCCAAATCAACCAAATAACACATAAAAATACACAGCCTATATAAAGTAGAAATAATATATGTACAGTGTAGTATCACTTACGGGAATTGGGAAGACATCACACACACTGATGATGGTGTGTTAGACTGAGTCGCCGCAGGTTGGGGTGGTGCAGTGCCCCCCACCCTCCAGGCCACCGACTAATACATTGCCGCGAAGCACGCAGGGGTAGCCGGGAGGCTCACAGCACATCTTTAAGAAAAACGCTGAAATAAACATGCTAATTAATTAGGTGCTGCTCTGCACGTAAATGTCGGCGCAGATCAGAGGCGATTGCCGATTGCATCGGCACTGATCTGGGCCGACAATTACGTGTGGGGCGGCACCTAATTACTTAGCTTGTTTATTTCGGCTTTTTTCTTAAAGATGCAGTGTGCGCCTCCCGGCTACCACCGCATTCTCCGCGAATCGGTACAGTGTCTGTCCGCAGCCCGGGTGTTGTGGTGGTGGGACACGGGGGTGTCATCTCATCATCAATCAGGGCAGGTAGCTCATCTTCTCCTATGACTGCCTGCCTCGATGTCAAAGGTCGAGGTTCGTCGTTTGCTGTGGCTGATGTGGAAGGCTTGTTTGACTGCTGAGCTTTGCGCATTTTTCTATCATACAGTTGTTTGTAAGCACTCTAACCATCCTGCAAATATCTCCTAAACCTACGTACCCTTTCAAGATTAAAGTCGCACTTCAGCGAAAATCTCACCCAGTTGCTTCACGTTCAGTTCCTGGACGACTTCACTTTCGCTACTGCATTCGATTTCGATTGTTAGCCTTTCCTCTTCCAATTGCATCAGCTCTTCATCTATTAGTTCTTGGTCATGGGATGCCAAAACCTCTTCAACATCATCTTCGTCAGCTTCCACAAGCCAAACTCACTTTGTCCTTGCTTCGTTCACCACGATCGAAACTCTTAATTATGTCTAGTTTTACGCTAAGTGTAACACCCTTACGAGCTCTTTCAGGCTTTTCCGACACCTTAAACTCATCTTGCTAACAGCTGCTCAATGCAACGTGTTTAAGCAATGCCGGCGAGAATCCGGGGCAGAGCGGCTGCTCGGGGTGCGCGCTGATATTTTATCGCGCGCTGCCTTTCTTCGTAACAGTGAAAACAGGGTACTAATGTAGGTCTTTCATAACAGTGAGGTTCCATAAAGCGAATGTTTGAAAAGCAGGGGACACCTGTACCTGAAATCCAAAAACTCAGATTACAGAAATCAGACATCCCACCCTGCAAAAACTCATTTCAGGGAGGTAGCACCATCAATTTGCAGGAGACTCCCGGAACTTCCGGGAGAGGTGGGATGTCTGCAATAGAGTAGCTCCTTAGCAGCTAACCAGCTCGTTTAAATAATATTAGCTATGCTAATGAACAAATGACACCTGTTAAACTCACTTCAGCATGTCCCTTACAGTCTGAACCCACCATGGGCAATAGAAAAGTTACTGTTGCAAACAGTGCAGTGAACAACAGTCATTATTTTTGACCCCTATTAGGCAGGGGTACACTTTAGTGTAGTCTGGGGTAATGTACGTTTCATATTTTCTTTTTTTGGAACATTCTGCCATGGCGCACGCGCTCTCTCTCTCTCTCGTGGTCGCTCTCTCACTCTTGCGCTCTCTCTCTCATGGTTGCTCTCTCGCTCGCATTCTCTCTCACTCTTGTGCGCTCTCTCTCTTTCTTGCTGTTGCTCTCTCGCTCTCTCTTGTGGTCACTCTCGCACTGGCTCTCTCTCGCTCTCTCTCTCATGGTCGTTCTCGCTCTCACGCGCTCTCTCGCTCACTCTCAAAAAAATTTATTTCCGGGATATTGTATATAATTTACGGGCATCAGGGAGCAACTATTAATATGTGGGAGACTCCCGGAACTTCCAGGAGAGGTGGGAAGTCTGCAGAAATACAATGTATGACCAGCAACTAGGCCTCAGCTCGTGTTGTCAAAAGGCACTTTCAACTGTCTCCAAATATCTGCTATAACAGACAACTAAGAACACATTAAATAGAATTAAAGTAGTAAAATAAATTTAAAGATAAATTAAAACTGAAAATTTAATTAAGAACTTTACATTTAGTGAAATTAGGAAAAGAAATCTCCCATCCAGAATGGGAACTCCATTGAAATAAATCTGAAACAACAGGAATTCTGCAGATGCTGGAAATTCAACCAACACATATCAAAGTTGCTGGTGAACGCAGCAGGCCAGGCAGCATCTCTAGGAAGAGGTGCAGTCGACGTTTCAGGCCGAGACCCTTCGTCAGGACTAACTGAAGGAAGAGTGAGTAAGGGATTTAAAAGTTGGAGGGGTAGGGGGAGATCCAAAATGATAGGAGAAGACAGGAGGGGGAGGGATGGAGCCAAGAGCTGGACAGGTGATTGGCAAAAGGGGATACGAGAGGATCATGGGACAGGAGGTCCGGGAAGAAAGACAAGGGGTGGGGGGAACCCAGAGGATGGGCAAGAGATATATTCAGAGGGACAGAGGGAGAAAAAGGAGAGTGAGAGAAAGAATGTGTGCATAAAAATAAGTAACAGAAGGGGTACGAGGGGGAGGTGGGGCCTAGCGGAAGTTAGAGAAGTCGATGTTCATGCCATCAGGTTGGAGGCTACCCAGACGGAATATAAGGTGTTGTTCCTCCTCTACTGTAATATTGGCGAGACCCGACGCAGACTGGGAGACTGCTTTGCTGAACACCTACGCTCTGTCTGCCAGAGAAAGCAGGATCTCCCAGTGGCCACACATTTTAATTCCACATCCCATTCCCATTCTGACATGTCTATCCACGGCCTCCTCTACTGTAAAGATGAAGCCACACTCAGGTTGGAGGAACAACACCTTATATTCCGTCTGGGTAGTCTCCAACCTGATGGCATGAACATTGACTTCTCTAACTTCCGCTAATGCCCCACCTCCCCCTCATACCCCATCTGTTACTTATTTTTATGCACACATTCTTTCTCTCACTCTCCTTTTTCTCCCTCTGTCCCTCTGAATATACCTCTTGCCCATCCTCTGGGTCCCCCCCCCCCTTGTCTTTCTTCCCGGACCTCCTGTCCCATGATCCTCTCGTATCCCTTTTGCCTATCACCTGTCCAACTCTTGGCTCCATCCCTCCCCCTCCTGTCTTCTCCTATCATTTTGGATCTCCCCCTCCAACTTTCAAATCCCTTACTCACTCTTCCTTCAGTTAGTCCTGACGAAGGGTCTCGGCCTGAAACGTCGACTGCACCTCTTCCTAGAGATGCTGCCTGGCCTGAAATAAATCTGGTTGCTTTTTCATTCATTGCCCTTCAGAAATGGCTGTTAGCAAGCTGAAAATCTAGATACAATACAGCGGCATGCAAAAATTTGGGCACCCCTCATCAAAATTTCTGTTACTGTGAATAGCTAAGCGAGTAAAAGGTGAACTGATTTCCAAGAAGCATAAAGTTAAAGATGACACATTTCTTTAATATTCTAAGCAAGAAAACATTTTTATTTCCATCCTTTACAATTTCAAAATAACAAAAAAGGAAAAGGGCCGAAAGCAAAAGTTTGGGCACCCTGCATGGCAGTACTTAGTAGCACCCTCTTTGGCAAGTATCAGAGCTTGTAAATGCTTTTTGTAGCCAGCTAAGAGTCTTTCAATTCTTGTTTGGGGGATTTTCACCAATTCTTCCTTGCAAAAGGCTTCTAGTTCTGTGAGATTCTTGGGCCGTCTTGCACACACTGCTCTTTTGAGGTCTATCTACAGATTCTCGATGATGTTTAGGTCAGGGGACTGTGAGGGCCATGGCAAAACCTTCAGCTTGCGCCTCCTGAGGTAGTCCATTGTGGATTTTGAGGTGTGTTTAGGATCATTATCCTGTTGTAGAAGCCATCCTCTTTTCATCTTTGGCTTTTTTTTACAGAAGGTGTGATGTTTGCTTTCAGAATTTGCTGGTATTTAATTGAATTCATTCTTCCCTCTACCAGTAAAATGTTCCCCATGCCACTGGCTGCAACACAAGCCCAAAGCATGATCGATCCACCTCCGTGCTTAACAGTTGGAGAGGTGTTCTTTTCATGAAATTCTGCACCCTTTTTTCTCCAAAAAAGTTCTATTCAAAAGGTTCAAAGGAACATCTAAACAAGCCTGATGCATTTTGGAAATAAGTCCTGGGGATTGATGAAGTTAAAATAGAATTTCCTGGCCGCAATGAGCAAAGCTCCTTGAAGGTCGCCACACTGTTTGATAGAATGGTTAAGAAGGCATATGGCATGCTTGCCTTCAATAGTCATTGCAATGAATTCAAAAGTCAAGAACTTATGTCGCATCTTTATCTCTAGTTGGGCAGCATCTGGAAAATCGAGTATAGCTCTGGTTGCTCCATTAATTAGTAATTTAATTGATTTGGCACAACATTGTGTGTCGAAGGGCTTGTTCCTGTGCTGTACTGGTCTATCCCACCCTGCAAAAACTCATTTCAGGGAGGTAGCACCCCTGCCCCCCGTCGACCTCCAAGGGTGTATGTAATACTTTGTTTAGTGATTTTGTCTAATCTGTAAACCAAGTTGGGTATATGCAGAAAATGTGACATTAAAATATGTACTTATATTATTGTGGCCACCCACTTTCTGGCACACACAAACCGGCTCACAACAGCGCGCGCAGGCAGAGGGCCGGCCCCAAAAAGGGCACCAGGCCATCTTCACCAGCAGGGGGAAAATCCCGCGCGTGGAAAGGGTCTGGGAATATGCATTCCCCACAGCAATCCCGCCCAGGGAGGGCGGGAACGGGAAGGCTTTAAAGCAGGCCGCGAAGTTTGAATAAATCTCTTTCATCGCAACTCTAACTCACCAACTCCGTGTGGTTATTCTAGCGCTGTGTGTAGCACACCGCTACAATTGGTGACCCCGACGGCCCAAACGATATTTGGACCAGAGATGACCAACACTGCATCTGTTCACGCAGTTGCGTTAAAACTGCCAAGCTTCTGGACGCTGCAACCCCAATTATGGTTCGAACAAGCAGAAGCACAATTCCAGATTCGGCAGATAACCTCGGCGTCCACTCGCTACTACTACGTGCTGAGCTCACTCGACCAGGAGACAGCTGCACAAGTTGAGGAGTTTATACAGCCGCCCCCGGAGGACGGCAAATACACAGCATTCAAAGCCCTGCTCATAAGGACTTTCGGACTCTCACGGTGCGAACGAGCACGCCGCTTAATGCACCTGGATGGTTTGGGAGACAGGCCGCCGTCAGCATTAATGAACGAGATGCTGGCCCTGGCCGAAGGACACAAACCCTGCCTCATGTTTGAGCAGGCATTCCTAGAGAAACTGCCCGAGGACATATGCCTGCTGCTGTCCGACGCAGATTTCAGCAACCCCCGGGAGGTGGCGGCCCGAGCAGATGTGCTGTGGAATGCCAGGAAAGAGAGAGGGCATCCGTCGCGCAGATCACCAAGCCGCGTGCCCAACGACAGACCAGACCAGGCCCGGCAGCAGAGCCTATAAAACCCGGCGACGGGAGTAAGGAGCCCAACGAACAATGGTGTTTCTACCACCAGCGGTGGGGCACAGAGGCCCGCCGCTGCAGACCACCCTGCAAATTCCCGGGAAACGCCAGGGCCAGCCGCCGCTGATGGCTACGGCAGCTGGCCATCAGGACAGCCTCCTGTACGTCTGGGATGCCGCTTTTTGGTCGACACCGGAGCGGAGATCAGTGTCTTACCTGCAACGAGTTACAACACCCGCAACAGAGAACTGGGACCCACCCTGAGGGCCGCTAATGGCAGCACAATACGAACCTACGGCACCCGCACGGTGCGGCTACAGTTCAGCTCCAGCCGGTTCACGTGGGACTTCACACTGGCCGCCGTGGCCCAACCACTGCTGGGGGCAGATTTTCTTCGAGCCCACAGCCTGCTGGTCGACCTGCAAGGGAAGTGATTAGTCCACGCCAAGACTTTTCAAACGTTCTCCCTGGGTGAAGCACAGTTGCCAGCCCCACACCTGGACTCCATCACGCTGTCCGACAATGAATTCACCAGGGTCCTGGCGGATTTCCCATCAGTACTGACACCGCAGTTCACGGCAGCCATGCCCAGACACGGAGTACAGCACCACATCCTGACCCAGGGACCACCCCTCCACGCCCCTGCTCAAAGGCTTCCCCTGGACAAGCTCCGACTGGCGAAGGAGGAGTTCAAGAAGATGGAGGAATTAGGGATCATATGACGGTCCGACATCCCATGGGCCTCTCCCCTTCACATAGTGCCCAAGGCAACGGGGGGCTGGAGACCATGCGGTGACTACCGCAGACTGAACAAGGCTACAACGCCAGACCGCTACCCTGTGCCGCACATTCAAGACTTCGCAGCAAACCTACACGGTGCAAGGATCTTTTCCAAGGTAGACCTCGTCCGGAGATACCATCAAATCCCTGTACATCCGGACAACATCCCCAAAACAGCACTTATCACCCCGTTCGGACTTTTCGAACTCCTTCGAATGCCGTTTGGTCTAAAGAATGCCGCACAGACTTTCCAGCGGCTAATGGACGCGGTGGGACGCGACCTGGACTTTGCATTCATCTATTTGGACGACATCCTCATAGCCAGCAGTAGTCGGCAGGAGCATCTGTCTCACCTCCGCCAGCTCTACTCCCGCCTGAGCGAATTCAGCCTTACAATCAACCCAGCCAAATACCAGTTCGGACTCGACACCATCGACTTCCTGGGCCACAGGATTACTAAAGACGGGGCAACCCCGCTGCCTGCCAAGGTAGATGCGGTCCGCCACTTCCCCCGGCCCAACACAATCAAAGGCTTGCAGGAATTCGTGGGTATGGTGAATTTTTACCATCGTTTCCTCCCTTCAGCAACCCGAACCATGCGCCCCCTGTTCACCCTGATGTCGGGTAAGGGCAAGGACATTACCTGGGACGAAGAGGCCGCAACCGCTTTCATTAAAACCAAAGAAACCTTAGCAAATGCCGCGATGCTAGTGCACCCCAGAACGGACGTTCCTACTGCCCTCACGGTGGACACATCCAACACAGCGGTCGGTGGAGTGCTGGAACAACTCATCGAGGGTCGCTGGCAACCCCTGGCGTTCTTCAGCAAACACCTACGACCACCCGAACTCAAATACAGTGCTTTCGACCGGGAGCTATTGGCACTATACCTGGCAATCTGGCATTTCAGGTTCTTCTTAGAAGGTAGGCCCTTCACCGCGTTCACAGACCACAAACCGCTTACCTTTGCGTTCACTAAGGTGTCCGACCCCTGGTCGTCCCGCCAGCAGCGACATCTGTCCTACATCTCCGAGTACACGACGGACATCCGGCATGTCTCTGAAAAGAACAACGTGGTGGTGGACGCACTTTCCAGACCTACCATACAGGCCCTGTCCCAGGGGGTGGACTATGCAGCGCTGGCAGAGGCACAGCAGGCAAACACTGAGATCCCCAGTTACAGGACTGCAGTCTCCAGTTTACAGCTTCAAGACCTCCCCATAGGCCCAGGTGAGAGGACCCTACTATGTGACGTAGCTACTGGCCAACCCCGCCCCGTCATCCCAGAAGCCTGGCGCCCACGGGTTTTCGAGTCCATTCACAACTTAGCGCACTCCTCCATCAGGACAACTGTCCGGTTGGTCGCCAACAGGTTCGTGTGGCATGGACTTCGTAAGCAGGTCAGTGAATGGGCCAAAACGTGCATGCAGTGCCAAACGGCCAAGGTGCAGCGGCACACCAAGGCTCCGCCGCAGCAGTTCGAACCCACCCGCCGGAGGTTCGACCACATTCATGTGGATATCATGGGGCCCCTGCCAGTGTCGCAAGGAGCGCGATACCTCCTAACTAGGATAGACCGGTTCACCAGATGGCCAGAGGCAGTCCCACTCAACGACACCACCTCCGAATCCTGCGCCCGAGCACTGATCGCAACCTGGGTAGCACGCTTTGGGGTACTGGCCCACACTACCTCCGACAGGGGGCGCCCAGTTCACCTCCAGCCTGTGGTCAGCTATGGCCAACCTTTTAGGAACACAGCTACACCACACAACTGCCTACCACCCACAGTCGAACGGACCAGTGGAGCGTTTCCACTGTCACCTGAAATCGGCTCTCATGGTCCGCCTGGAGGGGCCTAACTGGGTGGACGAGCTTCCCTGGGTCCTGCTCGGAATCCGCACGGCACCCAAGGAGGATCTGCACACCTCGTCGGCCGAGTTGGTGTACGGCGCACCCCTGGTCGTCCCAGGAGAGTTCATACCAGCCCCAGGGGGGCAAGAGGAAGAACCCACAGCAGTCCTGGACAGACTACGGGAGAGGCTCGGTAACCTGGCCCCCATCCCCACTTCACAACACGGACAGAGCCCGACCTGCGTACCCAAAGACCTGCAGAACTGTAAGTTTCTTTTTGTACGACGGGGTGGACACCGGGCACCGCTACAGCGGCCCTACGAGGGACTGTTTAAGGTGATCAGGAACAATGGGTCCACGTTCGTGCTGGACATTGGGGGGAGAGAGGAGGTTTTCACGGTGGACCGACTCAAACCGGCCCATGTGGACTTGGCGCAACCGGTCCAGGCTCAGGCACCATGGCGCAGGGGCAGACCTCCCAAACAGAGGCTGATCCAGACTGTTGGGGAGGTATCGCCGGTTCTGGAGGGGGTTATGTGGCGACCCACTTTCTGGCACACACGAACCGGCTCACAACAGTGCGCGCAGGCAGAGGGCCGGCCCCAAAAAGGGCGCCAGGCCATCTTCACCAGCAGGGGGAAAATCCCACGCGCAGAATGGGTCTGGGAATATGCATTCCCCACAGTAGTCCCGCCCAGGGAGGGCGGGAACGGGAAGGCTTTAAAGCAGGCCGCGAAGTTTGAATAAATCTCTTTCATCACAACTCTAACTCACCGACTCCGTGTGGTTATTCTAGCACTGTGTGTAGCACACCGCTACATTATGTTTATTCTATTACAACTTTAAGCAAGTCCACAGGGAGTTTGGTCTCATCACGTAGGACAGGGGTCCCCAACCTCTTTTGCACCACGTACCGATTTAATATTGACAATATTCTTGCGGACTGGCCGACAGGGGGGTGGGGGTGTTAATCACGGCCGGAATATAGGTGATAAGTCAAGTATGAGTCACTTGTAAGTGGCTAATACACTCAATTTCGTTTCTAAAAGGGTTTATCTAACGAATTTAATATTAAACACACAGCGCATATTTTCCTCGCATGAATATAGTGATATGTCAATTATAAGTCAATAGCATAACATTTTAAGTAATGTTTGGATATTAAACACACAGCACAATTTTCCCCGTATGAACATATAAAATCATTCTAACACACCAATATTGCTGAATCAGTGGGAGCCCTGGGCTTGTTTCCCTGCAACAAGACGGTCCCATCGAGGGGTGATGGGAGACAGCGATACTCGAAGGGGGTTCCTTATGTCCAGTCTATTCCGCAACTTAGTTTTCATTGCATTCATTGCAGAGATATGTTAGAAATGGAAGCAACGTTTTCAGTGCTTTTGTGGCCATCTCAGGTTATTCAGCTTTGACTTTGATCCAGAATGCCTACAGAGCTGTTATGTCAAACATACTTTTCAGCCCGCCGTCATTTGCAAGCTCGAGGAGTTGATCTTCCCGCGCTGACATGGATGATGCGTGTGCTCGCTCAACAGTGCGTGACAGGGAATGAGGAAAGGTGCAGCTGACTCATATCGCCAAATCATATCATTTCCTCGCGGCCTGGTGGGTGGGGACCACTCCTAGCACGAAGAGAGACCAATCAGGATGCTCGCTCTCCCTCTCCTTCCCCCTCTCAAAAAAATCGATTTCCGTGATATTGTATATAATTTCCGGGCGTCAGGTAGCCACTATCGATATGCGGGAGACTCCCAAAACTTCCGGGAGAGGTGAGATGTCTGTCTCTGTTCTATGCTAAATTCATTTGGACTCCAAGATGCAGAAGTCATAAAAAACTGAGCTTGTTCTTCCCTTCTCCTAAGGCATAAAGTAGTTTGGGTGCATCATATAAAATTCATGAGGTTTTCAGCGCAAAGACAGGGAAGTTGCTGCAAAAATTGCTCTCGGGGCTACTCAACCTGTCAGGAAAAACTCAAACGCATAAATGGGGCACTAGTTGAGTTAAATTTGGGGAAAAATTAAGCCCTGGGCTCTAAATGGAACAGGCTAATTCACCCATGGTTGAATCATGATGAACAAACCAGATCAGAGCTTGGGTTCAATACAATAACCATTGAAGAGAGAACAGAAACCAAGGCTGAGAATAGACCAGGAGAAACAGGAGTCTTAAGGAAGAATCCTCAGCAAAGGCTACTGGAAGCTGCAAACTAATGGAGTCATGAACCAGAGGAACAATCCTTCCCTCTGAAAGTTGAATAAATGACCAGACTGACAAGGCTAAACAATGACTGTTGGGTTCGGATCACATCAGATTTAAGATTCAAGATTCAAAAGATTCAAAAAACTTTATTATAGTCATTCTAACCATACATCAGCTCTGCAGGGCAGTATGAGACAGCGTTTCTCAGGAGCAGTGCAATCATAACATAACAAACGCAACACTAAAATAAACATAACAATAAATAGTAAACCACAACAGCCACATGTCAGTTAAAATCAGTTATATGTGTCCAGTGCAAGTTAAAAGTGCCCAAAGCAGAGTCAGGTGGAGCAGCTATTTAGCAGTCTGACTGCCTGTGGAAGGAAGCTGTTTAGTAGCCTTGTGGTTTTAGTTTTGATGCTCCTGTAATGTTTACCTGATGGCAGAAGAACAAACAGTTCATGGAGAGGGTGTGAGGGGTCTTTAATGATGTACTGTGTCTTCTGGAGGCATCGACTCTGAAAGAGGTCTTGGACAGAAGGTAGGGGACCCCAATAACTTTCTCTGCTCCCCTAACCACCCTCTGCAAGGCTTTTTTGTCAACAGCACTGCAGCTGGAGTACCAGGTTGTGATGCAAAAGGTCAGCACACGCTCAA
Source organism: Mobula birostris (assembly GCF_030028105.1). Taxonomy (NCBI): domain Eukaryota; kingdom Metazoa; phylum Chordata; class Chondrichthyes; order Myliobatiformes; family Myliobatidae; genus Mobula; species Mobula birostris. The sequence continues at coordinate 52,469,401 of NC_092373.1, forward strand.
CCACGCCTCTGTAGAATGTAGTTAAGATGTTAGTGGGGAGTGATGCTTGTTTAAGCTTCCTCAGAAAGTGCAATCTTTGTTTCACAATCCCAGTGGTGTTCCTGGACCAGGTGAGATTGTCCGAGCAACACACATAAAAGTTGCTGGTGAACGCAGAAGGCCAGGCAGCATCTCTAGAAAGAGGTGCAGTCGACATTTCAGGCTGAGACCCTTCGTCAGGATTGTCCAAGATCTGCACCCCAAGGAACTTGATGTTTTCCACTCTCTCCACTGTGGAGCCGCTGATGCTGAGGGGTGTGTGCTCAGGCTGAGACCGTCTGAAATCGACGATCATCTGGTACAAAAACATTATTGCAATACTTAATTTGGATGTAGTTAACTGCAGTTTTAATTTCACACCCAGAGTGTGCTGATGGTGAAGAAAGTGAAGATAGTGGACGAGGTACCAAATATAACAGATCAACTTTCGCTGAATGAGGTTGGATCTGAGGGTTATTAGAATTGCTCTCATCCAGCAAGAGGAGGGTGTTGTCCAACCCCAAATGTGCCTTGTAAATAAACATTTGAAAGATCAATTATCAGGAACAGAGTCGTTTGGTATAGCATATCTATCCTCCAATCTACTTTTGTACCTGATCCATTTAAGTCATTGATTAATGGCAACCCACTGAATGTTGAACACAATTATGGTGAAGTCCTTGACAATCAACACTAAGTGGTTACATTTCATCTTGCTGCAAATGATTACTGCTTATAATTTGTGTAGTATGGGTGTTCCCTGCCACTTACTATCCATGCATAACTACTATCCAGAACTCACTGCATTTGCTAAGGAGCTACAACAGCAAATATTCCCACTTCATGCAGAATTATGGAGAAAGGCAATTGATGAGGCAGTTGAAGGTGGAAGCCAATGCTTTGAGGAACTCTTGCAGTAATGCCAGAGGCTGATGACTGAACTTAATCAAATATCTTCACCGGCTAGAGGCATGCTTCATTTCAAAGGAGAAGTAATTCAACAGCTTGATTCCCATAAACTTAGGGTATTCAATACTCAAGCAATAAGCATACACAAATGACGGCGCAATAAACATGTCAGCATGAACACAGTTCACTGCAGCTTTTCAATATGAAAACTAATACAATTAATAAATGACAAACGACAAACTTTAAATAAAAGTACTTTCCGTATCTAATGTTTATTTTAGACTAGTGCACTTGTGTTGATAAAAACACAATTATAGTTTTCCCGGTTATATGTAGTTAAAGCATTGCTATTTCAGATGCCATATATATTTCACACAATTTATTTAAAATAAAACACATCCAAATCCCTCTTCTCCAGAACTCCACAACAACTCATCTGGATTGTAACAAATGATTCCCTTGGATCGTTATGCTCTCTGGCACTCTAATGCATGTGTTTCTGAAGAGTTTACAAACCATTAGCTTTTATGATAAAAACAGAAAGAACAATGTAAAACACTCTGCTTAAATAAATATGCAACTATTTTTGTTCTGTGAAACCAAACAAATCAAAAATCTGTCATTATTATCTCACTTTGGCTCTATCATTTAGTCATTTATAGTTATAGGAACTGTAATGTCATATATAATTTAAAGGGAAACTCCTTGCACTTGCTGATTCAGTAAAAAAAGAAAAACTATTTTATTGAAATATCTTCTAAACATTAACTGTAAAGATGTATTAAAATTATACTTATATTAAAATGAAAATATAAGTAAAGTCCATTTTAAAAAAAAGAGATCAACATGAACACTAGAGTACATTTCATCCATCTGAACAATGTTAAATGAAAACATTTTCTCATATTTGTCATCCAACTCACTTTTGAATAAGTACAAGATTTTTGGGCCCATTACACTGGCCAGGCAGACAATCCCATACGCACATAGTGCCTATAAAAGTATTCACCCCCCCTTTGGAAGTTTTCATGTTTTATTGTTTTACAACATTGAATCACAGTGATTTTAATTTGGCTTTTTTGACATTGATCAACAGAAACAGCTCTTTTTTGTCAAAGTGAAAACAAGTTTCTACAAATTTGTCTAAATCTATTACAGTTATTAAACACAAAATAATTGTTTGCATAAGTATACACCCTCTTCAAATCAGTATTTAGTAGATGCACGTTTGGCAGCAATTACAGCCTTGAGTCTGTGTGGATAGGTCTCCATCAGCTTTCAACATCTGGACACTGCAATTCCCCCCCCCAATTCTTCTGTAGAGGCATGATCAGGTCCTGAAGACCATCACTGAAGCTGTCAGCACAGGAGTTGAGTGGGCGAAGCGGTCCCGACCCTCCAAGCAGGCCACTGTCTTTGTCAGAGCTGGGGAGCAGCCAATAACTGCCAAAAGAACATCTGCAGGCATTCTGACCTCTGCAAGGGACTGGCAGCTGTTGGTGGACCTCGAAGGGCAGCTGAAGTTCCCCAACCATATTGCAGCCACCACCCTGCGACCAGACACTGTCCTAGTGTCTGAGTCTACTAAGCAAGTGGTGCTGCTGGAGCTGACAGTCCCATGGGAAGATAGCTTGGAAGAGGCCTTTGAAAGGAAGCTCTCCAAGTACACAGGACTGGTCAGCAACTGTCAGCAGGCTGGATGGAGAGCGAGGTGTCTCCCAGTGGAGGTTGGTTGTAGGGGATTCGTAGCCCGTTCCTTAGTTAGAGCCTTCAGCAATTTGGGCATCGAGGGAGAGAGGAAGAGGAGAGCCAACCGTAGTACCACCGATGCAGCAGAGAGGGCCTCAAGATGGCTGTGGCTCAAAAGAGGGGAGCCATGGAGTCATAAGTAGCTAGCCATTTGGACACAAGCTGGGGTCTGATCAGCCCTGGCTGGGTCACCTGGAGGAGGTTGTATGATGTTGAAAGGCTCGAAACACCCGATGATTCCAGGAACATCACTGAAGATGAGTCCAGAAGCATCAATAGATGTATGTACACAGTTTACACAACTGCTCAAGCTCTGTCAGATCGCATGGGGCTCGTAAGCGTACAGACCTTTTCAAGTCTAGCCACAAAGTCTCAATTGGATGGAGATATGGACTCTGACTTGGCCACTCCAGAACATTAACTTTGCTGTTTTTAAGCCTTTTCTGGGTAGCTTTGGCTTAAGCTTGGGGTAATTTTCTTGCTGGAAAACAAATCTCCCAAGTCACAGTTCTTTTGCAGACTACATCAGGTTTTCCTCTAGAATTTCCCTGCAGTTTGCTGCATTCATTTTACCCTCTACCTTCACAAGTCTTCTAAGGCCTGCTGCAGTGAAGCATCCCCGCAGCATGATGCAACCACACTTCATGGTAGGGATGGCGTGTTTTTGATGTGCAATGTCTGGCTCAATTTTGGTTTCATCCAAACATAGAACCTTCTTCCAGATAACTTCAGAGCCTCCCACATCCCTTCTGGCAAACTCTAACTGAGATTTCATGTGAGTATTTTTCAACAGTGGCTTTCTCTTTGCCACTCTCCCATAAAGCTATAACTGATGAACACCCGGGCAACAGTTGTATAGGCAGTCTCTCCCGTCTCAGCCACTAAAGCTTGTAACTACTCCAGAGTTATCATAGGTTTCTTGTTGGCCTCCCTCACTAGTCCCCTTCTTGCATGGTTACTCAGTTTTTGAGGGCGGCCTGCTCTAAGCAGATTTACAGCAGTGCCATATTCTTTCCATTTCTTCATGTACTCCAAGGGATATTTAGTGACTTGGAAATATTCTTATATCCATCTCCTGACTTATGCTTTTCAATACATTTTTCGTGAAGTTACTTGGGTGTTCTTTTGTCTTCACGGTGTAGTTTTTGCCAGGATACTGACTCATCAACAATTGGATTTTCCAGATACAGGTGCATTTTTACTACAATCAATTGAAACACCTTGACTGCACACAGGTCTCCAAAAACAAATCTCCTTTTAACTGAATAAGTGACTTCTAAAACCAATTAACTACACTAGTGATGATTTGTTGTGTCATATTAAAGGGGATGAATGCTTATGCAATTATTTTTCTGTTTTATATTTGTAATTAACTTAGATCACCTTGTAGAGATCGTTTTCACTTTGACATGGAAGAGTCTTTTCCAGTTGATCAGTAGCAAAAAAGCCAAATTAAATCCACAGTGATTCAAAGTTGTAAAACAATATGAAAACTTTAAAGGGGGCGAGTACTTTTTATAGGCACTGTATATCTGAGTAACCTCCTTTCAATTCAAAAATTCAAAGTATATTTATTATCAAACTATTATTTGATGCAGTATATGCCTGAGATTTGTTTTCCCACAGGCAGCTGCGAAACATCAAGAAACCATGGAACCCAAAGAAAAACATCAAACCCCCAACATGTAAAAAAAAGAACAAATCAAGCCAACACCAAAGAAAAGCGAAAAACACAATATAAAACACCAAACTACAAATCACATATCCGCCCTCCACTTTCCTATGAGCAATTTTAATTTATGCTGCTTACTTCATTCTCCATTCATTGAAATATTCAAAACTGTGGCTTGTTATTCCATGAATAAAATTGCTTTCAATTTCAAAACAAATTTTTTCTATTGATTCTCAAAGGTGCCCTAATAAGGACTCTCTGTCAATTTCCTCTATAGCTTGAATACTTTCTTCAGTCTTGTATAATTTGAGCAGGTACAGTCCTTAAAGCACCTGAGCCTCCTCCTTTGTTCAACAAACGAAAGATTTTCCCATTTGATCCCTATGCAAGTCAATGCGTAATCAAATCTCCACAATCTCCATCAGCACAGGTGCACCACAAGGCTGTCTGCAAAGTCCCTTTCTCCACTCGCTTTGTACTTATGACCGAGTGGCTCAGCACAGCTCCAAAACATTGAAGACCTGGCTGAGTAGTGCCATAACAACAACATCGTACTTAATGTCAGCAAGGCCAAGAAGTTTCGAGAGGATAAAACCAGAGGTTCATGAGGTATTCCTCATCGGGGGATCAGAAGTGGAAAGGGTCAGCAACTTTAAATTCCCCAGTGTTATAATTTCAGAGGACCTGTCCTGGGCCCAGCCCACAAGTGCAGTTATGAAGAACGCATGTCAGCACCTTCCTTAGGAGTTTGAGAAGATTTGGCATGACATCTAAAACTTCAAATCACTTCTATAGGTGTGTGATAGAGAGTATACTGATTGGCCTCATCACAGCCTGGTATGGAAACACCTATGACCTTGAAAAGAGAATCCTACAGAAAGTAGTGGATACAGCCCAGTCCATCACAGGTAATGTCCCTCCCACCATTGAGAATATCTACATGAAATGTTGTCACAGGAAAGCAGCATCCATCATCACCACCCTGGTCGTGTTCTCTTCTCACTGCTGCCATCAGGAAAAAGGTACAGGAGCCTTAGAACTCTCTCCTCCAAGTTCAGGAACAGTTAATACCCCTCAACCATTAGGCTCTCGAATCAAATGGAAATCACTGAAATGGGACAACCTATGAACTCATTTTCAAATTCCCTTCATCTTATGTTCTCAATATTTTATGCTTATTTATTATTGTTGTTATTTATTTATTTTTGGATTTGCGTAGTTTGTTGTCTTTTTCACACTGGTTGCCCAATTGGTGAGGTCTTTTCATTGATTCTGTTGTGGTCATTGGATTTATTGAGTATGCCTGCAAGAAAATGAATCTAAGGTTTGTATATGATGACGTAAGTATTTTGATAATAAGTTTACTTTAAACAGACTCCATGACTGAGCAGTAGCAACCTGAATTCCAAATTATCCACAACCATGTGAATGAAGGAATATGCCCTCATCTCAGACAAAAATAGCTAAAACACCACGCTGTGATTTTGTCCCCTTATTCTGGTTGTCAGCCAGAAAGAACAGTTCCATAGCATCTTCCTAGTGAAATTCCCTTAAAACTCAATTGCTTTGAAATTTGAGCAACGTTGTGCCATGTTTCTTATATCACTGGACTCTTTACATTGAACAATTAAACAGGTCAAACTGCATGAAATTCATGATTCTTCTACATCTATGTCCTCCATTCATCTGATGTGCTTATAAATGGACAAGCCTGGATTTACATAATTTATTGAGATTCAGTGCAGAATAGTCCCTTCAAGCCACACCGCCCAGCATCCCCCTACTTAACACTAGCCTAATCATGGGACAATTTACAATGGCCAATTAACCTACCAACCAGTAGGTCTTTGGACCACAGGAAGAAGCCAGAGCACCCAGAGAAAACCCACACGATCACGTGACGAATATACAAACTCCTTACAGACAGTGGTGGGAAAAAACCCCAGATCGCTGGTTCTATAAAATATTATGGTAACCACTTCACTACCGCACTCCCATGGAATTACGTCTATGCTTAGATACTTGCCTTTCAGTGGTGCCTCACATCCCATCCTAAGCCTGCAATCTCTGATTAATTTATCAATCTGAACTCTGGCCTTACGATTTATGAGGGGTGATTGATAAGTTTGTGGCCTAAGGTAGAAGGGGTCAATTTTAGAAAACCTAGTACATTTATTTTTCAACATAGTCCCCTCCTACATTTACACACTTTCATTGATTCTATTTTGGTCACTGGATTTGTACAAGCACCTTGTACAACAGGGACGGCATCCTCAGCCATCTTTCCTCCTGTCTTCTCCCAGCTCCTGCCAACAAAGACCTTCAACCCAGTGTTCTCCAGAAGCCGCTCCGAATTCCACTATCCTGATTGGCTAACAGCACATTCCTAAGTTGAACAACAAAGCTTCTTATCGCAGCTCAAACCCAAACAAGCTGAAAGCAGTACAGACTGCTCTTGCAGAATTGCTAAAATACAGCATAGCAGTAAAAATCTTAACTAGGGTGTTACAGATAGAAGGATTGGGGCTGATAGATGGGTAAAGATTTGTGGGTACTTGGTGAGCTGAATGGTTAATGGATTGGGGTGAAGACTGGCTGCGATGGATTATGCGGGTAGGGAAATCTAGTTCTCAGTGAGGGTGATTGTTCATTGTGAGAAAGGATTGGATAGAGAGGAATAAGAATCAGTATTTGGGAGATGGTGCTGTTGAAGAGGCTGATCTTTGGATGGGGAATGGTTGGTAATTCAGAGTGTTGTGGGATTGCAGGAGCTGGGAGAAGACAGGAGGAAAGATGGCTGAGGATGCCGTCCCTGTTGTACAGGTGCTTTGTGCAGATGAATGGCTTCAAGAAGGAAGAACCAATACTCCTGTGGGAGACCTGTTTGTTCCAGATGGATTTTGAGCAACATTCGGAAAGTGGTGTGTACTTTCACACAGACCGAGGGTCTAGCGCGTGAGTGACAGACAGGTTCAAGAAGAGCTCCAACTTAAATGCACATTTGACTGTTTAAGAGTAATGGGCCTTTTTTGTTTTTTTTTCCTTTCTTTCATTTATTAACTATTTGCTTAAATTAACATTCTTAAATATACTTCTTTATAATTGTATGCCGAGTACAATTTGTTATTTCTTGCCGGGGGCAGTAAATCACACAGCATTCACATAAACCAATGTTCGGGTGGGCAAAACATCCCAACATCACGAATCTGGCAGGACCAAAGTTGTATATACCCAAGACATACAAAGCCTGGGACAGGAGGGTTTCTCGCCGCAGAATCCAGTGGCTGTTCACAAGCGACTAACGAGCTGGTTTTCCAGAGACACCAAGTAAAAGAGGATTTCATACCTATTGGCCAACACAGCACCCTTTCCTACTCTCTGCCACTCCCACTGTCATGCTAATACCCATCTGACTTACTTCGCATGCTCCACAATGGCAGAGCAAGCAACAGAGCCTTTGAAGTGCAGTACAAAACTATGAGCCTTGTGTATTACAACTTTTCCAGCAGCTGTCCCTTAAATATGACATTGATCAAAAGTGTTTAAAGTGCCTTTTGAAGTTTTCTTTAGAAGTGCCACCCACACCGGACATTCTCTCTTCTCCCCTCTCCTAGTGGGCAGAAGACCAAAAGCCTGAAAGCACGTACCTCCAGAGTTAAGGAACACTTCTACCCCACTCTTGAACAGTATTCTTGGACAATAAGATGGACTCTTGGCATCACAATTTACCTCGTTATGATCTTAGACTTTACCTGTGCTGCATATTTTTAGTAGGCTTTTACAATTTATTCTGCATCTTTATTGTTTTACCTCATTATAACTCAATGCACTCTGTAATTATTTGATCTGTATAAAGAGTATACAAGATAGGCTTTTTTTTCCCCCACTGTATCTTAATACTGGCGACATTAATAAACCAATACTAATACTCCCTTCATAGCTTATTTGCTATCAAGAAGACTTGGATACTATAGACTTCACAGAAGTCTTAACATTGGTTTTAGCTGATCACTAGCACTGCACAGATTCTCCTTGCACATTATTAGTAATAGTAAGCCATTTGGAAATTGCTCATTTACTATTTTCTTCCTCTATTCTTTGTCCTTTGGTCAAATTTTACCAATCCTCATGCATTATAACCACATGAACATATTTTGTATAAAATTCTTGTCACTCTAGTCCATTGTTGATTTACATTGATTTAACATCTCAATCCAAAACTTCCTGGCTACAGTGAGATACCCCCTCATTAAGTGTGCACTAACCTTGTGGAAATCCATTAGTGAGAACTGATGCTGAAGCTGTCTCAACCATGATGAGTCAGGCTCTTCAAAGCAATGCATCGCATGATGGAGCTACAAACCCAGAGATTTGCTTTAAAATCAGAGTAGTACCAGAATATTGGAGGGTGGCAAATGTTATTCCTTTGTTCAAGAAACATAATCGGGATAACCCTGGGAATTGTAGACCAGTGAGACATCCGTCATGGGAAGCAAACTATTGGGAAATGATTCTTAGAGACATGATTTACAAGTTTTTGAAGAAACGGTCTGATAAGGGATAGTCAGCATGGCTTTGTGACGGGCAGGTCATACCTCACAATCTTGACTGAATTATTTGAGGAAGTGAAAAAATAAATTGATGAGGTCGCTAGAACAGTGGATACGATGCATATTCATTTTAGTAAGGCATTTGACAAGGTTTCCCACAGTAGGCTCAATCAGAGGCATGAGATCCAGGGAAACTTAGCTGTATGGATTCAGAACTGGCTTGTCCACAGAAGATAGTGGGTGATTGAGGGTAGAGCATCTGTGACTGCAGAGATCTGTTCTGGGACGCTGCTACATGTGATTTTTTTTACAAGGTGATTTGGATAAAGAAGTGAAAGGGTGGGCTAGTAGGTTTGCAGATGGTACAAAGGTTGGTGGTGTTGCAAATAGTGTTGGTTTTTGAAGGGTTACAATGGGACATTCATCGGATGCAAAGCTGTGCTGAAAAGTGCCTGGATAGTCAAATTTGAAGGCAGAGCACAGTGTTAATGGTAGGATTCTTAGCAGTGAGAAGAAACTGGAAGGATCAGAATCAGGTTTATTATCACCGGCATGTGATGTGAAGTTTGTTAACTGTGCCTTAGGGATCTGTTCTGGGACCCTTACTCTTTGTGATTTTTATAAATGACCTGGATGAGGAAGCGGAGGGATGCGTCAGTAAGTTTGCTCATGACACAAAGGTTAGAGGTGTTGTGGATAGTGTGGAGCACTGTCAGACGTTACAGCGGGACACTGATAGGATGCAAAACTGGGCTGAGAAGTGGCAGATGGAGTTCAACCCAGATAAGTGTGAGGTGGTTCATTTTGTTAAGTCAAATATGATGGCAGAATATAGTATTAATGGCAAGACTCCTGGCGGTGTGGACGATCAGAGGGATCTTGGGGTCCAAGTCCATAGGACACTCAAAGCAGCTGCGCAGGTTGACTCTGTGGTTAAGAAGGCATACGGTGTATTGGCCTTCTTCAATCGTGGAATTGAATTTAGGAGCTGAGAGGTAATGTTGCAGCTATATAGGACCCTGGTCAGACCACACTTGGAGTACTGTGCTCAGTTCTGGTCGCCTCACTACAGGAAGGATGTGGAAGCCATAGAAAGGGTGCAGAGGAGATTTACAAGGATGTTGCCAGGATTGGAGAGCATGCTTTATGAAAGCAGGTTGAGTGAACTCAACCTTTTCTCCTTGGAGCAACAGAGGATCAGAGGTGACCTGATAGAGGTGTATAAGATGATGAGAGGTATTCATCATGTGGATAGTCAGAGGCTTTTGCCCAGGGCTGAAATGGATGCCACAAGAGGACACAGGTTTAAGGTGCTGGGGAGTAGATACAGAAGAGATATCAGGGCTAAGTTTTTTACTCAGAGAGTGGAGAGTGTATGGAATTGGCTGCCGGCAACAGTGGTGGAGGCAGACACGATAGGGTCTTTTAAGAGACTTTCAGATAGGTAACACACATAAAAGTTGTTGGTGAACGCAGCAGGCCAGGCAGCATCTCTAGGAAGTTAATCCTTCAGTTAGTCCTGATGAAGGGTCTCGGCCTGAAACGTCGACTGCACCTCTTCCTAGAGATGCTGCCTGGCCTGCTGCGTTCACCAGCAACTTTTATGTGTGTTGCTTGAATTTCCAGCATCTGCAGAATTCCTGTTGTTTGCATTTTCAGATAGGTACATGGAGCTTAGTGAAATAGAGGACTATAGGTAAACCTAGTAATTTCTAAGGTAAGGACACATTCGGCACAACTCTGTAGGCCGAAGGGCCTGTATTGTGCTGTAGGTTTTCTATGTTTCTATGTTTTTAAGCAGCAGCAGTTCAATGCAATACCATAATCTAGCAGAGAGAGAAAAAAAATAAAAGAAAGAAGTAAATCAAATACAGTATAAATATATTGAATAGATTTAAAAACCTTGCAAAAATACAGAAATATGTTATATTAAAAAAGTGAGGTAGTGTCCAAGGGTTCAATGTCCATTTAGGAATCGAATGGCAGAGGGGAAGAAGCTGTTCCTAAATCACTGAGTGTGTGCTTTCAGGCTTCTGTACCTCCTACCTGATGGTAACAGTGAGAAAAGGGCATGTCCTGGGTGCTGGACGTCCTTAATAATGGATGCTGCCTTTCTGAGATACTGCTTCCTGAAGATGCCCTCGGTACTTTGTAGGTTCATACTGAAGTTGGATCTGACTAGATTTACAACCTTCTACAGCTTCTTTCGGTCCTGTGCAGTAGCCCCTCCATACCACACAGTGACGCAGCCTGTCAGAATGCTCTCCACGGTACAACTACATAAGTTTTTGAGTGTATTTCTTGACATGCCAAATCTCTTCAAACTCCTAATGAAGTATAGTTGCTGTTTTGCCTTCTTTATAACTGCATCGATATGTTGGGACCAGGTTAGATCCTCAGAGATCTTGACACCCAGGAATTTGAAACTGCTCACTCTCTGCAGTTCTGACCTCTCTATGAGTCCATGTTTATATATCCCTCAAAATTGCCGCACAAGTTGATAGGGTGGTTCAGAAGTCATATGGTGTGTTGGCTTTCATTAGTCAGGGGATTAAGTTCAAGAGCCATGAGGTCATGTTACAATTCCATAAAGCTCTTAAGAGTATTGTGTTCAGTTCTGCTTGCCTCATTATAGGATAAATGTGAAAGCTTTAGAGAGAGTGCAGAAGACATTGGTCTGGATTAGAGAGCATGTCTTATGAGGGAGGGTAGGTTGAGTGAGCCAGGACAATTCTCTTTGGACCAAAGGGGGATGAGAGGTGACTTGATAGAGCTATACAATATGATAAGAGACATGAAGTGGACTACCAGAGACTTTCCCCATAGCTAATAAGACGGAGCATAATTTTAAGATGACTGGTGGAAAGTATTGTGAAAGATATCAGAAGTAGGTTTTTCTTCTCACATTGAGTGCTGGGTGCATGGAATGCATTTCCAGGAATGTGTGGGAGGCAGATACATTAGGGACATTTAAAAGACTCTTACGTATGCACATGGATGAAAGAAAAATGGAGCACAATGGGGGAGGGAAGGTTTAGACTGATCTAAAAATTAAAAGGTCAGCACAACATTGTGGTCTGAAGGCCTGTACCGAGCTGCACTGTTCTATTGTTTATGTTTAACTTCAAATTGCACACAAACACCTCCATAATTTTATATATACTAACACCGGGTGATGCAAGTTACAAGCTTCATATTGGACAATTTCACATTAGACCAGATGTTTCCAGATAGTGTAACATTTAACAAGCTTGTTAAAAATTGAAGTAATGCAATGCTAATTCCTCAGATGCAGTTACCTGAACTTCATCTTTTGATTACCTACTGCACTTTTGAGCAATATAGGGTATCTAAATAAACATCATCAACTATTTTTAATCAACTAAATGGCAAATTTTCTTCTTTTTTCCTCCTACAGGAAATAGTCCAGGACAATAAAATGACTTTTAAGCATCCATTGAAGCGCCACTTAAATGTATTAATTGCATTTGATTTCACCACTTTCTCTGACACTTCATGACTGTTCTACTCATTACAAATTATTATGATTGCACATTTAGATGGAGACTTAACAAAGATTTTTACTCATGTATGTGAAGGATGTAAGAAATAAAGTGAATTCAATTCAATTCCAGGCATCAGCCACTCTCGTATATAAAAGACTGATCCCTCAAATCCCCTTTAAAACTCCTTCCTCACACCTTAAAATCAATGCTCTTATGTTTATGATACTTCTACAATAGGAAATTGATTTTGACTACCATATCTATGCTTCTGATTATCTTCACTTTTTCTATCAGGTTACCCTCAGTCTTATTCATGCTAAGGAAAACAATCCCTGCCTACCCAATCTCTCCTCATAATCTTGTTCTTCTAAAAAAATGAAATAACATCAGAAAATAGTGGAAATTTTCACAGTATCTGCAGAGAAAAATACAATTTCATATCAAAGACTTTCAATTTATTAACATGTTAAGGCTTTCTCTGAAGATGCCGCTTACTGGGTGATTTTGTTTATTTATTTTGAGACAGCACAGCAACCAGCCAACGAGCCGCACCGCCCAATTACACTCATGTGACCAATTTATCTACTTCTTCACAATCCATCTTTGCAATGTGGAAGGAAACCGGAGCATCTAGATTGTTCTCAATTTTTCTATCTTCCTTTTGGGTATGCAATATCTATGCAAACACGAGGAAATCTACAGATGCTGGAATTTCAAGCAACACGCATAAAAGTTGCTGGTGAACGCAGCAGGCCAGGCAGCATCTCTAGGAAGAGGTACAGTCGACGTTTCGGGCCAAGACCCTTTGTCAGGACTAACTGAAAGAAGAGCTAGTAAGAGATTTGAAAGTGGGAGGGGGAGGGGGAGATCTGAAATGATAGGAGAAGACAGGAGGGGGAGGGATGGAGCCAAGAGCTGGACAGTTGATTGGCAAAAGGGATATGAGGGGATCATGGGACAGGAGGCCTAAGGAGAAAGAAAAGTGGCGGGGGGAGCCCAGAGGATGGGCAGGGGGTATAGTGAGAGGGACATAGGGAGAAAAAGAATGTGTGTATATTAATAAATAATGGATAGTGTACGAGGGGTAGGTGGGGCAATAGCAGAAGTTTGAGAGGTCAATGTTAATGCCATCAGGTTGGAGGCTACCCAGACGGAATATAAGGTCTTGTTCCTCCAACCTGAGTGTGGCTTCATCTTTACAGTAGAGGAGGTCGTGGATAGACATATCAGAATGGGAATGGGACGTGGAATTAAAATGTGTGGCCACTGGGAGATCCTGCTTTCTCTGGTGGACAGAGCGTAGGTGTTCAGCGAAATGATCTCCCAGTCTGTGTCGGCTCTTGCCAATATATAGAAGGCCACATCAGGAGCACCAGACGCAGTACATCACCCCAGCCGACTCACAGGTGAAGTGTCGCCTCACCTGGAAGGACTGTCTGGGACCCTGAATGGTGGTGAGGGAGGAAGTGTAAGGTATGCCTAGCTATGCCTGCCTTTTTGTTGGGTTTGTGGAACAATCTATGTTCCAAACCTATTCTGGTATCTATTCCCCACTTTTCTTTCGCTACATCAACAACTGTATTGGCACTGCTTCCTGCACGCATGCTGAGCTCATTGACTTCATTAACTTTGCCTCCAACTTTCACCCTGCCCTCAAATTTACATGGTCCATTTCCAACACCTCCTTCCCCTTTGTAGATCTTTCTGTCTCTGTCTCTGGAGACAGCTTATCCACTGATGTCTACTCTAAGCCTATTGACTCTCACAGCTATCTGGACTATTCCTCTTCTCACCCGGTCTCTTGCAAAAATGCCATCCCCTTCTCGCAATTCCTCCGTCTCCGCCACATCTGCTCTCAGCATGAGGCTTTTCATTCCAGGACGAGGGAGATGTCCTCCTTTTTCAAAGAAAGGGGCTTCCCTTCCTCCACCATCAACTCTGCTCTCAAACGCATCTCCCCCATTTCACGCACATCTGCTCTCACTCCATCCTCCCGCCACCCCACTAGGAATAGGGTTCCCCTGGTCCTCACCTACCACCCCACCAGCCTCCGGGTCCAACATATTATTCTCCGTAACTTCTGCCACCTCCAACGGGATCCCACCACTAAGCACATCTTTCCCTCCCCCCCCCACCCTGCTTTCCACAGGGATCGCTCCCTACACGACTCCCTTGTCCATTCGTCCCCCCCATCCCTCCCCACCGATCTCCCGCCTGGCACTGATCCTTGTAAGCGGAACAAGTGCTACACATGCTCTTACACTTCCTCCCTCACCACTATTCAGGGCCCCAGACAGTCCTTCCAGGTGAGGCGACACTTCACCTGTGAGTCAGCTGGGGTGATATACTGCGCCCGGTGCTCCTGATGTGGCCTTTTATATATTGGTGAGACCCGACGCAGACTGGGAGATCGTTTCGCTGAAAACCTACGCTCTGTTCACCAGAGAAAGCAGGATCTCCCAGTGGCCACACATTTTAACTCCACATCCCATTTTGATACGTCTATCCACGGCCTCCTCTACTGTGAAGATGAAGCCACACTCAGATTGGAGGAACAACACCTTACATTCTGTCTGGGTAGCCTCCAACCTGATGGCATGAACATTGACTTCTCAACTTCCGCTAATGCCCCACCTCCCCCTCATACCCCATCTGTTATTTATTTATATACACATTCTTTTTCTCTCTCTCCTTTTTCTCCTTCTGTCCCTCTCACTATACCCCTTGCCCATCCTCTGGGCTTTTTCCCTCCCTCCCCCCTTTCTTTCTCCCTAGGCCTCCTGTCCCATGATCCTCGCATATCCCTTTTGCCAATCAACTGTCCAGCTCTTGGCTCCATCCCTCCCCCTCCTGTCTTCTCCTATCATTTTGGATCTCCCCCTCCCCCTTTCAAATCTCTTACTAGCTCTTCTTTCAGTTAGTTCTGATGAAGGGTCTCGGCCCGAAACGTCGACTGTACCTCTTCCTAGAGATGCCGCCTGACCTGCTGCATTCACCAGCAACTTTAATGTGTGTTGCATGCAATATCTATTTTGTTCTTGTATATATTGTCACAAAACTGTTCTATCCATTAGAATGCACAACAACACTTTTGGAAGAGTTTGAAATCGATTGAATGCTATCATCCAAATACAAATGGAACATTTCAGCAATATTCTATCTTACATTTTAAATATACTGATATATTTTATTCAATGACTTGAAGTTGGGCTGCAATTATTGTTTCATAAAGTAGGTTCAATATTTATTTAACTAATTTGCAAACATTGCAACAAGTCAAAAAAGATACACTGACCTATTTTCACATTTTACGCCTATTCGTGGAATGAACAATAAGATTCTTTATTTAAAGTTCTCCACATTATGTAAATATATCTGCAACTAAGAAAGTATTTCAGTTCTGCTCTGAATAAATTTTGTATGCAACAGAAAGATCAGTCTATTTTCCCAGCAATGGAAATTTATGCCAATTCTGAAAATTATTCAAGTAAACGTTCAGTATTGGGTTCAACTTACAAAATTTAGAGTGTACAATGCAAGCAGAAAACTGTGCAAGCAGTGAAAGAAAATGTATCAGATTGATTTAACCATGTCCAATTTTGGGAGAGGGCCAACTCCTTCGGCATGAGTCTCTAGCTTTAGTTTATCCAAACTATAGTGAGAATCTGCTTTTTCAATTACTGTTAGGCAGATTTCAAGGACAAATTTGCTAATCACTTTACAATTGTTTACATCCAAGTTTGCTGATCAGGACTCCTGCAATTTTAAGTCATTTCAAGTTCATTTATTGTCATCTGACTAAGTATATACAACCAAATGAAACAATATTCCTCCAGATCATGGTGCACCCACTTTACATATATCACACACAGCACATAAGCCAAAAATATACTATAATTAATACAATTGAAAATGCATGTAGTAAAGCTTAGCACAGGTAAACAGCAAACAGTTCCAGAGATGAAATCTCAGTGGTGGCAGCGTATAGCTATCACAGAACAGTACAGCACATAATGTTGTTCGAAACTAATTTTGCATGGTAACATAGCGATTAGCAAAACAGAACCAACAACCCGGGTTTAATTCTGCTGCTGTCTGGAAGAAGTTTGTACGTTCTCCTTGTGACCACATGGGTTTCCTCCTGGTATTCCACTTTCCTCCCATATTCCAAAGATGTGCAGGTTAGTAGTTTAATTGTTCACCTAGGTATAATTGGGCAGTGTGGGCTCATTGAGCAGGAAGGCCTGGAACTAGAGTTGCTGTGCTGTAACTCTAAACTAAAATAATTAATTGAACTAGTCGCTAAAAGCCTAAGTGAGTCCCTTCTGCCCACACAAGTCTATATCCCCACAGTCTCTGCATACCCATGTGCCGGTCTAAGAGCATCGTAAATGTTTCTATGATATTTGCCTCAAATAGCAACCTTGAAGCACCCGTCACTCTCAGTGTTAAAAAAACTTGTCCCCCACATCTCCTTTGATTCAGATTCATCTTACATATCAATAAAACATACAGTGAAATGTTTCATTTGTGTTTACAACAAACAGAACCTAAGGATGTGCTAGAGGCAGCCCTCAAGTATCACCATTCTAGCACCAACATAGCATGCTTGACACAACAACACAGAACACAAGAAGCAATGAAATAACAACAGCAAAACAAGTCCAATTCCTTCCTCCCACCCATGCACATACACAGTTTTCCAACCCCAGGACAGTCCGTCTCTGATTTCCAGTCTCTAGTGGACTCACAGTTAATGGGTTTTGACTTCTGCAGTGGACGCACGGCTCCAGCCATCAGGCTTCAACATCCAGACCTCTGATTGACCTTCAATCTTCAACCAGTACTCGCCGATGATGACTAATGAGTAGCCCCGAAACTCCAGACTCTCCAGTGACAAGGCCCCGAGCACCAGGCCTCAAACTCCACGCTATGCCTTTTTGACTACCCTAACAACTTTTGTAGCCACTTTCACAGAGGCTTTGATTTGGACTCGAAGATCCTTCTATACATCAGCACTGTTAAGGGTCCTGCCATTAATTGTGTATTGACCCCTTACCTTTGATCTCCCGAAGTGCAACATCTCACACTTAGCCAAATTAAACACCATCTGTCATTTCTCCAGCCATATCTGCAACTGATCTATATCCTGTTGTATCCTTTGGAAATCTTCTACACTTTCAACAATGCTATCAATCTTTGTATCATCTGTGAAATTACTAGCTATCTATGCATGGTTACATCCAAGTCATTATATATAAAATCACAAACAGCAGTATGGATCCCTGCACCACTGATCAGACCTCCAGCTAAAATAAATCCCACTATCCACAACCTTCTGTCTTCCATGCGCAAGATACTTCTGAATCCACCAGCACACTGTGGATCCCTTGCATCTCAACCTTCTGGATGAGCCTACCACGTGAGACCTTGTCAAATGCCCTACTAAAAACCAAATAGATAACATCCACAGCTCTAAACTTATTAATCACCTTTATTACCTCCTCAGTAAACTTCATCAAATTAATAAGATATTGTTTATACTACACAAGGCCATGCTGATTCCCTAATTAAGCCATGGCTCTCCAATTGCTCAAATTCTATCACCAAGAATCTTCTCCAACAGCTTCCCTACCAGTGATATGCGACTCCTGGTTTACAGTTTCTAGGATTATCACTATTTCCCTTCATGAACAAAGAAACAACATTAGCTACTCCCTACGTTTCACATAAATTTATTCAAATATTAGTGATCACATTTAAGAAGGTCACAAAATCACTGAAACAGATGAAAACTGAATATTTTACATATTTTCTTTTCTACGTTACCTGGTCTACAGAGTTAGCATTTTAAGTCTCCATTAAGCAAACACTACAGCAAGTGGAAAAGGGAAATATGACATTTTTGAAAAATTATAATTTGTACTGCAATTAAAAATATTGTACATCTCCCCAGTGGGTGTTTTTAGGTGAATCAGATTCTTCCTAATCCAATTTACCAGAACTCTTCCGGGGTGTTCATTTACCTTAAAAATATAAACACTGCAAATTCTTGGAGACGACACATCCATGAGATAATCAAAAAGCATAATTGCAAGTATCAGAACACTTTGGGCTTTGTCCTCTGCAACAGGAATATGAACTAAAGTCATTAATTTCTTCAGTACCATTTATACTTAATCTGCAAAACTGAGACTACTTTGCAACTCCGATAAAGTTGTTCTACAATTTGCAACGAAACAGACAAGCATCCTTCAATCAATCATCAAACTTTCATAAGTTGCCTCATTTCCTTCCCTTCTCAGGTTTACTTGTGAATAAATTCAAGACAAGGTTGAATATCCGGAAAAACAACGTGCACAGCTTCCAGAATTTACAGTTAGCATTTCAATCACTTACAATTGAATGTATTTGTTTCCAAACTATAAAAGTAGACTGATATAATCAGATTTATTTATTGCTCACTGGATAGGCATCCTTCAGAACACATCGTTCTAGTTAACTTAAATGTTGAGGGAATAATTTTGGAAGACCAACCAACTGATTCTATTAAACTAAAAAGAAAGTATTTTAAAATTTATGATGACAAAATTTGTTTGAATCAATAGCAAATGCACAAATTACACTTGCTCTGACTGCAGAGTCTCACTTGACCTAGAAAGTCACAATCTGACACAAAACATTCAAGTTCAAGTCCAGCAATCCTTGAAAAATATAAAAATGGCCAAGTAACTTCATCGGAGGAATGAAATACAAATAATTTTAAGCTAAATTCACATTGTGAATATTTTAATGCATTTTGATTATGGACATCAAAATAATGAATGTTTTCACAAGGGAAGCATGATGTGCAGTACTCTAAGTTCTTAAAATGATTCACTTTGTCAACTGTATTATTTCTTGACTAATTGTTCAGGATGGGTTCCAATTAATCACCAGCAGTTTTTGAAAATTTCTACCATGTGCATTACTTCATAATTCTTATTTCTACAGTTATTAATTTAACAGTCTTACTTTATGCAATATCACAAGTGGAAAGTATGATTTTTATAAGAAATCCTCTGATTCGCAAGTTTTATTATACATTAATGAATATGAAAACCTTATCTGATGTGACTGGTAAATCAGAGACTGCTGTTTTATAAGATCAGGAACAAAAAGGACAGATCATTTCAGGTTACTTAAAAGGACACAAAGTCAAAACGAAAACAACAGGAATTCTGCAGATGCTGGAAATTCAAGCAACACACATCAAAGTTGCTGGTGAACGCAGCAGGCCAGGCAGCATCGTCACAGAATACAAAGTTTAATAAACTATGAACTAGCAAGTTGATACAAGTTGAAGTAAAATATTAGACAATGTGATTCACATATTATATGTTCTTGAAGAGCTATTATTTCTTTATGTTTGTATCGTAGGACATGGCAAGCATCAGATAACACAATGGATTGATGCATTACAAAGTAAATTCAGAGTTGGAATGTACAGGATTTGTAATTATAATGGAACATCTTCTCTGGCATTGTTCCAAACTGATTTGGAGGAAATAATTCTGTGTCATGTAAAAGATATCAAAGTCATAAATTTAGTTTTTGAATTAGGCTAATTGTATTTTTTGTTGGATGTTTGTACATGACAAAGATGTGTTTGAGTTTGAGAATTTGAAGCTTTAATAATAATTAAATATACAGTTAAAATGTGATTATAATATCCTAAGCTGTGCTGGAATCATTCAAAAGGAGAAAAAAAGCCATGTTTCAGTCGGTTAAATTTTCCTCTAACAAACAGCATCATATACAAGTGTTCGAAGCATACAAAGAATCATTGGCGATTGTCATGGAGCAGAAATCGGAAAAAGTAACTGTTGGAGAAAGAAGGCCAAATTTCAAAAGTTGACATCAAACCCATGCATTGAATCAAACCTCTAATTCTTTTTTTTTTTTAAATTACTATTTTCAGGAGATAGAGGAGTTAAAATATTAATACATTCCAGTCAGATTGAAGTCACTTACGAGCCAAAAGAAAGGAAGATTTTCTTCACAAAATTATATTAATAAGCATATTTGAATGACAATCCATTACTTTCATGATTGGGGATTCACAGAGCATTTTCCTATCTGAAGTATGGAATTATGCCATGACCTCTGCTGTGTTTGGATTATTAATTTGATAACACAACCACTTTGGGCTACAATCCTCACATGCCAGATTGGAAAACATGTCTACGTGAAAGCAAGCTGAAGGTCAAGGAATGAGATCTAATCTGGGGTAACAATCTGAGCAAAAAATAGGCTGCAAGTGGGTTTAGATAAATATATATGATTATGAGAGAGAAAGATAGGGGAGTTTTTTTTTTAAAAAAACTATCTCCTGTAGTTAGGGTATTAAAAACAAAAGGGCATAGTTTTAAGATAAGTTACAGATTTCAGTTAGAGGTACAGTGCAGAAACAGGCCCTTTAGCCAATCAAGCCTGTGCTGATCCACCAACTATTTACTAATACTAGTCCTACATGATCCCATTTTATTCCCCCCATATTCTAATCAACTCTCCCCAAATTCCACGATCCTCCTACATACTCAGGGAAATTTACCGTGGCCAGTTAACCTACCAGCACACGTATCACTCGGATGAAAGAGGAAACCAGAGCACCCAGGGGAAATCCATGCTGTCACAGGGAGGACATGCAAACTCCACATGGACAGCAAGACCATAATCAAGATTGCAGCCAGGCCCTTGGTGCAGCGAGGCAGCTGCTCTACTAGCTGTGCCACTGTGGTGTCTATCAGGGATTATTGAGTATTTTTTGAAAATTTTATATATACAGAGAATGGCTGATATCTGGAACACGTGCCCAGAGAAGGCAGTGGAATCAAATACAAGCACAATATTTAAATCAGCAAGGCATAGAAGGATACAGTCCTAATGCTGACAAATGGAATTAGTGTCAATAGGCAAAAAATTCAGCTGGCTGTGGTGGGCTGATATAACACTGGACTCTTATGACACATGACAAATGTGTCCATCGACTATCTTGGCTTTCATCTCATTCCCATTCTTATTTCCCTATAACTTGCTCTCAACTGCAACAATCAACTTCTCATACACTTACCCTCTGGGCAAGTTACAACAGTCAATTGACCAAGCAACCAACATTCATCAGAATCAGAATCAGGTTTATTATCACTGGCATCTGACATAAAATGTGTTAACTTAGCAGCAACAGTTCAATGCAGTTCATATCACTCTTGTGTGGAGAAAACTGGAATTTGGGGAAACCTATGTGATCATATGAAAACATGCAAACTCCACACAAAGTACCAGAGTTGAAGACTGAACTAGAACAGAATTAATTTAGGACAGGGGCTCTATCTGCTATGCCATTTTGCCACCCTTTGGTAGGCAACTTAATGCTCAGAGCTGCAAGCAGGCAAAAATCAAACTTTCTTTAACTGATAACTTTGCCCAGATTTCAAATTCTTGTGTTTATATTTGGCTTGAGGTCCATCAATGTCTAAAGTCTGGAGATTAATCAGCTCAGCTTCACTCGGGGCAGTGGTTCACTACGTAAAAGTTTCATGTCTATGTTTTTGTTCCAGAACACAAGTAACTCATCACACCAGTCTAAAACAAAGCACCCAACCAGTAAATCAAATCTTAAACCATCTTTCAGTTCTTACCACAAGTTTTTTTTTAAAAAGACTGTTCCTTTTTGATTCTGCATTTAATAAGTAGACCAATGACAGATTCTACAAGTTAACTTTAACAGTGAGAATCAAGAAGGAACAGTCTTTAAAAAAGTGTGCAATGAACTGTAAGATAGTTAAGATTTGAGTTGCTGATTGGGGAAAAGTGTAGAGTTGGAAGATTCAAGTCTAAATGGGAAGTACACGAAAACATGACCATGTAAGTAAATAGGAACATGCTGAAGAAAATATACTTCTATTAGTAGTTTCATGTTTTGTAAGTATTATAAACGTGTAAACATCCCAGCATCATTCACCATCAGAAAACTATGAAATATTGTTTTGCTTCAATACATTTATTACCAGGAAGAATGAGGTTATTGTTGGTTCAGCAGACCCATTCTGAAGTCTGCTCACCAGGGATCAGGAATCCCTTAAACCTGTCATTAGTGTCCCAATCAAGGTGTATACATTCAACTACTTCAAAATTAGTTTTGATCACCAGTGTTAATAAAAAACAAAGATATTTTTTAAAATTCATACAAAAAACTAATTGAACAAGTGGGAAGGACAGTGGCTTCCTGACTAATACTTTGTAAACTAATCTTGGGGCCTGATTTAATACAGTATGTGGATATACTTAATTGCTTAATTGATTTGTACACAGACTACAAAAGATAAATATCATTAGGCAGAGACTTAACTGCAGGAGGCTTAGCTAGTGGACCAAAAGGAAAATAATTTTTAAAACATCTATACAGCATATGAATGCCATTCCTTCAGACTTTCAACACCTTTTATTTACCACACACAGCAGAACTGAGCATCTGTGAAAGTGCCGCTGGCAAAGCGAATGATGGCCACAATGAGGTGCCTTGCTGTGACAAAAGTTGCGTGGAGATGCAAGTTTCAACAGTACTTCAGGTTACATATTGTATATGTTATTTTTATATAGAGGCCCGATGGTAGTCTTAGATAGCGAGTTATATCATTTGGAAGCAGCCCCTCTTACTCCGATTTAAAGATGTTACTTGGTGGCAATATCTCACCATTAACAAACATTCTCTTCTAACTGCTTCACTCTTCTCCTCCACTACTCTGCCGAGAACCCCTGATTGAGCTGGAGGGCCGCGCCGGGCCTAGCGCAGGCGGCCAGCGGCCTTCCTTACTTAACTCGGGCCGCGCTCACAGCACTTGGGGGCCGCTCCCGGCGACCGGAAAACCCGGGGAGGTGATGGGAGGAGGACGGCCGCCCGCCACCCACAACGGGCAAGAGTGGGCGCCGTATCCCCGGCAACAGACGAGTACTACCCCTCAGGAGAGCGGCATCGGGAGCAGCATCCCCCCCGCCCCCGGGAACCTGCCGTTCCACACCTCAACGCCCAGCACCTGGCTTGGCTCGGTCGTGATAAACACGCAGCAGCTCACTCGGCGCAGACTCCAAGTCTGCATCCGTCTGTTTGCAGAAGCAATTACCAACCTGCTGTCGAGGAGATATGCGTTGATGCCATTTCTTTTATTTTTCCTTGTTTCTCTCAGTTACAGTCCGACACACCCCTTCAATTTACTCCATTCCCTACAGCAGGTTCCCAAACTCGCTCCCCTCCTACTTATTAGCAACAGCATTAAAAACAGGAGTGGCAATGCGCACTTGGAACAAACTTCAGGCAATCTAATTTATAAGTTACAGGAATCGCTCCAGCTCCACTTTTAACGACAAATTAGCTTCTTTTTTGGAAACTTCAAACTATTGTTAAAAAATTATTCCGAATCACCAAGCCATTCTGGGAAATGATACCAATTAAATATTCTTTGAGAATGCAGTTGTTCGAAGACTGTTCATTTCAGAAATAAAGTCAGCAGTATTTCGGGACGTTCGGAGTTGAAGAAAAATCCCACTGCGGAAAATATGAACTAAAAGTCCAAATAATCTTTGTCAGTGCAGGTGCTAATAATACTGCGCTATGAATGCATGTATTGTTAATTTTCATTTTTCCAACCGGCATTTAAATGTTGTCTTTATAATAACTAACCACAATCACGTTCTACAAAAGTAAGAAATACTAATAGAAACTTACTGTCGGAATTACCTCAAAGAGACAGAGCTGAGTGAAAGACTTTTGCAAGAATTAAAATGATTTTACCCAGAATGCAGTACCGAGTGTTTAAATGTTCAATACTCAGATAATTGCGAGATGGTAAAAGTGACATGTCTAGGAATTTGCAAATGGTTTAAAATTCTCTTGATGAGTTCTGTTGCTGAATATACAGTAGATGTTAACCTATTGCGAAGACATGATAAAGTAATGATAAAGCCCCAATTAACACTTGAAACATGTCCCACAACTTATAAAATATCTAACAATCACCTTCATCCTTGATATTCTTAGGAATCTTAACCCTTTAAGATGCAGGGAAATCCTACCCTAACTACACCTAAAAGATCTATTTCTCCTGCAAATATTGTGCTCTGTGGATTTTCATTAAAAAGTGTTGTGTTCTTTGTATTCACACGTACCATGGGTTACTAATAAAGGACCATCTTCTCTGTCTCAGTAGAACTTTTATTTAACAACAACCAGAACGTTTTTACAATACCATGTTTCTCAATCTTTCTATTATCCCTGTGCATGCTCAGAACTCTCCAATCACATTCTTACACGTCATATCACCACATTTTCCTCTCCTTAAAAAGAAAAACAATTAGCAACCTTGACCATAGCAAATACATAATTTAACATGACTCTATCAGTCTCTCTGGGGGTTCATGAACACAAGTAGACCTTCTAAGTGGTTCACACAGTTCTTGTGTTTCATTGTTATTTCCATGTTCTGTCTGATCTGAATCAGTTAACTGAAACTCTGAAGTTGGCACTTTCTTGAGGTCTTTGCAATTTCTTCTTAACACTGCTCCTTCTTCTGTTTGGACCATGTATGATCTGGGTTGTTCTTCTTCAAGTACTGTAACTTTCTGTGTCCATGTGTTCATTTTGTCTTGTATCCTTACTTCACCTCCTTGGTGCAGTTCAGGTAATGGACGAGAACATCTGTCAAAGTATATTTTCTGCTTTGCTTTGTGTTCATCTTTCCATCTTTTCACTTGTTCAACTTCCTCTGTTCTCAGAAGGCTCTCATCTATTGGCAGATTGGATCTCAAACGGCGTCCCATCAAGAGCTGAGTAGGTGAAAATCCACATTCAAGTGGAGTACTGTGATAAGTTAACAAAGCTTTATAAAAATCACCTCCACTATCTTTTGCTTTGTGCATCAGTTTCTTGATAATTCCTACTGACTTCTCAACTAATCCATTGGACTGAGGGAAAAATGGACTAGATGTTGTATGAACAAAGCCCTATTCATGAGCAAAATGTCTCATGCATTCACCATTTTCTGTGAAAACTTCATCAGGTACACCATGTCTGGAAAAAACTGATTTCATGCATGTAATTACATTTTCTGCTGTTGTTCTGCTCAGACCACACACTTCAGGATACAATGAGTAGTAATCTGTTATTAACAGATAATCTTTGTTGTCAGTTACAAAAAGATCAACGCCTACCTTCTGATAAGGTCTCTGAGGACTAGGATGTGGATGCAGTGGCTCCTTAGGGTTGCTAGGTTGGTATCCAAGGCATATTTGACAAGAAGACACCAATTCTGCAATTTCTTGATTCATTCTGGGCCAAAACATCACTTCCCGTGCCCTCCCCTTACGTTTTTCAATACCGAGGTGGTCTTCATGAATCTTCCCAAGCATTTCTTTTCAGAGACTTTTAGGAATCACAATTCTGCTGCCTTTGTACAATATCCCATCCACAACAGAAAGTTCTGATCTGTGGTTCCGATATTCTTGTACTTCGGAGGTACAGTCATGCTTATTATCTGGCCATCCATCCATCACCACTTGTATTACCTGACTGAGAATTTGTCCTTCTGTCTCAATACGCAGTAGTTCCAACTTTTCAGCAGAAACAGGTACAGTCGCTATGATCATATCAACAAATGCCTCAACATCAACAGCGTCCCCATGACTGTCTTTTGTTGTTGGATCCACAGCTCTGGGAAGTGTTTCAGCCATGTACATGAATTTTCCAGGTGCGTATGACACATTCAACACGTATCTTTGCAATTTGGTCATCATTCGCTGAATTCCCAAAGGACAGTCACTTAAAGGTTTGTGAAACAATGTAATCAGAGGCTTATGATCAGTTTCAACATCAATAGATTACCCTGACACAAACTGATGAAATCTCTCGCAAGCAAACATAATGCTGAGCAATTCTTTTTCAATTTGGGCATACCTTGTTTCTGGATCAGATAATGAACGAGATGCCTATGCCACTGGCAGCCATTCCTTATCAAATTTCTGGAGAAAAACTGACCCTAAACCTGCTTGAGATGCATCACATGAGATTTTGATGTGTCTCTCAACATCACAGAATTTCAACACAAGTTCTTCAGTGAGCACTTTCTTGAGATTTTGCCATGCCTTCTCCTGTTCATGATTCCAGCTCCATTTGTTTCTCTTTTGTGTTAGCTGCCTCAATGGAGCAAGCTATTCCGAAAGATTGGGTATGAATTTTCCCATGTTGTTGATCATTCCCATGAACCTGTGAGCATCCTTTTTACATTGTGGTCTTGGCATGGTCTCAACAGCAGAAACCTTCAGTGCATCAGGACGCACACCCTCACTGCTGATGATATCACCCACAAAGCTAAGTTCAGTCACTCCTAGCTGACATTTGTCTTTATTCATCTTCGGGTCTGCCTTGCGTGTTGCCTCAAAGACTTGTCTGAGTCTGGCGTCATGCTCTTGTTTAGATGATCCCCAAACAATAATATCGTCCTTAGAAGTATCCACGCCCTCAACGTGCTCATATAGCATGTGAATGGTTTTATGGTACACTTCAGGAGCTGATGCAATTCCAAATGGAAGCCGAAGAAAACAATATCTGGCAAAAGGAGTGTTAAAGGTACACAACTTTGAACTCAGTTCATCTAGCTTAAGTTGCCAGAATCCAGAGAATGCATCTAATTTACTAAAGTACTTTGCATTAGCAAACTGTGACATAATTTCTTCACAAGTAGGCAATTTGAAATGCTCTCTTTTAATGGTTCGATTCAAGTCTCTTGGATCTAAGCAAATCCTCAGTTTTCCATTTTTCTTATCAACAATGACAAGCAAATTGACCCATTCTGTTGGTTCATCAATTTTTTTATGACTCCTAGCCGTTCCATTCTGCAAAGCTTGGTTTTCAGTTGATGATATAATGCAAATTGCACTTTTCTACATGGATGTACTATGGGTGGCACTGTGTTGTCAATTTTAATTGTGCGCTCTCCTGGAAGACAACCAAGCCCTTTGAGCAAGTCCTCATACTCTTTCATTGAGTCACTGTATTCTCAATCTGTGCCACGGTCCAGGACAAAAACTCTTTTTACCAGATTCAGTCTCTCACAGGCAGATAAACTAAGTATTGACTGTACATTCCTTGGCACCACCACAAATAAAAGCATGTGCACAATACTTTTGTGTGATACTTTTGCCACACATGTTCCTTTAACTGGAATGTCTGCACCTGAATACCCAGTCACTTTTATATTTGTCTTATGTAACTTTGATCTTGGCTTTAATGCATTAAACTCAGATTCTGCAAGAACGTTTACTTGTGCTCCAGTATCAAGTTTAAACTGAATATTGTTTTGGTTCACTTGCAATGGAATAATCCAATCATTCTTACTTTCTTTGTTTTCACAAAGCACATCTATATAAAACTCCTCACGTTCATTTTCAAGCACTGCATTTAGTTGTTTTATTTTCTTTCTTCTTCTGCAACAGCATGAGAAATGATTACTCTTACCGCAGTCGTTGCACATTTTCCCATATGCTGGACACTGTTTTGGCTGATGCTGCCGCCCACAGCGATCATACAGCCTTTTTCTCTCAGATGATGTCTTGCTCTCTGTCGATTTTGTTGTCATTTTATTATTTTTTTCTAATATGTTCGCACTTCCTCACAGTGTCTACGTTGCAGCTTTCAATGAAAAGTTCTTTAGCCTGTGACATCACGGTTTCCGTAGCTTTGCAGAGCATCAAAGATTTTTCCAAGTCTAAGTCTTGTTCTCTTGCATGTTTTACTCCGGCGTTTCAACTCAGTAACATATTGATCAAAAGTTTCACCAGTTCTCTGCATACATGTAAAAAATCTATGCCGCTCGTACGTCACATTACACTTCTGTATGCAAAATGCTTCAAATCTGTCCATTATCAATTTTAACTTTAAATTATCTCCATTTTCAAAAATAAAATGATTATATACCTCAATTGCATCATCACCTATTACGTGGAATAGAAGTGCAGCTTTCGTTTTTTCCGGTTTTCAATCCGCATCGATCACCGATAAATACAATTCAAAACGTTGCTTAAATTTTCTCCAGTTCTCAGAATCGTTCTCAGACAATTGAAGTGTTGATGGAGGGTGCAAACCTTCCATTTGTAAAACTGTTAGCAAAACCAAAACAGCTCGAACTCTTTTTTCAGAAAATTATCTTCGATTCTTCTGCGTTAGGGAACGTATTATTCTTCCAGACCGACTTCTGACACCACGTTGTGTTCTTTATATTCATACATATCGTGGGTTACTACAAACGTTTGTAATAAAGAACCATCTTCTCTGTCTCAGTAGAACTTTTATTTAACAACAACCGCAATGTTTTACAATACCATGTTTCTCAATCTTTCTATCATCCTTGCGCACGCTCAGAACTCTCTCCAATCACGTTCTTACATGTCATATCACCACAAAAAGAAGCTTCATTTGCCACGTAAAAAGCAGTTTACCTATAAACTCATGCAAGTGGTTGCAGATGAGATACAGTTTAATCAAATGGAAATTCTTTTTATTTCATAAAAGATCCAGTGAAACACACAAGTAACAAATCTACAAACAAAACAGAAACATCTCTTAATTTTTAAGTTGTCCATTGGGAAATAAAATAAATATTTTGCTGTAGCAACTCACATAACCAGTCACCTACTCTATTGGAAATCAAGATCCTGTTCATTTCCTTGATAGAATCTTGAACTTGAGGCAAAAGAACTCATGTGGTTGAATGATCCATTCAGCAATGGAAATTCCCGTCCAGAAATTTACCCTGTGCAGTCGACAACTCCATTGCAGGCTCCATTATGAAGTACTCATGAAAGGGCCATGAGAAGGAATTGGTGGGCAGGATTAAGGAAAACCCCAAGGCATTCTACAAGTATGTGAAGAGCAGGAGGATAAGACATGAAAGAATAGGACCTATCAAGTGTGACAGTGGGAAAGTGTGTATGGAACTGGAGGAAATAGCAGAGGTACTTAATGAATACTTTACTTCTGTATTCACTATGGAAAAGGACCTTGGTGATTGTAGTGATGACTTGCAGCAGACTGAAAAGATTGAGCATATAGATATTAAGAAAGAGGATGTGCTGGAGCTTTTGGAAAGCATCAAGTTGGATAAGTCACCAGGTCCGGATGAGAAGTACCCCAGGCTACTGTGGGAGGCGAGGGAGGAGATTGGTGAACCTCTGGCAATGATCTTTGCATCATCAATGGGACGGGAGAGGTTCTGGAGGATTGGAGGGTTGCGTATGTTGTTCCTTTGTTCAAGAAAGGGAGTAGAGATAGCCCAGGAAATTATAGACCAGTGAGTCTTACTTCAGTGGTTGGTAAGTTTAGATTATGAAGACACGCAGTCCTCTTTTATTGTCATTTAGTAATGCATGCATTAAGAAATGATACAATATTTCCTCCGGTGTGATATCACAAAACACAGGACAGAACAAGACTGAAAAAACTAACAAAACCACATAGTTATAACATATTACAACAGTGCAACAATACCATAACTTGATGAAGAATGGTCCATGAGCACAGTAAAAAGTTCAAGGTCTCTCAAATGTCCACATCCATGTGGAGAGGAGAAGGAAGAAAAACTCTCCCTGCCATGCCTGACCACAGTCCGACTGAGTCGTCCAAAAACTTCCAGCCTCCGATCAGCTCTTTGACACCGAGTACCGAGCACCATCTCTATCCGAATGATTCGACCTCAATCTCGGTCACCAACAGCAGGCAAAGCCGGGGATTTTGAGACCTTCCCTCCAGAAGATTCTCGGTCGCGCAGTAAAAGTTGATGGAGAAGATCCTGAGAGGCAGGACTTATGAACATTTGGAGAGGCATA
Organism: Mobula birostris; assembly: GCF_030028105.1. Classification (NCBI taxonomy): domain Eukaryota; kingdom Metazoa; phylum Chordata; class Chondrichthyes; order Myliobatiformes; family Myliobatidae; genus Mobula; species Mobula birostris. The sequence goes on from NC_092373.1 coordinate 52,499,718, forward strand.
ATATGACTAGGGATAGTCAGCATGGCTTTGTAAAGGGCAGGTCGTGCCTTATGAGCCTGATTGAATTTTTTGAGGATGTGACCAAACACATCGATTAAGGAAGAGCAGTAGATGTAGTGTATATGGATTTCAGCAAAGCATTTGATAAGGTACCCCATGCCAGGCTTATTGAGAAAGTAAGGAGGCATGGGATCCAAGGGGACATTGCTTTGTGGATCCAGAACTGGCTTGTTCACAGAAGGCAAAGAGTGGTTGTAGACAGGTCATATTCTGCATGGAGGTTGGTGACCAGTGGTGTGCCTCAAGGATCTCTTCTGGGACCCTTACTGTTTGTGATTTTTATAAATGACTTGGATGAGGAAGTGGAGAGATCGGTTAGTAAGTTGGCTGATGACACAAAGGTTGGAGGTGTTGTGGATAGTGTGGAGGGCTGTCAGAGGTCACAGCGGGACATTGATAGGATGCAAAACTGGACTAAGAAGTGGCAGATGGAGTTCAACCCAAATAAGTGTAAAGTGGTTCATTTTGGTAGGTCAAGCATGATGGCAGAATATAGTATTAATGGTAAGACTCTTGGCAGTGTGGAGGATCAGAGGGATCTTGGGGTCTGAGTCCATCGGATGCTCAAACCAGCTGTGCAGGTTGACTCTGTGGTTAAGAAGGCATACGATGCATTAGCCTTCATCAATTGTGGGATTGAGTTTAAGTGCTGAGAGTTAATATTGCAATGGACCCCACTTGGAGTACTGTGCTCAGTTCTGGTTGCCTCACTACAGGAAGGATGTGGAAACCATAGAAAGGGTGCAGAGGAGATTTACAAGGATGTTGCCTGGATTGGGGAGTATGCTTTACGAAAACAGGTTGAGCGAACTTGGCCTTTTCCCCTTGGAGCAACGGAGGATGAGAGGTGACCTGATAGAGGTGTATAAGATGATGAGAGACACTGATTGCGTGGATAGTCAGAGGCTTTTTCCCAGGGCTGAAATGGTTGCCACAAAAGGACACAGGTTTAAGGTGCTGGGGAGTAGGTACAGAGGAGATGTCAGGGGTAAGTTTTTTACACAGAGAGTGGTGAGTGTATGGAATGGGCTGCTAGCAATGGTGGTGGAGGCAGGTACGATAGGGTCTTTTAAGCGACTTCTGGATAGCTACGTGGAGCTTAGAAAAATAGAGGGCTATGGGTAAGTCTAGTAATTTCGAAGGTTGGGACATGTTCAGCACAACTTTGTGGGCCGAAGGACCCGTATTGTGCTGTAGGTTTTTTATGTTTCTATGTTTACTCTTTCTGTTTTCATTGTTGAGATGACAAGTCCAACTTGATTTTGCCTGTATACTTGGTAACCAGGAAGGCACAGTCTTTTTTATTCTTTCAGAGGACATGGGTAGAACTGACAAAGTCAACATTCATTGTTCATTCCTTATTGCCCTTAAGAAGTTCATGGTTTCCTTGCTTCTCTCAGTTACAGTCTGACACCCTCCTTAAACTGCTATAGTAATCCTATTTAATTTTTAAAAATCGCAGTTTTGTACAAGGAACAAAGGAACAATGTCATATTTCCAAGACAGGTGAGTCAGGTTGTAAATGAACTTGGGGGGAGAAGTAGTCTGAGTGGAAATGAAAGAAGAAATGTATCACTTATCCCACAAAAGATAGGTATACCTTGAGCCATGAAAATTCCCCTAACTCTGATTAGGGAAAAGTTACCTGAGTCGAAAGAGTGTAATTCAAAATGGGAACAAGTTCCACCAAGCAAATTAGTGTTTTAGTGGAGGAGAACTGGTTGGTTCTCTGTTCAAGGAATAATTGGAGGACCTTCAGATCGTTGTGATTGAATGAAAGACATAGAGGGATTGTAAATCAATTGTACATAAATATGAGAACAGATTCAGACTGGCAGATGAGTATATCCTTGGTGAACAACCATTTGGGCCATTGTTTAAGGCAAGATGGTGCATGACAGTGAGCAGATGGCACTAATACAAAACAGTCACTGTTTCCATGCTTATAGGTCATAGAGATCATAAATTTGGAACCAGGTGTTGAGGAAATCTTAGCTAATTGCTGCAGTGCAATTTATACCCACAGTTCTTATATGCCTGTACTACTAAATCAGTAGAAAGATGTTGAATCCTTGTGGGTTGAGTTCAGGGGTGGCGCTAAGGTGGTGCTAGGTGGGGCTATAGCCCCAGCAGAAATTGCAATAGCCCCACCATAGCACCACCAAGAAATTAACTGCATCTGCTTTGCATTCTCTGTGTAGTTTTGAATACAGCTTGTTTCTCCAGTTGATCTAGTGAAACAGCGTACCCTATTACCATAGCACCCACGCAGCAAAGAAGTTATAAACTCTGTCAGATCCACTCTACACTTCGTTCATTGTCAATGTTTTGCCGTTGCTGTCCTCAGATCAGTTAAACTGATCTAAGATCACTTAAGGTGGTGACACTCACTCTCACTCTCGTGGGAGTACATCCAGGCGCAGATCTGTGGTCTCGCGAGACGAATGGATGCCACATGTGCACGTTGTGCTTTTACAAGCGAGCGTGGGACTGACACGTGCAATAGTTTGACGGGCGTGAAAAATGGATCGATTTTTAGTCAGAAAACGACCTGATCCAGAGGAATCAGTGGTGTCTTAGCCTGAGCCTGTCTTAATTGAAAGTGACATGCAGAAAGGAGTAAGTGGGGATGAGGATGACAGCAGTTCATCGAAGGAGTGTGAGGGTGAAGTAGAGGAACAAGAAATGGAGCGGGATTCGGAAGAGAACGTGGATGAAGCTGCTCTTGGTGCGAGTGAGAATACTGTTAGCGATGTTAGTCAGCAGCCTGAGAAAGGACCCCGTCGGCCAGCATTGAAAAAGTACCCTTTGCAACAGTTTGGCAATCAGCAAAGGAGTTTTATTCGTGGCTGATTTGACCTGTACTCCTGGCTGGAATATTCGATCACGAAATATATTACGTTCTGCTTCGCATGCAGGCATTTCCTGTGTGGAGGACATGGGTTCCATTCTGAGTCTACCTTCACTGTCACCAGTTACTGCAACTGGGGGAAAGCTACAGCAGCTTTCAAAACCCACCATGTAAGTGCAGCTCATAAGTTTGCGATGGAGGCAGGGGACGAATTCAGATTGAGAAAACAAGACAGTTCATCATTGGAAAATATGCTTGACAAAGGACATGCAAAGATTGTCCAAGAAAATCGTGAGTATATGAGAGCAGTGGTTGAGTCTCTACGCTATACTGCGTGCCAAGGCATTGCCCAGCGAGGACACCGGGAGAATGATGGACCTGGCAATAGGGGAAACTTTGTTGAGTTGCTCAGTGTAATTGGGAAGTTTGATAAGACTGTAGCTAAAAAAAAGAGGAAAACCCTGGAAATGCAAAAAACATCCATCACGATATCCAAAATGAAATTGTGGGTATTATGGCAGATATGGTCAGACATCAAATAAATGCAGAAATCAGGGAGGCTGGATACTTTGCCATCATGGTGGATGAAAATTAAGACTTGAGTAAAAAGGAACAACTATCAGTGGTGGTGCGGTATTTGAATAACGAAACAGTGCTTGAAGAATTCTTGCACTTCACTCTAGCAGAAGGGTCGGACACAGAGTTGCTTCTTAAAAGCATTGAACAGGCACTCGCTCAGTGTGTTATTGATAAGAGCGCGTGCATGGGTCAGTGTTATGATGGGGCGGCAGTGATGTCCAGGTGCAATAACGGGGTACAAGAGAGGTTCAGGAAAGAGGTCCCGCAGGCATTATATATACACTGCCATGCTCACAGACTTAACCTTGTTTTAGTGGATGTTGTGAGCAATGTACCGCAAGCGGGTGAGTTTTTTGAAACTGTGCAGCTGCTTTACAACTTCTTTTCAAACTCTGTTGCCCACGATCACAACAACAGACGGATTGTGCTTCTCTGAAAACATTAATGGTGAGTGCAGTTGATTTTTTAAAGATTTGGGTCAAGACTAATGCTGATTATTGTTATTATTTTGTGGTGGATACCCCATAGTCCTTATGTTTCCTGCAAATCCTAAAATGTTACATTTACTGCTATTAAGCCTGCTAGTTTAGCTTAGACTTCCAAGCACTGATTCTGTTGATTTTTGTTTAAATTCAATAGCCGAATTAATTGAGGTATTGCATGGTCAGAGTACGAGTTGTCCAACTCCTGGTAAAGCCTTACATCTGTTGTTTGCCTTATTTGACTTTAATAATGGTGTGTCTTTTGGCATTGCTGTCTATGTAATGCGAATAGCAGTGGGTTCGTTTTGTGTTTTTCAGTTGAAAAGCACGCATTTGACACTGATTGCGGGATTGGTGCTTGATTCACGTTGTCCGCTGTTGCTCGGATGCTCTGTTTGTTTTTTTTTGTTTATGCTCTGTGTAGCCCAGATTGTTTCTGATGCCGTTGACACTGTAACAGTTCACTTCTATATTAGATCTATCAATTGCTGTTGCTTGTGAATCAAAGAGACATTTATAGTAGACACATAATGCTTGAAACTGACTTTTTAACGCCACGCATCTGGCCTTGCGAATACTTATTCCCATATAGTGCATCCCTCAGCACCACCACTGAATCATTTTGCCCCTCCGTAGCACCAGCAAGAAAAAATCTCTGGCGCCGCCACTGGTTGAGTTAAGAAACTGCAAGGGGAAAAGGATGTTGATGGCAGTTATATACAGGCCTCCCAACAGTGACTGGGAGGTGGACCACGGGTTACAACAGGAAATAGGAAAAGCTTGTAAAAAGGACAATGTTATGGTAGTCATGGGAGATTTAAATATGCAGGTTGATTGGGAAAATCAGGTTGATAATGGATCTCAAGGGAGTGAGTTTGTTGAATGCTTAGGAGATAGCTTTTTAGAGCAGTTTGTCATTGAGCCTACAAGGGGATCAGCTATACTGGACTGGGTGTTATGAAATGAACTGGAGGCAATTAGGGAGCTAAAGGTAAAAGAACCCTTAGGAACCAGTGATCACAATATGATTGAGTTCAACTTGAAATTTGATAGGGCGAAAGTAAAGTCTGACATAGCGGTATTTCAGTGGAGTAAGGGAAATTATAGTGGTATGAGAAAGGAGCTGGCCAAAGTAAATTGGAAGGAGCTGCTGGCAGGGATGTCAGCAAGACAGAAATGGTGTGCATTTCTGGGAAAAAAATGAGGAAGGTGCAGGACATATGTATTCCAAAAATGAAGAAATACCTAAATCGCAAAATAGTATAACCGTGGCTGACAAGGGAAACCATAGCTATTATAAAAGCAAAAGAAGAGGCATACATCAAAGCAAAAATTATTGGGGAGGTAGAGGATTGGGAAGTTTTTATAAACCTACAGAGAGCAACTAAAAGATCATAAGAAGGGAAAAGATGAAATATGAAAGCGAGCTAGCAAATAATATCAAAGTGGATAGTAGAAGTTTTTTCAAGTATGTTAAAAATAAAAGAGAAATGAGCGTGGATATAGGGCCGCTAGAAAATGAAGCAGGAGAAATAATAACGGGGACGTGGAGATGGCTGATGAACTAAATGAGTATTTTACATCAGTCTTCACTATGGAAGTCACTAACAGTGTGCCTGATGTTGTGGTGTGTGAAGGAAGAGATGTGGGTGCAGTTACTATTACAAAACAGAAGGTGCTCAAAAAGCTGAAAGACCTAAAGGTACAGAAGTCACCTGGACCAGATGAACTGCACCCTAGTGTTCTGAAAGAGGTAGCATTAGAGATTGTGGTGACATTATAAATGATCTTTCACAAATCATTGGACTCTGGCATGGTGCCAGAGGACTGGAAAATTGCAAATGTCACACCACTCTTTAAGAAAGGAGGAAGGCAGCAGAAAGGAAATTATAGACCAGTTTGCCTGACCTCAGTGGTTGGGAAGGTGTTAGAGTCAATTGTTAAGGATGAGGTGATGAAGTACTTGGTGACACAGGACAAGATAATACGAAGTCAGCATGGTTTCCTTTGGGGAAAATCCTGCCTGATGAACCTGTTGGAATTTTTTGAGGAAATTACAAGTAGGATAGATAAAGGGGATGTAGTGGATGTTATATATTTGGACTTTCACAAGGCCTTTGACAAGGTGTCACACATGTGTCTGCTTACCCAGGTTAAGAGACCATGGTATTACAGGAATGTTACTGATGTGGTTAGGGCATTGGCTGATTGGTAGGAGGCAGTGAGCAGGAATAAAAGGATCTTTTCTGGTTGGCTGCCAGTGACTAGTGGTGTTCCGCAGGGGTCGGTGTTGGGACCACTTGTTTTTATGCTGTATATAAATGATTTAGATGATGGAATAGAGGGCTTTGTTGCCAAGTTTGCAGATGACACAAAGATTGGTGGAGGGGCAGGTAGTGTTGAGGAAACAGGTAGGATCCAGAAGGACTTAGGCTGATTAGGAGAATGGGCAAGAGAGTGGCAAATTAAATACAATGTTGGAAAATGCACGGTCATGCACTTTGGTAGTGGAAATAAATGTGCGGACTATTTTCTAAAGGAGGAGATAATCAAAAATCTGAGGTGCAAAGTGACTTGGGAGTCCTTGTGCAGGACACCCTAAAGGTTAACTTGCAGGTTGAGTTAGTGGTGAGGAAGGTAAATGCCATGTTAGCACTCATTTCAAGAGGTCTAGAATACAAGAGCAAGGATGTGGTGCTGAGGCTTTATAAGGCACTGGTGAGGCCTCACTTTGAGAATTGAGAACAATTTTAGGCCCCTCATCTTAGAAAAGATGTGCCGGCATTGGAGAGGGAAGAGAGGAGGTTCACAAGGATGATTCCAGGAATGAAAGGGTTAACATACGAGGAATGTTTGATGGCTCTGGGTCTATACTCACTGGAATTCAGAAGGATGAGAGGGGATCTCATTTAAACATTTCAAATATTGAAAGGTCTAGACAGAATAGATGTGGAAAGTAAGTTTCCCATGGTGGGAGAGTCTAGGACAAGAGGGCACAGCCTCAGGCTGGGGGGGGGGGGGGCGCCCTATAAAAAAAGAGATGCGGAGAAATTTCTTTAGGCGAAGGGTGTGAGTTTCTGGAATTTGTTGCCACATGCAGCTGTGGAAGCCAGGTTGTTTGATGTCTCTAAGAGAGAAATTGATAGGTTCTTGAATGGACGTGGCATCAAAGGTTATGGGGAGAAGGCCGGGAATTGGCATTGAGGAGGAGAAATAAAAGATCAGCCATGATTGAATGACAGAGCAGACTCGATGGACCAGATGGCCGAATTCTGCTCCTGTGTCTTATTTTTTTCATTTTTTAAAATCTTTTTATTGATACATAATCTTCTACAGCTTTAAAATGGTACAAGATTTCAGCAAATTGATGTATATATATATAGTTAATAAAGCTGAAAAAAAACTTATCAAAAAAGAATAATATATGATAATGAAAAAAAATATTTTTTATAAAGAAAAGAAGGAAAAAGAGAACCCCAACTACTCAAAGAAAAAAACTCCAGTAACTACAAGAGACTGGAAAAGAAAAAAGAAGTAAAAGTAGAGACAAAAAAACGCATAAGGAACCAACTCCCGGGGCAATACATCTTACAATCATCTTTATATATAAAGAAGAAAGATCATCATCCATCAATTCACATTTGTATAAAATAAGATTGGAAGGAAACCATATAAATTAATTCAAATTAAGTGATAATATTTGGCAAAAAAGCCCCAATACGTCTTATGGTCTTATGGTGTAATTGGTATGGGATATGCTTTAGGGCGCTGGACAAGACATTTGGACTCTGCTTTTCCCAGAGATTAGTGAATCTGTGGAATTCTCTACCCAGGAAAGCAGAAGGCACTAAATATTAAATATATTTAAGACACAGTTTGATAAATTTCTGAATAGAAGGAGAATTAAAGACTAGGGAAAGAATAGGTTGTCATAAGGGGGGGACTGGGAGCAGACCCAATTCAAGACACGAACACGTCTTGTGTGGTTAGCTTAATTGAGTTTATTGCTCGTTACAAGGAGAGCAAAGCAGAAGCGGGAATGGCGTAATGGACAAGGACTCAGGCCCTGGACTAGGCTGGGACCAAGGGTCTGAGCCAGGACTCAGAACACGGACCTCCGGAGCCAGGACTCGATACTTGAAATCTCCAGAGCCAGAACTCAATATTTGAAACCTCCAGAGCCAGGACTCGATACTTGAAACTTCCGGAGCCAGGACTCAATACTTGAAACCTCCAGAGCCAGGACTCGATATTTGAAACCTCAGAGCCAGGGACTCTTCTTATTCATGGGACAGACTCAGACACAGGACATAAAACATTGAGCCGGGAATCCTCCTTAGACACAGGACAGAGTCAGGACTCTTCTTATTCATTGGACAGACTCAGACACAGGACATAAAACACTGAGCTGGGAATCTTCCTTAGACACAGGACGGAGTCGGGACTTTTCTTGACACAGGAACCTTCCAGGGTACAGGGCCAGGACCCCTTTTAGATGCAGGACATGGATACGGAGACCACACGACAATGGACTGTACTAAAACCGGGAACCAAAGGGAAACAGGGAATCAACGGTCCAGATCGCAAAACAAACAAAGTAAGTTTAAAAAAGGGAACCTGATCCGGACCATGACATAGGTAGGTGGAATTGAGTCCAGGGCAGAGCAGGCTCAATGGGCCAGATTGCCTGCTCGTGTTCCTACTCTTTATGCTTTTATGGTTAAGCTCTTCCTTGTTCACATTGATCAATGCCTGGCACTTTTAAGGCATAAGTATTACTTATCATTTATCAAGCTATGTTCAAGTATCAGTCATTTAGGCAGGACTGCTTCATAAGCTGAGGAATTGCAAATGACCTAAGCATAGCACAGACCTATCTATGAACCTTCTCTTTCCTAGTCTTATGACAAACAGAAGTTTAGTAATAAAGTTGCTGAAAATAGTATAACTTAGGAACTGTCATGGTGTTGATGCAGAAACCATACCATATATGTCTGTATTTTATTCATTTGTTTCCTGGTGGCACAATTCAGCACAAAAGGCAGCATATATGGGAACAAAATGGCAAAAAGGACATTATTAGATTGAACATGGGCCAAAAACTGAAGCAGCCCTTGAGAGTTCAATATGAGGAAATGGGAGTTTTTGCACATTAGAATGAGGAAAGTTAGATTAAAATAGTTTATTGATGGCAAGCAATTAGGAACTGTGGAGCAGCAGAAATCAGTAAAATCCAGCGGCCAGGAACAAAAATTATTAAAAGAACTGATAGAATTTTAGTTATTATTTCACAGGTGCTAGAATACAGAAAGACACAGCCAGCTTTGTAAAACTCTGGTTAGATCAAATCTAAAGTTTTGTGTTTCTGTCTGGACACTGCTCCTAGAGAAGTATATATTGACCCTAATTGTAAGTATTCTCTACAGTGATCCTAGAAATGAACGTGTTAAATTATGAGGATAACATTCTAACAGCATTGACAGAAGGTTCAGGGGTGACCAATCAGTAGTATTTAAGATAACTTACGGATTTGATTAGAGAAGGAGAGGGAAACTATATCTTCTGGACATAGAAACTTTACCATTATACTGGAGCTTGGCCATACAGTAGTGATGTTTGGAAACATATCTTCATGCAAGGAGAAGCCTTTGACAAGAAGCTATTGTGCTAATTTAATTAAAAAATCAAGCTGAAGATACATATTTGGTAGGCAGTTGTATAATGGATATGGAACAAAGATGGGAAAATTGACCTGAGGTACAAGTCATAGATCTCTGATGAAATGACAGAAATAGTAGATGTATGGTGGAGAGCATTCTGACTAGTATGAAGCCAGTTGATGGGTTTGCAAAAGGCTGCAGAGAGTTGTAGACTCAACCAGCTCTGTGATGGACACAGACAGTGGCGTCTGTGATGGACACAGACAGTGGCATCTGTAATGCAGCGGTCCCCAACCACTGGGCCGTGGACTGGTACCGGGCCGCAAAGCATGTGCTACTGGGCTGCGAGGAAACGATATGATTTGGCGATATGAGTCAGCTGCACCTTTCCTCATTCCCTGTCACACCCACTGTTGGAACTTGAGCGCGTGCGAGGTCATTACCCGCGTGTCATCCATGTCAGTGCAGGAAGAAGATCAACTCCTCAAGCTTGCAAATGATGGTGGGCTGAGAGGTATGTTTGACATAGCATCTCCGCTGGCATTCTGGATCAAAGTCAAGGCTAAATATCCGGAGATAGCCATGAAAGCACTGAAAATGTTGCTTCCATTTCCAACACCATATCTCTGCAAAGCGGAGTTTTCTGCAATGAATGCAACGAAAACTAAATTGCGGAATAGACTGGACAGAAGGAACCCCCTTCGAGTATTGCTGTCTTCCATTACCCCTCGATGGGACCGTCTTGTTGCAGGGAAACAAGCCCAGGGCTCCCACTGATTCAGCGATATTGGTGTGTTGCAATGATTTTATATGTTCATATGGGAAAATATGCGCTGTGTGTTTAATATTAAATTCATTAGATAAACCCTTTTAGAAATGAAATTGAGTGTATTAGCCACTTATAAGTGACTTAGTTGACTTATCACCTACATTCCAGTCGTGATTAACAACGGCCACCACCCCCCCACCAGTCGGCTGGCCCGCAAGAATCTTGTCAATATTAAACCAGTCCACAGTGCAAAAAAGGTTGGGGACCCCTGCTGTAATGGACACAGACAGTGGAATCTATAATGGACACAGAGCGGCATCTATAACCAAGGACTCTTACTTTATCTTATTACTACCATCGGTGAGAAGGTACGGAAGCCTGAAAACCCTCATTCAGTGATTCAGAAACAGCTTCTCCACTATCAGATTTCTTAATTGTCTATGAACACTACCTTGTTGTTCCTTTCTATGCACTATTTTTTTTGTAATTTAGAGTAATTTTATGTCTTTGCACTATAGACTCACTCATCCATGCCAACCAAATTGCCTACATGAGTTAGACCCACTTACCTGCATTTGGCCCAAATCCACATACCTGTCCAAATGTCTTTTAAACATTGAAATTGTACCTCCTTTTGACAGCAAGTTCCATCTACTCACCACAATTTGTAAGAAAAAGTTGTGTTCCAGGTCTTCTTTAAATCTTTGTCCTCTTACTTTAAACCTACCGTATGCCCTATGGTTATGGATTCCCACCCTGGGGAAAAGACTTCAGCTATTCCCAATGTCTGTACCCAACCTATCCAGCCTTTCCTTGTAACTCAAACACTCCAGACCTGGCAACATTCTTACAAATGGTTGCTGCCCCCTCTTCAGCTTTTCCTTCACATACAACTCTCCAAAAGTGGTCTCTCCAAAGCTCTGTATATTTGTAACAGGGCATCCCAACTCTTATTGTCCTGGCAGATGAAGTCAAGCATGCCATACTCTTCCTCACCACCCTGCCTTCTTGTGCCATCATTTTCAGGGAACTACTGTATGTACTTGCACTCCTAAGACTCACTGTTCCACAACACTTCTCAGGGCCATGCCATTTACTGTCTTAATTTACCCAAATGCAACACCTCATAACTGCTTGAGTTAAATCCCATCTTGGTTCACTTCTGCACTTGATCTGGATTCTATCGTAATCTCAGATAACCTTCTTCACTGTCCACAACCTGTACCACCAACTTTAGTGTCGTCTGCAAATTTTATAGCCTGCTAACTACATTCTCATCTAAGTTGCTAATGGTTTATAATATTTGTGCACGGAACACAGAATCCATCCAGACACAAGAATGTTAAACTGCTGCAAGTGCTTCAGGGAAGAACTTCAACATCCCAAGTTATTAGGGAGAGCCAAAAAATGTCTTGACAGTTCTGGCCCCATTCCTGCATCCTGTGAATGAATAATAATAAATACGTTTGGAATTTCATTTGAAGCTGCTACCAAAGCTTGTGACATATGAAGTTCCACTTATCATTGCCTTTCATCCTGCCGCCATGACTGGAACAAATTGAAGCATGTCTAGTAATTTCTTTTTATCCCTGAGACTAGGAATGAATAAGTAACTATATAAATCAATATTTCCATGATCCCCAATTTCACTAATATCACATTCTCAGAATAATTTATCCCCATGAGTAGATTCATAGAAACTAATGTGTTTAACCATGCTTCCATAGTAACAAATTGTTTTTCTCATAAATAGTTTTAAATTGCTTGGCCTCTTTGCAGTAACTGAAACACAGTTTGATTGCATTTGTTTGATATTGTTTCATCCATTCCCATGTTCACCTCTCTTATTTTCATGCCTCACATTCATCCTCTCCTTAAATCAACTCACCATCTGTTCACACCAGATTGCATTGCACCCACTAACCCTCTCACCACAATCTCAGTAATAACTTAGGCCTGAACAAAATAATTATTTGCTCTCTCCTCCCCTTTATAAGTTGCTTCTGTAGACCTAACTAATTTTTTCAATCTCCAGTGCAACCAGTTAGTATTGGAGAATTAATCACGTTCACCTCTGATTCCAATTTAGTAATTTTGTAAGGATAACTAATTAAGTTTCTCTCAATTTTTTTGTTCAGCAAACTAAATTGAATAACAAATTATTCTCCCCACAAACCGCACTTCTATAATTTAGTGTTGCATAGCAGATATCCTACAAAGACCCTTTGCTTGACAGATTCAGATTGTTCCATTCCAATACTCATGCTGCTTTGGCCCAGTAATCACTTCATCATTTTTGTTGATCTGGTCTCATTTATTTTACCTTCTTAAATAATTCCCTTCTTGGCATGTGTTTTAATGATTCAGAGATCCATTCTTCTTTATGTCCTAATTCCTCTCCAATCCTTACATTTACTATTCCACGGTTCCCATTATTATATTTTTTCTTTAAAATTATTAAACATAAAAAGAACATTTAATTACAAATTTTAATTCCTTCCATGAATCCCGTACTATGTGCTTCAATATGAACAATGCCCTCTTTTGTATTTGAAAAGTTCACAGAAGAATCCAGACCATTGTTGCAAAGTCCTTCAAACTTTAAATAATATTAATCTAATTCAATAATCATAGAGAGAAGAAAATGCGGGTGAAGTGGACATGTTGCTCCCCAATAAAGATAGAAAAAAAATATTGTCTATTTGGAAAATAGTGGCACCTTCCCTGGATAATGATATTGGCAGAAAGTGGCAACCAGACTGAATATAACATGCAATATCTGAACAACTGAGGATATATTTGATTAAAGACAACATAATTTCGGAATTTGGCAAGATCAGCCTACACTACAGCAGGATGTAGCAGTTCGACGGCTGAAACCTGCATGGTCAAAGTATTTTTTGATTACCCACCAAAAGAGCTTAAGCATGTCTGACAAAGTTTTGTAGATGATGATTTAATGATTGCAAGTACTCTTACATGTAGAATTCACAAGAGCATCTTAGTGCTAAATGGGAATAGTTAAACATGTACTTTTCCAGTTATCCTACTGTGACCCATGGTTGTAATACATTATAAAAATAAACATCTGTCCAATTTTTGATATGAATTCCTGGTGTGAAAAGAAGGAAGAAGAAAAAAAAAGAGATAATTCCTTAATATATTGTGCCAGCTTCATGCTGGTGTCGTCCATAAAGTGTTAATATGACTACAGCTTATTTAAATATTGGAGTGATTTGATCAACAAGAATATAAAAGAATAAGAGAAAAGGATATTTGAATTCTAATTTTCATTTTGCAACATTGACTACAAGGAAAGTACAACAATGCCGCTCAGAAGATTTAAATTTAACAAAGCATGGTTTACAAGGCAACCTTTGAAAAAAAATCAAAGATTCTGTACACATGAGCAGTATATATTATCAAAATTATTTTAAAGCTCTTAGTACCAGCTGCATAAAGGTCATATTTTCTGATGACAAAAGCCCTATCGTCTGAGTCCATTCTCATATTCAAGAAAGGGAACTGCAAATTACCTGTCTCATAGCGTTAAACAGCACTGGAAGTCACCCAAACACTGTTTGTTGTATGAGGTCATATGAAGATCAGAGTCCTCAAGTGCAAGGTTCATGGAACCTCATTGCATGTTCCATGTTTAATACTGTCTTCACTGTAGTGTTTTCTATTGATGTGTTGCAAGTTCTCAAAACTCCCAGGACTCAGCTTCACAACTGCAATCTCTAAAGGCAGCTTTTAAAGACACAGCACAATACAATTGACACTTGTCCACCTATAGGAGAATTGCGATTCAGAGAATGTATGTTGTAATTGGGTAAGAGTGACCTTAATATGGTGGAATTCTTCATTAAGATGGAGAGTGACATAGTTAATTCAGAAACAAAGGTTCTGAATTTAAAGAAGGGTAACTTTGAAGGTATGAGACGTGAATTAGCTAAGATAGACTGGCAAATGACACTTAAAGGATTGACGGTGGATATGCAATGGCAAGCATTTAAAGATCGCATGGATGAACTACAACAATTGTTCATCCCAGTTTGGCAAAAGAATAAATCAAGGAAGGTAGTGCACCCGTGGCTGACAAGGGAAATTAGGGATAGTATCAATTCCCAAGAAGAAGCATACAAATTAGCCAGAAAAAGTGGCTCACCTGAGGACTGGGAGAAATTCAGAGTTCAGCAGAGGAGGACAAAGGGCTTAATTAGGAAGGGGAAAAAAAGATTATGAGAGAAAACTGGCAGGGAACATAAAAACTGACTGTGAAAGCTTTTATAGATATGTGAAAAGAAAAAGATTGGTTAAGACAAATGTAGGTCCCCTACAGACAGAAACAGATGAATTGATTATGGGGAGCAAGGACATGGCAGACCAATTGTATAATTACTTTGGTTCTGTCTTCACTAAGGAGGACATAAATAATCTTCCGGAAATAGTAGGGGACAGAGGGTTCAGTGAGATGGAGGAACTGAGGGAAATACATGTTAGTAGGGAAGTGGTGTTAGGTAAATTGAAGGGATTAAAGGCAGATAAATCCCCAGGGCCAGATGGTCTGCATCCCAGAGTGCTTAAGGAAGTAGCCCAAGAAACAGTAGATGCATTAGTGATAATTTTTCAAAACTCTTTAGTTTCTGGACTAGTTCCTGAGGATTGGAGGGTGGCTAATGTAACCCCACTTTTTAAAAAAGGAGGGAGAGAGAAACCAGGGAATTATAGACCGGTTAGCCTAACATCGGTGGTGGGGAAACTGCTAGAGTCAGTTATCAAAGATGTGATAACAGCACATTTGGAAAGTGGTGAAATCATCGGACAAAGTCAGCATGGATTTGTGAAAGGAAAATCATGTCTGACGAATCTCATAGAATTTTTTCAGGATGTAACTAGTAGAGTGGATAGGGGAGAACCAATGGATGTGGTATATTTGGATTTTCAAAAGGCTTTTGACAAGGTCCCACACAGGAGATTAGTGTGCAAACTTAAAGCACACGGTATTGGGGGTAAGGTATTGATGTGGATAGAGAATTGGTTGGCAGACAGGAAGCAAAGAGTGGGAATAAACGGGACCTTTACAGAATGGCAGGCAGTGAATAGTGGGGTACTGCAAGGCTCAGTGCTGGAACCCCAGTTGTTTACAATATATATTAATGACTTGGATGAGGGAATTAAATGCAGCATCTCCAAGTTTGCGGATGACATGAAGCTGAGCGGCAGTGTTAGCTGTGAGGAGGATGCTAAGGGGATGCAGGGTGACTTGGATAGGTTAGGTGAGTGGGCAAATTCATGGCAGATGCAATTTAATGTGGATAAATGTGAAGTTATCCACTTTGGTGGCAAAAATAGGAAAACAGATTATTATCTGAATGGTGGCCAATTAGGAAAAGGGGAGGTGCAACGAGACCTGGGTGTCATTATACCCCAGTCATTGAAAGTGGGCATGCAGGTACAGCAGGCGGTGAAAAAGGTGAATGGTATGCTGGCATTTAAAGCAAGAGGATTCGAGTACAGGAGCAGGGAGGTACTACTGCAGTTGTACAAGGCCTTGGTGAGACCACACCTGGAGTATTGTGTGCAGTTTTGGTCCCCTAATCTGAGGAAAGACATCCTTGCCATAGAGGGAGTACAAAGAAGGTTCACCAGATTGATTCCTGGGATGGCAGGACTTTCATATGATGAAAGACTGGATCGACTAGGCTTATATTCATTGGATTTTAGAAGATTGAGGGGGGATCTTATTGAAACGTATAAAATTCTAAAGGGATTGGACAGGCTAGATACAGGAAGATTGTTCCCGATGTTGGGGAAATCCAGAACGAGGGGTCACAATTTGAGATAAAGGGGAAGCTTTTTAGGACCGAGATGAGGAAAAAGTTCTTCACACAGAGAGTGGTGAATCTGTGGAATTCTCTGCCACAGGAAACAGTTGAGGCCAGTTCATTGGCTATATTTAAGAGGGAGTTAGATATGGCCCTTGTGGCTACGGGGATCAGAGGGTATGGAGGGAAGGCTGGTGCAGGGTTCTGAGTTGGATGATCAGCCATGATCATACTGAATGGCGGTGCAGGCTCGAAGGGCCGAATGGCCTACTCCTGCACCTATTTTCTATGTTTCTGTGTTTCTATGTAATGAAAGAAAGGAATATTTCCAAAGGTCACAGGGTCTTGGGCACAGTGGTGAAGAACAGAGCCTGCAAGAGGAATCTTCTTTGTTTAAGGAGACTACAGAGTTTCTATAGCACGACTTGTAAACAGCCCTGGCAAGAGATGGTCAGGAGATTTGTAGAATAGAATGACTGCAATCCATCAATGCCTGTACCTTGGAGAAGATTTTACTGAAGTAAAATACCAATGTCCAAACTGAGTGCTCTTTAAGGATCACAGAACTGTAAATAGACAGTGAGATGCAACAGATCATCAACAACGGTCCAATTCCAACATTGAACACTGTCTTAGCTTCCCACAAACCAAGTTTTCCAGGAATATATGCAAAGTTGCATTTGAAGCTGCAGGAAGATGCAGATCTCAGTGAGAAGAAAGAATGCAGCTGAAGGTGATTCTTCAAATTGCACACTTCTGGGGGGAAACATAATTGAACCGATAATACTCAGACAATCTCTTCAATTCAGCTATATAAGCTGATTTGGACTCCCCTTCCTTTTGATTCCATTTATGAAACCTAAAGAGTTCTGCAGCTAACAATGGTTACTGTTCTAAATGACCCTGCATTACCTTCATAATATTAGCAAAACTCAATTCAGGTGGTTTGGTTGGAGCAGTCAAACTTCTAAGCAAATTGTATACCTTTCCACACAATGTACCCAGCAAAACTAGCACTTGCTTCTCATTGGCTATTTCATTTGCTTCAAAATGCTCATTATGCATCAGCCATTTATCTGTTGTGCAATTGAACACATCTGTCTATCCAATGTAACCAGCTATTCCTGCTTTATAAAAATTTATGATTATTATCACCAGAGACTCACTCATTATGGACCTGTGAATTTGTCTGTTAACTGCCTTTTAAAAAATGTGATCACCTTTCCATTTCTGCAGAAACCTCATGCTTTGCTTTTTTAAAAACTTGAATATCTCACCATGCTTTTTTAAAACTCGAATGTTCTTTTCACCTTGTAAAGAAAAAAATATACAGTGCTTCAACAGGTACTGTAGGTCATCTTCTTGAGTTCGTTTTAAATCTTACTCGCCGCCACTGTTATATTTTGTAACTCCAAATCATAGAATTAATTGAAAGAAAGTTGTAGAGCCAGGAGATGAATGTCTTAGTTTTATTTTTCTTTTAAGCGAGGTACACATTATGATGTGGTGTAATGATGTATGCCATTGACATTCACATATAATCTATAATGAATTACTTAAACAAAGAATGCTTAATCAAACATTGTATTTGCAATATTACTCAAATATTACTGAAATATTAAATACACAACAGCACCCACTACCCACATCTTCCAGAGACCTTAATTAAAAGAAAATGACAAACTTCATCCATGAGTTCTTTATAAAAAAATGACCAGAAAGATAAATCTAATTTTGGATGTGAGGATACCATTCCTTCTGTTCAGCCAAATATCTGAAACCTTTATTTGTATTTTGTAGTTTTAGTCTCATGAGTCATGTGTGTGTGACTGAATAGAAAAGCTGCTTTTTCTGCAATCAATTACAATGTAAATTGGAGTATATAAAAGACCTCTGACCACTCATGAAGTCCTTCTCTGGCCTATCTGGTTCTTTCCGTTGGCTTCATTGGCTTCAGACTGACTTTACAATTTAAATATGACTGGTTGAAAACACCTTTTTAAAACTAAATTGGAACTGCCTGTGGCCTATCAGCCTTCTGTGAATTGGAAAGATGGACTTTTAATTAATTTTCACTCTTTAGTATAGCAGGCATGTTGAAACAATTGCATTCATCCCTACATATGGAATCAGTGGGAACAAAATCTAATTCTATTCAGTGTTTTATTTCTAACACATAGGTTCTGTGCTGATATTTTGTAGTTAATAGTTTTTTTTCTCATTGCACAACTTCGAGGATAGAAATAGCAATGAAAAGGTTGTACTGAATGTGATAAAATTGTGTTGGAAGAAATAGGATACATATGTGAAATATAGCAATAATATGTTTGTGGCACAAAACAGATATAATAAAAATAGAAAATGCTGGAAACAAGCAGCAAATTAGTTAGGATCAGAGAAACAGAGTCAATGACACTTTAATAGAACGAGGGAAGAGACAAAACAAGTTGGATTAAAATTGTAGAAAGCGTGAGGAAATAATGAGTCCAACAAATAAAATATCCCTGATCAGATATGGCTAGAGTTACAATGGGGATAAATTGTAGATGTTACCAGATTATCATATGCAAAAACTAACATAGAGATTAATTTCGAGGGAAGCCAAATTTAGGAAAGATAAAAATAATTCAAAACGTCTTGCTTTTATTTCTTGGAATTGAAGTTCAGCTCCAGGAGATTTAACTGCACTATTTCTGACAGCACTCTCACACTTTCCATCTGCTGCTGTTCTCACATTGACTCTCTTAAACAAATGTTATGCACAATGTAAGCTGCCTCAAACATCTTCAATGCTCTCAGAGGGAAACTTCAGGAACAGGTGAAGAGATTCTCAGCCACCACCTATTAACGTGAGCACCCACTTGATAAAATTAACAGAGTGTCATTCAGCCTACATCTTCCTGAGCCAGAAAAACATTTGACCCAGTCTATCCTCGAACAATGATCGCTGCAAAGTGAAGAAGGACCCTTTTGGATTTGAGCTTGACAGTAATGATCAATTCAAAATCTCTTTCCTGAACCACAATACTTTCAATTTTCACACCACAGGTGCTGAGGGGAAAAGCCCGATGCGTATCAGAGTAAGGAATGGGGTATGCATCCAAAATTATAATTTGTCAAAGGGAGAAAAGTATGCAAAGAGAATAGTAGGTACAAACCTACTTTTCGCAGGAGATAGTTAATGGTTATACTTATGATTTGCTTTCGACTTGAGGTGTCTCTATTATCTCATTCCATTCTGCAGAAGGGAGAAGGGGTTTTCCTTTGGGAATTCCAAAAGTATATTTGGAATATATAGAGGAAGAAGAGGACGTAGGGATTGGAACTAACCTTAATGTTTCTAAGGTTTTTAAGGCTACCTCTTATGATATCTGTAACATAAGCCAACTAGGTGTGCAGAGGTCCCAATTATCATAATTGCAATTTGTAACAGCAAGCTATTTCATTCACTCATCTGACCTCAGCAGGATAATTCAATGAATTGCTTCACACCAGTAGAATTGCCCATGTGGTTATGATACATAGGTTTTATCTACATCCTTGGATTGATTCCAACCCCATTATCAACAAGAAATTATTCCAATATCAAAATGCCCAATTTGTTTCTAACCATTAACATCAAAATATGGGAATTAATATTCACATTACTGTCAGCTGCCACCTGTCAATCGTGTATGAAGGAGGCATTGTAATGGCTCCTGGTTATGCACAAAGATCACATCCAATCACAACTAATAACACATAAGTGCTGTTCCAAGATGTGAGATGAGTATTGGTATAATGAGATATGTATAATCAGCAGAGTCAGAGTATACAACCCTGATATTCTCAGGTCATGTTTAATTTTCCTAATCCTTGAAAAGTATTTGAGGTCAATTTGCTAAGATCTATAGGTCGTGTGCAGCCTGATGCAGAAATGTAATTTATAAAGTAACACATATGGAAAAACAAAGATAACAGATACCCAATGTAACAGAGGGAATATGTTGTTGATTATAAGGTAACATTTGTACATCTTTTATGGGGACTCTCATATCTGGCCATTAAAATACAAAATATGAATTCTGATTACAATTCTCCCCACATATATTTTATCTTTTATAGGTGTTACTCTCTGCATAACAAGGCCAGTCTAGTTCATACCCAAATCAAAATCCTTTGTAAACCTCTGCAAAACTGTGTAGTTAAGAATAATGATACGAAGCACTAATATAAGAGGCACTGTAAAACTGCTGGCCTTTAGTTCAGTCCTACCATCACACTCTAGTGGAGCAGTCTATTGTCTCCGCAGGACAGAGTGGGCTGATGGAACAATTCGGGTACGAACCACTCCACCTCTCACTCCCTGCATTCTCACCAATTTCTTGGCTCAGTCTGCATTAAATGGGTGAAGAATTTGTAACCAGAAGCAAACATGAAGGAAGCAAAATTCCAGCTAGTGATTATAACATAGTTGAACTCACCACAGATCGTTTCCATAATTTTCCTTTGTTCTCTAATTTCCTTAAATGAAAATTCTGCAAAATATATTTTCATAAAGTCATGTTACAATATTGGACAAAAGTAATGTGGACATTTTATAGCTTCTTTTCCTATTATTCATAACATATACCAGCCATAGATATATATTATTATTTTAAGCCTCGCAGGTTAGAATACCCAGAATATCATTCAGCAGTGGGAATATTATTGCAAAATCATTTGCAGTCAAACAGGGGAGAACTTTAATTTATGGAGGGCAAAAATCACATGCTATTTTTACATTTGGCCTCTGTTTAGTAACAGAAATAAATTCCTTGGCAATGCACCACTAATAATGTACAGAACCACAGCAGGTCAGCTGGTGCTGGAAAATGGAATGAGTTCTCATAATCATTGTTACTTTTCATGAATACTCTTGATTTTACAAACTACTTCTGACTTATTCAGTCAGAACTGAGGGAAGTTAAAGCACAATACAACATCATTCCTACAGGCAAAATTGACTTATGGAGGAGGAGAGCGGAGGGATGAAATTGATCTTGGGTATAGATGCATTATGAGGGATAGCAAATGGGCAATTTGATTTACACCCTACACTGATTGAAAATCAAACCAAAAAATAAGTTATGTCTCAAGCTCTCCCTTTGTTCCTGTTTCTTCTTTGCTGCTGTTCAAGACCAGATTCACCCCAACATGCCAAATGGGTGTACAACCAATTAAAGTTCTTTTAAACTTTGATTTGTAAGATATAACTACAGAAAAATAGAGTCATAGAGCACAACAGCCCATCGAGATCTTTCAGAACTGTTGTCTGCCTAGTCCCATTCGCCCACCCCTGGACCATAGCCCTCCACCTTACTCCCATCTATGTACTTATCCCAATTTCTCTTAAATGATGCAAGCAAACCTGCATCCATCATTTCCGCTGGCAGCTCGATCCACATTCATTCTACCCTATGAGTGAAGAAGATCCCCTCAGGTTCCCCTTAAATATTTTACCTTTCACCACTAATGTATGAATTGTAGTTCTAGTTTCGCCCAACCTCAGTGGAATAAGTCTGTTTGCATTAACCCTATTTAAAACCTCATTATTTTGTACACCTCTATCAAATCTCCCCTCGGTTTCCTACACTCCAGGGAATAATGTCCTAACCTATTCAAGTCCTGGCAACATTCTTGTAAATTTTCTCTGTACTCTTCATTCATATTGATATCTTTCCTATAGTAGGTGACCAACACTGCACAGAATAATCCAAATTTGGCTCAACAATGTCTTATACAATATCAACATAACATCACAACTCTTGCACTCAATACTTGGATTTCTGAAGGCCAATGTGCAATTTTTATGACACTATTTCACTGTGCCCACTTACAAGAAATTATATATCCCCCAAATCCCACTGTTCTACCACACTCCTCAGAACTCTATCATTCACTGTAAAAGTCCTACACTGGTTTATCCTCCCAAAGTGCAACACCTCATTTTTGTCTGCATTAAATCCCATCTGCCACTTTCGGCCCATTTTTCAGCTGGTCCAGGTCCTGCTGCATAGGTTTGATAGTTTGATAGAATGATAGAACAAAATTAGCTATCCTCCAGTCCTCTGACATCTCACCCATGGCTAGGGCCAATTGAAGCACCTCTGCCCATACCACACAAGGTCTGAGGGGGCACTTTGTCATACTCTAGGGGCTTATCCACCCCAATTTGCCTCAAAATAGCAAGCACCTCCACTCCTGTAATCCATATATATTTCATGACCTCATTGCTGTTTTGCTTCAGTTCTATAAACTCTGTGTTCAGCTCCCAAGTAAATACAGGTGCAAAAAAATCCACTTAAGATCGCCCCCATCCCTTTCAGCTCCATGTATCGATGACCACGCTGATCTTCAAGTGCGCCAATTTTGTATGTTGCTATCCTTTTACTGTGAATATATCTGGAGAAGCCCCTGGGATTCTCCTTCACCTTGTCTGCCACAGCAAGCATATCTTTTCTTTTAGCCCTCTTGGTTTTTATCTTAAGTATTCTCCTGTGTTTCTGAGACTCCTCAAGCACCTCACTAGTTCCTTGCTGCCTACATCTTTTTTTGCACCTCCATCTTCTTAACCGGGACTTCAATATCCCTTGAAAACTAAAGTTCCCCAAACATGTAAGCCTTGCCTTTTATTCTAACAGGAACATACAAACTTTGTCCTGTCAAATTTTTGCATTTGAAAGCCTCCCATTTAACAAGCATCCCTTTGTCAGAAAAAGAACAATCCCAAACCACACTTCTGATGCTCTGATGCCATCAAAACTGGCCTTTCTGCAATTTAGAATCTCAACCTGAGGACCAGTCCTATCATTTTTCGTAATACTTTCAAAACTAATGGAATTACGATCACTAGATCCAAAATTTCTGTCACACATTTCTGTCACCTGATCTGTCCCGTTCCCTAATAGGAAGTCCAGTATTGCACTTTCTTTTGTTTGTAACTTTATATATTGAATAATGCTTTGATTAGTATTACTTACACTTTGACAATCAGGTACATTAAATTATATGTTAATCTCTATATAATTCATTAATATGTGAGTTTAAATTCTTCAGGAAATCATGCTGACTTTAGTTTATTTTATCATGTACCTTCAAGTACTCCAAAATCTCATCCTTAATAATGCACTCCAACATCTTCCCAACCACTGAAGTCAGGTTAAGTGGCCTATAATTTCCTTTCATCTGCCTCCCTCCCTTCTTAAAGAGTGGAGTGACATTTGCAATTTTCCAGTCTTCTGGAACTATGCAAGAATCAATTGATTCTTGAAAGATGATTACTAATGCATCTGCAATCTCTTCAGCCACCTCTTTCAGAAACCTGGCATGTAGACCATATGGTCCAGGTGACTTATCCCTGCTAGACCTTTCAGTTTCCCATGAACCCTCTCCCTAATAATGACAATTTCACACACTTCATTACCCCACTCTCGAACATCCACAATGAAGACAGATGTAAAATACTTATTTAGTTCATTCACTATTTCCTTGTCCCCCATTACCACCTCACCAGCATCATTTTCCAGCAGTCCAATATCTATTCTTGTCTCTCCTTTACACTTTATATATCTGATGAAACTTTTGGTATCCTCATTAATATTATTGGCTAGCTTACTTTTGTATTCCATCTTTCCTTTTAATCTTTATGACTTTTTTTTAGTTACCTTCTGTTGGTTTTTAAAAGCTTCCCCATTCCTCTAACTTACCACTAATTTTTGCTCTATTATATGGCTGCCTTTTGGCTTTGATTCTTTTGTCAGTCACGGTTGCATCCCCATGCCTTTAGAATACTACTTCTTTGGGATGTGTCTATCCTATGCCTTTCAAATTGCTCCCAGAAATTCCAGCCATTGCTGTTCTGCTGTCATCCCTGCTAGTGCTCCCTTTCAATCAATTTTGATGAGTTCCTCTCTCAGGCCTCTGTAATTCCCTTTACTCTGCTATAATACTGATACATCTGAATTTGAACGTCTTCTTCTCAGATTGCACCGGTGAGTTCTATCAAAATATGATCACTTCCTCTAAGGATTCTTCGATTGCCTTTGGGGAGCCATAGCATTTGTTCAGCCTCTGCAACAGTATTTGTAGATCTATAGCAGGATTATTAATGTGAACAACCCTAACCCTTCTTGCATGTTGCAGTGACTGCCCATCAAGCCATTTGCAGAGGAGGTCTAGCTCTTTGCTAGGTTTGAGATTTAGTCCTTCCACAGCATTGTGAAAGCTTGCCTTCCAGGACAGATAACTGGCACACTGTTAGTCCTGCTGTGACTAGGTCTCAGTGAGCCAGATCCCAAGCCAAATTTAAGGATCCTGAATGAGAGCATTGTAGAGACTGGTTTACAAAATGAGTGTCCTGGAACGGATGAAAGTTTAGATTGTCCAAATCTGTGCAGATGGGATTGGTTTCAGCAGCAACTCTTGAATGAAGTCTTTGCCCTGATAGAACTGCAGAAGGGGTGTTATGGGTCTTTACTGCTGTAGGCTTTTATTGCCAATACCCAGACTAAATGAAAGGCATGTTGACTGCATGATGTGGACAGCTTCTCCTCGTAGAGCTGGAAAAATATCTTTTATTGTAGTCAGAATGTGTTTGGATATATTTTTTTGGATTATTCATTAGCTGTTGTGACTGCAAAACATAACTGATTCTGGTTATGAACCTACCTGCTGTCGAACTCAGCTGGTGCTTTGTATACCTTTGCCTCAGCTTTACACTCCTCCTTGAGTGCACTTAAAGTCGCCTCTACAGGTGCTCTATCCATATCTATATGAGCTTTCTCAATCTGCATCTCAACTTTGCGCTTAGCAGAAGCAGCTCTCATTCTTGCCGCTTCAGCTCCGGTGCAGCCTTGTGCTGCTCCTACGCTAGTGCGGTTTCGCTCAAGCATTACAAAGGTGAAATCGACCAGCCACATTCTGACCTGGAAGTTGACAATTGACATTGCTTTGATTGGAAGCCAACATGATCAGCTGAGGTGTTCAGACACATCTCCACTCCATGGGTGATACCTTTAAAGGTGAATTATCTTTTCACTCTACTGCCCTCACAGTGCATATGTACAAAGCTATGCAGAGAGTTAAACAACTTATCAAAAATTATGCAAGATGGAAGCTTTTTTCAGGATGTTTATTGAGATCTTAATTATGAAAAGATACTGCTGTTTCAAGGACAAATAAAAAGTTGATAGAGATATATGTCTTTCCACCATGTGTTTCAAGTTGAATCAAAAACTAACCTATGGAGGAAATTATATAAAAACAACTTGTTGACAGGAAATGACATTCATACAAAACAAACTGCACCTCTAGAGGCCAGGACAAGGGCAGGTTTGAGGAGTAAGGCAGTATATGAGGACAGAATGCTACCTACACTGTTGGATACTGCAATAGCCAGCACAATTTCATAGTCATGTAAAGGTTGCATTTTTACATTTATAATCATGTTTCTTGATGAAAGCACAGGTTGCAAACTATATTAGGATGTTATTTTTAAGAAAAACTACAATCTCAGTTGTCCTCTTTCGCAAAACAGGAATGTTCAGTTCAGACGTTAGATGAAATATCTATAAAAATTACTGGAAGTTTGCTTTAAAAAATCTCAATGAACATTTATAAATTCTGAATGAAACTATTTTATTTTCCAGCTCCACTTATGGGTGGAAAGGTATGGAACAAAAGTGCAGAACTTATTACGGCAAAAGGGAACAAATCAAGAAGGGTACTGCGGAGTGCGGTAGAGTAAAGGGATCTGGGAATACAGGTCCATAACGCATCAAACATGGTGTCACAGGCAGAAAGGTCATAAAGAAATCTTTTGGCACATTAGCCTTCATAAATCAATGTATTGAGTACAGGAGATGGGATGTTATGTTGAAGTTGTATAAGATGTTGGTGAAGCTTAATTTGGAGTATTGTGTATAGTTCTAATCAACTACCTACAGGAAAGATGTAAATAAGGTTGAAAGAGTGCAGAGAAAATCTACAAGGATGTTGTCAGGTCAGGATGACCCGAGTTATAAGGAAAGATTGAATAGGTTAGGACTTTATTCTTCAGGATGTAGAAGATTGAGAGGAGATTTGATAGAGGTATTTAAAATTAAGAGAGGAATAGATAGAGTAAATGCATGCAGGCTTTTTCCACTGAAGTTGGGTGGGATTACAACCAGAGGTTATGAGTTAAGTGTAAAATCTGAAAAGTTTAAGAGGAACATGAGGGGAAGCTTCTTCACTCAGAGGATTGTGAGAGTGTGGAATGAGCTGCCAGTGCAAGTGGTGCATGTGAGCACAAATTCAATGTTTTAGAGAAGTTTGGATGGGTACATGGATAGCAGGGGTATGGAGGGTTATGGCCCCAGTGCAGGTCGATGGGAGTAGGCAGTTTAAATGGTTTTAGCATGGACTAGATGGGCCAAAGGGCCCATTTCTGTGCTGTACTTTTCTATGACTCTTTGTCAGGTAATGTTGTACAAGAACAGTGGGAAATGGCACAATTCAGTCCACCTTAAGAGGAGAGGTGACCCAGCATACAGGATATATGAGTGGTGATTGATAAGTTCATGCCCTAAGATAGAAGGAGATGAGTTATTAACTTCAAACTTTCTGCATAATCACTCAAAGAGTTGAACTGCATGTGCATGTAAGGAGAGCTGTATAACTCATCTCCTTCTACCTTAGGCCACAAACTTATCAATCACCCATCTGTGGACACTCTCTGGAGGTCCCATATCCGTATGTTCCATGACCGCTGGACAAAGTGTGTAAATGTAGGAGGGGACTATGTTGAAAAATAAATGTGCTAGGTGGTCTAAAATTGACTCCTTCTACCTTAGGCCATGAACATATCAATCACCCCTCGGAGAGGTCTGATTCCAATGATAAGGATGACTAAAAGACTGTTTGCCAATCAGTAGAGTCAATGTGAAATATACAGTATTTTTCTGTAAAGCAATTTGCTGCTTTATTCCTTCACATGTTTGTTTGCTAATTATAAAATAAGACAGCTTGATGGTTTGCATCTGACTTTAGCTCAATAAAATACAAATTAGTCTACATATTAGAAGGAGTCAAGTCTCAGTATTGCACCCCTGGGTCATATTGCCCCACTTTTATTTATTGAATAGTGAAAGTAGGTCCTAAATACTAAGGTGATTAGATCTGTTCATGGAAGAACAAGTCATGTTAATTTGAGAGAATAGCTAGGAAAGATCTGGTATTTGTTAAAGCTTGGTTCCTATCAGATCTGAAGCCATGAAGAAATGATGCCAGATATCACAGAACTGAAAGTAAATGGAATAACTGAAATTTTCTCCCTCAGGCAACAATGCTCTTGAAACTCAAAATCACACCCACAGAACATTGTAAATGTGCCCCTGAACCAATTACCATCTAACTGGAAAATCGTGATTGTACCAGAGCAATTACTTGTTATTACTAGCAGGGTAAAGAACTTTCAAATCTGAACCCTAAGAAAATGCAGACAAGGCTTTGAGACATGCTTTGGAAGGCTGAATTGGTGATGAGAAAAAAATATGAAGGATCAGCATATGTTGGAAAATCAAGTGCATAGTTTAGTACTTTATTTATAATAATAAATACTTTGTAGTGAGTTGTAAGATAAGTTTGACTCTAATATTTTCTTTGTTTTTAATAGTATTTAAGTATTGCCTGCTAATCATTTATGCAATTTTAATGCAGATTCGGCATTTACCATGTTTTCTAATCTTTCTTGCAAATTTAATTCCTGGCAAGCTGCAGCCAATGTAAAAATATACAATATGCTAAAGCAATTCCAAAGGCAAATATTTAGTAAATTTTGAAACATTGGACTCATTTTTGAAAAGTAAAATTTATGTCTTTAAATCAGAATAACAATACAAGTTTCTATGGTAACAGAACCCTGGATGTGATTCGGAGTATAACAGCCCTGAGATCTCTCCTGTGGTTAAACAAACATTTTTAATTTAGTCAAGACTAATATACCAAACAAGAGCAATGGCATGGAAGAAAAGAAAAGCCAGCTCATATGATGTGTTTTATCCAGATATGGAGCTGATTGTATGTAGCAATAACATACAGTATCCTATACCCTTCTGAGAAAGACAAAAAATATTTATGCAAATATTGTGGGGAAATTCCACTCTGGCTTCTGAACTTAACTGTTATCTGTCAGAAAATTTAGCTAACGGTAACAAATATTGAGCTGCACAACTAACGCAGCATACTGGTCAGTGCAACTCGTGATCAAAATGTGCGGTGCTCCATTCAGACCAGATCCAGAGAACGATGAAGCAAACACAGAAACTGCTGCATTATATTCTGCAAGTCAGACAGCACGTGAGGAAATGGCAGAATGGTTAGCATTTCAGGTTCAAGATCCTTCATCAAAACAGGGAAAACAAGTTAGTTTTCAGTTGGAAATAAGTTGAGAGAACAAATACATTATTTTTGATAAAGTTGCCATGGTGATGAACCATGAATGAGTTCGTACTATTGATATATTGATGATGGTAGTTAGTGAAGGAGAATAAATGGAGGAACATAAAATCTGCAAAAATGGAGCTACAGCAAATGCCCAACAGATCAAGGTGTCCAAATGAAAAGAGGAAAATGTAGCAAAATTTCAGGTGGATGAATTACAGCAAAGAGAGAAAGTAAGTTACCTGAAGTTGTAGAATACAATATTGATTGCTGCATTGTGCCAAGTTGGAAAATGAGATGTTACTCTTAAGCTTGTGTTGTATTTTGTTATACCAGTACAGGAGGTCACAGATGGAAGGGAGTTGAAGGGAGAATTAGAGTGGTATGCAACATGAAACTCACTGTCAAGCTGTGGTCTGAATGCAGATAGCCTGTGTTGCAAGGATGAAACAACCCATCTGATTCACCATCATAAACATTCACTTCCTTTGCTATTAGTTTACCATGAATAGAAAGGTGACCATCCACAAGCAAATTTCCAAGGGTTTTTTGACAGTATTTCAATCTCAGTACATCTATCATCGAGAGGAACAAAGACAACAGGTGTACAGAAAAACCAATATCTGCAAGATCTTCCCTCATGAGAAGAGAATACTTTCATCATGGCATTTAAATATACCATTTCAACTTGGCTGGGCCAACATACTGCAACTCTATATAGAATGTTCCAGAAGTAACTTCAACAGTTTGACTGCAGTTGATAAAGAAAGCTCTCAAAAACTATTAGGGGTAGGCAATGAATACTGATCTTACAAGAGCCACCTATTTAACATGAAAGAGTCCTTCTTTTTCCTAAAGAGGCATTCTTTTTCCTAAAGCCTTGCAAAGTCAACTTTAAATGTTTCTACAATGTCATTGTCCTCTCTTGCCCTGCAGTCTAAACTAGACACATATGTATGCATCATACTATTTTTATTCCTATAGAAAAATAGTTGTTACACAGAATCTGCATGAAATCAGCCTGGGTCTGTTGATTTTGTGTAAACTCCTATTTCTTGTACGTATATTTGGCATGATGTTCAGAATCAGGATCAAGTTTAATATCACTGACATACGTCATTTCATGACGTACCTTGGAAACATAAAAAAACTAAATTGCAATATAAATTTACTTAAATAAGTAGTGCAAAAAGAGAGCAATGAAGAAAAAATAGAAAAGAAATTAAAAAAAATAGCAAGGTAGTGTACATAGGGACATTGTCAATCCAGAAATATGATGGCAGTGAGGAAGAAGCTGTTCCTAAAATGTTGAGTGTGTGTCTTCAGGCTCCTGTACCACTGCCATGATGATAGCAATGAGAAGGGGGTATGTCCTGTGTGATGGGGGTCCTTAATGACGGATGCCACCTTTTTGAGTCATATCCTTTTGAAGATGCCCTTGATGCTGATGAGCCTAGTGCCCATGATGAAGCTGGCTGAGAAGCAACTTCTTGCAGCTTTTTCCAATCATGTGCAGTGACCCCTCCATACCAGAAGGTGATGCAACCAGTTAGAATGCTCTCCATGATATATCTGTAGACATTTGAGAGAGTTTTTGGTGACATACCAAGTCTCCTCAAAATCCTAATGAAATATAAGCTCTGTTGTACTTCCTTTGTAATTGCATCAATATGTTGATCCCAGGATAGATCTTCAGAGATGTTGACACCCAGGAACTTGAAACTGTTCACTTTTTATGCTGCTGATCCCTTGATGAAGACTGGTGTGTGTTCCCTTGACTTCCCCTTGCTGAAGTCCACAATCAATTCCTTTGTTTTTTCTGACACTGAGTGCAAGGTTGTTGTTTTGACACTACTCATCACCATCTGAAATTCAGCTAACAGTAGTTGTGTCATCAGCAAAGTTATAGGTGGCAATTGAGCTGTGCCTAGACCCACAGTCATGGGTGTAGAGACAGCAGAGGAGTGGCCTAAGCACACACCCGTGAAGTGTGCCAGTGTTGATTGTCAGCAAGGAGGTGATGATATTTACAATCTGCGCTGACTTTGGTCTCCTGATGAGGAAGTCAAGGATCCAGATCAGAGAAAGGTACAGATGTCAATGTTTTAGAGCAGGGGTCCCCAACCTTTTTTACACTGGGGACCGGTTTAATATTGACAATATTCTTGCGGACCAGCTGACGGGGGGTGGGGGGGGGGGTTTCAAGTTCAACAATGCGTGACAAGGAATGAGAAAAGGTGCAGCCGACTCATATCGTTTCATATCGCCAAATCATATTGTTTCCTTGTGGCCCAGTAGCACATTTTGCGGCCTGGTACCGGTCCATGGCCCAGTGGTTGGAGACCACTGTTTTAGAGCTTGTTGACAAGTTCTGAGAGTATAATGGTGTTGAAGGCTGAGTTGTAATCAATAAACAGCAGACTAACATAGGTATGGCTATTATCCAGGTGATCCAAAAGCCACTGAGGTTCCATCAGCTGTAGGCATTTTGTGGTTTTAGGCAAACTGCAGTGGGTCTAGGTCATTGATTCTGGACATGACCAACCTCTCAAATCACTTCATCAGTGTATTTGTGTGAGCAGTTTCAACAGTGACAGATGCTGGTGATGCATTGGGTAGTTTTGACTACCCATTCTAGAACTTTCCTGTCCACCACAGTGCAGTTTCTATACTATGCAGTGATACAGCTTGTTAGGATGCTCTCTACTGCACATCTATAGAATGAAGTGAGTATAGGTGTACACAGTCCAATTCTCTTCAGCCTCCTCAGAACGTAGAAGAGTTGGTGAGCTTTTGTGATTGTGTATAATGTATTCTGGGACTTTGAGAGATTGTGTGAAATGTGCACTCCCAGGCGTTTGAAACTGCTCGCAGTTTCCACTGCTCTGCCTCTGGTCTCATAACTAAGCAGAAAGAAGTCTCGTAAAAGTATTTTTGATACTCAAGGAAGCCATTTTGTCATTTTGTCCATACCAGCAACAAAGCTATTTTCTGGCCTGTAGATTTTAAGATTATGCAGCAACAAATGCTTCCACAAATGTCCTTATATAAGCAATAAGTGTTTCTGCCCTCCCCGTCTTTACAGGAAGTGACTTTCGGACCCCTAACACCTGCTGAATGGATAAGTTCTTCTTAACTCCTCTTTCATCGTTTTACCAGTATCTTTAAGTTCATGGTTATTGATCTCTTGGCTGAGAGAAATAGTTTTTTCCTATTCTCTTATAATTGCTCTCATGATTGACAGTTGCCCACAGATAATTAATTGACCTCTGTTTCAAAAAAAAGGCAATATCAAGCTAGCCAGATATTCCTCATAACTAAAGTAGTTTATCCGAAGTCCAGTGATGGCCTTGCAATCAGATGCCTGATATACAAACTTCCAGGAGTCTTAGCCTTTTGAATCAGTCCATGCATGGAATAGATTTACCTACAGTACACCAGTTTTGGGGTCCCTGTGGAAAACTACTATGGTTTCAGTGGGCTAAACTTTTCAGAATTTCAAGGTTGAAACTTACTGCTTTTTTTGGACAAGGAGTCAGCTGCCAAGAAACCCGACACCGTAAAATGCTGCTGTACCAAGCAAAAAAAGGCAAGAGCAAGAGCAAAGGTCGTATTGGTCTAAATATCAAAGTTGTGGACCAAGACATTGGTTTAGTACAATACGTAGGCTATAAACTTACAGGCCTTAAGAGGGAGGACAGAAAGTAATGCAGATTCTTAGTTTGAAGGACAGCCTCTAAAGCACTCAAAAATTGACCTAGGCTTAGTTGGCTTAGTAAAGTTATAAGGGAGATGAAGTATGATGTACCCAATCTTAAATCTTTATTTAGCTATTGCTGCACATACCATAGGCCTTATATCTCAAACAATGCCAAAGCATTTTTATCTAGTTATTTTTCTCAACTGTGTGTTCTGAGAAAGTAAAATAGAAATAAGAGACAAAAAAGGCTAAGAGAGATGGCACTATGGCAAACTAGGAAACTTGACAATACTCCAACAATCTTTCTGAAAAATGAGATCTAGCACATACTAACCTATTGCTGTACTGTGTGGGTTGCAAAGTAAAGACCACTTATTACTTACTAGGTTTGTAAACCGTCAACTATTAGCCTATTTCTACAAAAACAGGAACAGCACTGACACACAAGCCTAGATATTTACAAAGTCAGATGCTTGTTTTTCAAAATTAAAGGCTATTTCTTCTGGATTTCTTCACAGTAAAGTCCTTGATCAGATCACTAAAATCCAGTTTCCGAACAAGATTATTTTCAAGTGACATCAGAATAAGATGATTCAGCCTATCCTGTCCCATTGTGGATCTGACCCTATTCTTCACTAGTTTGAGCTTGGAGAAAGATCGCTCACCACTTGCATTTGTGACAGGGAGAGTCAGGTAAAGCCTCAAAGCAATAGAAAAGTATTTGGCTATTTTGACTTCATTGATGATCTCTGACAGAACTCGATCACTCATGAGCTTAATAAACTCCTCACATGTTTTAGGTGAAAGATATGTAGGGGTGCCTGATCCTGCATTTCCAAATTTCTGTATGTGTGCCTTCAAAAACGAGTCAAACTCACTTATTACCTCCAGAATGCCCATGTAGTTGCCATTATCAGGGCTGGCAAATATGTCACTGGAGCCTCGGATAGCCAGTCCCCTCTCGACCAAAAACTTCACAACCGCCACTACTCTTCTCAATACGTTGGTTCAGTAGACACACCCTGACTCGAACTGTTTTTGCAGTTCAGTATCTATTCTTCTGCTGTCAGACACTAGTGTAACGTAGGTCAGTATCTTTTCCCTGTGGTGTTCGCTACTTTCATGCTCTCCTATGCGCTCAGCGGCGTGTTTCCAGTCGCTAAAGCCAGTTTCGAAGATGGACTGACAGTTACCATCACTGAAGGTGCGACATGCAAAGCAAAACACACAGCCAGTGGAAGGGGAATATAACAGCCATTGCCTTGATATGTACTCACCGTTTACGAGCTTACGTTTGAAGTGAAATTTGGAGGAAAAAATGTCTCTGCTGTTTGTATACTCATTCAGAAACTTTGATATCCACATCCTTATTCTGGCAGGACTCTGACCCTTTCTTAGCCCAGTATGCTTGGACTGAATCATCTAACGTTTCCTTTCCCCAGCGAGCAGGATCTGTGCTGTAAGGATCCTCAGTAGCGGTAACGTTAACAATAATGGCGGCTCGACTTGGTTGTTCGGAGGCCTCTGTGGTTGGGAATCCCAGAGTCATCTCTGCCTCTTGAACATTAGCTGCTGACTGTGGCAAGGACGGTGGTCCTGTGCTAACGCTAGCGCTAGCTGTTGAACAAGCCTCCATTTGTCGACCGGTCTCGGACTGTGACAAGAGCGATGGTACTGCTGCACCATCGAGAACAGGTTTAAAAAAATTCTGTCAATTTCAATGGCTTTTTTGATGCTTCTTTCCCAGGGTCCTCTTTTTCTTGTTTCTTTTTTCTTTTCTGTGCTCCACTCTCATAGTTTTTTTTGTCCACCATGATGATAGCTACCTATTTTGGGCCCCTGGGCTGAAGCCCAGCCTAGCCCTGCCTGAAGTCTGGCCCTGATTGTGACGTCCAGTCCAGTGTCAGAGAACCACAGTGCTCATTTCTTTCTTCATCCAAATTCTTTTCATATCAGATTACCAAAGCCATGAATTCCCGTAAACTAATAGTGTCTCTAAAAAAATTCAGACACAATGGAACATTTTACAGCTAAGTTTGTACTTAGCATCACCACAAAATTACAAAAGGCAAAAAACTGTAGATGCTAAAATGTGAAATAAAACAGAGTATGTTCGAAGTATGTGGAAACTGGTCCATCTTCTGTCCTATAGCTCCAAAATTTGCCTTCAGTTCACATATATAACCACAGAAAAGGACCACAAATCACACCATTTTTCCACTGAAGGGTCTTTTGCACGACATATTGTTTGCAGACAAGAATCACTTCCTCTTGGCTCTAACTGAAATTGGTGTGGGATGTAACACAAAG
The DNA here is from genome assembly GCF_030028105.1 of Mobula birostris. Lineage (NCBI taxonomy): Eukaryota > Metazoa > Chordata > Chondrichthyes > Myliobatiformes > Myliobatidae > Mobula > Mobula birostris. The sequence continues at coordinate 52,534,398 of NC_092373.1, forward strand.
GAATTGTGTTCTGGTAGCTCATTCCACACTCTCATGACCCTCTGAGTGAAGAAGTTTCCCCTCATGGTCCCCTTAAACTTCTCAGCTTTCACCCTTAACCCATGACCTCTGGTTGTAGTTCCACCTCACCTGAGTGGAAAAACTCTGCTTGCATTTACCCTATCTATACCCCTCAAAATTTTGTATACCTCTATCAAATCTCCACTCTATTTTCTATGTGCTAAAGAATATAGTCCTAACCTATTCAACCTTTTCTTATAACTCAGGTCCTCCAGATCTGTAACATCCTTGTAAATTTTCTCTGTACTCTTTCAACCTTGTTTACATCTTTCCTGTATGTAGGTGACTAAACTGCACATGATGCTCTAAATTAAGCCTCACCAACATCTTATACAACTTCAACATAACATCCCATCTCCTGTACTCAGTGCTTTGATTTATGAAGGCCAGTGTGCCAAAAGCTTTCTTTATGACTCTATCTACCTGTGATGCCACTTTCAAAGAATTATAGACCTATATCCCCAGAACCCTTTGTTCTACCACTCTCCTCAGTGCCTATCATTCACTGTCTAAGGCCTACCCTGGTTGGTCTTACTGAAGTGCAAAACCTCACACTTGTTTGCTTTAAGTTCCATCTGCTATTTTTCATCCCATTTTGCCAGCTGATGCAGATCCCTCTGCAAGCCATGATAGCCTTTCTCACAGTCCACCACACGCCTAATTTTGGTGTCATCCACAAATTTGCTGATCCAGTTAAACACATTATCATCCAGATCATTGATATAGATGACAAACAACAAAGGACCCAGCACTGATCCCTGTGGCACACCACTAATCACAGTTGCAGATGCAATCCTTTGCTACCACTGTTTGGCTTCTCCCACAAAGCCAATGTCTCATCCAATTTGCTACCTCATCCTGAATGCCGAGGGACTGAATCTTCTAGACCAGCCTCCCATGCGGGACCTTGTCAGATGCCTTACTATTGTCCATGTATGTAGACAACTTTCTCTGCCTTGCTTTCATCCACTTTCCTGGTAGCTTTTTGAACAGCTCTACAAGATTGGTTAGACATGACTTACCTCACACATGCTGACTACCCGTTATCAGTCCATGTCTATCTATATACTCACATATCTAGTCCCCTAGAAAAATGCCTTCTAATAACTTTCCCACAATTGATGTCAAACTCACAAGCTTATAATTTCCTGGGTCACGTTTAAAACCTTTTTTTAAACAGCAGAACAACATTGGATATCCGCCGATCCTCTGGTGTCTCCCCAGCTGCTAAGAATGATTTAAAATTTTCTGCAAGGGTCTAAGCAAATTTGTGCGCTTGCCTCCCATGGGGTCCAAGGGAACACTTTGTCAGGTCTTGGGGATTTATCCACCCTGATTTCTCTCAGGATGGCAAAAGCCTCCTCCTCTGTATTCTGGACAAGGTCCATGAAGTTGATGCCACTTTGCCTCATTTCTATAGACTCTATGTCTGTCACCTGGGTAGATACAGATGCAAGGAGTTCATTTAAGATCACTCCCATCTGTTTTGGCTCCACATATAGATTACCATTCTGATCTGCCAGAGGACCAAGTTTGTCCATTGCAATCCTTTTGCTCTTAACGTATCAGCAGAACTCCTTAGGATTCTCCTTTGCCTTGTCTGCTAGAGCAACTCCATGCCATCCTGATTTCTTTCTTAAGAATTCTCTTGCATTTCTTGCACTACTTAAGCACCCCATTTCTTCCTACCTACCTATACCTGCTATGCACTTCCTTTTTTCTCTTAACCAGGGCTTCAATATCTCTTGAAAACCAAGGTTCCCTGCACTTGTTTTCCTTACCTTTTATTCTGATAGGCACATATAAGCCGTGCGCTCTCAAAATTTCATTTTTGAAGGACTTCCACTTATCAAGTACACCTTTGCCAGAAAACAACTTGTCCCAATCCACACTTGCTAGGTCATTTCTGAAATCATCAGAACAGACCTTTCTCCAATTTAGAATCTCAACCTGCAGACCAGATCTATATTTTTCCATATTTACTTTGAAACTAATGGCTTTGTGGTCACTGGATGAAAAGTGTTCCCCTACATAAACATCTGTCACCTGCCCTGTCTTATTCCCTAACAGTAGGTCCAGTATCACACCCTCCTCATTGGGACCTCTACGTACTGATGAAAGAAATTTCCCTGAACACATCCGACAAACTCTGTTCCATCTAGTCGTTTTGCAGTATGGGAATCCCAGTCAATATGTGGAAAGTTAAATTCACCTACAATAACAACCTTATGTTTCTTGCAACAGTCTATGATCTCTTTACAAACTTGTTCCTTTAAATCCCTTGGACTTTTGGGTGGTCTGTAATAAAGCCTCATTACATGATCATATCATACAGAATATAAGTCCTCAGATAAAAAAGTTGAAAGCTTATGTCAAAAAGCCAAAGAAGAATGGTTAAACCAAGAATGTGAGCAAATAGAAAGAATCCCTATTACTGATCCAAAAAGGTTACATCAACAAATCAAGAATATCACTGGTAAAAAGCTCCTCTGTTCTTCATGTGGATGTTTGAAAGCAAAGGACGGTACCATTATCATGGAAAAAGATGAGATTATGAACAGATGGACTGAGTATATGCAGGAATTGTTTGAAGATGATCGAGGTGAAAAACCAGAAATTAAGAAAAACATTGAAGGTCCAAGTATTTTAAAATCTGAAGTTTGTAATGCAATAAATAATAAGAAGAAAGGAAAGGCAGCAGGTCCTGATGAATTAGTAATAGAACAAATTATCGCTCTTGAAGATTATGAAATTGAAAAACTTACTGACTTAATGACATGTATCGGACTGGAATAATAGCAGAAGAGATGGAAAAATCAGTACTTACCACTCTTCCTAAGAAACCTGGAGCACTAGAATGTGAATTACATTGAACCATAAGTTTAATGAGTCATATCACTAAGATACTTCTAAGAATTTTGATGACAAGAGCTAAAAGTAAGATACAAGCTGAAACAGGTAAAGAACAATGTGGTTTTGTGAAAGACAAATGCACAAGAAACGCAATACTGATGTTAAGGATACTATCAGAACGAGCTATTCAAGTGCAAAAAGATTGTTTGTTTTGTTTTATCGACTACTCAAAAGCATTTGATAAAGTGAAGCACAATAAGTTATTTGAAACATTACAGAAAACTCCAGATCTAGATTCAAAAGACCTCCGCCTGGTCAGGAATCTGTACTGGGAGCAAACTGCTGCTGTAAGAATAGATGGAGAAGTCAGTCAGTTTACAAAAATTAAGAGAGGTGTTAGACAAGGGTGTGTTTTTCTCCCCTAATTTATTTAATGTGTACAGTGAAAAAATGTTACAAAAATAAGAGACATCTTGGAAAACACACACAAAAAATGCTGGTGAATGCAGCAGGCCAGGCAGCATTTATAGAAAAAAGTACAGTCGATGTTTCGGGCTGAGATCCTTCATCAGGACTAACTGAAAGAAGAGATAGTAAGAGATTTGAAAGTGGGAGGGGGAGGGGGATATCCGAGATGATAGGAGAAGACAGGAGGGGGAGAGATGGCGCTAAGAGCTGTAAAGTTGATTGGCAAAAGGGATATGAGGTTGGAGAAGGGAGAGGATCATGGGAAGGGAGGCCTAGAGAGAAAGGAAGGTGGGGCGGGGGAGCCCAGGGGACAGACAAAGCGTTATAGTGAGAGGGACAGAGGGAGAAAAAAGAGAGAAAAAAACAAAAAAGGGGGAAGAAAAATAAATAAATAAGGGATGGGGTATGAAGGGGAGGTGGGGCATTAACGGAAGTTAGAGAAGTCGATGTTCATGCCATTAGGTTGGATTGGAGGATACCCAGACGGAATACAAAGTGTTGCTTCTCCAACCTGAGTCTGGCTTCATCTTAACAGTAGAGGAAGCCGTGGATAGGCATATCAGAATGGGAATGGGACGTGGAATTAAAATATGTGGCTACTGGGAGATCCTGCTTTCTCTTTCGGACAGAGCGTAGGTGTTCAGCGAAACGGTCTCCCAGCCTGTGTCGGGTCTCGCCAATATATGGAAGGCCACATCGGGAGCACCAGACACGGTATATCACCCCAGCCGACTCACAGGTGAAGTGTTGCCTCACCTGGAAGGACTGTCTGGGGCCCTGAATGGTGGTGAGGGAGGAAGTGTAAGGGCATGTGTAGCACTTGTTTCGCTTACAAGGATAAGTGCTGGGAGGGAGATCGGTGAGGAGGGATGGGGTGCAAATGGACAAGGGAGTCACGTAGGGAGCGATCCCTGTGGCGAGCAGAGAGAGGGGTGAGGGAAAGATGTGCTTAGTGGTGGGATCCCATTGGAGGTGGCGGAAGTTACAGAGAAAAATATGTGGGACCCGGAGGCCGGTGGGGTGGTAGGTGAGGACAAGGGGAACCCTATTCCTAGTGGGGTGGCAGGAGGATGGAGTGAGAGCAAATGTGCATGAAACGGTAGAGATGCGTGGAAGAGCAGAGTTGATGGTGGAGGAAGGGAAGCCCCTTTCTTTAAAAAAGGAGGACATCTCCTTCGTCCTGGAATGAAAAGACTCATCCTGAAGCAGATGTAGCAGAGATGGAGAAATTGTGAGAAAGGGATGGCATTTTTGCAAGAGACAGTGTGAGAAGAGGAATAGTCCAGGTAGCTGTGAGAGTCCGTAGGCTTATAGTAGACATCAGTAAATAAGCTGTCTCCAGAGATAGAGACAGAAAGATCAAGAAAGGGGAAGGAAGTGTCGGAAATGGACCAGGTAAACTTTTTTTTAATATAATTTTTATTGAGTTTTCAAAGTGAATACATGAAAAGATAATGTCTACCCTCCCCCCTCCCCTTAACCCTCCCCCCCCCGATATATACTCCTACCAAAAAAAAAGAAAGAAAGAAAGAAGAAGAAAAAAAGAAAAACTGCCTGGATATTGGAGGGTTTCCACATGCTCCATGAGATTCAAAATAAATTTAGTATATTTATTTATTACTGTCCCCAAGGGACCAAGGTCTTTATCATCGGAACAACTAGAACTAACCATTTCATTGTTCCAACAATTCATAATTAAATACAAATCGGATTTCCAAGTAACTGCTGTAGCCTTCTTAGCTACTGCTAATGCAATTTTTATGAATTCTTTCTGATATTTATTCAATTTAAATTTCGGTTTTATCCCTTCAATATCATCTAATAGAAATAATACAGGGTTATGTGGAAGTTGAGTTCCAGTAATTTGTTCCAATAAGACTCTTAAATATGTCCAAAAGAGTTGAATTTTAGAACAAGACCAAGTAGAATGTAAGAAAGTACCAATTTCTTGATTACACCAAAAGCATTGATCAGATAAATTTGAATTTAATCTATTTATTTTTTGTGGTGTAATATATAATTGGTGTAAAAAATTATATTGTACTAATCTAAGTCGAACGTTTATTGTATTTGTCATACTGTCAAGGCACAGTCTTGACCAATTTGTTTCATCAACATTAATATTTAGATCCGTTTCCCATTTTTGTTTTGACTTGTGGATTCCTTGTTTAATTGTCTGTTTTTGAATCAAATTATACATACAAGAAATAAATGTTTTAATTTTTCCTTTTTGAATTAAAATTTCAATTTCATTGGGTTTTGGCAAAAACATTGTTTGACCCAGTTCGCCTTTTAAGTAAGTCCTTAACTGAAGGTAACAAAAGAAAGTGTTATTTGATATTTTATATTTATTCTTTAGTTGTTCAAATGACATCAATATACCTCGTTCATAACAGTCTCCTATAGATCTAATCGCTTTTTGGTACTAATTATATACATGTTGATTATCCATTGTAAAAGGAATAAGTCTATTTTGGAACAAAGGTCTCCTTGCTAATAAAGATTTCTTTATTTCATTATCAACATTTATCTTATTCCATAGATCAATCAAATGTTCTAATATAGGAGATTCTTCCTTTTCCCGTATCCATTTAGATTCCCATTTATATATAAAATCTTCAGGTATATTTTCTTCTATCTTATTTAATTCTATTCTAATCCATGCCGGTTTTCGATCATCAAAGAAAGATGCAATAATTCTAAGTTGATTTGCCTTATAATAATTCTTAAAATTTGGAAGTTGTAACCCTCCAAACTCAAATTTACATGTCAATTTTTCCAATGATATTCTTGACATCTTACCTTTCCAAAGAAATTTTCTCACACATTTATTTAACTCTTGAAAAAATTTCTGGGGCAATTGTATTGGTAATGTTTGAAACAAATACTGTAATCTAGGAAATATATTCATTTTTACAACATTGACTCTACCCACTAATGTTATTGGTAGTATCATCCATTTGTCAAGATCTTCTTGAATTTTTTAAAATAGTGGTAAATAATTAAATTTATATAAATTCTTTACATCATTATCAAGTCTTATACCTAAATACGTTATACCATTTACCGGCCATCTAAATTGGGTTGCTAGACAACATTGGCTATAGTCTCCTTTAGTAAGAGGTAAAATTTCACTTTTATCCCAATTTATTTTATACCCTGATACTTTCCCATATTCATCCAATCTAGAAAATAATTTATGTAACAAATGCTTTGGGTTTGTTAAGTAAATCAAAACATCATCAGCAAAAAGATTAATTTTATATTCCTCCTGATTAACTCTAAAACCCATAATATCTGGATCAATTCTAATTAGTTCTGCTAATGGCTCTATCGCCAGTACAAATAAAGCAGGTGATAATGGACAACCTTGTCTAGTTGACCTTTTTAACTGGAATGGTGTTGAAATTTGAGCATTTGTCACTACTTTAGCATTAGGGTTAGTATTTAAAGTTTTAATCCAGTTTATAGAAGATGTTCCTCACCCATATTTTTCTCATACTTTAAATAAAAAATCCCATTCCAATCTATCAAATGCTTTTTCTGCATCCAAGGCTACTGCTATACTCATCTCCTCCCTTTTTTGTGCCAAATGAATTATACTGAATAGCCGAGTTACATTATCTGCCAATTGTCTATTTTTAATAAATCCTGTTTGATCCATATGTATTAATTTTGCTAAATATTTAGATAATCTATTCGATAAAATTTCTGGTATTACTTTATAAGCCGTGTTCAACAAAGAAATAGGCCTGTATGATGTTGGTTTTAAAGGATATCTGTCTTTTTTTGGCAATACTATTACAATTGCTGTTGAAAAAGATTCTGGGAGATAATGTACCTTTTCTGCTTGACGTATTAACTCCATAAAGGGAGGAAATAATAAATCTTTAAACTTTTTATAAAATTCAGGTGGAAAACCATCCTCTCCTGGAGATTTATTACTTTGAAGTGATCCTAAAGCTTCTTCAACTTCTTTTAATGTAAAAGGCATATCTAATCCCTTCTGTTCTTCCAAATTCAATTTTGGAAGAGTTACTTGTGATAGAAACCTTTTTATCTCATTAACATCATTTTGTGATTCTGATTGATATAATTCAGAATAGAAACTTCTGAAGGTTTCATTAATTTCTAAAGGTTTATAAGTAATTTTATTTGCACTTGTTCTAATTGCATTTATCGTTTTGGAAGCTTGTTCTGTTTTCAACTGCCAAGCAAGAATTTTATGTGCTCTCTCACCTAACTCATAATACCTTTGCTTAGTTCTTATGATTGCTTTTTCCATTCTGTATGTCTGAAGCGTATTATATTGTAACTTCTTATTGACAAATTGCCTTCGTTTTTCTTCTCTCATATGTCTTTGAGATTCTTTTTCTAATTTTGTAATCTCTTTTTTCAATTAATCTAGTTCTGCCATATATTCTCTTAATATTAGATGTATAACTTATTATCTGACCCCTCAAATATGCTTTCATCGCATCCCATAGTATAAATTTATCATCCACTGAATGAGAGTTTTTATCCCAAAAAAATTGGATCTGCTTTTTCATAAAATCACAAAAATCTTGACGTTTTAATAATGTTGAATTAAATCTCCATCTATAAGCCACTTCTTCCTTATCAGTCATTATTATTGTCATTAATAGAGGAGAATGATCTGACAATATTCTTGCTTTATATTCCATATTTTTCACTCTGAATGAAAAGTTGTGAATGTTGTGAATGAAGAGATACACAACGCTACCCCCCTCCATTTTGCGGGTCGTGGCTATTGCCACGCTTGCACACATGAATAGTGTAATGATTGGTCAGTATTTCTTCCAGTTCCCCATAACAAAAAAATTGTATATATACATAAAAAAAATTAATGTCACTATTCCCAGCTACTATTCCTCAAACTTTAACCTTTCTTCCCCTCCCTCATATAATTAATAATATATTTATATATTCATCTGCCTTTAAAAATCCAGCAGGTCTATTCCTTGACCCCGTCTTCATCTTCAATCCATCTCGCTCCCGTGGATTTGTTCTTGTATCTGGTGAATATTCAAAGAATCTCACACAAACCCCTCCACTTTCCGGTAATTGTCAAAAAATCTTTTTTCTCCGCCAGCAAAAAAAATCTTCAAGGTTGCAGGATAACGCAATGTAAATTGATAACCGTGATCCCATAGGACTTTTTTCACTGGATTAAATTTCTTCCTTCTCTTCAAAAGCTCATAATTTATGTCAGGGTAGAAAAAAATTTTCTTCCCTTCTATCATCAATGGCCCTTTTCTATTCTTGGCAGCTTGAGCAGCCACCTGTAGAATCCTTTCTTTGTCTTGAAATCTTGAGAATTTTATTAAAATTGATTGTGGATATTGGTCATCTTGTGGTTTTGGTCTTAGAGCTCTATGTGCCCGCTCAATTTCAATTGAGCGGTCTTCCTCTTTCATTTGCAAAGTTTCCAGGATCCATCTTTGAAAAAATTCTATTGGATTGTCTCCCTCCATACCTTCTTTAAGACCAACAATCTTAATATTATTTTGTCTACTAAAATTTTCCAACACGTCCACTTTCTCCAACAGTCAATTTCTTTCCATTTTCCAGACGAGCACATCATTTTCTGTTTTTTCCACTCTATCGTTAATATGCTCCATTGTTCTTTCCATCTTCTGAAGTTTCTTATCCATTTTGTCCTGTCTTTTCATAACTTTATCATAGCACATCTTCGTGTCTCTAAGCTTTGTTCTTAGTCCAGCCATTACTTGCAATAAAGCCTCTCCTATGTCTCCATCACATCCTTTACTTCCAGTCTCTTCCAATTCTTCCTCCTCTTCTTCATCTGTATTCTCTGCGGAATCCAATTCTGACTCTGAGTCACTTTCACTTGCAGTGACCGTCGATTCTTGTAGTTTGAGTTGTATCGATTTGCGCATGCCAACTTCTTTGCGCATGCGTAATTCCGGCATCTTGTTCCCAGGGACTGTTACCGCCGCCATTGCTCCTTGTTCTTCTACGCCAGAGATAAAATGCGTCTCCTCCGAAGGAGATCCAACCTGAATCCGAGGCTCCATTGCTGCAGTAGGCCCTTTTTTCTTCCCATCTCACGGCGACTTCGCAACAACAGATTTCTTCTGTTGCAGTTTACGAGGCATATCGTAAAATAGTCTTGAGAAGCTTATAAGTAGCTTTCGCAAAGTATTTATTAACTTTGCTTTATTTAAATGGTACTTTGCTGATTTTTTTATGGGAGAGCTGGATTTACACGTCTCAATCCCACGTCATCACGTGACGTCCGCCCTGGACCAAGTAAACTTGATGGCAGGGTGAAAGTTGGAGGCAAAGTTAATGAAGTCCACAAGCTCAGCATGCGTGCAGGATGCAGCGCCAATGCAGTCTATGATGTAGCGAGGGAAAAGTGGGGGACATATACCAGTATAGGCTTGGAACATGGATTGCTCCACAAAACCAACAACAAGGCAGGCATTGCTGGGACCCATACGGGTGCTCACGGCTACACCTTTAGTTTGGAGGAAGCGGGGGGAGCCAAATCTTGGGAATCAAAGTTGGCAGTGAAAACATCAATAATTTCAGATATGCATATGGCACTGATATAATTGCAAGTATGGAGGAAGAACTACAAAACTTAATTGATATAATTGTTGAAGAAAGTGCTAAAATAGGTCTATCAATTGCAAAAAGACAGAATATATGGTGATATCCAAAAAGAAGGAGAATCCTATCTGCAGGCTGAGAATAAATGGGGAAGACATAAAACAAGTACAGAACTTTTGCTACCTAGGGAGCTGGGAGACATCAGATGGCAGGTGTGACATGGACATCAAAAGAAGAATAGGGATGGCAAAAGACACCTTTACGAGAATGAAGAGTATACTGACCAATACTAAACTAGGCATGACAACTCGCCTCAGAGTACTGAAATGTTACGTTTATCCAGTTCTGTTATATGGATCAGAATGTTGGACAATATCTAGTAACATGAGGAAATGAATTGAAGCAGCAGAGATGTGGTTTTTGAGGAGGATGGAAAGAATATCATGGACGAAACAAATATATAATGAGGATGTCATGAACAGAGCAAACACAAAAAGAGAAATAATGTATGAGATCATGAAGAGGCAACGTAACTTCATTGGACATGTGATTAGGAAAGAGGCGCTAGAACGCACAGTAATTATGGGAAAGATTGAAGGGAAGAAAACAAGAGGAAGACAATGACAAATGATGATGGAGACAGCAGCCAGATAACTGGAAACGAATGCCAATGAATTGATCCACTTGACCCGAAACAGGAGTGTGCGGGCTATGGCAGTCAAAGCTCAAACTGGATACAGTCTCTGGAAAATAAAATTAAAGACTTCAGAGCAAGATTGCAGTACCAGTAGGACATCAGGGACTGCTATGTACTTTGCTTCATGGAAACACGATTCACCACTGCCACTTTGGACACAGAGCTGCAGTCTGATGGCTTCATCATTCTCTGCAAAGACAGGTCAGTTGAATCTTTTAAAGGTAGAGGGGGGAGAGTATGCTTCATGATCGACTCATCATGATGCCTAGATACGATGGGCTCAACCCTGCTCACCCAACTGGTGATGCCTAGAAGTGAAAATGTGTCACCCATTTTATCTGCTAAGGGAATTTTCCACCATCATCTTGGCAGTGGTGTACATTCCATCTCAAGCCAATGTTAAGCAGGCACTGAGCAGAGCATTGTGATCAAATTCACAAAACAGTGCACTCTAATGTCTTCCCTATCAATGCAGAGGATTTCAACCACAGCAGCTTGAAGAAGTCTCTGAACAATGACCATCGACATATCACCTATAGAACCATGGGTAGCCAAAACTGTCCAGTGCATCACAGGCATCAGCAGTGAAAATTGCGAGCAGTTTCAAACTCACGGGAGTGCAAGTCACAGAGCTTCTCAAGGTCCCAGATCACATTATGCACAATCAGGAATGCTCACAAATGCTTCTATTTTCTGAAGAGGTTGAAGAGAACTGGATTCTGCACATCTATACTCACAGCATTCTATAGATGTGCAGTAGAGAACATCCTAACAAGTTGTATCACTGCATGGTATGGAAACTGCACTGTGGTGGAAGGTTTTACAAAACTGCCTTATGCATCACCAGCACCAGCCTTTCAGCCATTAAGTACATATATACAGAAAAGGGCCAGTATATGAAGGATCCCACCCACCCTGCTCGTGGACTGTTTGTCCCACACCTATCAGGGAGGAGCCTATGTAGCATCCACACTAGGATCACCAGACTCAAAAACAGTCACTTTTCCCAAGCTTTAAGGCTGATCAACACCTTAACTCACCAACTCATCCCTCCACACCCGCTATTCACCACTACAGGTCCACAATCTCTTATCCAAAACCCTTGGGGCCAGTTGCATTTCGGAATGCAGAATTTTTCAGGTTTCAGACCCCCCCCCCCCCGATACAAAAAAACATGTATGCTCAAGTCCCCTATTTAACCTGACTCAGTGCAGTGGACTTTAAGACCCAGTGGCGCACCAAACCTACGCACATCCTCCCGTATACTTTAAATCATCTCTAGATTACTTATAATACCTAATACAATGTAAATGCTATGTAAATAATTGTTATACTGTATTGTTTAGGGAATAATGACAAGAAGAAATTTTATTTCCAACAAAAACATTCAATAAAACCTAAAAATATATAGCTTCAAATGAACCAAATCAAACTCATGGTGAATGACTTATTGGAATAAACGTAGAACGTCACTGTCACTATAAAACTGCAGTAACTTGACTTTCTGTTTACTTAAATCATATACATTGGTAGTTCTGACACTATTTTCTTCAGTAAGACGCCGCACAGACACACCATGATCAAGCTTCTGCAATAACTCCACTTTCTGCGTTATTGATAGAGAAGATTCCTTCTCTGTTTCTCATTGATACCCATTGGGGTATCTGCAGCTCTTTTTACCATTTTCATAGTGAAATTAAACACAAAGTCAACAGTGAACACAAAATATCAGCAAACAGCAAATGCACGTGTAACCAGTACGAGCGCTGAGCCACAACTGACGTCTGGCGGCCTCTGCTAGTGCTGCCACGTCACACCTAAGTGATGTCAGCTATCGGTGAAAAAAACTTCGGTTTTCGGAGCTGTTTGGATTTCAGAATTTCGGATAAAGGAATGTGCACCTATACCTTATCATTTCCTGTGAGAGTCATCTTATGCAGCGGTCCACAACCACCAGGCCGCGGACCGGTACCGTGCTGCAAAGCATACGCTACCGGGCCTTGAGGAAACGATATGATTTGGAGATATGGGTCAGCTGCACCTTTCCTCATTCCCTGTCACGCACTGTTGAGCTTGAATGCACGCGAGGTCATTACCCACGCGTCATCCATGTCAGTGCGGGAAGGAGATCAACTCCTCGAACTTGCAAATGACGGCGGGCTGAAAAGTATGTTTGACATAACATCTCTGCCGGCATTCTGGATCAAAGTCAAGTCTAAATATCCTGAGGTAGCCATGAAAGCACTGAAAACGTTGCTTCCAACATATTTCTGCGAAGTGGAGTTTTCTGCAATGAATGCAATGAAAACTACATTGCGGAATAGACTGGACATAAGGAACCCCCTTCGAGTATCGCTGTCTCCCATCACCCCTCAATAGGACCGTCTCGTTGCAGGGAAACAAGCCCAGGGCTCCCACTGATTCAGCGATATTGGTGTGTTGCAATGATTTTATATGTTCGTACGGGGAAAATATGTGCTGTGTGTTTAATATCCAAAGGTTACTTAAAATGTTATGATGCTATTGACTTACTTATATAACCATGTAACGATTACAGCACGGAAACAGGCCATCTCTGCCCTTCTAGTCCGTGCCGAACGCTTCTCTCACCTAGTCCCACCGACCTGCACTCAGCCCATAACCCTCCATTCCTTTCCTGTGTATATACCTATCCAATTTTTCTTTAAATGATAATATCGAACCTGCCTCCACCACTTCTACTGGAAGTTCATTCAACACTTACTTCAAGCTCCCCTGATAATTGACTTATTACTATATTCATGCGAGGAAAATATGCGCTGTGTGTTTAATATTAAATTCGTTAGATAATCCGTTTTAGAAATGAAACTGAGTGTATTAGCCACTTATCAGCTATATTTCGGTCATGATTAACACCCCCCCCCCCAAACAGAATCACAAAACGATTTGCAGGGGAAAAAATAATCGGGAGGCACACGCGTGCGCATTGGTGCCCGCACAAGGCTTCACGGTCATTGTAGTCTTTCTCTGGGTAAACACAACGTATTTGACTGGTACTCTTGTCCGTTGGCAACCCTCCCCACCCCCCACCCCCACCCGGGTCAACTGGTCCGCAAGAATATTGTCATTATTAAACCGGTCCACAGTGCAAAAAAGGTTGGGGACCCCTGATCTTATGTATTGACACTTCTATGCCTAGCGTCACTTTACGGACGGACAATCAATCTATGCAATAAGCTACCTTATGTACTTACAGTTATTGTGATTTTTATTGCTGTGTTCTTTAACTTACTGTGTTTTTTTGTGTGCTGCATCGGATCCAGAGTAACAATTATTTCTTTCTCCTTTATACTTGTGCACTGGAAATGACACTAAACAATCTTGAATCTTGACACTATGAAGTTGTTCTAGGCCATATTTGAAAAGGCCTAAATATAAATTGGAACTAGTTTATATAATTGAACGTAACCACAATCAATTCCAAGATGTGGCTATTCAATGATGATCTTCAGTAACGCAGTAATCAATCTTCTGAATTATATTGTCTGAAACAATTGTTATAGTTATTGCCCATCAATATACTATTAATTAACTAATTTGGATTCTTGTATATTCAGCCAGAATGTTACTTCAATATTTCATTAAGTCAAAATATTAAAATGTTTATAAATTTATTAACATTATGTCAACAGGTCATGTTTTGTTTATGCCCTGAAGGTATTAATTTCTTATACTTCATACTTTTAAAATCTTAAACATGGGATATGTTTTGAAATGAAAGGCATTTTCTTTAAATATTTTCATTTTTCAAGACATTTTATAAATACATGCCTTGCTTTTAAACTTACGAGCATACTGCATATGTAATCATAAGTGTAAGGTTATTATTCTTTACCTAAAGAATGGGAGAATTAAGTCAACGCAAGCTTTGAACTAACTAAAGCAGCTTGATCTAAATACATGTGCCAAGAGAAGTGAAAAAATATCCCACAGAACATTTTAAATGGATCCGTAATAAATTGCAGGCTTGCTTGGGATTCAGTAGATCACAAAAACTGCAAGTGGAGTCAGTTTTCATTACGGATCTATGATATGTCTGATGGTGCAGGGAAAAGGAGCTCTGAATGAAACAGGTGGGGCCTTTTTCCAGTTGTCCTGCTGTGTATCGAGGAAGCCATGGCCAGGAAGTGATGATTCACAGATCAGCTTGACAGAAGAGGCTAAAAGATGAGGAGTGTAGGCTTCTTGCCAAAGGACCTATGTGCCAGAATCTTCGGAGCTTCTAGACCATATGTCCGCATGATTGAGCAGCAATGTGGCTAGAGGATGTGTTTCTCCAGAGACTGTTATTGAGAACTGGCGTCTGCTGCAGGCATAGCCTCAGGCACAAAGTCTGATGGGCCATTCTGCTTGTAGCAGTGAAAGTCACAGTGGCACTCAGTATCTTTTTACCCAGATCATTCCACACTTTCAGCCATATCTCTTAAATTGCAGTGCACTCCTCTGTTGGGAAAATACTGGAGAATTAGTACTTTAGAAAAGTGAAGTAATTTTATGCTCTTAAAGAGCAATAGATGCCACAGCATTCAATTTTCTTGACATTAATCTTGGGCACCATCAATGTGACTAAGCATATAAAACAGTCCATGGAGAAAGACTTGATAACGTTTTGACTTGGGCTAAGAAATGACAAATATCTGTAGGATATGAGTACCTGGAAATAAGTACCTCCATTCAGAAGACAATGAGCAACATTGCCATTCTTTGCTATGAACAGCATGAGAAATTAATCTTTACTGGAACCATAGCTAGATTAAGTAGACACTAACACATTCAAAGCATTTTTTGAATTTGGGTAATTTATAGTGAAATATTCTCCTCCCGCTTTCCCAAAGCTTTTCATCTATTTATAAAGCAGGGTAGGGAGTACAATGGAGTATTCTCCACTTGGATGATATAACTCCAGCAATTTCATGTCAGCCATGACACACCCGTTTGCTTAAGTGGTTTTACATCAACCACCACAGACATGCATTCAGGCCATGTCCAGTGTACTGTGACTGGACAGAAGATACTGAGTAAGGCTCTCTCAAGGGCAGTTCATGTAAATTATTGAATGCTGAACTATTAGTGAAGTCCATACCCTTTGAGTAAATGAAAATGAAGAAAGCCAATGTTCTCCATCACGTTCCTATCCTATTTTCCTTCTGTTGTTGATCATCTCAATATCTGCTCAAGCTGCATTCATGAAAACAAAAACTAAGTAATCAAAAAATGAAATAAGTTATATACATCAAATCAATGTCAAACTGTTACAAACATCAATTAATCAGCCATGTGTGTAACTTTAGATCTTCCCCTTTGTGCGCTTTTACCTGCCCTATTGCTTTGAGTGACAGGTTGGAAACTGGCCCTTTTAGCAATTGACTGCACAGACCACCAACCATCCACTTACTCAATGTCAGTCATACTAAAGACCCAATTGTTGACTTCAGGAAGTGAAAGGAGAGCAAATATGTGCCAGTTTACAATGAGGGATTAGTGGTAAAGAGAGTCAGCAGCTTTAAGTTCCAGGGCATTAACATAATAGATGACCAGCACATAGACACGATCATAAGGATAGCACATCAGTGTCTTTATTTTCATTGGAGGTTCATGAGCTTCAGCTTGTCATCAAACACTCTAACAAACTTCTACAGATATAGTGTTGAGAGGGTCCTGACTGGTTGCATCATTGTCTGGTAAATCAATTTGAATGTATCACAACATAAAAAGCTGCAGAGAATGGTGGACTCTGCCCGTTACATCATGACCATGTCATTCCCCACCATTGGTAGTATCTACAAGAAGCACTGACTCATGAAGGCAATGCCAATCATCAATGATTCCCCACCTTACAGGCCACTCCTTTTTTGCAACTACCAATAGGCAGTAGGTACAGAGACCTAATACTAGGGGTAGCTTGCAGTCACCAATTAACCCAACAACCCACATATCCAACATAGTAATTTGCTAAGGCTGCAGTAAAACTGAAGAAAGCTAATTGACTTGTCATAAAGAATCATCTTTAGCAGCTCTGGACTTAGATGCACAGTTTGCTCCAAACAGCAGTAGCTTGGCTTACAATCCAATGCACTAAGCTTTCATACTAGAAGCAAAAGACATTACAACATTCAAACTTTTGGAAAGTTCTACTTTAGCTACAATGAAGAATGAGACCTTGGTGGCTGGATGCTCCATGATAGCTGGATCTGCAAATGTTTGAAATGGAGCTGCCCATCATTTATACACTAAAAAGACAGGTTCTGAAATTTGGACTCATCTACAGTCCTTGACATTTGATAAAAGCTTTCAGAAAGGCCAGCTAATCTCTCAAGCATCTCAAGGTGCATGACAATCAACCTTCATCTGTCCTCAACTAAGTCCTATAGAGTAGAATTCATGGGTAACCTTGCCCTCTCTGGATATGGAAATTGCTTCATGTTTTGTGACTAACTAGGTCATTCCTAAATTAGTATCTACAATATGGATCATCTTAATGCTATATACAGTATACAGAATAATTAATACGTGGGTGTTAAATGTGAATCATTGTGATTCACAGTTAACACTTACATGTAAATTATTCTGCACTTAGACCTCCAGTTGCGGCAGCCAGAACTTCAGAGGGGAAGAACTAGCAGCTGTTTTAAAGAGGGTGATTGGCTAAGTGTGTGGGAACTCAACCATTTAAAGGACTGTAGAGTAAAGCAAAGTGGCTGTTTTTGAGTGTTGCCATTGTAGGAGTGGGAATCTGAGGTACTGGTGAGGAAGCATAGGTGGGTAGGAGGCAAGAGCAAACAAGTCTTTTTTATGTGATAGGCATCCATTAGTTTTGTGAGACCATGGATTTGTGCCTTGGAAGGTTTCCAGGGTGCAGGCCTGGGCAAGGTTGTATGGAAGAGAAGCAATTGCCCATGCTACAAGTCTCCCCCTTCCATGCCACCGATTATGTCCAAGGGAAGGGCATTAGGACCCATACAGCTTGGCAGCGGTGTCATCGCAGAGCAATATGTGGTTAAATACTTTTTTATATAGTAGTTAAATAAAAAGAAACCCAATTACAACTACTTAAACAAAGTAGGGATGCAGTAACAGGTGATGTGTTGTAGCTGCATGTGTGGGAGTGGCAGATACCTTATGGCTCCTGGTGACCACATTTGCAGCAAGTGATAGAAAAAGCCTTTAAAAAGGGCTACCTTATGTGGTCATGGGGGATTTTAATGTGCAGATAGATCAGAAAAAATCAGGTTTGTCCTGGATACCAAGAGAAGGTGCTTGTGAACTGCCTATGAGATGTTTTTTTTAGAGCAGCTTGTGGTTGAGCACCGTGGAGCAAAGGCAATCCTGGATTTGGTGTTTTGCAATAAAACAGATTTGATTATGGAGCCTAAGATAAAGAAACACTTGGGAGGAAGTGTCCTGCCGAAGGGTCTCAGCCCGAAATGTCGACTGCACTCATTTCCATAGATGCTACCTGGCCTGCTGAGTTCCTCCAGCATTTTGTATGTGTTGGGAGGAAGTGATTATAATCCACCCTCCAATCTGAGAGGGAGAGGCTAAACTCTGATGTATCTGTATCACAGTTGTACGAAGGTAACTACAGAGACACGAAAGAGAAACTGGCCAAAGTTGATTGAATGGGGACGCTAGCAGGGATGACAGCAGAACAGCAATGACTGGAGTTTCTGGGAGTAATTTGAAAGACACAGGATGGATAAGTCCCAAAGAAGAAAAAGCATTCTAGAAAGAATGAGGCAAGAGAAGTCAAAAATGGTATAAATGAAAAACGGCATAATACAGCAAAAAATAGTGGGAAGCTAGAGAATTGGGAAACTTTTAAAAAGCAACTCAAGATAACGGAAAGGCAATAAAAAGAGAAATAATGAACTATGAATGCAAGCTAGCCAATAATATGAGGATACAAATAGTGTTTGTTTCAGATATTGTCATTGTGGAAAACACCAGCAGTATGACAGAAATTTGAGGGGGTTAGGGGGCTGATGAGAGTAATTGCTATTACTAAGGAGAAGTACTTGGGAAACTGATGGGTCTGCAGGTAGATAAGTCACCTGAACAAGATGGCTTACACCACAGGGTTCTAAAAGGTAGCTGGAGAGATTGTGGAGTCATTACAGTATTAGTGATCTTTCAAGAATCACAAGATTCTGGAATGATTCCAGAGGACTCAAAAATCACAATTGTCACTTTACTCTTTAAGGAGGGAAGGAGGGAGGGAGGGACAAGACAGGAAAACAAAGACCTGTTAGTCTGACTTCAGTGGTTGGTAAGATGTTAGAGTTTATTATTAAGGATGATGTTTCAGTGTACTTGAAGGCACACAATAAAGTAGGACAAAGTCAGCATGATTTCCTTAAACTTGTTTGACAAATCTGTTGGAATTCCTTGAGGAAGTAACAGGAAGGATAAACAAAAAGAAGTCAGTGAATGTTGTTTACTTGGATTTTCAGAAAATCTTTGACAAGGTGCCACACATGATGTTGCTAAGCAAGATAAAAGCCCATAATATTTCAGCAAAGATATCAGCTTGGATAGAAGATTGGCTAACTGGCAGAAGGCAAGGACTGGGAATAGAGGGTGTTTTTTCTGGTTGGCTGCAGAGACTAGTCATATTCTACAGGGGTTGATGTTGGGTCCGCTACTTTTCACATGTTATGTGAATGATCTACGTGACGGATTTGATGACTTTGTGGCCCAGCTTGTGCACAATACAGAAGAACAGGCGGTGTTGAAGTAGTAGGGAGTCTGCAGAAGGACTTGTACAGATTTGGAGAATTGGCAAAGAAGTGGCAGATGGAATACAGAGTTGGGAGGTGTATAGTCATGCACTTTAATAGAAGTAATAAAGACGTAGACTATTTATTTTCTAAACAGGGAGAAAATTCAGAAGTCAGAGGTACAAAGGGACTGAGAGTCCTATTGCAGGGTTCCCTAAATGGTAAATTGCAGTTTGAGTTGGTGGTTAGTAAGGCAAACACAACATTAACATTCATTTCGAGAGGACTAGAATATAAAAGCAAATATGTAATGCTGAGGCATTGTAAGGAATTGGTCAGACTGCACTTCAAGTATACAAGTTTAAATTTACTATCATCTGACTTTACATATATACAGTATATGTATATACTGTATATATTTGTTTCTCCAAATGAAACAATGTTCCTCTGGACCAGTGTACCCCATTATATAAATATCATGTCTTGCCTTGCCTTGCGCCCTTAACTCCTGGTGGAGTTGTCGGGGCACAGTCATGACGAGCTTTGCACCAGTCTGTTCCATCTGTTGCGGTTGTGTGCCAGAGCCTGGGTCACTGCAAATATTTTCCCTGTCCATTCTTTAATGTTGTCCATCCATCTTTTCCTCTGTCTATCTCTCCTTCTTTCCCCCTCCACAGTTCCTTGTAGAACGGTCTTTGCAAGGACACTGGATCTTGTTACCTGGCCGTACCATCTCAGCTTTCTTTTCTTCACCGTTGTGAGAAGGTCTTCACGGGGGCCAATGTGGTGCTGGATGGTCTTGCAGACCTGCTGGTTTGTGATTTGGTCCAAGTACAAGATGCCCAAGATGTTGCGATAGCATCTCATTTCCAATGCCTGTATCTTCCGCTGTGGCTCTGCTATGAGGGTCCATGTCTCACATGCGTACAGGAAGATGGAGAGTACCAATGCACGCAGGAGTCTGATCTTGTACTTCATGGTGATGTTGCTGCCCCTCCTATTGTCTAGTGCAGTCACTGTCTGTGCGGTTCTTGCCAGGACTTCTGGTCTTGATCCTTCATCACTGATGATTACCCCCAGGTATTTGAACTGCTGCACTGTCTCAAGTTTCTGACCATGGACTGAGATGTCTGTTGTGATGGCACCACTGGCATTTGTCATGAGCTTGGTTTTCTTGGCACTTATTTCCATTCCAAACTTTGTGGGGGCTCTGTCAAGATGGCTGACCAAGTTGGCCAGTTCGCCCTCTTTACCTGCTAGTCTATCAATGTCGTCAGCAAATCTTAGGTTTGTGATGTTCCTCCCTCCGATGCTGACTGTGCCCACATGATCTTCAGGGGCAACACTCATGATTCATTCCAGGAAGACGTTGACGAGAGTGGGGGAGAGGAGGCAGCCCTGACAGACTCCTACAGAGGTATGGAACCTCTCTCCAATGGTGCCCTGAGCAAGTACTGCACTGGTTGCCTTGGCGTAAATCTGAATGGATTGTATGAATCAACTTCTGCCCCATGTTGAATTTCTTCATGGTGGCCCATAAGGTATCATGCCAGACTCTGTGAAACGCCTTCTTCAAGTCAATGAAGATGTGGTAGAACTCTCTCTGGTGCTGAAGGTGTTTCTCACAGAGGGTGCGGAGGTTGAAAATCTGCTCGGTGGTGCTCCTGCCCTTACAGAAGCCTGCTTGTTCCTCAGCAATGATGTCTTCTGCCTGAGGTCTCAGTCTGTTCAGGATGATTCTGAGCATTACCTTGCTTACATGGCTGATCAAACTGGTAGAAGAATAATTCTGGCAAAGTTGGAGATTGCCTTTCTTGGGAAGCAACTGAGTCCAAGGTGTCAGCCATTCACCTATCTGCCAGATCTTAATGCAGATGGTGGTAAGCATGTCTATCATGGCCTGTCCTCCATGCTTAAACAGTTCAGCAGGGATGTTGTCAACTCCCGCTGACTTCCCGCACATCAGTGATCAAATTGCGGCTTCAACAACTTCATGCATGATTGGATAGTCATCTTCATTGGAAGATTCCAGCACGTTCAGCACGCTTGGAGCCCCTTTGCTCTGGTGGTTGTGCAGTTCTGAACAGTACTCTGTCCACCTTTCCATTATTTCCTTTTCTTCTGTGAGACTTTTGCCATTTTTGTCGTGGATGATGTTCACTTTGACTTGTTTTTCTTTGGTAAGATCTTTCACCAGTTGGAATATCATACACAGCACATAAAGCAAAATATAACCACAAACAAGTTAATAGAATATAATTCAAAATGCATGCAGGTAAACAGGGCAGTTTTCTGTCCTAGTGATGAGAACTGGGTGGTGACAGTGTATTCATTAGTCTCACAGCCTTTCTGGAAAAAGCTATTCCCAGTCTGGCAGTCCTAGTCCTGATGCTTCTGTACCTCCTTCCTGAGACTAGTGGGTCAAAGGGATTGTGGGATAGGTGCTGGCAATCCTCAACAATTCTTCAGGTCCTTCATTCACAATGCTCCAAGTAAGTGCCACGAAAAGTGGGGAAGGAGACCCAAGTGAGCGTCTTGCTGGTTTTCACTATCCTTTGCAGGTATTGCAATCCAATGTCTTGCAGCTTCTGAACCACACAATGATGCAGCCAGGCAGGACACTCTGGCTGGTGCTCCTGTGGAAAGTTGTTAGATGGGGGGCAGGGAGCCCTGCACACCTCAATCTCATTGGAAAAAAGGAGACACTGCTGTGCCTTCTTGACTGATGAGGATGTTTTGTAAGTCCAGGCTAGATAATCCATCATGTGCACAACGGGGACTTTCTTATGCTCTTCACCCTTGCCACAGCAGAACAATTGATGTGCAATGAAGAGTGGTTAACCTGCAACTTCCTGAATTCCATAAGCATCTCTTCAGCATTGTGCTTTTGAGAGTCGGGTTGTTGTTCCTGCACCATTTGACAGGCTTCTCAGCCTCCTCTCTCCATGCCGCCTCATCATTGTTGCTAAGGAGGCCAACAACTGTTGTATCATCATCAGACTTGATGATGCAGTTTGACTTGGATCTAGCAGTGCAGTCATGAGTCAGCAGTGTAAACAGCAGTGGGCAGAGCACACAGCATGATGGGGTGCTCAGCATGGTGGAGCTTGAGATGTTGCTGCCAATTTGGACTGGCTGGGATCTTTCCATCAAGAAGTCCAATATCCAGCTACAGAGAGGGACGTTGAGTCTCATTGAGGACAGCTTATGCACCAGCCTATGAAGGATGATCATGTTAGACGCCGAGCTGAAATCAATGAGCGACTTATTGGCGTAGGAGACATTGTTTTCTAGGTGGGACAGGACAGATACAGATGGGAGAGGCTATGGCATCATCAGTAGACTGGTTTGAGCATCAGGTGAACTGGAAAGGGTCCAGTGAAAGCTGGAAGATGGAATATTATGCAATCCAATACCAGCTGCTTATACACTTCATGATTATTGAGGTCAGTGTCACTATGAAGGTGATCATTTAGGGTAGTTACCATTGCTCTCGCAGGCACCAGAATGATGGCAGCTGCCTCGAAGCCTGCAAGGACAGTGGACCTTTGCAAAGAGATATTGAAATTGTCTTTTAAGACCACTGTTAGCTGAGCAGCACTGTTCCTCAACACCTGACTAAGTACAGTATGTTGAGAGTGGTATTGGGCCCCATATCTAAGGAAGGATATACAGGCATTGGAAAGGGTCCAAAGGGGGTTTACAATAATAGTCTTGGGAATGAGAGGGTATGAGGAGCATTTAATGGAGCTGGACCTGTGTTCACTGGAGTTAAGAAGAATGATGGGTTGGGGAGAGGGTGAATCTCATTGAAACCGACTGAATATTGAAAGGCTTGGATAAAGTGGACATGGAGAGCATGTTCTCGGGCTCAGAATAGAATGATGTCCCTTTATAACAGAGGTGAGGAGGAATTTCTTTAGGCAGAGGGTGGTGAATTTCTGAAAATCATTGCTACAGAAGGCTGTAGAAGCCATGTCATTGAGTATATTTAAAGTGGGGTTTGATAGGTTCTTGATTAGTAAGGATATCAAAGGTTATGGAGAGAAGGCAGGAGAATGGAGTTGAGAGGGAAAATAAATCAGCCATGATCATATGATGGAGCAGGCAAGAAGGGCTGAATGGCCAAATTCTGCTCTTTTGACTAATGGTCATTGAACGTCTTTTAATAGCTTCACTGTATTTTTTAAACTAAGACTAAGCCTGCCTCAGAAGGTGGTTTCAAGCTGTGTTTCCTAAAGGAAAAGTGAAAGGAATTAGCAGTGTCGCTTAATCAGATTCAGAATCAGGTTTAATATCACTGGCATATTGTTGTTAAGTCTGTTGTTTTGCAGAAACAGTACAATACATAGTAATAAAAATGATCAATTACAATAAAGTGTACATATAAATGTATGTACACACAGACACACAAGCATATTCACACACAGACACATATGCACACACACATTAAATAGCAGTGCAAAAACAGACCAAAAAAACAGTAAGGAAGGGTTCATTGTCTATTCAAAATTCTGATAGTGGAGTGGAAGAAACTGTTCCTGAAGTGTTGATTGTGTGTCTTCAGTCTCCTGTAGCTCCTCTTTGATGGTAGCTACAAGAAGGGGGAATGCCCTGAATGGGGGGTGAGGTTTCAGAATCAGAATCAGGTTTATTATCACCGGCATGTCATGTGAAATTTATTAACTTACAGCAATACAGAATCTAGCAGAGTGAAAACTGTGTACATACATCTATTGATGCTTCTGGACATATCTTGAGTGATGTTCCTGGAATCATTGGGTGTTTCGGGTCTTTCAACATCATACAACCTCCTCCAGGTGACCCAGCCAGGGCTGATCAGACCCCAGCTTGTGTCCAGATGGCTAGCTACTTATGACTCCATGGCTCCCCTCTTTTGAGCCACAGCCATCTTGAGGCCCTCTCTGCCGCATCGGTGGTACTGCGGATGGCTCTCCTCTTCCTCTCTCCCTCGATGCCCAAAACGCTGAAGGCCCTAACTAAAGAACGGGCTATGAATCCCCTACAACCAACCTCCACTGGGAGACACCTCGCTCTCCATCCAGCCTGCTGACAGTTACTGACCAGTCCTGCGTACTTGGAGGGCTTCCTTTCAAAGGCCTCTTCCAAGCTATCTTCCCATGGGACTGTCAGCTCCAGCAGCACCACTTGCTTAGTAGACTCAGACACTAGGACAGTGTCTGGTCGCAGGGTGGTGGCTGCGATATGGTTGGGGAACTTCAGCTGCCCTTCGAGGTCCACCAACAGCTGCCAGTCCCTTGCAGAGGTCAGAATGCCTGCAGATGTTCTTTTGGCAGGTATTGGCTGCTCCCCAGCTCTGACAAAGGCAATGGTCTGTTTGGAGGGTCGGGACTGCTTCGCCCACTCAACTCCTACGCTGATGGCTTCAGCGATGGTCTTCAGGACCTGATCATGCCTCCATCGGTACCATCCCTCACCAAGTGCCCTTGCACAGCCGCTGAGAATGTGCTCCAGGGTTCCTCGCTTGGAGCACAGTGGGCACGCAGATGACTCTGCCTTGCCCCATGTGTGCAGGTTTGATGGGCTTGGAAGCACATCGTAGACTGCCTGGATGAGAAATTGGATGCGGTGTGGTTCGGCTTTCCAAAGATCAGCCCAGGTCACTTTCCTCTCAACCGTATTCTCCCATCTTGTCCAAGCTCCCTGTTGCTTCATTCCCACCGCCTTGCAGGCTCTCATCTCCTCCACTACTGCTCTCACCTCCTCCTGAACTAGACGACGCCTTTCCTTCCCTCTGGTGTCCATTTGGGGAGTTGGAAAGGATCCTAGCCCAGCTCGGCCTTGTGTGACCACTCCCACCAGCCTCCTGTGACGCAGCCTCGCCTCTGCCTCCTGAACAGCTTCCTCTGCCCTCCACTTCCTGCCAGTACTTACTTGGATCTCTGCTCTAGCCACCTTAGGGTCACTTGAGTCCCTATACTGTAGCACTTCTCTGGTTCTTGTTACCTTGAATTCTTCCTCCAAGGATTTGAAGGGCAGTTGCAGTTTGTTGTAGTGTCCATAGAGTGCGATGCTGCTCAGGCTCTTTGGCAGCCCCAGCCATCTCCTGAGGTGGTTGCTAACCCTCCTCTCTAAGGTTTCGACTGTCGAGATCGGAACTGCATAGACGAGGAGGGGCCACAGGATTCTGGGAAGAATGCCATGTTGATACACCCAGGCTTTAAACTTCCCAGGTAGGCCAGACTTGTCCACAGGTTTCAGCCAGCCATCCAACTCGGTGCAGGTTGCCTGAATGGATGTTGTGTCCCTTAAAGAGCTGTGAAAAACCTTGCCTAAGCTCTTGACTGGCTTTTCTGTGATGGTTGGGATGGCTGTGCCTGCGATGCTGAACCGGAACTTGTTCTCCACCTTCCCTTTCCTCAGCACCATCGATCTTGATTTGGCAGGTTTGAAACGCATCCGGGCCCACTCCACCAGCTTTTCAAGCCCTTGCAGAATCCTCCGGCAGCCTGGGACTGATTCTGTGGTGACTGTGAGATCATCCATGAATGCCCTGATAGGTGGTTGCTGTTGAGCGGAATTCATTCTGCGCCCTCTGCACTCTGGTTCAGCAGACTTAGTGAGCATGTTCATGGCTAGGGAGAACAGTGTCACTGAGATAGTGCACCCTGTGATGATGCCGATCTCCACCTTGTGCCAGGTCGATGTAATTGCTCCTGAAGAGACCCTCATCCTGAAGTTGCTGTAATAATCAGCGATAAGGTCTCTGATTCTGCTGGGGACGTGATATTTGGTCAGTGTGAGCTGCACCAGCTTGTGCGGAATGGAGCCATATGCATTTGCCAGGTCGAGCCACAACACTGACAGGTTACCCTTGTTCTCTCTGGCCTCCCTGATGAGCTGTGTCACCACACCGATGTGCTCCAGACAGCCCGGCATCCCTGAAATGCCACCCTTCTGGACTGATGTATCAATATAGGTGTTCTTTGCTAGGTAGGTGCACAGCCAGTTAGAAACTGCACTGAAGAAGATCTTTGCCTCGACACACAGCAGGGAGATGATACGAAACTGATCTATCTGGGTGGCATTTTCCTCCTTCGGGATCCACACCCCTTCTGCCACTCTCCATTGTTCTGGGATCTTACCCCTTCTCCAGAAGATTCTCAGGATCTTCCACAGACGCAGCAGGAATTTAGGGCAGTTCTTGTACACTTTGTACGAGGTGTTGCTTAGTCCTGGAGCCAAACTTGCCCTTGCTTTGCGGACGACCTCTCTGACTTCCTTTAGTTGCAGCTCTGACATGTCAAACTGCACATCCAGTTCAGGTGGGTCTATTAGGATGTCGCACTCTCCCAATTCCTGCTCTCTTTCAGGATCATTATATATCTTCTTCAGATGTTGGTCTATGTCTTCCTGCAAACAGGCCAGTTTCCCACTGTGCTTCTCCCCCAGCAACTCCTTGGTGAACTTGAAGGGGTTGGCGATAAAGGCAGCATGTTTTCGAGCCCTTTCACGACACCGCCTCCGATGCCACTCTGCCCGGCGGAGGACCCTGATCTTCTTTCGTAGTATGCACATCAGCTGAGCCAAGTCAATGCGCTCCTCTTCTCCTGCCTCCTTGTATTGGGACTTCAGCGCTTTCATCTCCTGCCTGATGTTGTGGATCCTCAATGCTCTTTGGTTCTTCGAGTAAGATGTTTTGGAGCCTTCCTTCTCCTCTTCTCCGAACTGCTCAGCTGCGATACTGACAATAATTGTTGTCATGGCTTGCAGCTTCCTATCGACCCCTCCCTTCACCGTTGCCTCCAGAATTTGGTTAACATCTTCATCAAATTGCTTCCACCGTGAAGTCATGTTAGCTGCAGGCCATTTGATCCTCCTCCTGTTAGACTTCATGTTCGAGGGATTAGTTTGCTACACTTGGAGGTTCCGGGCACTATGGGGTGACTCCGGGCCTGGCCGCTCCTTCGTCTCACCAAGTTGGACACCTGCACGTTGTGCTGCTCCTGCTCCCACCAAACACTTCATCCTCGCTTGGTGGATCTTCAAGCCGCGATTGTTCTTGCAGATTTTGCCACATGCGCACTGCTTCCTCATCGTTGTTTGTTCATTGCCTGGGTCTGATGTCGTTGTGTCCATCCGACTGGGGTGCTCATCCTCCCTCTCCCCCCCCCCCCCCGGGCACCCCTGGAGGGTATCTTTTCCTTAGATTCTTTGTGGCTTTCGTGGGGGTCCTCCTCTCAGAGGACGCAGATTGGGTTGCCAGCCCGTTCTGCCCCAGTTGCCATCTCTCCGGGCTGTCACTGACTCTCCAGTCGTCACCACTCTTTTCGTGGTTGTCACCCAGTCTTTCCTGGTTGCCACTAATTAACTCAGGGTGTAAGCGGTGTACATACATCTATTGATGCTTCTGGACACATCTTCAGTGATGTTCCTGGAATCATCGGGTGTTTCGGGTCTTTCAACATCATACAACCTCCTCCAGGTGACCCAGCCGGGGCTGATCAGACCCCAGCTTGTGTCCAGATGGCTAGCTATAGTAATAAATAAAATAAAAATCATAACAATAAATAAACAAGTAAATCTTGTCAGTGTTAGTCTTTGGTTTGTCCTGTTTTTTTGGTGATATCACTCTGGAGGAACATTGTATTATTTCTTAATGCATGTATTTCTAAATGACCATAAACGAGGACTGAATGTCCTCATAATTTAATCTAAATCAATTACGTATATTGAATACACCCTATCCTCATTATATGCGGGGAATACGTTCCTTGTAGTTGTGAAATTGCAGAATGTGAGTAATTATTTAAATGGAGAAAATAGGGATGCGTTCCAGAGGGCTTCCTAAATATGTTTTGTCTGTAATTTACTCACATTTTCATACCAATATGACACAAACGCAGTATCACAAGGCAACATTTGTATTATATTTCATCAATTTAAGGTGATATTCAATGTAATAAATCATAGAAAGTTAACATCCTAAGGTGTACAGTACTCACCAACAGAGGCAGGTGTGTTCACTCTGGGACATGAGTGGTTGTTGTGATGTCGGGCAGCTTCACATGGATGAGGTGGATGGTTGTGGTCATCAGGATCATCAAGCACAGCAAGGGGTGAAGGAAGAAAGACTCACAGAACTCTTAGAGCTGCTGGCAGCAGGAGATGACACCAATTTGAAGAAAGTGGTGAGGGTTGTTTGCTTGGCAACGTTTTGTTTTTCAGCATAAATTTGCTTGTAGGGAAGAAGGGCTGACGGCAGGGAACGACTGAAGTGCTGACTCCGTTTTAAACTTGGGTCCACATCCATCGCCATTTGTGCCAAGTGTTCCGACTTCCACCATTCCCTCACCGTTGGTAAACTCCTGGGATTTTCAAAATCGTCTGTTGCTTGCAGCATCTGAGAGATACTTCGCCGTAAAAAAAATGCCTTGAATGTGGATCACACCTTGGTCGAGTGATTGGATCAGCGATGTTGTGTTAGGCGGCAGGAAACGCACTGTTATGTTACAACAAATGCTGTTCAAATGTTTAGGATGGGCTGGCGTATTGTCAAGCAACAAAAGAACTTTAAAGGCAAGATTCTGTTCCCGGCAGTAGCGTCCCAGAGCTGTGTTACCTTCAGCTGATGCAGTGCTGTTTATAATTTCCAACCTTTTTTCCAAGTGCTAAAGCGGTTCTCTGCCGCTCAGCTGATGGCCCAGGACATGACATTGGACGCTTAGGAGGCATAGTTAAATATTTCAAGCACAAAATCACTGCGCCGTAGGTAAAACCAACAAAAGTTTAACTGTGCAAGATTGCGCATCCACACCTTGCCAAAACCAATGTGAGACTGGCACGAGTGAGACTGTGAGGCGCGCGCACCTGATTTGTATTGGCAGAAAAGCGGTGCTTCTTATTCCAACAGTGACACTGTGAGGCGTGCGCACGTGACTTGTATTGGCAGGAAAGCAGAGCTCCTCGCATAACTGAGTTTTGGATGCATATAAGGAGACGTTGGTAGAAATAGGTTCCTCACATAACTGTGAATCCGCATTGTCTGAAGACACATATAACAAGGATAGGGTGTATATTTAAAAAAAAAGTGAGGTACTGTCCGAAGATTCAATGTCCTTTTAGAAATCAGATATCTGAGGGGAAGAAACTGTTCCTGAATCGCTGAGTGTGTGCCTTCAGGCTTCTGTACCCCCTACCTGATGGTAACGGTGAGAAAAGGGCGTGCCCTGGGGGCTGCAGGTCCTTAATAATGGACACTATCTTTCTGAGATACCACTCCCTGAAGATGTCCTTTGTAGGCTAGTACCCAAGGTGGAGCTGACTAGATCTATAACCTTCTGCAGCTTCTTTCGGTCCTGTGCAGTATCCACTCTCTTTAAAGACAGCCTAACATCAGCCTCTTAGGGGTAGATCACAGGGTCATCAGGTGCAATAGGGATCTTCACAGCTATAGTTGTGTTCTTTCTTTCAAAGCGGGCATAGAAGGCATTGAGTTCATCTAGGACAGAAAATGGCAGATGGAATTTAATGCAGACAAGTGTGAGGTGTTGCATTTTGGAAGGACAAGTCAAGGTAGGACATACACAGTAAATGGTAGGGCACTGAGGAGTGTGGAGGAATAAAAGGATCTGGGAGTTCAGATACATAATTCCCTGAAAGCGGTGTCACAAGTAGACAGGATTGTAAAGAAGGCTTTTAGCATCCTGGCGTTCATAAATCAAAGTATTGAGTATCGGAGTTGGGATGTTATGGTGAGGTTGTATAAGACATTGGTGAGGCCAAATTTGGAGTATTGTGTGCAGTTCTGGTCACCTAACTATAGGAAGGATATCAGTAAGATTGAAAGTGTGCAGGGAAGATTTACTAGAATGTTGCCTGCAGTGTAGAAGAATGAGGGTGGATTTGATAGAGGTTTACAAAATTATGAGGGATATAGACAGAGTAAATGCGAGTAGGCTCCTTCCACTTAGATTAGGAGAGATAAATACGAGAGGACATGGCTTTAGAGTGAAAGGGGAAAGGTTTAGGATGAACATTAGGGGGAACTTCTTCACTCAGAGAGTGGTGGGAGTGTGGAATGAGCTGCTATCTGACATGGTAAATGCAGGCTCACTCTTAAGCTTTAAGAATAGATTGGATAGGTACTTGGATGGGAAAGGTCTGGAGGGTTATGGACTGGGTGCAGGATAATGGGACTAGCGGAATAAAGTTTCGGCACAGACTAGAAGGGCCGACTGGCCTATTTTCTGTACTGTAGTGTTCTATAGTTTTATGTTTCTATTCATACTATTGGGTTATGCTTTGCGGGAGTAATGTCTTGCAGTCCCTGCCAGAGTTGCTGTGCATCTGACGTTGCCTCTCACCTCATTTAAAATTGTCTCTTCACCCTTGAAATAGCCCTCCGCAAATCATAACTGGTTTTCTGGTACAGGCCTGGGTCGCCAGACCTAAATGCCACAGATCTAGCCTTCAGCAGACGAAATACCTCCTGGTTCATCCACGGATTTTGGTTTGGGAATGTACAGTAAATCTTCGTGGGCACAAACTCATTCATACAGGTTTTAATGAAGTTGGTAACAACTGCAGCATACTTATCCAAGTTTGAAGATGAATCCCTGAATGCAGTCCAATCCACCAATTCAAAGCAGTCCTGTAGGCGCTCCTGTGCCTCCCTTGTCCATACCTTCTTGGTGCTGCAGTCTTCAGTCTCTGCCTGTACTCAGGGAGTTGAAGTACAGCCAGGTGATCAGACTTCCCAAACTGAGGGCATGGAATAGCACGGAAGGCATTCTTGATGGTGGTGTAGCAATGGTCCAGTGTGTTGTTTCCTCTGGTATTGCAGGTGATCTATTGATGGTAGTTGCTTAGTGATTTTTTTCAGACTGGCCTGCTTAAACTCTCACGAAACAATGGTGAAGGTGTTAGGGTGCGCTGTTTTGTGCACGTTGATCCCATTGCTCAGATCATCTAAAGCCGGCTTGACATTGGCCTGAGGTGAAATGTAAACTGCTACCAAAATGACCCCAGAGAACTCCCAGGCAGGTAAAAAGGACGGCACTTATCTGCTAGATATTCCAGATCTGGTGAGCAGAATTGGGACAGCACTGATATATTTGTGCACCCAGAAGAGTTGATCATGAGGCATACTCCTGCATCTCTGCTTTTGAGAGACTCTATAAATCTATCTTGACAGTGTATAGTAAACCCGTTGATCTGGATTGCTGTATCTGATACGGAAGGGGTTAACCAGGATTCCATGAAACAAAGGACACATGCGGTCCTAATGTCCCTCTGATTCAGCACCCTAGCTCTGAGATCATCGATTTTATTCACCAGAGACTGCAGGTTTGCCAGCAAGATCATCGGTATAGGGAGTTTAAAACTCCATTTCCTTAAACGCACTTTTAACCCCGATCTACACCCGCACTTCCTCCGAGGTGTCCTCTGTGGGCGCTTCTGACCACAATTGGTGCTGTTTCCATCGGTTTTAAGCGCAATAGTTTATTTAAATGCATTAAGACATCTTTGTTGACTGTACTGCCCTTGGAAGCAGTTGTGCTTTTTAGCTGTATCAGGCTGAAACAGGAATATTTAACTGTATCCATTGAGAGTACTGCTGCTTCTCGAGTTGCACCTAGGTGCCCCGAAACCCTAGGTGCCCCTTAATCGGCACTCATTCTTAATAATGAGTGCCAACTTTTTGAGGCATCACCTTTTGAAGATGTGCTTGATGCTGGGGAGGCTAGTGCCCATGATGGAGCAGGCTGAGTTCACAAACTTCAGCAGCTTTTTCCAATCCTGTGCAGTGGCCCTTCCATACCAGATAGTGATGCAAGCAGTTAGTAAACTCTCCACGTTACATCTGTAGAGAGTCTTTGGTGACGTACCTACCTTCCTCAAACTTCGAATGAAATATAGCTGCTGTTGAGCTTTCTTTGGAATTGCATCAGTACGTTGAGCCCAGGATGGATTCTCAGAGATGTTGACATCAAGGAACTTGAAATGGCTCACCTTATCCACTCGATGATGATTTGTGTGCGTTCCTAAGACTTACCCTTCCTGAAGTCCACAATCAATTCCTTGCTCTTACTGACATTGAGTCCAAGGTTTGTTTCTGCGACACCACTCAACGAGCTGACCTATTTCACGACTGTATGCTGCCTTGTCGCCATCTGAAATCCTGCTAACAGTAGTTGTGTTATTGGCAAATTTATAGATACCATTTGAGCTGTGCCTAACCACACAACCATGGGTGTAAAGAAAGTACCACAGTGGGTTAAGCATGTATCCTAGAGGTGCACCAGTGATGATTGTCAACAAGGAGATGTTCTTTCCGATCTGCACAGACTGTCTTCTCCCAGTGAGGAAGTCAAGGATCCATTTGCAGAGGGGGGTACAGAATCCCAGGCTGAGGGTAGGATTGTGTTGAATGCTGAGCTGATTGTAAACACATTTATAAGATTTCTCTTCAAAAACAAAGGAAAGAGAATTCTTTGGGGACATATTCCTGCCACTCCACCCAAACTTACTCATAGTGTTGATGTTGATTAGTATCTGAAAATTAGAAAATCACCATGAAAGTTCTTGAACATTAAAGTTACATAAGTGTTCACATTCAAACCATGGCTTAATAATTAGGTTTTAAATGAGGAAAATATGTGAAACCCCCTTTAACCGGGCATCTCTGGAAATGTGGCTCGTTAGCCCCTCACCAACAGCTATTGGATTCCACGGTGATAAATCCGCCTTTATCCGGCTCTGTGTGTCTAGGGTGTATCTGACTTTGGTCTCGCCAAATCCATGAGATTGGGATGTCTTGCCCACCCAAACCTTGGTTTGTATCAATGCTGTGTGATTTACTGCCCTGCAATAGCCAGTCAGCATGAATTAACAGGTCGCACACTGCATACAATTATACAGTATATTTGTGAACATTAACTTAAACAAAGAGTTAGTAAAGGAAGTGTCTCCCATGTCGTCACAGAGTCCTCTTACTAGGTGTAGGGTTCGCGTCAGGCTCTGGTTCAACATGTACCTCTTGTCCCAGAGGTAGAAGGTGGTTCGAATGCACAATCTTGCCAGGTCCATTGCCATCCTCTGGTTTCATCTGGAAAATTGGTATGTTTGGCATCTGACTCTCCACTATGTCAGGCATAGCCACCCAGCGGTCAGCCAACTATTGCTTCCCTAGTAGCCCCAAATTCTTTATGAGAACTCTATCTCCAGGCATCAGTTGGGAGAACTTAATCTTTTGATCATATCTTCTCTTACTTCCTTGATTCTGCTTTGTAGCAGAGACCTCTGCTAGTTCATAAGCTCTTTGCAATTCCCTCATGTCAGACACATACTTCAGATTGGTCTGCTGTATCAAATCGTCCCCACCAGTCCCAAAACAAAGGTCAACAGGCAACCTTGTTTCACGTCCCGCACTCTGCAAATGGGATAAAGGAGTGGCCCTCTTAGGCAGCGCCTTCCTCCGAGTACATCGAATGTGTGACTTGCAGTCCTCTTCCACCTCAGGCTTCACTGGGGGCCAGTAGAACCGAACTTAGACCAATCCACAGGTCTTGTCAAACCCCAAATGACCTGAATGATCATGAAGTGATCTTAACACAATTTTCCGATGCTTCTCGGACAGGACCAACTGGGAATGCCGAGGCCTGTCTGGAGGAGACATGACCAGGTATTAACTCCAGTTTATTCCATTCTCTCAGCAGTAGAGGTACGTCGGGGTGCTTCATGTTTTCAGCTTGGGTCATATCCCCTTTTGCAACAGCTGACCAAACTGTACCTATACGAGGGTCATCACACTGAGCAGCAATCACTTTCCCTGGACTCAGCTCAGGCAACTGCTCTGTATTCAGAACAGTCAGGTAGCAGTAAGCTTGTGGAATGGCACCGGTCGTGGGTCTTGGTCTTCTTTCGGCAGGAGATGAAGAGAGAAGACACTGGAGAGAACTGGTTGTAGGATTTGATCTGGCGGGGAAACGCGTTTTGATGGAACCCAAGGTATGGAGGTCTGCCGAGGACTTTAACGGATTTGAGCTCCAACCTGTACACATTTGACTGTTTAATTATAATGGGTTCTTTTGTTTTTTTTTCCTTCTTTTCTTTACTTTTCTGTATTGCCACCCGCAGCTCTAATCTGCTAATTATATATGCTGACAACACTACATTGATTGGCCTCATCTCATACCATTATGAGATGGCCTACAGGGAAGAAATCATCTCTCTTACACAGTGGTATCAAGAAAACAACCTTTCCCCCCAGTGTCACAAAAACAAAGGAGCTGGTTGTGGATTACAGGAGGAATGGAGACGGGCTAACCCCTATTGACATCAATGGATCTGGGGATGAGAGAGCAAACAGCTTCATGTTCCTTGGCATCCACATCATCGAGGACTTTACATAGTCTGTTCACACTAGCTGTGTGGTGAAAAAGACACAACAGCACCTCTTTCACCTCAGACGGTTGAGTAATTTTGGTATGTGCCCCCATATCCTAAGAACATTCTACAGGGGCACAATTGAGAGCATCCTGACTGGCTGCATCACTGCCTGGTATGGGAACTGTACCTCCCTTAATCGCAGGACTCTGCAGAGAGTGGTGCGGACAGACCAGCACACCTGTAGTTGTGAACTTCCCATAATTCAGGATATTTACATGGACAGGTGTGTGAAAAGGGCCCGTAGGATCACTGGGGACCCAAGTCATCCCAACCACAATCTATTCCAGCTGCTACCATCCAGGAAGCAGTACCACAGCATAAAAACCAGGACCAATAGGTTCCAGGACAGCTTCTTCCACCAGGCCATCAGACTGATTAACTCACACTGACTTGAGTGTACTCTATATTGGCAGGATAATCAAGGACACGACCCACCCAGCCAACACACTTTTCATCCCTCTTCCCTCCGGGAGAAGATTCAGGAGCTTGAAGACTTGTACGGCCAGATTTGGGAACAGCTTCTTTCCAACTGTGATAAGACTGCTGAACGGGATCCAGACCCAGATCTGGGCCGTACCCTCCAAATACCCGGACCTGCCTCTCAGTTTTTTTTTGCACTATCTTACTTCCCATTTTTCTATTTTCTATTTATGATTTATAATTCAGATTTTTAATCTTTACTAATTTAACTATTTTTAATATTTTTAATATTTAATATTTGTAATCCAGGGAGTGTGAAGTGCAGAATCAAATATCGCTGTGATGATTGTACGTTCTAGTACCAATTGTTTGGCAACAATAAAGTATAAAGCATTTAAAGTATTTATTACATTAACTGTCCTATTTATTAAAAATTACTGTTTGCACATGGCACATTTAGATGGAGACATGACATAAAGATTTTTACTACTCATGTATGTGAAGGATTATAAGAAATAAAGTCAGTTCAATTCAATACTGACTCTTTGTTTAAGTTAACGTTCACAAATATACTTTTTCATAATTGTATGCAGTGTGCAATCTGTTAATTTATGCTGACTGACTGTTGCAGGGCAGTAAATCACACAGCATTCACAGAAACCGAGACATCCCAATCTCACGTATTTGGCGGAGCTACAGTTGTATACACTTTAGACATACGAAGTTAGAGGTTTATCGCTGCGGAATCCAGTGGCTGTTGGTGAGGGGTTGACGAGCCGCATTTCCAGAGACTCCCAGTAAAAGGGGGTTTCATTGTGCTTCTCCTGAAACGTGCTCCCAAACCCCATCATTAGCTCCATTGGGCTTCCTCTCATGCCAAAAACTTTTTCCAGTGCTTGATTGTAGCCCCTGGTAGTAGCTATGGGGTTCTCTGCCTTTACGGACCTCACAGCTTCAGTAGCCGGACCTTTTAGGCTCTCCACCAGTTGCTGTCTTTTTGCATCATCAGAGCACTGCTACTCATCCATCAACTGAGAGCTCTGCTCTGCCCAAGTCTCATATCCCTCTTCCCCCTTGTGCTTCATCCTCAAGAACATCCTCAGCCTACGATAAATGCTGGGGCGCTTTGCCATTTATCCACCAGGGACGTTCGGGTCGATACCAGCTCAGAATTTTCACCTCTCACTG
The DNA here is from genome assembly GCF_030028105.1 of Mobula birostris. Lineage (NCBI taxonomy): Eukaryota > Metazoa > Chordata > Chondrichthyes > Myliobatiformes > Myliobatidae > Mobula > Mobula birostris. Next base: position 52,570,875 of record NC_092373.1, read on the forward strand.
GAGGACTCATTAGACCACTCCTTCCCCTCGCTCAGCAGAAATGAGAGCAACTTGTCTTTAAAGTCCCCGCCCTCCGCTACAGGAAACTCTGCTTCCAATTTGGTGCTCTGACCTACACGCGCCTTTCCTTGGAAAGTTTGGACGGCCCATGGTCCTGCCTCTCCCAGGACCCCAATGGTACCAGGCAGATCCACTCCCGTTACGTCAGTGCTAGTCTGAACTAACACTACACCTTTCCCCTCCGTTTAGTCAAATTGATGCTCCATGATCGTAACTTTTCCTAATGATTTAAAAGTGCTTAAGACCATAACCAACAATTCATCTGGGCTGCAGGAGCCACCCAGCTTAGAATACAAGCATTAGCTACTGGTAATCTCTTTGGATCGCACCAAAGCTTAACCCCTGCGGCATTCATACCATGTATCTTGATCACCTTCCCAGACAATTGTTTAACACAGGCTGAAACACAAACCCAATTAATCAATTCTTAGGGCAACCACACAGCGTTCAGCAAATTAAATGCCAGGACACTGCCCTCACAATGAAACTCCCTTTTATTCGGCATCTCTGGAAATGCAGCTCGTTAGCCCCTTGCTAACAGCCACTGGATTCCAAGTCAAGTCAAGTCAAGTCAAGTTGCTTTTATTGTCATTTCAACCATAACTGCTGGTACAGTACACAGTAAAAACGAAACAACGATCCTCCAGGACCACGGTGCTACATGAAACAGCACACAACTACACTAGACTACCTGAAACAACACAAAACTACACTAGACTACCTGAAACAACACAAAACTACATTAGACTTCAGGCCTACACTGGACTACATAAAGTGCACAAAACAGCACAGGACAGTACAATAATTAATAAACAAGACAATAGGCACTGTAAAGGACAAATTACAATGTAATAATAAATGATGTAAATATAAACAATGTTTTAGCAGGAATTGAGAAAGAAATGAGCAAAAATTGCAAAGGGAGTGGAGTGGTATTCAGGTGTAAGGGTGTGTGTGTGTGTGTGGGGGGGCGGGGTGGTGATGTCTGGTGTCAGACTGGACTCTGGGAATTAAGAAGTCTAATGGTTTGGGGGAAGAAACTGTTACACAGTCTAGTCATGAGAGCCCAAATGCTTCGGTACCTTTTGCCAGATGGTAGGAGGGAGAAGAGTTTCTATGAGGGGTGCGTGGGGTCCTTCACAATGCTGTTAGCTTTGCGGGTGCAGCGTGAGGTGTAAATGTCTGTAATGGCAGGAATGGAGACCCTGGTGATCCCTTCAGCTGACCTCACTATCCGCTGCAGGGTCTTGCGATCCGAGATGATGCAATTTCTGAACCAGGCAGTAATGCAGCCGCTCAGGATACTCTCGATGCATCCTCTGTAGAATGTGGTGAAGATGGGGGGTGGAAGATGGACTTTTTTCAGCCTTTGCAGAAAGTAGAGACGATAAACCCATCTTTATCTGGCTTCATATGCCTAAGGTGTATACGACTTTGTTCCTGCCAAATCTGTGATATTGGGATGTCTCGCCACAGTTTCTGTGAACGCTGTGTCATTTACTGCCCTGCAACAGCCAGTCTGCATAAAATAACAGATCGCACACTGCATACAATTATAAAGTATATTTGTGAATGTTAACTTAAACAAAGAGTTAATAAAGAAAAACCAAAAGAGCCCATTATACTGTAATTAAAAAGTCAATTGCACAGGTTGGAGCTCAAATCTTCTGAAAGCCATACTCACTGATCTTCGGCAGCCCTCTGTGCCTTGGGCTCCATCGAATCATGTTTCCCCACCGGATCAAATAACATGACTGATTCTCTCCAGCATCTTCTCTCTTCATTTCCTGCCAAAAAAGACAAAGACCCTCCACTGGTGTCAGTCACAAACCACTCCCCCAGCCTTCTCTCAAACCTTCTCCCCATTCCACTATCCTGATTGGATGGCCCACGTTCCTAAGCATTCCTCATCTCCAACGGTAACCCAAATATTACTTCTACAGAAAGACAATTACATGAAATACTCTACATTAGCAGTAAAACCTGTACCAGGGCGTTACTTGTGTTATCAGTTTTTACATGGCAAGGGACATTGCTTGCAAGTATTCCTACCTGTCTCTAACTTTCCTTTAGATGTGAGCCACTTCTAGGAGTATGGAGATAAATGTTGCTAATTTGGGAGTTCCAGGATAATATGGACCTTACACCTTGCAATGAAAGAGTATCATTTGATTTCCAATACTGTAAACACAGCTGAATAAGTTTCTCGAAGATCTTCTGAAGCTAAGCAAGCAGGGCAATGAGAAAATTCCTGGTTAAAATACCAAAACTAAAAGAGAAAATGGTTGAGGTCCTCTGTGATGGCTGCTACAGAAACAAGTTAAATATTTTTTGTTATATTCTCTATGTATTTATTGTCCTGGAAAACTTTCTTCCAATATTTTTTACTAAAAAGAGAAATTGGTTTTGGATACCATCCATTTAAGTGGTATAGGCTAAACGGATTGTCTATGTTTTGAACTTGTTTGAGGAAGTTACTGCTTTACTTGTGCTTGTTTAATTTTACTTTTTGTTTGGGATGCTAATTATTTGAGTTGTATTATCTATTTGCAATCAAGTTAATTAACTATAACTACTGTAGCTATCAAAAATGCATTTTCAGCAGCAAAATTAAGGTTCTTATTACCTTTAAGCTGAAAAAATTATTGAGAGTTTATTGTCTTTTGCACATTGGCTGACTGCCCATCCTGTAGGGTGCGATCTTTTATTGATCTGATTGTGCTTTTGGATTTACTGTGAATGCTAGCAAGAAAATGAATCATAGTTTTGTATATGGTGGCATATATATGTACTTTGATGATAGATTTACTTTTAACTTTGAACTTAACAGCGTGCAGAATGAAGTGTTACAGTTACAGAGAAAGTGCAGTGCAGGCAGACAATAATGTGCCAGGGCTGTAATAAGGTAAATTGAGAGATCAAGAGCTTACATGTTACCCTTATTCTAATCAGTAAATTGATATGTTGGTTTATTATTGATACAATTATGGAGGAACTGGAGCCTCAAGACCATATGATCCAATTCAGGAGCAGTTATTATCCCTCAGTCATCAGGTTCTTGAACCAGAGGGGATAACTTCACTCAACTTGACTCACCTTATCACTGAACAGTTCCTACAGCTTATAGACACAATTTCAAGGACTCTTTATCTCATGTGCTTGACACTTACTTCTTATTTATTATTATTTGTTTTTTGTTATTTTTGCATATGCACGGTTTGTTATCTTTTGCACATTGGCTCTTTGTCCATCTTGTTGTGTGTGTTTTTTCATTGATTCTATTCTCTTTCTTCATACTAACTGTGAATACTCGCAAGAAAATGAATCTCATTTTAGTATATGATGGCATATATGTACTGGATAATAAATTGACTTGAATTTTGAGTTGCATAATGAGCGAGAATTGAATGAAGAGCTTGGTCATTCCAGATTGATTTGGGTTCCATTCGCAGTGATCCTGCCAACTCAGCTCTTTTGTTCTATATTTTCATCTTCCTCAATTTTGAAATTTCACTCAAAGCTAGCTTTAATTCTTCTGATGAACCAAATGGTACCTGGTCAAAACGTGTGTACTCCTTCTTAGTGCCAAAACACTATCACAGTGTTTCCAGATTCCCAATCCACTATCCAGTGTTGCCTACTATAACACTGGCTTCCATGTTGGACAACTACCAGGAACTCAGCATGGTAAACTACAGAATCCTCCTCCCCACTCTTAATAAATTCATGGCCCAAAATAACTCCTATCATGATCAAAGCTCAATAAACAGATAACTGATTGGAAATCTAAATTCTTTTTACTCTCTTTCAAACTGCTCATTTACCAAAGGGCTGTAATATTGACTGAAATCTTCCTGAAGCCAGAATTAATATTTTAAAAATACAGCGCTTAATGCCTTAAAATACACCCACTGCTTATGATTTCTAGTGTTGTTAAAAGTATTAATGATTGAATATATGCCAGTGAATCCCATCACTATTTCCTTTTATCGTGCTTGCCACCGCAAGAGTGAAAAACAATGTGCTGCTTCCCTTATGTACTGTAAATCATTTGCTTTGAATGAATTCTGTGTTCTTAGCCTTAGTTCTGACTCCTGTGCAGCCAGAATCCATTACTACAGGCATGTATACCCATGGAAAGTAGAAATCATTATGGGTTAGCATGAGACTTCATTGTTATATAAATAGCAAAGCTTTGAAATTAAGTGAACAAAGACAGTATAAACACAGTGTTAATGTTATTATTATTAATAAACATGACTAATGTTTAAAGCATTCTGGGGCTCTTGCTAGCTGAGGAGTTATGAGCATCTTGAAAAGGGGTGTCAATCCCTCTGACTGAAGCAAGATTAAATCACCAGCGCAGAGTAAAGAAGTAACTGCGATTCCGTCTGAAGGGTAAATGACAAAAGGATTATAATCATTACCATTTTTTAATTGCTCTCTGTTCAGATTTGTTGGTGAAGGATTTATAAAGCATTCCTGGAATGCCCACAAATACGCCAGAGTGTCGATCCAGTGATTTTCCAGTTGGGTTCCTCATGCTGATTTTCCAGGTCAATGGGAGACATATGCTCGTACATCCAAAAGCATCCAGAATCTTTCAAGATTATGTAAGTTAACATGAAGTTCCCTTGAAGTTTATTACATTAAATCAAAAGATCTAGATTGACCTTCCTGAGTGCAATTACTGATAATGAGGCAGTGGAGGAGAATTGGTGGGAGTGAAGTGCATTAATAAAAAGCCTGTGGCTCAAGACCTACAATAAACTGATTGTATGCTGAGAGGAAGGACTCGCAGAGGGTCCCCATGCCGGAGGGAGGGCCCGCGGAGGGTCCCTGTATTGGTATGCCAGTCTGAAAAATACTTGAAATAAAAATCAAAATTTTGCAATGTGAGCGTGTTCACGGTATTTTCAGGCTCTCAGAGAACAGACTGTAATTCAGATAAGAAAGCTGCAAGATGAGAACAGATATGATTTTCTTGAAAAAATAGAAATATAAGTAATGTTAAGAATATAATCTTTGTCAATCAAATAGAAGTTTCACAGACTGAAGTGAAAAAAGCCATTGGAACCTTGTTAAATCGAACCATTACATGACAACTCAGCGGATAAGGCAGCATCTATGGAAGGAAATTAACAGCTAAGTCAAGAATGTAAGTAACATTATCTTGAATATTGAGCAGCATAACAAGTTACAAAGCTGTGTGGATGGCATCCTTTAACAACTCTTATCCCTCATCTTAACTGTCTATAGGCAGAAACCCAATTGGTGATATCTTGGTAACCAAGACAAAACAAGCATGTAGACTTACTCACTCTCCTGTCAGCTCTGAACACTGGTGAGCAAGGCAGTCTTTGGGTGATGTAACCAGAGCCCAAAACCATGGAAGCATGGATGGGTTAGCTCTACGAGTGTGCTTGTAAGGATGCAGGGAACAGGGAGAGGAAGAAAGTCAGAAAAGTAGCTGTGGTGACAAACATCTGTTTCTGTAAATGAAGATGCAATTCTAGTTCAAAAATAACCAGATGGACATAGTAAATTGTGAGATATGGAGGATGAAAAGCTAGAGGTCATATCCCATAGCAGATCTTCTGTTGTACGTAGAAAGAACAAGACTATAGAGTCAGAATTTAAGACACCCAAACAGGCTTTAAAACAAAAAGGACTACGGAAGATAATTATCTGCTTTACTATGTTTCTCGACGTGATTAGAATTGGAATAAGAGGATAATTCAGGCAAATTCATGGCTGATAAAATGGTGCAGGAAGAAGGCCTTTTGATTATTAGGACACTGAAATGGCTGTAGGTGAGATGACAACTGAAAAGGCCTCCATGGCAGAGCAAGGATCAATTTCATTATGAAGCATTCACTAATACATTAGGTTGAATTTTATTTGGCAAGGGATTGGGAATTAGAATGAGGTTTTAAAATGGAGAAAAATATACAAACATTAATAGTTTAATTTTGAATGGGTTTGCAGGGATTAAATATGAAAAGACATGAGTGATTTATGAAACATGTACTGTATATAAGCAAAATTGATAAGCTGAAAGATTAATTAGCCACATGGATTTTTAAGGTCATGGTGATATTAGGTCCAACTAGGACAGAATTGAAAACATTTCTGAATGAGGAAACTAAGGAATAAAAGGAAAGGAGTCATGGTGGGGTGAGAGAGAGCACAGTGGTGGGTAGTGGGAGGTGGAGGTTGGGTGGGTGGCATTGCTAATTAAGTAGAATATCGTAGTGTTGAAGTGTGGGTGCCCTTGAAGAGTCAAGAACAAAATTCTTGTGTTTATATTTAAGAGAGAATAGAGGTGTCATTACCTTTCTGCATCTGTTCTGTAGGACACCAACTAGAAACAAGGAAATAAAGAAATTCAGCTTGTCCCTGTTGACCTTCAACAATTTTTAATCACTGTACCAGAGATACCATTCTATCTGGATGCATCACAGCCTGGTATGGCAATTGCTGTGCCAGAGATTGCAAGAAACTGCAGAGAGTTGTGTACACAGTTCAACACATGGTGAAAACCAACTTCTTCGAAAGGACTTCAGTGCTGTTCCGGAGGGGTTGGTGTTGGGACCATTTCTTTTCATGTTATATGTCAGTGATTTGGATGATGGAAATGATGACTTTATAGCCAGGTTTGCAGACGATATAAAGAGTGGTGGAGGCAGATAGCATTGAGGAAGCAGAAAATCTGCAGGAGGAAGGACTTGGACAGATTAAGAGAATAGGCAAAGAAGTGGCAGACGTAATACAGTGTAGGGAAGTATATGGTCATGTACTTTGGTAGAGGGAATAAAGGCATAGACTATTTTCTAAATGGGAATCAAATTCATAAATCAGAGGTGCAAAGGGACTTGGGAGAGTAGGTCCCATTCCTGGAAAGAACCAAAGTCAATGTGGAACTCCAGGTCAGGGTCTTCAAAAGAACCCCGAAAGGGAAAAATAGAGGTATCAAAGATAGAAATAGAGATGTTTTCAAATATACAAGCAAAAGTTGCCATTTTGGGCCCCTTATCTAAGAAAGGATGTACTGGCATTGGAGGAGGTTCATGAATAATAATCCTGGAAAGGAAAGGGTTAATGTATGAGGAGTGTTTGAAGGCTCTCGGTCTGTACTCATTGGAGTTTAGAAGAATGAAGGGGTTCTCACTGAAACCTAACAAATATTGAAAAGCTGAGATAGATTGGACATGGAGAGGATGTTTCTTATGGATGGGGGTGTCTAAGACCAGAGGGCACAGTCTCAGAATAGAAGGACATTCCTTTAGAATAGAGATGAGGAGGAATTTCTTTAGCCAGAGGGTGGTGAGTCTGTGGAATTCATTACCACAGATGGCTGTGCAGGCTAAGTCATTGGGTAGATATAACAGACATCCCACCTTGCAAAAACTCATTTCAGGGAGGTAGCACCATCAATTTGCGGGAGACTCCTGGAACTTCCGGGAGAGGCGGGATGTCTGCAATAGAGTAGCTCCTGAGCAGCTAGCCAGCTAGTTTAAATAACGTTAGCTATGCTAATGAACAAATGACACCTGTTAAACTCACCTCAACATGTCTTTTACAGTCTTAACCCACCATGGGCAATAGAAAAGTCACTGTTGTAAACAGTGCAGCGAGCAACACTGTCATTATTTTTGACCCCTATTAGGCAGCAGTACACTTTAGTGTAGTCTGGGGTGACGTACGTTTTATATTTTCTGTTTTTTTGGAACACTCTGCCATGGCGCGCTCTCGCTCACGCTCTCTCGCCCTCTCTCTCTCGTAGTCACTCTTGCGCTGCCCCTTGCTTTCTCTCGCTTGCTCGCTCTCAAAAAAATTGATTTTCATGATATTGTGTATAATTTGCGGGCATCAGGGAGCCACTATTCATATGTGGGAGACTCCCGGAACTTCCAGGAGAGGTGGGATGTCTGATATAAAGTGAAGGTTGATTAGTTCTTGATTAGTAAGGGTGCCAAATGTTATGGGGAGAAGGCAGGAGAATATGGTTGAGAGGGATAATAAATTAACTATGATGGAATGGTGGAGCTGACTCAATCGATCAAATGGCTTCATCCTGCTCCTATATATTGTGGCCTTATGGACTTCTCACTGCCTTGGTAAAGCAGCCAACATAATATAGGGCCCTGCTATTCCAGTCTTTCTTCTCTCCCTCCCATCAGGCAAAAGACACAAAAGCCTGAAAGCACATGGCACCAGGGTCAAGGGCAGCTTCTATTTTGGTTCTCCTGTCTGATAAGTTTGGTTCTTTACCTCCCAATCTGCCTTACACTTCATTGCATGTTTTGTCCTGCAATTTCTTTGCAATGATAACACTGTATTCTGCCTTCTTCTATTGCTTTGTCCTTGTACTGCCTCAATATCCACAAGATGTGATGAAATAACCTCTGGATGGCATGCAGACACTACATGTACCAGTGACAATAGCAAACTAATTTACCAATTTAGAGGGAAACAGAGAAGTGTAAAAATTATACCACAGAGCAGTGGCCATGAGAGACCTCACGTATATTAACGTTATCTAAAGTAAACAGAACAGAGGTCAAAGATAGGAAAGAATTACTGCTGTGTGTTCAGGAGAATTTTGTCGATATAAATGTTTTCAGCGAAGTAGCAAGTTTGGTTTGCTAATTAGAAGTAGAGAGTGATGGGGTGAGTGCTGCTTCTAGGATTGGAAGTTCATGACCACTGGCATGCCACAGGGAATGGAACTGGGACAAAGGCATTTTTATGTACATGTCTAAAACTGGCTTAAGGTCCTTGGGGACATGTACATTAGCAGCACAGCATACTTGTCTTCACCAAATGAGGCTTAGGGTATGAGAACCAGGAGATTACATTCAGTGGCCACTTTATTAGGTACATTTATACACACGCTCGTTAAAGCAAATAACTAATCAGCCAATTATGTGGCAGAAACTCAATCCATAAAAGTATGCAGACGTAGGTCTACAGCAGATGCCGTCTCATTGGCCCTCTTGGATCACCTGGACAATAGTAATACCTACATAAGGCTGCTGTTTATTGATTAGCGTTCAAAGAAATTATACCCTCTGTTCTAATCAAAAAGCTCCAAAGCCTGAGCCTCTGCACCTCCCTCTGCAACTGGATCTTTGACTTTCTCACTGGGAGACCAGAGTTATTGCAGATCAGAAATAACATCCCCTCCCCTTTGCTGACAATCAACACTGGTGCATCTCAAGAATGAGTGCTTACCCCACTGCTCTACTCTCTCTTTACCCATGACAGTGTGGCTAGGCACAGCTCAAGTGCCATCTATAAATTGCCAATGATACAACTATTGTTGGCAGAATTTCAGATGGTGACAAGGAAGTGTACTGTATGTTAGGGCATATTCTGGAATTAGGGTATATAGCAAATATTAACTTCAGGAACCAATCTTTAGACCTGGACGTGGATTATAGATTAAATTTAAAAAGCATCCCTGGACAATAGTTTCCTGAAGCCGTAGCAGCAGTTAATTGAAAAACAAGACACTGCAAATTAACATTTTGGGTGTCCAGAGCGTGGATGTGAAGGAGGTGTGAAAATTATATGTAATTCAAAGAAAGCATTGTAGATACCTTGTAAATATAGAATTGTCCTCTGATCTTTAGCATATAAAATGTCATGTAATATTGGTTCAAAAAGACGACTTCTCCAGGGAATGTCTCATTTTGTTGAATAAAAGGCTACTTTTGAATTTAGTTTCATTATCTCTGTGGCGACTTTGTCCACATTACAATACAGTAGTGAGATGATTAGCTGCCTGCATGGTGTTGCAACAACAGCCTTGCTCTCAATGCCAGTAAGACCAAGAGTTTCATTGTGGACTTCAAGAAGGGAACACACACCAATTCCCATTGAGGGATCAGAAATAGAAAGGGTGAGCAGTTTCAAGTTCCTGCGTGTCAACATCTCTGAAATTCCATACCACTGCAATTACAAAGAAGGCATGACAGTGGCTATATTTCATTAGGAACTTGAGGATACTTTGTATGTCTCACTAATTTCTGCAGATGTACCGTGGACAGTATTCTAACTGGTATGGAGCAGCCACTGCACAGGATCAGAAAAAGCTGCAGAAAGTTGTAACCTCATCCAGCTCCTTCATGAGTACCAGCATTCCCAGCATCGAGGACATCTCCAAAAGACGATGTCTCAAATAGGTGGCATCCATCTTGAAGGACCCCCCCCCCCCATCCCTCTTCTCATTGTTACCATCAAGCTGGTGGTACAGGAGCCTGAAGACACACGCTCAACGTTTTAGGAGTAGCTTCTTCCCCTCCGCCATCAGATTCCTGAACGGACAATGAACCCATGAACACTACCTCTATTTTCTTTGCTCTTTTTTGCACTACTTACAGTATTTAATTTATTATTATATATAGTGCTTATTGCAATTTATAGCACTTTTATTATTTTGTATTGAAATGTATGCTGCTGCATAACAACAAGTTTCATTACATGTGCCAGTGATATTAAACCCAATTTAAATACTGATTTTGATGTTCAGTTGTTGATCAAGCATCAGAATGGGGAAGAAATGTGATTCAAGTGACTTTAACAATGGAATATTTTGTTCTAGACTGGGTGTTTTGAGTATTTCGGAAACTGCTGATCTCCTGGGATTTTCACACATAATAGTTTCTCGTGTTTTCAGAGAATGTGTTGAGAAACTTCTGGTGAACTGTAACACCTTGTCAATGAGAGAGGTCAGAGGAGAATGGCCAGATTGGTTTAATCTGACAGGAAGATAACCATAACTCAAATAACCATGCATTATGACAGAGGACCATCTCTGAATGCACTACACATCAAGCCTTGAAGTGGATGGCCCACAGCAGCAGAAGACTATGAATGTACCTAATAAAATGGCCACTAAGTTTATGTCCAACTATGTAACACAAAGTCAGGACATTGTTGAAGTGCCCACACACCACAGAAAGGATGTAATTAAATTGCAAGGAAATGGTGCAGAACAAATTTTCCAGGGATGGATACTTGCATGAGGAGAGACCGAATAGACTTGCTTTGGTCTCCTTGAACTGAAGAAGATTGAAGGGGAAGCTGATAACTGAATACAAAATTATGAGGGATGTTTTAGGGTATATAGTGACAAACTGTTCACATTAACAGAGACATCTACCTGTATATCCAAATGGTATGAGTTAGGGCAAAGGTAGGAGATTTAGAAGGGATTTAAGGAAGGTAATTTTTTTAAAAACATAATTAATATCTGAGGAGTGGTGGGGCAGTTAGTCTCACATATTTAAGTACTCAAATGAGCAGCTGAAATGCCATGCCAGAGAAGGCTGCAAGCTGATAGCTGAAAATAGGATGAGTATGGATGGGCATTTGATGATTGGCAGGGATGCAGTGTGCTATCCTGTACAATGCAATTATCCTATCACTCTATCCATTTGGACCTTGATGTACAATACACTCAAAAAATGGATATGTGACAGATGCAGTGGACAGCATTTAAGAATCAGACTAAATATTGAAAGATCAGAAGGGAAATTAAAATAAAAATCTAAGAAAAAGAGAAAACAGGGAAGTTGACACAGCTAAAATAGAATACATCTTAGTTGACACTACTAAAATAAATCAGTCTTTTAAAGGCATATGAACAGTAAAAGGGTAGATTGCAGAGATGCAAGATTAAATAAGATCTGAAGGAAACATCTACTTATAATGCAAAGTCTCAGGTGTGTTACTAATTGATAACTTTTAATCTGTTTTTGATAAAGAAGATTACGCTTCTAGTTATAGCAAATGGGAATGTAATTGAGTTGTTAGACTGGTGAACATTTGATGACAGGCTGTTCCAGAAGGCTGTGTGAAAACAGATTAATAGAACATAGAATAGTACAGCACATTACAGGCCCTTCGGCCCACAAAGTTGTGCCGACCCTCAAACCCTGCCTCCCATATAAGCCCCCACCTTAAATACATCCACATACCTGTCTAGTTGTCTCTTAAACTTCACTAGTGTATCTGCCTCCACCACTGATTCAGGCAGTGCATTCCACACACCAACCACTCTCTGAGTAAAAAACCTTCCTCTAATATCCCCCTTGAACTTCCCACCCCTTACCTTAAAGCCATGTCCTCTTGTATTGAGCAGTGTTGCCCTGGGGAAGAGGCGCTGGCTATCCACTCTATCTATTCCTCTTATTATCTTGTACACCTCTATCATGTCTCCTCTCATCCTCCTTCTCTCCAAAGACTAAAGCCCTAGCTCCCTTAATCTCCGATCATAATCCATACTCTCTAAACCAGGCAGCATCCTGGTAAATCTCCTCTGTATAAAGTCACTAGACTTATAGGATGTAGCTGATGTTGCTGAAAGGTTGAAATAGCAGAGGTACTGATTTATTCCAATCCCCCTAAACAGTGAGTCTGCAGTACTAGTCTACCAGAAAGATTACAGTTTGAAAAGGATATGAAAATAAGCCCAGTACAGCTGTGCAGATATTTTAACCTCTGTATTAGGCAAGCCACTGGTAACAATAGTCAGGAATAAAGTTAATAGGTATTTGGATGTGTATGGATCAATAAAAGAAAACAATTCCCGTTTCACTGACTTAATTTTGATTTATGACAATGTTGAAGAGAACTAATGGAAATAATGCTGTAGATGGACTTCTAAAAAGTTGTTGAAAAAAATGCTATACAATAATCTCATCTGAAAAATTGAAGGGCCTAGGACAATATCGTCTGGCAGGCATGGAAATAAAATAGCTAGGAAAGAAAATCATTGTAAATAGTTATGTTCAGCCTACAGGAAGTTCAAAGATTACTGCTGCCAGGATACATATGAATGGTCTGGATGCAGGTCACTAGGTGAAAATAGTTCAAGTTGACAGTGACCTGGTCAGTAAGATCCTTTTACTCACAACCGATATCATTTACAGAAATATTACGGCAACTGGTCAGACCTCCAGGTTGTACAACAGTTAAAGTATTGATTTTTTAAAAATCTAGCATTCACAGATATTTAAAAACTAACAAAAAATAGCCACACTATTAAAATTTAAATGTCAAACGATTACAAAATGGAAGCAGTTAAAAAAGAATTAAATACTGTACACATCGGTATACTGTACTAATCCGTACAAGCTTACCTCTTTCCATGCAGCCATTCCAGTCCATCGAAAGAGTAGAGTTCCTAAACCAGTTCAATGTTTAATCTCTGGAAGATCCAGCTGGAAAAGAAACACAGTTTAGACCATTATTTATTGATTGCAGCTCCATCTTCAATACTGACAGATTTTGTTTCCTGGGAGTGAACATCAACAATAACCTGTCCTGACCCAATCACATAGACGCCATAGCCAAGAAAGCCCACCAGTGCTTCAACTTCTTCAGGAGGCTGAAGAAATCTGGCATCCCCATTAGACCTTTACCAATTATAACCACAGAAGGAATCCTCTCCAGATGTATTGCAATGTGTTGTGGCAACTGTTCTGTCAGTGACTGCAAGGAACTACAGAGAGTGTGGACTCAGTTAGGAGCACAATGGATATCAAACCCCTCCATGAAATCTGTCTGCGCTTCTTGCCGCCTTGGTAAAGCAGACAACATAATCAATGACCCCATTCACCCAAGACTCTTCTCTTCTCTCCCCTTCCATCAGGCAAAAGATACTTTCAGGCAGAAGTGCCTGAAAGCACTTATCACCAGGCTCAAGGACAGATTGTATCTCAATGTTAGTAGATCATTGAACACTCCTGCGGTACAATAAGTAGATTCTTGACCTCAGAATGTTTCTTGTTATAGCCTTGAACCTTGCTGTGTACTGCACTGCATGCTCTCTGTAACTGAAACACTTTTTTCTGCATTCTGCTGTTTTACTTTGTGCTACCCCAATGCACTGTCATGACATTATCTATGAGGATGTCAAGCAGTAGTAAATCAAGGCAGCTGGACTTGCTATGTTGTCTTGAAGACATTTCACCACTCATCCAAGAGGTTTCTTCAGTTCTGATCCATGGTGGGTTGTTTTCCAGCTTATAAACTCTGAGTTGTTTAAAGGTATAGCAATCACATGAGGTCGTTAAGAGTCGTAGAGGGAATGAGAGGGTCATTAGTCTTATCTTTGCATGAATGGAGGTGTGAGCTGTTGTAGAGATGTAAGGACTGTGTTGTAAGTAGCTGACTGGTGGTGTCATACCCCATCCCCTCTGTTTAGGGATGGGTTTTCCAGTTTGAAAAAGATGGCTTCTTTAAACAACTCACTAAGTTTATAAGCCAGAAAACTACTCACCATAGATCAGAACTGAAGAACCTGCTTGGATGAGTGGTGAAATGCTTTTTTAAACAACATAGCAAATCCAGTTGCTTTGATTCACTATTGCTTGATATACAATGACCAGGATGACTTAGAACCTTCAAAGACATCTTTGTGGATGGCATGTACATGTGACAATATAAACCCAAGCTTCCTGATGGTTTTAGAGGAATCTGCCAGACATTCCAAATGAAACCAAAGGTATTTCTCAAATATACTGAGATGGTGACCAGGGTATCAGTTTAAGATTTGCAGATCACACAAAACTTGGAAATGTGGTGAACAGTGACGAGGATTGGGAAGGACTTCACAATGATGCAGAAAAGCTGTGGAATGGAATGATCCCTGGGGTGGATAAAATTTAACAGAGGAAAGCATGAATGGATACATCTTGAGCACCCAAAGATGGATTTAAAGCAATATAATACAAAAAGTAGTTTGCTTTAAAGGAGGTGCAAAATCAGCGAAACTTTTGAATCTATATATGCACAAACAGGGCAGGTTAAAAAAGACATTAAAATACAGTAGTATTTGGAATCCTGTACTTTTTAGATTGGCATATGATATACATGGTATATTGTTTTTTTTCTTGTGATTGCAAGATCCTGTTGGACTATGGTAATGTAGAATACTACAGGTCCAGTTCAGTGGTTTATTGGTGAAACTGATGGTGGCGAGCAGTGTTGACTCGGTTGTAATGTGGACCATGCCCTAACTTGAATATAGCCAGAATTTTATTCCAAACCTCTAAAATATTGGAGGCACAGTGTGGGAGAGGACAGAGGCCTTAGTGGGCACACAGGAATCCATACTGGGTTGGGAGCTGGAACCTCCTGTCAATCCTGCTCTCTCGTGTTCGCTTGGTGCTGTCCTCCAGTGTTCACCCATTGGAAGAACAAACTGGACCAAGACAACATCTCATGCTCCATCGTTCTACAGGCCAAGCCACTTGGGGACTTGGGGTGTAGTTTTTTTTTGGTGACTCTGTAAAATCTGCTATTACTACCATATGTGCTACGTGAGACTAATGGATGTCACCACCGCTATGTGTTGTGTACTTTTGGTAATGAGTTTTTAACCTTGACCCCAGAGGAACACTTTCATTTGGCTACCTTCATGGATGGTTGAATGATAAGTTAACTTGAACTTGAATATAGCCAGAATTTTATTCCAAACCTCTAAAATATTGGTTTGATTTTAACTACAGTTCAGCATTTAATACTGGCAATTGCACCATGGGAAGTCTCGGGTAAAAACTGGAATGCCTGTGATTATTTTCTTTAGCGCAGAGCAAGTTAAAGGATAATGGTAGATCATCTATCTCTGGATGCCACAGTATGCAGATAGATTGGGAAAATCAGATTTGCACCAGATCCCGATAGAAGGAATTTGTAGGATTCCTACAAGATGATTTTTTGAGCAGCTTATGGCTGAGCCTTGTAAGGGAAAGGCAATTCTGGATTGGGTGTTGTGTAATGAACCAGATCTGATTAGGGAGCATAAGATAAAGGAATCCTTGGGAAGCAGAGATCAAAATTTGATAAAATTCACCCTGCAGTTCGAGAGGGAGTAGATAAAGACAGATGTACCAGTATTACAGTGGAGTTAAAAGAATTACAGAGGCATGAGAGGGGAGCTGGCCAAAGTTGATTGGAAAGGGACGCTAGCAGGAAAGATGGTAGAACAGCAATGAGTGGTGCTTCTCGGGGCAATTTGGAAGGTGCAGGTTAGATACATCTCAAAGGGAAGGCTGACAAGGGAAGTTAAAGACAGCATAAAGGCAAAAGAGAAGGCAAAAATATAGAAAGAATTGTGGGATGTTAGAGGAATGAGAAGCTTTTGAAAACCAACAGAAGGCAACTTAAAAAAACATGTAAGGGGGTTTCATCTTTTATGTTACTGCGTAGGCTAATTAAAATGGCTTCTTTGTTATGCTATACTTGGGAATGCTTCTTTGTTATGTTAATCGCTGAGAAAGTTCTTGCGCTAGCAGCTTGTTTTGGGTTAGGCTGTGATAAGAGAATGTACCGAACCAATTGGGATAGTTGTTATGTTTTTGGTGTATCTGAAGATATCGTATGCGCGGGGTTTTGGGGCAGAAGGCGGGAGAGAGAAAGGCAGAGGATGGACGAGGTGCTGTGAGTCCACTAACAGGGTCGGACCCCGAGCGGGGCGTTCAGCAAGGAGAGGAGACGGAGATGGACTCGTGTGGAGCATCTGGTCAACCACCGTTGTTGGTCCCAGGCGGCCAGTCGAGGTGGTCTGAGGGGTCGCAGGGTGAAGAAGAAGGGTCCTGAGCTCCAACTGTTTGTGCACGAAGAGTTTAACTTTGATAAGTGTGGCGCCTTTTATTTTCCTTCTATATTTTATTCCCTTAATTATATAGTTCCAGTAATATCTATAAACTGTAAATCATTTAATCGTATCTGGTGTATTTTCTATTATTTGGGCGGGGTGGGGTACATCACACAGCGTCCACACAAACTTATTACCCAGTTTGGCGGGGTCCAGGGCTGTTTCCCTAGACGACAGCGAGCCAAGCAACCCTGAGGGGGGCTACAAACATAGATAAAAGATGAAATATGAAGTTAAACTAGCCAATAATATCAAAGAGAATATCAAAGGTTGTTTTCAGATATATAAAGAGTAAAATAGAGGTGAGGGTGGATAATGGACCATTGGAAGATGACACAGTAGAGGTAGAAATGGGGGACAAGGACATAGTAGAAAACTCTAAGTATTTTGCATCAGTCCTCATTGTGGAAGACACTAGTAATTCAAGAGTGACAGGGAGCAGAAGTGATTGTAGTTGCTATTACTAAGGAGAATGTACTTGGGAAGCTGAAAGTTCTGAAGGTAAAAAGTCACCTGGACCAGATGGACTACATCCCAGGGTTTTAAAGAGATAGCTGAAGAGATTGTGGAGGCATTAATAATGATCTTTCAAGAATCAATAGATTCTGGAATGCCTCTGGAGGACTGTAAAATTGCATATGTCACTCCACTCTTTAAAAAGGAGGCAGGCAGAAGAAAGGAAATTATAGGTCAGTTAGCCTGACTTCAGGGTTGAGAAAATATTGGCATCTATTATTAAGAATGAGGTTTTAGGGTACTTGTGTTGCATGAAAAAGTAGGTCAAATTCAGCAGAGCTTCCTTCAGGAGAGATCTTGCCTGGTAAATCTGATGGTATCCTTGAGGAAATAACAGGCAAGACAGACAAAGGAGAGACAGTGAATGTTGTTTACTTGAAATTTCAGAAGGCTTTTGATAAGGTGCCACACATGAGGCTGCTTAATAAGATAAGAGCCCATAGTATTACAAGAAATATTTTAGCATGGATAGAAGATTGGCTGACTGGCAGGAGACAAAGAGTAGGAATAAAGGGGGCCTATTCTGATTGACTCCCAGTGACAAATGGTGTTCTGCAGGGGTCAGTGTTGGGACGACTTCTTTTCATGTTGTATGTCAACGATTTGAAAGACAGAATTGAAAACTGTGTGGCTGAGTTTGCAGACAATACAAAACGGACGGAGAAGCAGGTAGTGTTGAGGAAGCACGGAGTTTGCAGAAGGATCTGGACAGATTTGGAGAATAGGTAAAGGACTGGCAGATGGAATATAGTATAGGGACGTGTATGGTAGAAGGAATAAAGGTGTAGACTATTTTCTAAACGTGGAGAAAATTCAAAAATCAGAGAAGCAAGGGGTCTTAGGAGTACTTGTGCAGGATTCCCTAAAGATTAACATGAAGGCTTAGTTGGTGGTAATGAAAGCAATTGCAATGTTAGCATTCATTTTGAGAGTTCAAGAATATAAGAACAAGGATTGGATTATAAGGTTTTATAAGGCATTGGTCAAGCTGCACTTGGAGTATTGTGAGCAGTTTTGGGTACCTTACCTGAAAAAAAGATGTCACCAACAAGAGAAAATCTGCAGCTGCTGGAAATCCAAGCAAGATAAATACAAAATGCTGGAAGAATTCAGCAGGCCAAGCAGCACCTATGGAAAAGAGTGAACGGTCAACGTTTTGGGCCAAGACCTTTCATCAGGTCCTGGATATGGAAAAGAGGTGTCCTATAATGGGTGAGTCTTGGACTAGAGGGTAAGCCTCAGAGTAGAGGGACATCCATTTAGAACATTTCTTTAGCCAGTGGGTGGTGAATCTGTGGAATTCATTGACACAGATGGCTGTGGAGGCCATGTCATTGAGTACATTTAAAGCAGAGGTTGAATAGTTCTTGGCTAGTCAGGGTGGTAAAGGTCCCAGGGAGAAGGCAAGAGAAAGGGATAATAAACCAGCCATGATGGAATGGTGGAGAAGACTCAGTAGGCCAGATGGCCTCATTCTACTCTGATGTCAGAGTTAAGTGAGAGCATAGATTTATGTGATTGGCAAAAAAAACAAGATTGACTCTAGAATTTTTATTTGCACATAAGTTGTCTTAATTCTGAATTCACTTCCATTTAGGTAGTGGAGTCATATTCAATTATCACTTTCAACAGCAAACTGATAAACAGATAAATCACGAGGGGGAAATTTTTACAGGGCCATAAGTAATAGGATTGACCAGATTATTTTCGCAGATCGCCAACATAGATTGGATTGACTGAGTGGCTTCCTGGTCTATTATGATTCTCTAGCCTATGTTATATAAAAACTGTGCAGTTCTAGTGTAATAAAACACATATGATAAAGTTATTTACGAATCATTTGTTGTGCAAGAGAGTCTGCACCGTACTATTATTTACTTAGTACACAATGCATATTATGCGATAATACATGAAACGGCATTCCTTATCTAACAAGATGCATTAAGCAATTGAATAGATTGATTGTTACCAAAGCTGGGAGACAACAGAAGATATTTCACTCTGAATGTAGCTGACAGGTGTCTTGTCTGCCAGGCACACATGCATCCAGGCTATTAACTGGCCTCTGCCTAAGCTCTAAAAAAGCAGCCTACATAACCTTTGGTACATTGTCTCAGAATTTGATGTTGCAATGACTGTGAAACTGTCAATGCTTACCATCATTATAGTGTGGAACTGACAAGTTCTGGCATTCCTCAAATATACATGTTTGGAAGCCCCCGTATTGCTGTAAGTGACATGCTGCTCTCATAGAAGCTGTTGCAGCTCTTTAAGATGCAATCTTAGAAACAGTGATATGATGCCAATGCCATCATGCTATACACTCCTCCCATTGTAAAATCCATTCAAATGATGAACCTTCTGGTTAAGTTGTAACTGAGATTTAAAATAATGTAGTATCTTAATATTACCACTAATGAACTAGTTTAGGCCTGTAAAAATAACTTTAAGTTTTTTAAAAAATTTCAAGTTTATAATATTTCAGCTTCTACCATAAACCCATATGTACATCCCAATTAGTAACATGAGTAAAATGTTAACTGTAATCCTGGCTCACTCCTTTTTGATTCAATCCTTGTGTGAAACATTATACCTGATTTATTGAGTAACGTGTTTGTTAACTTCACCTTTCCTATATGCCAGAATTTATCATATGGGCGGTGATTATGTAATCAATCTTTCTCATGCTTGTAAAGTACTGTGTTACTGCTGCTACAGAAAGCTAGTCTTGATGACATTTGTACTTGAACTTGACCAATTCAAATGCACATCAGAATCAGACTATCTCATTACCAGAGTCAGCTGTATCAATGTGAACAGTTATTTGTGATGTTAATGTATATTCCTCTGCCACTGAGTACAAATTTTGGGCCACAATTGCACAAAAAGGTCAAAAAATTATTTGGAATACAATGAATGGGCAATATAATTTCCTCAATTTTTTAAGGAAACATTGAAAATTCCCGTCTATTCTATTTTCAGCTGGTACATTCTTTTCCGAAACAATTGACTTTGTAAATCAATTTTGAAAAAGAAAATCTCTATGTTGGAGCTATAGAAACAAGTCAGAGTATAAAACACGCCAACAGTTTAGCAATCAAGTTGGTTGAACAACAATCAATATATCCTTTGTTATTAAGAGTTTGATAGTTTATCACAGCGCCAACCCACTATACCACCATCAAGATATCACACATCTTATACAAATATGGTATTTGCTTGAAGTTGGGAAGATGGATAAATTGTCAATGAGGTACACGAGGTCAATTATACAATGAGGTCGATATGGTTTTGGAGTGGAGATATTTCAAACCTTTTCTACTAGAGTAATGCAAAAATGATGATTAAATCGCCTCGTCTGCAAGAGTCATATTAGCTTCAAACGCTCAATGGTTTATATGATAGTTAAAAATCAATGAGTTTCAATTAAACCAGCCTTTATGCAATGCAAAATAGAACCACCCTGTTTTTAAAATCTCTTATTATTATTGGGATTTCATCTATGTCTGAAGGCAATGGTTATATTCTTCTGCAATGGGGAAAGTAAAAATTTAAATTTACACCGAAGACAGTCTAGCAAATATGGATACTCGCAGAGGCCACACATAAGCAGTCAATTATTAGTATTACTTAAGGTAAAAACTCTTCTGCAGAGTGGCCCTAAATATACTCAATAAACATCTATCCTTTTACTGATAATCAAATTTCAGATTTGCAGGTACTGGAAATCTGAAATACAAACAGAGAATGCCAGAAATATTCAGTTCCAATGAAGGGGCACTAACATGTTCCTCTCTCCACAGATGATGCCTGAAATTCTATTTCTAGCATTATCGTTGTTATCCAAGTAGCGATTAATCTGCAGCTACTCAATTGCGCTTTTAAATGTAATGAAACATGTAAAATACATTCAAGACATCTGTTTTATAAATATAATGTACAATTTTGTCTCATATTCTGAAAAACAAAATCCAACAGGAATTATGCACTTGTAAGGTTTTTTTCTGCACATTTTTTTGTCTGTCTTGGTGCTCTATGGTAGTTGTCAGTGACTTAAACGTACTGACAGAGCAACAGAGTGATAGGTGAGTACAGCACAGACACCAACCGTCCATGCCAATGCATGTTACTCACATAGTTAGTCCTAATTTTCTACGTTCTGCTCATATCCCTCTAAGCCTGCTCTCAATGTACCTATCTGAGTGCTTGTTAAATGCTACTACTGTACTTGCCTCACCACTTATTTTGGCAGCTCACTCCATTTACTCACCACCCGCTGTATGAAAATGTTGTTCCTCAGGTTCCTTTTAGACCTTTCCTCATAACCCTAAACCTTTGTCCCCTAGTTTTGGATTCACCTATCCTGGGAAAAAAGACTGCAGTAATTGATCTTATTCAGGTAATAATTTTTAAACATTGCTATAAGGTTGCTCCTCATTCTCCTAAATTCCACAGAATCTCTTCCTATAAACTCTAGTCGTTTCTCTAGTCATACTCTTTCCAGTTTAGCCACATTTTTCCTATAACAGGGTGACCAAAACTGTTGGCCTCACCAACAACTTTCACAACTGCAATATAACGACCCTAGTCTTACACTCAGTGCCCTGACTGATGAAGGGCAGCATACCAAATGCCTTCTAGACTACCTGTCTACCTGTGGTGCCTCTTTCAACGAACTATGTCCCTCAATTCCATTAAACTCCCTCGTGTCCTACCATTCATAGTCGAAGTCCTACACTGGTTTTGACTTTCCAGAATGCACCAGCTCACATCTAGATTGAAATCCATTTGCCACTCCAAGGACCTCTTTCCTAACTGACCAAGGTCCCCCAGTAATCTGCCATAGCCTTCTTTATTACCAACACCTCCTAATTTCATGTCAATCACAAATACAGTAACTGATCAAGCCTTGTGCACAAAGGAATCCCACCGCTGACCCCTGTGGTAAACCAGTACTCACTGGCCTTCATTCTGAGGAACAACCTTCAACCACCACTCACTACTTCCGGCCTCTGAGCCAATTTTGAATCCACTTAACTGGCCCTTCTTGAATTCCATGGGATCTGACCTTCGAGACCAGCCTAGTGTGCATAGTTCTGTTAAAGGCCTTACTAAAGCCTAAATAGATATCATCCACTGCCCTAACCTCATCTCCTTCATCGGTTACTTCTTTAAAAAGCTCAAAGATTCATCAAGCACAACCTCCCATGCACAAAGCTCTGGTGATTTCTCGTAATCAGATTCTGTTTATCCAAAATGCTGGTAGATCATGTCCCTCAGAATGCCCTCCAGCAAACCTTCACTTCATTAGATGAGCAAAGAGATTTTTCTATAATATTACATTAAAGGACCACATTAAATATGCATGCATGAGTAGTTCCCTCCCATCCACACAGTCTAATCGTTAGCATCTCATGATTGCTCATTTCATGCCTAGGCACGTTTCGCAGCAGTACTTTTCCCCACTAATAGCATCTTTCTTAACATTTTTAACTGCTGTTTCTTCTGTCAATTCCTTCCACATACTGTACTTGCATGATGCATGATCCTGTTAGCATACTCCCTGCAGACTGCACGTTGATAGATGGTTTTCCATGCATGTCCTTAAGGCAAACTCAATTAAACAATCTCTCCTATAGTTTTTGTTGTACCATACTGCGCATAACAATTGGGGAGAAAGGCCTCAAGGGAACATAATCTCTCATGTCTCGGTGCTCTTATGATATTTAAGGGGACTTCATTGCAGATCCAGAGCAGCAAACTATTGAGGAAGTAGGCGATTGCAAAGTTTGGAAGGCTGATCTCACCTGGAGATTCTCCCAAGATAATCCAATGTTCACATAACAAGTAAGGTGTGTGGTCAAAAACAATTCCTTGTCATTCTTTCAGTCAAATTCACCATTTCTTCAAATTGCAGGAAGACTTGTTCCTATTTATTTTCCTGTTTGCCAAATTACAGAGAAAGCTCTGCTTCACAGCAAATTATATATTTTCAAACAATAGTGTGAATAGGTACAGAAAAGGTGCAGCTATCATAGAAAATTGGAGGAGAGAATACAGGATGATACCTAAAGTAAGAAGGATCAGAAAGATGGCATTACTGTAAGGGTACCAGGAACTTGTTTTCTGTTGGGTCATCAAGTCAAATTAAATTTAAGACTAAGATATAGACCAAAAAGTGAAGATGAAAGAGATCAGACATAATCTAAAAGAACCTTAAAACATCATGCAACACACATCAAAGTTGCTGGTGAACGCAGCAGGCCAGGCAGGATCTGTAGGAAGAGGTGCAGTCGACATTTCAGGCCGATGGCACATTTTGTAGTCCTGATGCATCATTCTTTTCAAATTCACCCTATTTAAGTCTTTGCTTTGCTTCTCTGTCTCCCTTCCTTTAATTTTGTTTGACCTGTTATTAAAAAGAGATACCAGAGACCAAAGATTATATTCTCCAGTGGGGTTTTTGATAAAATGTGACCTTGTGTCCTCTCCTACCTCTCCTCTTCAGGCTCAATGTCAATCTCTTGTTTATCTTGTTTATCCAAAACCACCCCTCCTAAACTGTGCAACACACTCAAAGTGCTGGAGGAACTCAACAGGCCAGGCAGCTTCTATGGAAAAGAGTAAACAGTCAATGTTTCAGGCATGACCCTTCATCAGAATATTGGCAGAATATAGTATTAATGGTAAGACTCTTGGTAGTGTGGAGGATCAGAGGGATCTTGGGGTCTGAGTCCATAGGACACTCAAAGCTGCTACGCAGGTTGACTCTGTGGTTAAGGATGCATGCAATGCATTGGCCTTCATCAATTGTAGGATTGAGTTTAAGAGCCGAGAGGTAATGTTGCAGCTATATACCACTTGGAGTACTGTGCTCAGTTCTGGTCGCCTCACTACAGGAAGGGTGTGGAAACCATAGAAAGGGTGTAGAGGAGATTTACAAGGATGTTGCCTGGATTCAGGAGCATGCCTTATGAGAGGTTGAGTGAACTTGGTCTTTTCTCCTTGGAGCGATGGAGGATGAGAGGTGACTTGATAGAGGTGTACGAGACGATGAGAGGCATTGATGGTGTGGATAGTCAGAGGCTTTTTCCCAGGGCTGAAATGGCTAGCATGAGAGGGCATAGTTTTAAGGTGCTTGGAAGCAGATACAGAGGAGATGTCAGGGGTAAGTTTTTTTACGCAGGGGGTGGTGTGTGCATGGAATGGGCTGCCGGCAGTGGTGGTGGAGGCGTAAACGATAGGGTCTTTTAAGAGACTCTTAGATGGCTACATGGAGTTTAGAAAATAGAGGGCTATGGGTAAAGCCTAGGTAGTTCTAAGTTAGGGACATGTTCGGCACAGTTTTGTGGGCTGAAGGGCCTGTATTGTGCTATATGTTATCTATGTTTCTATCAGGACTGGAGAAAAAATGATGAGGAATCAGTAGGAAGTGGAGGAAGAAACACAAGGTGATAGGTGAATCCAGGGGGTGGGCGATGGGAGTGGTAAAGCTCTGGGAAGTTGATTGGTGAAAGAGATACAGGAGGTCTCCTCCTAATTTGTTCTTCCTTGCTACTTTACACTGTCCACATCTTCACCTACGCATCCTCTCACTAAAGCTTTTACATTTTCTAAAAATTAAATTTTATATAAAAAAAACTTAATTCAGGATGGATAAATGACCCACTTACTTGTATAAACTGACTGTTTAGCCTTAACAACGTACACCATTTGCTGAAGGGAAAGCACAGCATTTTCTGAAATCCAATATTTGTTCTCAATTGGTGTCATCCAGAATAGTCCTCTGAGCCATAGTACATGCACAGAGGGAAAGATTAGGATATAATGAAGGGAACTGATCAATAACATTTTTGCTGTATGTGCAAGTATCATAAAAGGCTGGTAGTTCTATGGTCCTGTCAGTAGTCACAAAATGTTATTAATAAGTGAGGCTATTAAAGTGTGCAAATTGTCAGTTTTTTATTTGTCAAAACAAATGATAGCAGCCACAATATAAATTGTCCTAACAGCTTATAGAAAGTATGTCATAAACACTTCATATTAGTTTGAGTTGTCTTTACAAATTATCACATGTTAGCATATATCCTGTTTCTTAATTCAAAGCTTCTATTATCTAATTACTAAACCCCGGTGCCAAAAAATACCTTGAATAGTAAAAGCAGCAAAAGAATATTTTAAACATTGAATTTTGTGATCTTTTATTTCTATCTTCCATTGTGACAAAACATTGTAAACCACTTACAGTCATGAAATATGCATATGATATATACTGAGTGTGCAGAATATACAATGTGGATTCATAGCAATCAACTCTAGCTTTCTGGAGTATTTTCATAATGCACTATGTTCATTTAAAGCATTATTTCCCCTTGCAATATCTGTACTCCTTCCTCAATACCATATAAAATTATTTGTATCCCACTGCAATGAAATATTAACTGTGAATACCATAGGATCTCTGTAAACTTCAAAATAAATTGGTCTGCGTGAGCATGTGTTATTTGTGCTTAATCCAACGGTAAAAATCAATTACCTCTAATGTAAACTTTTCACAAGAAAAGGCTTAGTCACAAGGTGCTGCAAATTTGATCAAGGACTTATGAATCTGATTCTCAAAATCATGTATATTTTCTGCAATAGAAACTGATGCTACTCATGTGATTTTAAATATGACACAGTTACTTTAATTACTAGCACTTTTATCAAATGCCATTTTGATTCCAAGATCTATTTGACTGGTGATCATGATATAATTTGCCTATTTAGCATTTCCCTGCTCATACTTTTGCCGGAGATTATTTTACTGTGCCATGAGCACATTAACTAGTGAATCAAATTTAAAGCTTGATTTCACCAGTTGTGGGAACAGGACATTGAAGGACAATTTAATACCAATGTAATCTTCCATAGTGTGAGCTAGCTACAGGAGCCTGTCCAATAGAACCCAAATCAGATTCAACTCTGTCCATGACTGCACAGAATTAAAACTGAGGACTAAGGTCACTGCTATCACTTCTGACTTAATTAATATAGTTTGGAAGAATCATTGTAAGATCTTCACTGAATCTATTAACAACATTAGACCTCCACTCCTGTAGATCAGTGTGTCTACACAGAAACAAATAAATGTCATGGTGTCAGTTAGTAACATGAGGCTACTCACCTCCATTTTTTTTCTCTGATAAATATAATGGTGGGATGAAAGTTGTGTATACAACTCATTTCTCTGAGGGAAAGAGATCATTAGAATACAGGGACTTACTTCAGGAGCAGTAAGCGAGAGGTTTATAGACAACACACTAGTTTGCCTTCAACTCACTCCTTGATGATTTCAATCTCCATCTGTGCTTTAATCAGCAAGAAATGGAGTCGATCGTGGGCTTCTAGGCCTCAAGGCTGCAAACTTCACTAGAAGCCTCATACAACACTCTCATAGACAGCAATGTACCAGACAGCTCAATCATCCCCAAACCATATGACCAAAATGTAGATCACAGGTGATGAATAGTAGTTCAAGCTGTGAATGGACATGGCAACTGCCAAAATTAATGTTCTTGAGTTGTGCAGACACACTACTTATTAAGAAGCAGACTGCTTAAGTATATTCCTTATACAAATGAAAATATTTTCTCCTGTAATAGTAATAAGCATCTGTGGATCCCCTTGAAGCACCCTTTTAGAATGTATTTTTAAATTCTCAACTCAAAGTGTTAGTTGTTTCTATGTTCTTGTTGGCCAGAGTAGGACTGTTCAAAGGATCCATATGAAGAAAATATTGAATTGCTATATGAACATAGTGCAGTATATTACACAACAATGTTACATAACCCATGAGCATGATGTAATTATCTTGTGAGCATGATGTAATGGTCTTATGCTATTGGAATGATGTAGTGGTCTTGTGATAATGGGATGATGTGATGTCACAGGATGACATGGTATAAAAGAAAAAGCCTGCCACAGTTCTCATTTTTATTTTAAGTGTAACATTGTTGCCGGCAGTTTCGCCAATTGCTACCAGTTTTTGTTTGTTGCACCTTTGTTTTCCTTCCCAGCCCAGTATCAGAGGGTGAAGACATTACCAGAGTTATCCGAGCAAAGGACTAGGTAGAGTTAATGTTGTTCAGCTTCTTGGGAATGATCGACCTTTTTAATCTTCATTCTGGAACTGTGGCATGCACATTTGAGTAAAACCCCTGCAAGGTCAGGAAAGTTTGTGCAGTGAGCACCCTCCAGTTAAAAGGTCAGTTCCTGTATTTCTTCATGATTCCTTTGGACAAGGTTTCTCTCGGCTGTGATCAACAGATTCACCATTACTTCAAAGGGATCGTTGTTTCAGGGAAGTCTCTCAATGACTGTATAAATCACATGGACTTTTGAATTTACCACCTTAAGTCTGTACTTGGATGAGAACTCATTAAGAACAGTTCATAAGTTTGACTGTTTATTCAATATAGTCACCTGTTAACTTCCAGTTAAGTTAGTCATCCATTTACTTTTTGATGTTTTGAGCAGAGATTAATAAATATCATTGTTTGTTTATATAACCTGACTCAATTTCATATCCATTGTTGCTGGGCATGTGAACAAAAATAAGCACTTTAAATTTGTCCAAGAGGAGATATGATCTTCTGAGCCATAAAATATCTAATCTGAGAACTAGTGAGAATCCCTGTAAACACTGGAAATGGTCAACTCCCCTTTATGTAATCCATAATTTATGGGCAATTTGGGTGGAAGTGAAAATAACTGAGTTGCAGTAATGCTGCTCGACTCTGTTCTGCTTTGCCCTTAGCACCTTCCAGCAATACTCAGGCAAGTCAGACAGCAGTTCCTTCTGAGCGATGAGTAGGCATTTAGCAGTTGATGTTCAGTTTCTTCCAAGATTTTCATCCTACCGTTACATTGCTTTTACTATAAATCAGATGGCAGAGAAGCTAAATCTTATGACATTTTAGACATTGAATATAGAGCACAGATCAGTACAGGCCCTTCAGACCACAATATTTTGCTAACCTTTGGACCTACTCCAAGATCAATCTAACTTTTCCCTCACATAGCCCTCCATTATTTTTTTTTTTTTTTTTTTTTTTTTTTTTAAATCATCTATGTGCCCATCTATGATCCCCTAAAATGTCTCTGAATTTGTCTCCACTATCAACCCAACAGCCTATTCCATGCACTGACCATTCTGTGTAAAGATCTCATCGACTTCCCCCATACTCTCCTCCAATCACATTAAAATTATACCCTCTCATGTTAGCCTTTGCTGCTCTGGGAAAAAGGCACTAGCTGTCTACTCTACCAATGCTTATCATCTTATACGCCTCTTAAATCTGTTTTCTTCACCCCAAAAAGAAAAAACCTTAGTTCACTCAACCTTTCCTCAGAAGACATACTGTCCAATCAAGCAGCATTCAGGAAAAACTGCTCTGCACTCTCTAAAGTATCCACATTTTTTGATTTGATTTATTTTTTTCTGCAACCAGCACCTTTAATAAAAAAAACACAAATTCCTGTTTAAGCTTTTGTTTGTATTACCTATATAAATGAGCATTTCATATTCATTTGCTAACAAAACATAAACCAGATGTTCAGTCAACTTAATATATGCTGCCAGGTGCTTGAGACTGGAGGATTTAATACAATTGCAAAAAATCCCCAGGACATTTTGCAGTGAGGAAATTGTGCTTACAGTTTCAATATTTAGAGCTGATTTTGGCAGATACTGTAATTTCAGCTCTACTATCCCAGTCCATTTTCTTCCTGATTGTTCTATCTGCAATCTTATAATGTAGGATAGTTTGACAGCAGGTGACTATTTTGGTACAATAAGACAGAATCATGGCTGGAAGAAGATTACAGCTGGGAGCTTAATGTCCAAGGATGTACATTGTATTGAAGACAGGTAGGAAGGCAGAAAGGACAGCATTATACTATTGGTAAAAAAAAAAGGGAAGACATTGAATCATTGTGGATAAAGCTAAAGGAACTGCAAGAGTAAAAATACCCTAATGGGAGTTGCATGCAGATCCCCAAGCAGTAGTAAGGATGTGGCCTACAAATTATAATGGGAGAAAGAAAATGCATACCAAAACAGCAATGTCACAATAGTCATGTGGGACTTCAATATGCATGTAGATTGGGAAAATTAGGTTGGTGCTGGATTCCAGGAGGGGCAGTTTCTAGAGTGCCTATGAGATGGCTTCTTAGAGCAGCTTGTGGTTGAGCCCAATAGAGGATCAGCTATTCTGGACGGGTGTTGTGCAATGTAACAGAATTGCTTAGAGCACTTAAGGTAAAAGTACCCTTATGAATAAGTGATCGTAATAAAATTGAATTCACCCTGAAATTTGAGAAGTTAAAGATGTATCAGTATTACAGTGAAGTAAAGGGAATTCCAGAGACAGGAAAGATGAGTTGGCCAGAATTGATTGGAAGAGAACTCTGGCAGGGATGATGGCAGAGCAGCAATGGCTTGAATTTCCAGAAGCAATTCAGAAGGCGCAGGATATATACATCCCAAAGAGGAAGAGTTATTCAAAAGAGAATATGACACAAGTGTGGCTAACAAAAGTCAAAGCCAACACAAAAGCCAAAGAGAGGGCATATAATAGAGCAAAAATTAGTGGGAAGTTGGAGGATTGTGAAGCTTATAAAAAAGAGATGACAAATAAGTCATTAAGGTAAAAATGGAATACAAAAGTAAACTAGCCAATAATATTAAAGACACCAAAAGTTTCTTCATATACATTAAGTGTAAAGGAGGCAAGAGTGGATATCAGACTGCCAGAAAACTATGCTGGAGAGGTAGTAATAGGGGACAAAGGAATGGCAGCCAAACTGAATAAGTATTTTACATCTGTCTTCATGGTGGAATAAAAAAAAAAGCAGTATGATGCAAGTTCCAGGTGACAAGCCATTACATACTAATGAACTCCACTTTAAGTCTAGAGACATGATTTGGTGTTTTTCTTCCAAATATTTCTTTGGACATTTTTCTGATCATAGCTTACAGTTGGTAAAAATATTAGATTG
This sequence comes from Mobula birostris, assembly GCF_030028105.1. Taxonomy (NCBI): domain Eukaryota; kingdom Metazoa; phylum Chordata; class Chondrichthyes; order Myliobatiformes; family Myliobatidae; genus Mobula; species Mobula birostris. Next base: position 52,601,164 of record NC_092373.1, read on the forward strand.
CTTCCTATTCGATAAAAATATGTCTCTCAGTAAATTTCACAAATGATTGCAACTCTCTCTGGTCTCAATCTCTGCAGTACTTTGCAGCCAGAATCCCAAAACTTATTATTTTTTCCAAATATAAACTCATAAATCTTTTCTCCCTTCATTAATCCTTCAGTGATCCTGCAACAGAGAATCAAGATAAACTATTTTCCTCCTCCAGTCTCTTTCATCATTCACTGAGATCATTGTTGAATATATCTGATTAATACCCTCAGCTAAACAAAATGTAACCATATTCTTTATAATTCCCCTCAGACTCTACCACTCCCCTACACCCAAGGCTAATTTACAGTGGTCAATCAACCTGTCAACTATGCCTTTGGAATGCAGGAAGCAAGTAGAGTACCTGAAGGTATTCTGTCACAGGAAGAACAGACAAACTCCTTCCTTACTGATGGTATCAGAGATCTCTGCATATAACAATGGGGTGTTGGGAATGGACCCAAATGCGAGACACAGACACTGAAGTACAAGGAACAGGACTTGACTAGAGTAGGGACGTGACAGGATACAGGCAAGGAGCAGGGACAAGAATACAGACTTGGGATAGGGAAAGCAGGACCAGGACTAGAAACCATGGACTAGGAGACAAGGCTTTGACTCAGAACCTGGACAAGGTCCCAGAACCTGGGTCTTGCCTCAGGCTCAGACCCCCAGAACCAGGCAAGGACAGGACATGGCTTCAGGACAGGACAGGACATGGCTGGGGACTAGAGGCCTGAGCTTGGGGAGACAAGGCTTGGACTCTGAGCCCAAGACTGGACCTGGGTCTTGCCTCAGGCTCAGACTCCAGAACCAGGCAAGGACATAACATCACTGCAGGCTAGGGTCTTGGTTCTTGGAGCTTGGCTGCAGGATTGTCAAGGCTTGGATTCTTGGAGCTCCGAGAGACTGAGAACTGAACATCAACATAGAGCCGGGACTTATCCTTCAACAAGCCAGGACTCCAATCTTTAGCATGACACTAACATGAGACAGGACAGAACAGACAGAGCCAGGACTTATCCTAAAACAAGCCAGGACTCAACTTCATCTGCACACCAAGGTGGGACAGGTCCCTCCATCAGCTAACAGCAGAACAGCCAGACTTACCCAACAGGGAGGGGAGGGGAGGGGAGGGGACCCAGGAAACCATTCAGCTGACCCAGGAAACAGCCAAATCCATACCACAAAAACTACTCCAACAAATGGAAACAAGGCTCCATAAAGCAGTGGTCCTCCAACTAGGCCAAGAGATCATGAGTGGTTCACTAGCCTTCCATCAGCAGATTACTCCAAAGGGAACTGATAAGACAAATCAGCTACCCACACTCAACCCCAAGGCTACTTATATTCCAAGCCCCAAGATGGGAATCAGGTGCTTATGATTAACTCAAACAAGGGACAGCTGGAAGACCTGGAGTCCTGATTCCACGGACCAGACCATGAACTGGAATGCGGACTTCACGGACTGGACCATGACACTGCAGCTGTGAGATAGTGGCTCTGCTGGCTGCACCACTTGCCACTGACTCCTTTTTTTATTCTCAGTAGGCTCAATCAGTGCTTTTAGACATTTACAAATCAATGCTCCCTTTGAACAGCTGAACTTTTCCAAGTGTGTCTTTAATTAAAGGTTCCTATATTTAGCCAATAACAGATGTTGGGCTGATGAGTTATAACTCCCTTCTTTCTCTTTCTCAGCTGTGTTTTTTTTAATAATGGAGCAACATGTGCAGTCTTCTATTTCGCAAGTTTGGTTCCTGAACAAAGAGGACTTTGGTAAATACAAGTTTGGACATTTGTAATGCATCTACCCATTCCTTCAAACGCTGTGATGGTTTTGGGGAGACATCAGCCGTTAGTACAAATATTTTTTCATTATTTCATTCGATTAAGTTAATTTTAATGAGTGGGTTTTCCAGAACTTGCCTTCTTTCTTTGCTGTAAGTACCTATAATGATCATTCAGTGTGCCTGGACACAATATTGTTCCATTCACAATATTGCTTTTACCTGCTTTAATGGAACAATATTACCGACTAGCACTGAAAACCAAAACAAAAGTAAAGGTGCTGGAAATCTGAAATTAAAGTGGATAATGCTGGATACACTCATTTGATAAGAGGTCTTTGGTGTGAAAATTTGTCACTATTTCTCTATCTACGGGTACTGCCTAACCTGCCAAGTGTTTCCAGCATGTTCTGTTATTATTGCAACTAATTATTCTCATACAGTTGGTATTTTTGGGTTGATTTTGTTATCTTGCCATCTTTCTTATATTTTCCTTTGGTAGCTCTGTCTATTTTATTGCCTGGAGGCTTCTCAAATTCAGAATTTTTATAGCTGTTCTGCATTTGAACACGACAGTGAACTCTGTTGTACACTTTGTTAGGCAGTAACCTAAATTTGGATTTATATTCAGTAGTAAATCTGAGATGACCTGATTCCTGACTGTTACTAAGATAAACCATTGCAGGTAATTATCCAAAATGTGCTTATCTCTTTATCTCAATTTATATGACAGTTAGAATCTACAATTAAAATCTGTAGAGGTGTGCGAAATCAGTTTACACATACTAATGTAAAAAATTATTGTTAGATAACATTATTTTTGTCCCCTAATATAGACCTAATTTCTACAGCTGAGCTTGAAGGTGGTACATTTAAAGAATAAACAATCTGTTGAAAGCTAATCTACCTTCACAAGATTATTGCAGTCTTCACAGAAGAGCAATACTGTGCCTGGAATATCTCAGCTAATTGATGGCAATTTAACGATTCTGATGGTTCTTGATAGGCTTTGCTCCTTTTACTTTCATAAGAATACTTATTTCCTTTGTCTCTTCCACCCTTTTATTGTCTTTTAAAAAAGAAATTTTCTCAAATGTGGGTTGCTCATGTTGAGCATTTTACCAGTATCCTCTCAGAGGACATATCAGGGCTCAGAGAACCTAAATCAAAAGGCATAAAGCTGGAAGTGACAGGAGCAGGATACATCCAGGGCATGAATCAGAAAGATGGACAAAATAAAATGGGGAAGGATGGAAAGAGTATGGCTGCATGCAGTACAGCAAGGATAAAGATCAAATAACCTGAATAAAGACAGGCAGTGGGGAGAGAGATAAAAGAGGGAGCATTACAAGTCATAACCCAGAGACTATTCAAAGTGTAAAGATAGATACAAAGTAGGAAAAATCAATTTCGTATTTTTTCCTTTTCTCTAAGATTTCTTAGAGGCCACCTTAAAGTGCTATAACGGTCAATATGCTTAATTCTTGTATTCTCATTTAACAGAACAGATTACATATGGAAGTTTCTATTTTAGGATATTAATACTGTACATTATGTGCATTTTCAGCCACCTCCTTGGATCAGGTTTAAGGATATTAGCAGTTGCAGAAATATTTTTGAGAGTACAGGCAACAGCCAGTGGTTATGGTTCAGTACCAATGACACAGATAGAAATAGGGTTCAGGTCCTGCAGGCAGATTGAAGGGACTAGAAAAAGGTTAAGAAGCAGAATGATAATTCCCAGATCAGTCATAGTCATAATCATGGTCATACTTTATTAATCCCGGGGGAAATTGGTTTTCGTTACAGTTGCTCCATAAATAATAAATAGTAATAGAACCATAAATAGTTAACTAGTAATGTGTAAATTATGCCAGTAAATTATGAAATAAATCCAGGACCAGCCTATTGGCTCAGGATGTCTGACCCTCCAAGGGATGAGTTGTAAAGTTTGATGGCCACAGGTAGGAATGACTTCCTATGACGCTCAGTGCTGCATCTCGGTGGAATGATTCTCTGGCTGAATGTACTCCTGTGCCCACCCAGTACATTATGTAGTGGATGGGAGACATTGACCAAGATGGCATGCAACTTGGGCAGCATCCTCTTTTCAGACACTAACATGAGAGAGTCCAGTTCCATCCCCACAACATCACTGGCCTTACGAATGAGTTTGTTGATTCTGTTGGTGTCTGCCACCCTCAGCCTGCTGCCCCAGCACACAACAGCAAACATGATAGCACTGGCCACCACAGACTCGTAGGACATCCTCAGCATTGTCTGGCAGATGATAAAGGAGCTCAGTCTCCTCAGGAAATAGAAACGACTCTGACCCTTCTTGTAGACGGCCTCAGTTTTCTTTGATCAATCCAGTTTATTGTCAATTCGTATCCCCAGGTATTTGTAATCCTCCACCATGTCCACACTGACCCTCTGGATGGAAACAGGGGTCACCGGTACCTTAGCTCTCCTCAGGTCTACCACCAGCTCCATAGCCTTTTTCACATTAAGCTGCAGATAATTCTGCTCACACCATGTGACAAAGTTTCCTACCGTAGCCCTGTACTCAGCCTCATCTCCCTTGCTGATGCATCCAACTATGGCATCCGAAAACTTCTGAAGATGACAAGACTCCGTGCAGTAGTTGAAGTCCGAGGTGTAAATGGTGAAGAGAAAGGGAGACAAGACAGTCCCCTGTGGAGCCCCAGTGCTGCTGATCACTCTGTCGGACACACAGTGTTGCAAGCACACGTACTGTGGTCTGCCAGTCAGGTAATCAAGAATCCATGATACCAGGGAAGCATCCACCTGCATCGCTGTCAGCTTCTCCCCCAGCAGAGCAGGGCGGATGGTGTTGAACGCACTGGAGAAGTCAAAAAACATGACCCTCACAGTGCTCGCTGGCTTGTCCAGTTGGGCGTAGACAGAATTCAGCAGGAAGACGATGGCATCCTCAACTCCTAGTCGGGGCTGGTAGGCGAACTGGAGGGGATCTAAGTGTGGCCTGACCATAGGCCGGAGCAGCTCCAGAACAAGTCTCTCCAGGGTCTTCATGATGTGGGAGGTCAATGCCACCGGTCTGTAGTCATTGATGCCGCTGGGGCACGGCGTATTCGGCACAGGGACGAGGCAGGACGTCTTCCACAATACAGGAACCCTCCGGAGCCTCAGGCTTAGGTTGAATACATGGCAAGGTACTCCACATAGCTGAGGGGCACAGGCTTTGAGCAACCTGGTACTGACACCATCCGGTCCTGCAGCCTTGCTTGGGTTGAGACGTTTCAGCTGTCTTCTCACCTGTTCAGCTGTGAAGCCCACCGTGGTGGTTTCGTGTGGAGAAGGGGTATAGTCATGAGAGCAGGGTCGGGGACTGTGAGGAGGGGTAGGAGGGGAGAGTGGAATATGTGTTGGTTGGGGGCCGACAACAGATGGCTCATGTGTGGGATGGGCAGGGGCCACACTGTCAAATCTGTTAAAGAACAAGTTAAGTTCATTGGCCCTGTCCACACTGCCTTCAGCTCCTCTGTTGCTAGTTTGCCGGAACCCAGTGATGGTCCTCATCCCCCTCCAGACCTCTCTCATGTTGTTCTGCTACTCCCTTTTGTTCTTCTACTCCCTTTGCCGCCCACCAATGATGATAACTGTAATTGGAGAATAGTGCATGTAACCGCATGGCTGAAAAGATGATGCGAAAAGGAGCGTTTTAGACTGCTGGGGTGCGTGATCAATTCTGGGAAAGGAGGGGCCAAAGAATTACATCTCAGCAGAGTTAAACCAAATGTTCCTGTGGACACATTCACCACTGTTGGAGTGGGGACATTGGGGGGGGGGGGGAGGTTTGAACTAATTGTGCAAGAGTTGTATTGAAACAGAGATGAAAAATCTGAGAGGGATTAAGAGAAAGAAAAACCATCAGAACAAGAAATAGCATGTTTTTGTAAGTGAGAGTATAAGGTCAGAAGCTGCTTATAAATTCCAGTGGGTCAAGTAGTACCTGTGAAAAGAGAGATAGAGTTAACGTTTCGGGTCAGACTCCTTTTACTTTTCATGGATTATCAAAAAGATAGTGATTAAACAGTTTCAGAGGCATGTAAACAGCAAAAGAATCAAAAGAGCATGAAACAAAAATATTCTCATGGGGCAGAGGCCATGGGTGAGGTACTGAATGAGTACTATATATCAGTTTTTACCAAGGAGAGGATCCTGCTGGAGTCCCAGTGAAGGTCAATGTAGTTCAGATTCTGGGTAGGGCTAAAATTGATCAAGAAAAGGTGCTAGAAGGGATGGAAGTGTTTCAGATAGGATGGATCTGTGGTTTCTGAGGGAAACATGAAGAAGGCTTGATCAAATATTTCTAAACATCTATAGAATTTGGGGTGGCGTCTGAGGACTAGAAATTTGCAAGTCTTTCACCTTAGTGCAAAAATAGATGTAAGGATAAACCTTGTTGCTGTTGTTCCTTTCCACGCCTTGTGACGCATTGGGCTGCAACCTTGCTATTTTGTTAGCATTTTGTCAGTTCTTTACAAGGCCAAGTTTCTAGCTTGATACTCAGCCCAGCACGGATGGAAAGTGTGCAAGGAGTTGGTCAGATTCGAACCTGAATTCACCCGCCTTGAAATCTGGTGTAGGTGCCTCTACGTCACCGGCCGAGGGATAAATCTAGTAACTACAAACCCAGTAACTTCAACCAAACTGGAAAAAAAACATAACTAGGAACAGAATTAGTAGACAATTGGACAAATGTGCATTAATTAGAAATAGCCAGCATGAATTTGTTGGAAAATCATGTCTAACAACAAGATAGGGTTATGGGCTGTGTAGGAAGGAAGGTTAGATTGATGGTTTTGTTGGTTGTTAAAGAACTCTGGTATCTTCTGCTAGGTGGGAATAGGGAATTTTCCACATGCCTTCTCTTCCCCTCAAACTGAGCAGCAACAATTGTGGGCTGGGTGCATGCTGTTTCCAACTGGTGAACAGATCAGATTTCAAACAGTTCTCAAGAACTGTCCATATTCTCTGAACTGTCTGTATATATTGACTTTGAATAGGCTGCTTGATAATGTGGCATACAATTGGCATGTCATCAGTGATAAAGGCCATGGAATACTGTATAAGGGACTGTTACAGCTGTGATAGAAATTTGACAAATGGAAAACAGTGAACTGTAATGGAAGATATTTTATTGGACAGGAGGGAAATGTCCAGTAGCATTTCCCTGCCTTCATCACTTTGTTTAGTCATCTCATTGAAAAACTTAGCTAGGCTCCTGGGACTTGACTTGCCCCTCACAAAGCCATGTTGATGTCCCTAATAAGACTATGCAGTTCCAAGTCCTCATAAGTCATGTCCCTAAGAATCCTCTTCACTAGTTTCCCCATCACTGACTCAGTAGTCGACAGTTCCCAGGATTATCCCTATTATCTCTCTAGAACAATGGAACATTCGCCAACCTCTAACTCTCCTGGCTATAATAAAACTTTGAGGAGGACAGTAAAAGACTTAGGCTGGCTGATGGAATGGATGAATAGATTATAGATAAAATTTAATGGGAGAGTTTTATTTCAGCAAGAAGAACGTGAAGGGCTATTATAAATTAGAAGGTGCAATTGTAAAATGAAGACAAGATCAGAGAGATCTGGGGCTATATGCACATAGTTGTTGAGACAAAGAAAGTTAAGAAAGTTAGAAGAGCGTATAGAAGAAACCTGATAACTTTATAAGTGAAGATATTGGATAGAAGAGAAAGGAGATCAGAAAAAGTTATTTAGAACACTGATTTGATTACAACTGGAGTATTTGTTTTCAGTTCAGGGCACCACATTTTAAGAAAATTAATACGTGTAACAGCTTTAGATATAGAGTGAAAGAGATTTGTTAAAATGATTCCTGTGTAGCCCCTGGTAAACCTCAGGTTCGTTCAGCTCACTTTCGTTTAGGGGGAGCAGCCTTCGGCCCCGCCAAACTGATAATCAAGTTTATTTTTATTTTTATTTAATTTTTTAATTTTTTAAATTTATTTTTATTTTTATTTATTACAAACGAACAAAAAACACAAAAGAATACAGCACATCCACAAAAACCACAACTATAACAAAATCAAATTAAATATTGAGCAGCAAAAGGGAGAAAAATATAAAGGCAAACATAAACATACACAGCAGAGGTGCACTGCACCAAAAAACCTCAGTCCTCACCCCGTGAGAAAGTCCAATACAGGGCCCCATATCCTTTCAAAGATGACTCCTCTGTCCTCATTATATAGTCCCAGTCTCTCCAAATGTAAAGTATTTGCCAGTTCTCTCAGCCACAGATCATATGTAGGCACAGAGTCCATTTTCCACATTTGCAGGATTAACTTCTTAGTAATCACCATTCCAAATAATACAGCCATTTTTACATACATATTGGCTGAAGATAGGGAGCTTGTTGCTCCAAGGATGGCTATGAGTGGGTCTGGTTCCCATCGCTTCCCAAAAGCCTCAGAGAAACAGTGAAAAATACTTTTCCAGTATGCGTAAAGCTTACAACATGACCAGAATGAATGTGACAAGTTACTGTTCGGAGATTTACATCTGTTACAAACTGGCGAAACATCAGGGTAGAAACTGTGCAACTTTTCTTTGGAATAATGGAGTCTATGTATTGTTTTAAACTGTATAAGTCTGTGTCTGACATTCACCAAACAATCATGTATACTCTTTAAACACTCATCCCAGACCTCCTCTGTCAGTTCTATACCCAATTCACCCACCCATGCCTGTTTAAAACCTGCAGTATTCACCCGAGCTCCATTATGTAGGATCTGATAAAAATAGGATACGCACTACGAGCAACAGGATCAAACTTGTGTGGATGCTGTGTGATGTATCCACCCCACCAAATAACAAACAATACACCATATGCGATTAAATAATTACACTTTATAGATCTTACTTGAACTATGTAATTAATAGAGATAAAGTGTAAAAGGAAAGTAAAAGGTGCCAAACTTATCAAAGTTCAACCACTTCGTGCACAACCGTTGGAGCTCAATGAACGGGATCTTTTTTCCATCATGCGATCTCCTCCGACCCCCTCGACTCGCCGCCTGGGAGGGACGAACCACGGTGGTCAACCAGAGCGCCTCCAGCACATTCTTCTTCTTCGGTTCTCCTTCTGAAAGCCCTGGGCCTTGGACTCTCACTCGGGGTCCATTCCGTCGCCCAGCTTACAGCATCGCGTCTCCTCTCTCTGTCTCCATTGCGCCTTCTGCCCCAAAGCCCGCGAACACAATAGCTTACAGACACACACGAAAGAATAACACCTATCCCAATTGGTTAGCAAATGAATACAATTTTCATTATCAGTAATATAACCCAAACAAGCTGTTAGAGAGAGAACCACTGTCTCAGTAGTTAACATCAAAGAGAAGCCATTTTATTTTTAACATAAAAAAGAAGCCATTTTATTAGCCTTAGCAATAACATAAATGAAGAAACCCCTTACACTTTCTCCCCATCAAATTTAGTCATGTCCTCATGACTTCCAAATAATTTGCCAACCCTTCCTGCAGACACAAAATCCCAATCCAGGTACAAACAGTGACATTGCTCCCCAAACAGTGGACGTTACGCCTGGTCCCACGGGCGCTACATAGGCCAACCTATCTGGGAGTTTCCTAATCCTCCGAGACCTCCGTACACCCTCACCTAAACCCTGAAGGCTCGGACACTACTGGGGATACCTCGAGTCTGCTTGCTAACTCCCCTCCTAATCTCTCACTCATGCCCCACTGCAACTTGGAGCCCCCTTTTCGGTGACCAGGGCCCCGCTTCTTTTCCTTCAGGGTCCTGCAGTAACCCAGGTTGCCCACAGCTGGGCCTCCCCACCACACCTGATTCAGTGGGAGAAGAGCCAAAATTCCCTTCCTCAATCAAGGAGAAGTTAGCGAAAGGCAGCATGTACCATACATCCAGCACATCATCCTTTGAATCTGTATTCTTCCCCATTTCCTCGATTGGTAGCTGCTGTTTGATTTTCTCCAAACTGAAGCACTTAGCCTGGGCTGCCTCTTCAGCCTCCTGCCATCGAGACGTCAGCTTCTTCTTTGACTCCTCTGCCTCCAGCCACAGTCGCAGCAGTTCGGACTCACGCTTCATGTTCATCTCCATCTAGGATGCAATTTAACCACCAGCTTCTTCCAATCTGTTTGGGATCGATTTCTTGAGTTTCTGCTGATCCTTTCGAAGGTTGGTCATTATTTCGTTTCTCTGGATTAATTCATCAGTAAATGACCGCCGTTTCGGCTCCACTTTGATGAGCTTGGGCTCCAATTCTTCAATGGTTGTCCCAAAATTGCAGCACTCAGCCTCCAGCCTGCATTTCTGAGCATTCAGTTCAGCGTTGCAAATCTCCTCATTCAGGAGCTGCGCCCTTCTCCAGACCTGGCACTCGTCCAAAGAAAGTTTTACTTCGTTAATCCCTAGTCGCTCGGGATCCCTCACTCACCTCGCTTCATAGTCTTCCAAGGCGAATCCCAATGCTAGGAGATCAACCACATATGCCTAAACTCCAGACACCTCCACATTCCCCATGATCTTCCCCATGCCCTGCGGGAAGGTTGCAGGGGCGACAGATATGCCCTTTTCGGATCGGAAGAATCCTAGGGGACCCATAACGGCTGCTTCTCCTTGTCGGCCTCACTCATCGGGATCTGGCAACATCCACTCCTCAGATCCAGCACATTAAACCATGTCGCACCACTCAAACAGACCATCGCGTCTTCACCCTCAGGACCGTATTCTGGTCAATGATAGTGTGCCTGTTCAGAGTCCTATAATCCACACACATGCTGCCTACGTCTTCCACGGCTGCGGGGGCCAGTCGCCGCGACCTCTCTCTCACCGAGGTGTCTTCAGTGGTCAACTCCCCTCCCTCGTGATATTTCGGAGCATCTGCTAAGAGGGTGTCACCCTCAGATACATCCCCCAGCAGGCCGTACCACCATTGGCTCTTGTTTAAATTTGGTACCGGCCCAATGCTACTACACATGTCCTCACAAGCAGCTCGAAACACTGGGTGCACGGACAATGCCCCCAAACAGCTCTCACTCCCTCCTCCTGGCAGCACCCCATGCGCCTCCTCATCAGCGGGGTGTTGGTCCTCTCCAGAATCGAAACACTGCCCGTCTCAACAGTGTCCGGACATATCAGCGTTAACGATTCATGGCCCTCTGACTCCCACACCTTGGCCTCCAAGAACTCCAGTTTCACTGACCAGTAACCATCGTCTGGATAATCACCGGCATTGGTACCCTAAATCTCCAGTGCCCTTAATGTTGTCAAGGGTAAATGCTTCAAATACCAGTTGTAAAACAAACTGTACAACAACTTGACCTATGCCCCGGTGTCAAGAATGGCTTTAGCATAGCTTCCACCCATCCGTAATGACACTTGAGGGTGTGGTCCCTCTAAGCCTTCAGGAATAGGGTCTTTTCCTTTCGGGAGTTCCTTGGTACATTGCTGGAAACGTACTCCCAGAGACCGCAAGCCGTTCCCCCACTGGGCCTCCACTAAGTTTCCCAACACCTCTCTGATCAGCTGAACAACTGAGGGAGGGGCTGATCCCCTGAAATGATCCTCCCTGGCACTGCAAGCAATTTAGCTGCCCCTCTAGCCAGAGAAGATGCTCTGAAAGCTTTTCCCCAATCTCCAGACACGGGTATGGAAAGTCCCCCGGGCACTGCATTTTACTTCCAGTTGAACCAGACGCATTTTCTCCGGCTTTCAGATAACTGGCCGCTGTCACTATGGGGTAATTGAACCTGACGGTTCTAACACCGTCAACAGCCCGCCTACTCAAACTTTCAACCAATCCCTCAACCAAGCACTACCAATCATCTAATAACTGAGAGATCCATTCCGCCCATGTCTTGTACGCTTCTGCCCCTTTAGGGGTGGACATTATCCCAAAAACCAGGCGGAGCCTGCCATAGCTGGAATGTTTATTTGCAGACAGTACCTCTGAATCAGACCACTCTTTCCTATCGCTCCTAACAGTATGGACAGCCCATGGTCCTGCCTCACCTGGGGCACCAATAGACACTGGCAGTCCCACCACCATTTTGTCAGCACTAGTCTGAACTCGAACAAAAACCTCTGGGGTACCAACAGCCACCCCACCCAACATGCATGCAGTAACAAGCAGCAATCCCACAGAGGCACACCAGCTTTCCATCCCTGCAGCATGCATAATTTAAAGAGGGCGATCACACAGCTTCCTACAAAAATCCATATCCCGGACGAGCCCCCACAATGTAGTCCCCTGGTAAGCCTCAGGCTCGCTCAGCTCGCTTTCGTTTAGTGGAAGCAGCCTTTGACCCCACCAAACTGGGTAATCAAGTTTGTGTGGATGCTGTGTGATGTACCCCACCATGCCAAATAACAGACAATACACCATATACAATTAAATGTTTACACTTTATAGATCTTACTGGAACTATGTAACTAATAGAGATAAAATATAAAAGGAAAGTAAAAGGCTCCAAACTTATCAAAGTTCAACCACTTCGTGCACAACCATTGGAGCTCAATGAACGGGGTCTTCTTTCCACCATGCGATCTCCTCCGACCCCATGACCCGCCACCTGGGACGAACCACAGTGGTCGACCAGAGCACGTCCAGCATGTCCTTTCTCTTCGGTTCTCCTCCCAAAAACCCTGGGCCTCAGACTCCCGCTTGGGTCCGTTCCAACGCCCAGCTTACAGCATCGCGTCTCCTCTCTCTGTCCCCATCGCACCTTCTTCCCCAAAGCCCGCGAACACAATAGCTTACAGACACGCAAGAAAGAATAACATCTATCCCAATTGGTTAGCAAATTAATACAATTCTCATTATCAGTAATATAACCCAAACAAGCTGTTAGAGAGAGAACCACTGTCTGTCTCAGCAGTTAACATCACAGAGAAGTCATTTTATTTTTAACATAACAAAGAAGCCATTTTATTAGCCTTAGCAATAACATAAAAGAAGAAACCCCTTACACCTGTTTAGAAGGGACTTTAGTGATGTGGATAAAATGGAGAAGATGGATCTTGAACACAAAAGACCATGAGAGGATCTGATAGAAGTATTTAAAATCATGAAGATATAAACAGAACAGAGCGAAACCATTTCCTTTAGAAGAAAGGGACAAAGAATAAAGAACCAAAAGTGACATGAGGAAAAACTACTTTAGTCAGTGAGCAACTAAACTCTGGGATACACTGCCAGGTTTAGCAGTGGAGGTAGATTCATTTGAAACATTCAAAATGAGTTGGATATGCTTTTGAAATGAATGGATTTTCAAGGTTTTGGAGGGAGGGTGAGGGAGTGGGACAAGTTAGATTGTGCTTACATCAGACAGGACTAATTGAGGTCTGAGTCCTTCAAAACCTTTTGGAGAGATGTAGGACATTCTGATCTGTGAGGAAGGTATATTTATAATGAGAAAGAAGAGAGGTTTGGCTCGAGGTGTCATCTGTGCTAATCTGTGCAATATTTATTCAAGAATCTGGTTACCATGTTGCAAAAGCTGAATGATCATATCAGGTGCACCAAAGTAGAACACATTCATTAGCTCCTTCTTTGGTTTCTTTGTGACGAACATAGCCTATGCTCTGTCCTTCCCCCACCTCCTCCAGAATGATTAAAATAATTAAACAGGAAAAGCCTCACTGTGTATTCCTTTTACTTCTGTTCACCACCTAGAGACACTACTTCACTTGGCAAATGTTGATAACTAGTGCAGGTGAATATCCTGTCAACATACTTACCAAAAGCTGACATTCTTTTTACTAGTACCATTATTTATTTATTTACTACTATTTCATGATATAGGAAAGTGAAAGTTAACAAACGTGAGGCATAAATCTTCATTCGTTTCATTCAAATAGAATGTAAGATCCAGGGAGTAAACTGGAGTAAATCAGAGACACTGAAGCTGGTCTAAACTGAGAATTTATTATTATCCTGTATGTACGAATAATGTTGCTTCATTTTGTGTCACAGTCACGGACTCTGCTATGGAGTCTATGTGCCCCGGCAGGCGGGCTGGGCAATAGGTTTGGCAACCGTGCTCGTGAGTATCCATGTTCCTGCTGATTATGATTTCATTATGGTGACACTTAACTCACTTCTTTTCAAACTAGTCTTGTTAAGACTTGGCCAAAAGCCCAGCAATGTGTATGTTCCCTACTTACCCTTGCTCTTGTCTGGGAAAGAGGACTACCATTTCAACAGACAATGTAAAGGAACGGTATTCATTTAGTACTTAGTCATTGCTTCCAGCCTCAAGTGTTGGCATTTAACTTTCAGTTTGAGAGTTTTAGGTAATGGCCATGTTGGCCGAGCATTTATTGTTTTTCTTTTAAATTCTGTGTAAGACGATGAGAGGCATCGATCGTGTGGATAGTCAGAGGCTTTTTCCCCAGGGCTAGCACGAGAGGGCACAGTTTTAAGGTGCTTGGAAGTAGGTACAGAGGAGATGTCAGGGGTAAGTTTTTTTATGCAGAGAGTGGTGAGTGCGTGGAATGGGCTGCCGGCGATAGTGGTGGAGGCAGATACATAGAACATAAAACAGTACAGCACAGTACAGGCCCTTTGGCCCACAATGTTGTGCCGACCCTCAAACCCTGCCTCCCATATAATCCCAAACCTTAAATTCCTCCAAATACCTGTCTAGTAGTCTCTTAAATTTCACTAGTGTATCTGCCTCCGCCACTGACTCAGGCAGTGTATTCCACGCACCAACCACTCTCTGAGTGAAAAACCTTCCTCTAATATCCCCCTTGAACTTCCCACCCATTACCTTAAAGCCATGTCCTCTTGTATTGAGCAGTGGTGCCCTGGGGAAGAGGCGCTGGCTTTCCATTCTATCTATTCCTCTTAATATCTTGTACACCTCTATCATGTCTCCTCTCGTCCTCCTTCTCTCCAAAGAGTAAAGCCCTAGCTCCCTTAATCTCTGATCATAATCCATACTCTCTAAACCAGGCAGCATCCTGGTAAATCTCCTCTGTACCCTTTCCAATGCTTCCACTTCCTTCCTATAGTGAGGCGACCAGAACTGGACACAGTACTCCAAGTGTGGCCTAACCAGAGTTTTATAGGGCGGCATCATTACCTCGCGACTCTTAAACTCTATCCATCGACTTATGAAAGCTAAAACCCCATAAGCTTTCTTAACTACCCTATCTACCTGTGAGGCAACTTTCAGGGATCTGTGTACATGTACCCCCAGATCCCTCTGCTCCTCCACACTACCAAGTATCCTGCCATTTACTTTGTGCTCTGCCTTGAAGTTTGTCCTTCCAAAGTGTACCACCTCAAACTTCTCCAGGTTGAACTCCATCTGCCACTTCTCAGCCCACTTCTGCATCCTATCAATGTCTCTGTGCAATCTTCAACAATCCTCTACACTATCTACAACACCACCTACCTTTGTGTCGTCTGTATACTTGCCAACCCACCCTTCTTGGCCCTGAGACTCTTTGGCCAGGTAGGGGAGAAGTTACAGGCAATTTAATCTGTGTTGAAGGGAAGTGACTAAAGCAATGTGGCAGATAATCTCAGTTCAGCAACCCCAGTCTCAGCTGGAGGAACAGGTGTCATCCCTTGCAGCATCAAGCTTACTATCAACAATTGGTATCCATTGACCGCAGTTTGCACTCTCACGGCCACAGTCCATGAACTTACAGCTGACACTTCACCACTGCCCCAGTGCTGCAACAGCCAGACTCATCGGCACTGGAGCTATCCTCTCTCAGCACTCTCCTGTAGAAATCTAGCTGCACCCTTGTGCCTTTCTTTCCTGTCGATTGACTCCAGCTGAGAGTAACCATGATGTTGGGAACTGAGAACTTCTGGCTGTCAAGGAGGCCCTGAGAGCATGGCGACATTGGCAGGAGGGGGCAATGCATCCTTTTTTTGGTTTGAATAGATCACAATCTCTCCTACATTGAGTGCTAAGAGACCTAACTCTGCTCAAGTTCATTTGGCTCTTGTCTTCACCAGGTTTCATTTCATCCTCACCTATCATCCCCACAGCAAGGTTGACACTCTCTCCTGGCAGTTCAATGGGTCTGAGGACAATGCTAATCCAGAGGTCATCCTTCCTTGTTTATGCATTGCTGCTCGGGTGATTTGAGGAATAGAAGTGGAGGTGAGGGCTGCTCAACAGTTGCATCCAAGTTTTGGTGGGGGGAACCTCTCAAGTGGTTGTTTGTTCCTGCTACAGTGCACTCCAAAATGTGGGAATGGGATCACTCCTCCCATCTGGTTGGTCATCTGGGAACTTAACAGATCCAGGAGTTTATTAAGAGATGATTTTGGTGGACACCTATGTCCCAGGATGTCCATGACTTCACCTCTGCCCGCCCCCCACCCCGCCCCACCGTACTCAGAACAAGACATCACTCCAGTGTCTTGCAGGTCTGCTACGTCTGCTGTCTGTGCCCCACCAACCCTGCCCACTTCCAATGGAAACACTACCATTCTGATTTCTGTGGATTGATTCTCCAATGCTGTCCATTCCATTGTTCTCCCTAAGCTCCTGTCAGCTCGTGACACTGCCACCCTCATGGTTCAACATGTGTTTAGGCTGCATGGCTTCCCTCAGGACATGGTGAGGGCCACAGTTCACATTCTGTTTTTGGAAGGCTTTTTGTTCTCTTGTAGGAACTGCAGTTAGTGACTCATCTGGCTTTCACCCCCAGTCTAATGGATAGACTGAGAGAGTGAACCAGGAGACAAACTTGTGCTGCCTTGCTTCTTGCAACTCCATGTTCTGGAGTTCCCAATGAGTTTGGACAGAGGTTGCCCACAATGACCTCCAGTCATCCTCCACTGGCATGTCCCCCTTTGAATGGCAGAAGAGCTTCCAGCCACTGCTCTTCCCTGACGAGGAGACTGATATAGGAGTTCCTGCTGCTGGACAGTTGCTCCGACATTACGAGTGCATGTGGAGACGGGCCAGGGCTTCTCTGCTCCATACTCAGAAACAAGACGCTTTGTAGGCTGATTTGCTCTGTCAACAGGAGAGGCCTCTCAAGCCAAGAGAGAAAGTCTGGCTGGTATCAAGGGATCTTCCCCTGAAAACTGAGAGCCACGAATTGGCCCCACTCTACATGGGACCAATAGTAGCGGAGAAGGCTATTAACAAGGTCTTGTATAGATTGCCCCTACCATCATCAATGAAGATTCACCCCCAGCTCAAGCCAGTTACTACCTCTTCCCTGGCCTCAGTCACCCCACCTCCCCCTCCTCCTTGCTTGGTGGATAGTTCCCTGGTCTTTACTGTGCAACGCCTCCTCGCATCTGGCCCGGTACAGGGCAAGCTCCAGTACCTTGTGGATTGGGAAGGGTATGATCCTGAGGAAGATTCTTGAATTTTGGCTGATGATATGCTGGACATACCTCTCATCTGGGACCTCCAGCAGGCACAGGACTGTGGCACATCGGGAGCTGTGCCTAGGGAAGGCGGCCTATCACTACCACGGATTCTGCTGCAGAGTCTACGTGCCCCCGGAGGCAGGCTGCACGAGAGATTCAAGAATTGCGCTTGTGAATATGCACATTCCAGCTTATTACTATTTCATAATGGTGGTATTTAACTCCCTTCATTCCGTTATAGACTTGTCAAGACTTGACCAACAGCAGAGTAACATTTAAGCTCTCTGCTTACCCTTGTTCTTCTCTGGGAAAGAGGACTAACATTTTGAATGATGCTTGTATTCATTTACTATTTCGTCATTGCTACCAGCCGCAGTGTTGGCATTTAACTTTCAGTTTGAGAGTTTTAGTTAATGTTCCGGTTTGTCGAAAAATTATTGTTTTCCTTTTCCTTTAAATCCTGTAACAGTTCTCATTAAGGTCAGCGACTGTCGACCCATTTCAGTGCGTGTGTCCCTCTCTCCATACCTGAGGCCAGATCTGAACATTCTGACATTTTGTAGCTAAAGTTTAAAGTGAATGAAAGGCAGAAAGATTAATCTGCTGGAAATTGACAATGATGTCAGAAAATACCAGAGGTATGTAACAGCTATGGAAAAGGAAACATAGTTAATATTTCAGGTTAATGATTGTATATCAGAGCTATTTTGATTATAGGTCATTTAAATAGAAAAGAAAATTCTATTTCCTTCAGCTACAGTTGCTGCCTGACCTGCTGCCAACATTTTCTGTCTTTATCTCTGATTGAATGAGGCAGCTTGTTTTTTCAATGACAGTGCTATCTTCTCTGTCAGAAAACTGTGAGCTCAGCAGTTAGGCACAAAATATAGACCAGCATTTCAGCTAGACAGAAAGCTGCCCTTTGGAAGCACCAGCTTTCAAAAATGAAGAGAAACAAAGGATCATCTTCCTGTTCATATAGATGTTGAAGGTCTGCATGTTCTTCCGTAGTAATTCCCTCTTACTGATATCAGAAACAATTACCCTACAAGGATTTACTGAATGTGATAGCACTGAAAAAGTCCATTTGACTCAATTATTGTACGAGTTCTTAGATGGAAGCATTCATTTGGTTCCTGCCTCTCTGCTATTTCTCCATAGTCCTATAATGATTTAGCTTCAAGTATTGGGTTAGTCCTTCATCCTGATCCCAGAGCTGACCCCAACCATGGCTGTGCCATTGCTCAGATGAACTATAAATCAATAGAGCAATATGATCCTTATTGGGCTTCCAAGCTCTTAGGTTATGAAGACTGGCTCAGGTCCAAGAGTCTTCATCCAAATGAATGAAAAAAAAAAGCAGCATCTGCCAGACAACGTTCATGGACTTTTAAAAAAAAACTTACTTGAATGAATTTTTCTCCATTCCTCTCCAGTACTGATGAAGTGTCTTGGCCTGAAACATCACACTAATCACCAACCAGGTTGTATCCTTTCCCTTCCCTCACCTTCTTATTCTGGCTTCTTCCCCATTCCTCTCCAGTCCCGATGAAGGGTCTCAGTTTGAAACGCCAACTGCTTATTCCTCTCCGTAGATGCTGTCTGACTTGCTGAGTTTTTCCAACACTTTTTGTGTTACTCAAGATTTCTAGCATCTGTAGAATCATTTGAGTTAATCTTGAATTAATTTTGTATTTTAGTGTTTTAAATATCATTACAAAATTTTGAAAGATTTTAAGCCATTTCAGTTAAAATGGAACTACTTCCAGTTAAGATGGCACTACCATATATGTGTGACAGCTTCAGGTAGTCAAAAAGCAAAGAAATCTGACTAAAGCATCACTAAAAATACCTTTTCTGAGGTAAATTGTGTGAAATTATTGCTGCAAACAATGAAGAGGCAAGTGATAGCAAGGTAAGTTTGGGGTATGAGCTGAGATGTGTTGCAGAATCATTGCAGATAGAGTTCCATTGCCCACACCGCTGGCCCGGGACTGAGGTTGGATCGCCAAAATGAGAAGTCGGGGCCTGGCCAGAGAAGATTCAGTGTTCATTCAACTGGCCCGGAAGTGAGGTTGGATTGCTCTGGACTCCGAGCTGATCTGAAGAGCTTGAGAGTGGCTTCAGGCTGGGCCCAGAGTGAGCTGCTGAGCAGCATGGTCTAGGCTCAGAGCCTTTTGCGGCAGTGGTGCCTGGGTCCTAGTGCGAGGTATGATACACCGTTTAGACTATTTATATACCAGCCCAGATCGGAGGCAAGAGCCGATTCCACTCCAGGGTGAGGAGCCTTTCACTGTTCCGATGTTGGGTCAATTTAGATGGAAGCCCAGATAGCCTGATAAAACAGGGTGCTGAGACTAGGAAGACTGTCCAGGCTGCTGTGCTCCATGCTTGCTAATATGATGAACTAATATGTGAGGCTTTGGGCCTACTCCAGGCATGCTGTTGTTCACTTCAACTGTTTGGGTGATTTTTATTGTTTTCTTTTCCTTGCGCATCAATTTATTTTTATTTTTATTCTTTTTTTTGTTAATTGGGTTCTTTCTAGTTTCCTGCTTTTTGGCTACCTATAAGCATGCAAAATATCATGGTTGTAACATTTATACATTCTTTAATATTAAATGAATCTTGAATCTATTCATTATTATGAATAGGTCCTAAGTGTTTTTCACAGTTTGCAATTATTAAAGCCATTCAAAGTAAATTTATTCTCAAAGTACATATATGTTACTATATACAACCTTGAGATTCATTTTCTTGCAGGCATACACACAACAAATCCAAGACATGTAATAGAATCAGTGAAAGACTGCACCAACTGGACAGTCAAATAACCAGTGTATAAAGGATAACAAACTGTGTAAATACAAAAGAAAGGAATAATGATAATAAAAAATAAATCAATAAGCAATAAGTCTCGAGAACAAGAGATCAAGAGTGCTTGGCAGTGCCTCCATAGGTTGTGGGAACATTTCAGTGATGAGGGGTGTCAAGTTGAGTGAAATTATCCCCTCTGGTTCAAAGCCTGATGGTTGAAGGGTAATAATTGTTCCTGAACTTGGTGACGTGAGTCCTGAGGCTCCTGTACCTTCTTCCTGATTGCAGCAGGGAGAAGAGAGCGTGGCAGGGGTCCTTGATGATGGATGCTGCCTTCCTGCGACGGCACTCCATGTAGATGTGTTCAATGGTGGAGAGGGCTTTACCCGTGATGGACTGGACCGTATCCACTACGTTTTGTAGGATTTTCCATTCAGGGGCGTTGTTTCCATAGCAGACCAAGATGTGATCAGTCTCCACCACAAATCGAGAGAAGTTTGTTAAAGATTTACAAGTCATGTTGAATCTTTGCAAACTGCTAAGGAAATAGAAGTGCTGCCGTGCTTACTTCATAATGGTAATTACCTGCTGGGCCCAAGACAGATCCTCTGAAGTGATAACACCAAGGTATATAAAGTTGCTGACCCTACCCACCTCTGATACCCCGATGAGGACTGGTTCATGGACCTGAAGTCAATAATCAGCTCCTTGGTTTTACTGACATTGAGTGAGAGATTGTTGTTGTGGCACCATCCAGCCAAGCTTTCAATCACCCTCCTATATGCTGATGCATCACTAGCTTTGATTCGGCTAATGACAGTGGTGTCGTCAGCAAACAAATATTGCACTGGAGCTGTGCTTAGCCTCACAGTCATAAGTATAAAGCAACTAGAGCCTTGTGGTGCACCTGTGCTGATGGAGATTGTGGAGGAGATGTTGCCAATCCGAACTGACTGGTGTCTGCAAGTGAGGAAATCGAGGAACCAATTGCACAAGGAGGCACTGAAGCCAAGGTCTTGAAGCTTTTTGATTAGTTTTGAAGGGATGATAATAATGAATGGCAACCTGAACTTAACAAAGACCATTCTGGTGTATGTATAGTTGCTGTCCAGATGTTTCACGGTTGAGTGAAGAGCCAATGAAGTGCCAATAACAACATTGGAGCAGATCCAAGTCACTTCTCTGGCAGGAGTTGATATGTTTCATCACCAATCTCACAATGCACTTCATCACAGTGGGTGTAAGTGCTACTGGACGATAGTCATTGAGGCAGGTTACCACATTTTTCTTAGGTACCGATATAATTAAAGCCTGCTTGAAGTAGGTGGGTACCCCAGACTGCCGAAGTGAGAGATTAAAGATCTCAGTGAACACTCTAGCCAGTTGATCAGCACAGGTCTTTCGTACTTGGCCAGGTACCCCATCTGGGCCAACACTTCCTGTGGGTTTACCCTCCTGAAAGATGTTCTCACGTCAGCCTCAGAGACTGAAATCATCAGGTTATCAGGGGCTGTGGGAGTTCATGAAGGTTCCTCTGTGTTTGTGAGCATAGAAGGCATTGAGCTCATCTGGAAGCAAAGTCTAGTTATCACCTATGCCACTTGGTTTTAGTTTGTAAGAGGTAATAGCATTCAAGCCCTGTCACAGCTGTTGAGTGACTTAACTTTGGTCTGGAATTTCCACTTTGCACACTGATGGCTTTCCAGAGATCGTACTTGGACTTCTTGTATCGTACTTGGTTGCCGGATTTAAATTCCACTGATCAGACCCTCAGCAGATTGCAGATCTCATGATTCATTGAGGGCTTCTGGTTGGGGTAGACTCTAAATGCTTTTGTGAGGACACACTTACCTACAACTGCTTTAAAGAGTCCATGAAAACTGTGGTGTATTCATTCAGAACTTTCTGA
Organism: Mobula birostris; assembly: GCF_030028105.1. NCBI lineage: Eukaryota > Metazoa > Chordata > Chondrichthyes > Myliobatiformes > Myliobatidae > Mobula > Mobula birostris. Next base: position 52,623,118 of record NC_092373.1, read on the forward strand.
TGAGTCCTTGAACAGTGACCAGTCCACCGAACTGAAACAATCCCAGATCCCCTCCCGTTACCACCTCTTTGTTGTCCTTATCTCTGCAGGTTTGCTCTTTATCCTCTGCCTGTATGCAGGCAGGAGAGGAACAGCCAAGATATCAGATTTCCCAAAATGCGGTTTAGGCATGGAATGGTAGGCATTCCTAATTGTGGTATACCAGTGGTCGAGTGTGTTGAAGCTGCAGTTTATATGCTGATGATAATTGGGCAGAGCGTTCTTCACACAAGTCAGACTAAAGACATCAACTATGACTTGAAGTGTGATGGGTTGGGCTGTGTCCTGTTTGGTGATGGCAGTATTAACACCGTCTTTTGGCAGTATGTAAGCTGCGGTCAGGAACACAGAGGAGAAAACTCTAGGTAAGTGATATGGTCGGCACGTAATTGTTAGATGTTCCGATTTGGGGGGACAAGACTAAGACCACCGCTTCCGAGCACCACAGAGAGTTTATCATGGAATGCAGACCTCCACATTTTGCCTTCTCCACATTCACAGTCGGTAACACTGAAACCTTGACAACTGGTGAGATTGGCGGCTGGGCCCTGTTCTCTGTGAAGGCATTTCTGTGGGTTGCTGCTGAAACAACCCCAATGCAGTAGTGGGCAAGGATAGAGTCTGGGAGACAGTACTGCCAGCTGGGATGAACACTGTGGCCAGTGGCAGACAATGAAAGACCTTCCCCTAAATTGAATCTCTTTCTAACACCCTTCTAGGCAGAGTATTTCAGATCATCGGTATGCTGCCAGAAGTCAATCAATGACTAAAACGCTTCCACCAAATCCTCCCTTAATTTTCTCAGTTCTGAAGAGAAGAACTCAATGTTTTACTGCCTGTTTTTGTAATTGAAGTCCCAAATAAAAAAAAGTTACCATCTTCTTCAGTTCCCTCACCTTGTTCATGAGGTGAACCAAATTCATGGTATTTGTGCACCAGGCTCCAGTCTTATAAAAGATTAGCATGACTTCCTTGCAATTGTATCCAAGATCTTTATTTAACAAAAATCTGATACACATTTTCCAAAAGACTTTTGAAAGTTAACACCTAAACCTGCAAAAATGTTGGTACCCTTTGTGTCTTCCTTGTACTCTTTTTAAATTTGTGTAACTTAGCTCCTATCCTCTCACTCCTCCCCTCCCCCACCCTTCCCAGCCCTGTCATCTGATTACTACATTCACATCGCTTTTTCCTAATGTGCATTTATTCCCCCACTGTACCTTGGATGTGTTCGTCAATATCATGACCACCCGTATCAATATTCGGCACTGGAACATGGCTTCTGGGTGCCCCTCTGGATTCCTGTACTCCCAGTTCCTTCCTCCCATTCTACTTGGACACCTGTTTATTTCTGTTTAACCAGTCACAGCTGGGGATCAACAGCTTCTTTAAAATGCACTCCAGGAAATTTCCACGAGGCGTTCCAGATGGCAAAGGATTTGCAGCCATTTGCCTTTGATGTCCTATCACTTTATTAGAAAACCATTAGCTATGTCAAGTGTGTGTGTGTATATATATATATATATATATATATATACACACAGTAGATTTTTAATATAATAATATTACATCGGACGCCCTTCGAATTATTTCTCAACTATTTTAGCTCAGACATTTCTATATAATGTTGTATCATGTTGCATATTGTTAATTTTTATTCACCTGGAAATAATACACTATTCTGATCATTTTTCGCTTTACTTTTGTCTTCTAGCTCAAATTACTTCAAGCTGCCTTCTCCCTTCACAGCTTTGCCTTACTTTGTACATTGACTGATTGCTCTCCAGTATACAGTTTCAGAAACATCCTGGTTCCAACCTGGCATGTAACTGCAAAACACAATATTTAACATCCGAACAAAAGTAGAGAAAAATACTGGAAATACTCAACCGGTCATAAAGCATCTGCATAGAAAGAAAGAGTTATTCTTTGTTTCCATGCCCTAACTTCAGAACTGAAAACTCTTAAATGCTACTGCAAAAATAATTTGTCTGAGACTCACTGAGCCGGCAGATTGTTACCTGTCAACTTGTAGCCTTAAAATACAATTCTACTGTAAGAAAGCAAGCTTGAGGTTCAGTATGATAACTGATACCATCTGTGCTATTTACCCACAATTTGCAGGTGAATTCTTACCAACAAATTCACCAATTTACTGAACACCAAGACATCCCATTTAGCAGCTTTGACCAGTACTGCTTGCACTTACTTATCTGGTCAATTTTCTCTATTTTTAAAAAGTTGGTTCACATTGTGTGCAGATCTGCTGCTTGCACAGAAATAGTGAATAGCAATTTGTGATGTCTTGAGGTTATGCAAGGTGCTTTCCTTCATCTATTTAAGAAGGTCCAAGCATCAATACCAGAGAAACAGAAAACAGATGAACTAAATTAGCAACTATTCACCAAGGCTGATATTCATGATCACTTCCTGACATTGTAAGATTCCTTCCAGTCTCCGATATTGGTGTAACACAATGGAAAAATAGTCCACCAAAGAGCAGTTACAACATTTGCAGCACCTGTAATAATGCTGATCTTTGAGAGAGAATTGGAAGTGTTGCAGTCAGACATCATAGGCACACAGGAGATGGGCAAACATCAATAGAACAGGTGATCAATGAAACTTGCATTGTGAACAAAGAACATTTCTGTAAGTTCACTAGAGACTGTAACCAACTCTGATTAATAAGGAAGGTAATTGGCCGACCAGATAAGGAATCATTAATGGGCACGTGGCCAAGTGGTTAAGGCATTTGTCTAGTGACCTGAAGGCGCTAGTTCGAGCCTCAGCTGTGGCAGCGTGTTTGTGTCCTTGAGCAAGGCACTTACCCACACATTGCTCTAGTGTCTGTGCAAGGAGTGGCACCCCACACAGACTTCCAATCTGCACCTTGTAAGGCATGAAAATGCCCGACGCAGGCCTCTCATGGTCTGAGTCGACGTTCCCTCCCCGATGGGGCAAATGTAACCAGCAAAGGAGAGGATAGGAGATCCAGTGGGTTGTGTGTGGGTGATGGGCAGATGCCATCAGGTGAGGGAGGGGAAAGAAACTGGGTTACAGGGGACATTGGGGGAGATCCTGGGCAGATCAAGAGGTAATGTAAAGGGACAGGGGAGGTATGGGTTATCTGAAATTGGAAAGTTCAATATTTATAGCATCGTGTTGTAAAGTACCAGGGAGAAGTATGAGATATTGATGCTCTAGTTTGTGCTTGGCCTCACTGTCACAGTTGTGAAGGTTGAGGATAGACAGGTCAGCGTGGGAATGGGAAAGGGAGTTGAAATGACATGCAACTGGGATTTGAAGATGGCCTTTGCAGACGTAGAGGAGGTCACATCAAACACATCCAATGCAAGGTACATGGCTAGAGAAGGTACATGTGCAACTCTACCCTACCTAGAAGGGTTGTTAGGTCTCTGGATGGTATAGAGAGAGTAGGTGTATGTGTAGGTGATGTATTGCCTACAGTTAATAAGGAAAGCAAATCCAATGTTAGCATTGATTTTGAGAGCATGAGAATATAAAAGCAAGGATGCAGTGCTGAGGCTTTATAAGGCACTGGTTAGATGTTATTTGGAGGATTGTGTGCAGTTTTGGGCCCCTTATGTAAGAAAGGATCTGCTGGCATTGGAGAGGGTCCAGAAGAGGTTCATGAGAATTATCCCAGAGATGAAAGGGTTAACCTTTGAGAAGCATTTAATGGCTCTGAGTCTGTACTCACTGAAGGTTCGAAGAATGAGGGGGGAATCTCATTAAAACCCATCATATATTAAAAGGCTAAGATAGAGATGATGTTTCCAATAGAAACATAGAAAATAGGTGCAGGAGTAGGCCATTCGGCCCTTCGAGCCTGCACCGCCATTTATTATGATCATGGCTGATCATCCAACTCAGAACACCGCCCCAGCCTTCCCTCCATACCCCCTGACCCCCATAGCCACAAGGGCCATATCTAACTCCCTCTTAAATATAGCCAATGAACTGGCCTCAACTGTTTCCTGTGGCAGAGAATTCCACAGATTCACCACTCTCTGTGTGAAGAAGTTTTTCCTAATCTCAGTCCTAAAAGGCTTCCCCTCTATCCTCAAACTGTGACCCCTCGTTCTGGACTTCCCCAACATCGGGAACAATCTTCCTGCATCTAGCCTGTCCAATCCCTTTAGGAACTTATATGTTTCAATCAGATCCCCCCTCAATCTTCTAAATTCCAACGAGTACAAGCCCAGTTCATCCAGTCTTTCTTCATATGAAAGTTCTGCCATCCCAGGAATCAATCTGGTGAACCTTCTCTGTACTCCCTCTATGGCAAGGATGTCTTTCCTCAGATTAGGGGACCAAAACTGCACACAATACTCCAGGTGTGGTCTCACCAAGGCCTTGTACAACTGCAGTAGTACCTCCCTGCTCCTGTACTCAAATCCTCTCGCTATAAATGCCAGCATACCATTCGCCTTTTTCACCGCCTGCTGTACCTGCATGCCCACTTTCAATGACTGGTGTATAATGACATCCAGGTCTCGTTGCACCTCCCCTTTTCCTAATCGGCCACCATTCAGATAATAATCTGTTTTCCTATTTTTGCCACCAAAGTGGATAACTTCACATTTATCCACATTAAATTGCATCTGCCATGAATTTGCCCACTCACCCAACCTATCCAATAGTGGGGGAGTCCTTGACCATCTGGCACAGCATCAGAATTCAAGGACGTCCCCTTAGAAGAGAGATAAGAAGTAGTTTCTTTAGCCACAGAGTGGTAAATCTATGGAATTCTTGCCACAGATGGCTGTCAGGGCCAAGTTATTGGGTATATTTAAATATGAGGTTGCAGGTTCTTGGTTAGTAAGCGGAGAAGGTAGAAGAATGGGGTTGAGAAGGATAATAAATCAACCAGGACAGAGTGGCAGAGAAGGCCCAAATGGCCTAATTCTACTCTCATGTGTTATGATATTATAGTTGTGGGGAACAATGCCAGGGCTTGGGAAGGAATGAAGAATATAAGGAGATGCAGCGGGAATGGTGCCTGTGAAAAGCAGGAAGAGCTGAGGAGGGGAAGATGAGACTAGTGTTGAGGTAGATTTACTGCCTCCCAGATCAATTGATGCAACAGCTTTATCACAGCTCCAGCGACCCAGGTTCAATATAATGTCCAGTGCTTTTCATGTGAAATGTGTATGCTCTGTGGGTGTGCTGATTTCTTCAGGTGCTCCCCTTAATATTCATTGGTGTGTTTTTGTCAGTATGGACTCTGTGGGCCTTCAATACTCTATGACCCCAGCTTGTACACTGCAAGTCAAGGAAACAATTAAACAATTTATTCCAGTTGTGGAATAAACTCCACCAATTAAGGGGAGAAAGACTGGCAAAAATGCTCAGGAAATTCTTCTCCTACATGTTTTCTGTCAATCTGTGATTTCAACATCTCATTGGAAAGACATTTGAAATTCTGAAATTTTTTGCTCACATGTTCAAAATGTCTGGCAGATAATAACTATTCATTTTATTTCAAAACGTTAAACTTTTGGCAACTACATCCCATGACTCAGCTAAAATATGCAAGCTACTGTTGGGTTTGTCTGCACCCTTCAGCCAACCACTAAGCCACCAGAGATTCACTCACTGAAATACAGAAGAAGAAACAAGGGACTACAGATGTTGGAATCTGGAGCTAAACAAAACAGTAAACATCTGAAGGGTCTCAAATGTCCAATTAGCACGTGTAGGAGAGTGATTATTCCCGATGCAGTGTCTCAACCTGAAATGCTGACATTTCTTCTCTCCTAATAGATGCTGCTCAACCCAATGAGTCCCTCCAGTGGTTTGTTTTTTTTAGCTCCAATTGACAATTTTGCTCCATCAGTTTTCTTTCCCCGTATCAGACTGCTCTCCAACTACAAATGTCATGGTCTTATCCAAACTTCTATTAAATGTTGAAATTGAAACCTGTATCCACTACTTCCACTGGCAGCTCATTCTACACTCTCATCACCCTCTGAGTAAAGACGTTTCCCCTCAGATTCCCCTTAAACATTTTACCTTTCATCTTTAACCTATGACATCTACTTGTAGTCTTACTCAACATTGGTGGAAAAAGCCTGCTTGCATTTATCCTATCTGTACCCCTCAGGATTTAGTGTACCTCTATCAAATCTCCCCTTATTCTCCTACACTCCAGGCAATAAAGTCCTAACCTATTCAACTTTTCCCTATAACTCTGTTCCTCAAGTCCCAGTAAAATCCTTGTAAATTTTCTCTGTACTCTTACAATCTTATTGATATCTTTCCTGTAGGTAGGTGACCAGAACGGCACACAATACTCCAAATGAGACCTCACCAATGTCTCATACAACTTCATTAGAACATTTCAACTACTGTACTCAATATTTTGATTTATGAAGCTACAGATTTTTGCATTTATTGCCAACCTCAAATTGCTGTGAGCTCCAGATTTAAATACTGTGGTGTTTACTGACATCAAGTTCTGTAAACTTCAGCTAATCAGCCCACATCAACTTCGACCTACTGTTACTCTTATCCTCAGTGAATAAAATTGGTCTCAATATTTTTCAGTTACATTTAATCCATGACCACACAATTTCATTTCTTCATAATTTGTTCCAACTTCTTGTTGTCTTCTCACGGAGTTATCTGTTATTCTGACTTCAGTTTTCTTTTAACCTATATAACACTCCCTGCTCAATTCACGATGATAGCTTCAACTACTTAGACACCAAGTTCTGGAGTTCCCTCACCAAACCTCTCTATCTTCCTACTGCACTATTCTTCAGTAAAATCCAGTTTAAAATCCACTTTTTTAATTCTATTTTAGTTATTTTACTTAATCATATCTTCTTTGGCCCAGCATTCTCTACCATTATTACAAATCTGTGAGGTACTTTAATGTTAAGTATTTAAAAATAAAAATGTAAATGGCAGCAAAAGAACTCGCATACATTATATTGGGTAATAAAGATGAAGTAAAGCATGAACAGATGCATATTGTTTCATCATTATTTTACAAGTATAGCACAAGCTTTTGATAAGGGAGTCAATAGTATAAAGGTTTGCCTTGAAAGATTGTGTTAATATCCAATAAAAAGCCTACAGTTATGCACATCTGTACTAAACAAAAGATGAAGCTTCAGATTATTATTTTTAGAAATTTTATTTATACAATAATAAAACTATATACAGATATAAACACTGTAAACTGACAGTATAATACGGTACAGAGTTTTAAACTGCACTGTTTATCAGGCTTGGCAGCATTAGCAAAGACATCAACTTATAGGACCACTGGATACACAATAACATCTGTTCATAAAAAGTTTTAGGTTTCTAATGTGCTCTTATAGTGGAAAGTTGTTCAATATGGGACTGGAAATTTGTGCATTTTTTTTATCTCCTGTTTGAATTCGGTCAACATGCACTTCAGGTCAGAAGTACAACATGAAGAATTTCCTCTGGCTTCCATGGAAAAGGAAATCAAGTGAGAGTATAGAACAAATTGCCAGCCTGGAACTTAGAATACTCATAATATTGTTGCAACGATGCATTTTAATCACATGTCAGAAGATCATTCCCTTGCTGCCTCAATGTAATATTTAAAATTTCTCCCAAGATCTATCCACAGAGAACTCCCTAAATCCCTTGGAATAACACTGCCAGTCAGTGGTGTGGGCTGGGACCAATTTGTTTGAAAGGAGAGAGAGAGAGAGAGAGAGAGAGAGAGAGTGAGCTAGGAGTGCTGCAAACTTCACTAGGGTTCATGTTCCTAATAATCAGTGGCTCCTATTGCCATATTTTCCTTGTATTTGCATTTTTGCTTGAGTTGAGAAGAAGATTTGGGTTAGCTCTGATTGATTCCATAATCAGATAGGCTGCTGATATTTGCTACACTGATGTGTAGATGACTAATCACCATCTGATGCAAAATGCCAGAAGGTTGTGGGGATATACTGTACATTGCTCAATACTTCAGTGGGAATTGCCATTTCAATGGAGACAGAATATTAGAAAGATTTATTGCATATTAAGTAGAAAATAAACATCTTCTGAAGCTAAAGTAAAACTTGCTTAAAATTCTGGGAAAGCATTTAGTCTGACTAAAAAAAATCTAAAAGGGACTCCGTCACAGAGTAGCAAGAGACTGGTGAACAATGAGGAACAGCCTGGAGAAGTTAAAAAATATGATATTTATTAATGATATTAAGAAATTCTTAAGTCATTGTTCAGACACAATTTTACAGTCATTTGAGGCTATTAAGCCTTTGTAAGTAAAAGAAATAATTCTATTTGCTTGCGACAAATGGCAGGGAAATATTTGATGACAAAAACGTATAAAGACATACTGGCTGTGAATTCTAGATGTGAAAGGATCCTGAACAAATAATCTTTGTGCACTTCAATACTCAAATGTTTTTTGGCAAATGTTCCACAAGAAGAACCATTCGGTCAAACTATCTAATGCTGCTTATATTAAGTAGCAATACTCAAATACAAATTATCACTGGAAAATGAAAAGGATAAATTACCTCAAACAGCACAGGAGAAACAGTTTACAAGCAACAAAGTATCAGGGCACTTTTGACAGCCTATTATTTTAATTTCCCCAGTTGTGTCACAATATTCATGTAAAATACACGAAATAAATCTCATGATCTGCTTTCTTACAACAATTAAAGCTGCGATACATCGTAAATTCAGTTTACGTTCATGATAATAACTTGTAATTTAATGAAAAATCCAAATTAATAAAATTATTAAGTTATAAAATTGGAATAAAATATTTCAAAGTTTGTAAGTGTTCATTCCCATTCCAATCATTCTTCCTAGAATCTTACATCATTGTCTGATTTCATACATAGCATGTCCATACTGAATGTGAAAGGATTTGCGCATTTTGAAATATTTACAAAATATGTAGATTTCTCATGTTGAGGTTCCTTGAGAAGAAACAGAACTGAAATTTTCTTTGTAAATAAAGTGTAAAGAAAACTTTTTTACAGGTGATTACAGTTCCAATGTCTTTAAGCAAGCAGTATTGTACTGCGTTTTGATATTCAACACGATAAAAGCAATGCGCAATAAAATTACAGCGATTATAAGGTAAATAATTTACAGAAAGCACAGCACAATAAAAAATTTTTCTGTTCCCTAATCTTAAATTTACTTCAAATCAACCGAACATGTTGTTACCAAAAGCAAGCCTAGGCAAAAAAAAAAGGTCTAGTGACATCCTTCTAAAATAAAATCACTTGATGAAATTAATTACACTTTTCAGTCCTTTATCTGTGAATTAATTAATTGTTAAGAATCTAGGGAAACAATAAAACTAAAAAAAAAATTGAGATTTTAACATTGTATCAAGTAATTAGTGAGTATTATCCATTCACGTTAAAAATTACCTCACAAATTCCAAATCTATTTGGAGAAATTTCTTTCAATTACTCATTTATTTTCAATATATTAATCAGAAGCTTTCTTCAGTAAATAATTCCAAACAAGTATTTGATACTTGTGTTTATTAGACAATAGTTTAACAAAGAGCAAATATGTATGCAGCACTAAGTTATTTATTTTAATTGATTTCATTTAGGTTTGTATGATTTATGGTGACCCATACGAAATCAGTTACGTACTGATTATATATGTGGAGCAGATGTTCAGGAGTAATTCAATGACCGTAATATAAAGAAACCCACAATTAATTGCCCCTTTCTAAAATATTAGTCATAAAGTCATAGACAACTACAGCACTGAAACAGGCCCTTCAACTCACCTTCTCTGTGCTGATCTATTGTTCTGGATAGTCCCATCGACCTGCATCTGGATCATAACACTCCATACCCCTCCCATTCATGTACTATACTTATCCAAACTTCTCTTAAATGCTGTAATCAAACCTGCATCCAATACTCCCGCTGGCAGCTCATTCCACCTCTCACCACTCTCTGAGTGACGAAGTTCCCCCTCAAAGGGTACTAAAATTGGGGTTGTAGTGGGCAGCGAGGAAGGCTATCAAAGCTTGCTGTTGGATCTGGACCAGCTGGAAAAATAGGCTGAAAAATGGCAGATGGAATTTAATGCAGGCAGGTATGAGGTGTTGTATGTTGGGAAAACAAACCAGTGCAGAACTTAGTAAACTCACTAACTTTTACAGATGTACCATGGAGGGCATTCTAACTGGTTTCATCATGTCTGGTATGGAGGGGTCACTGTACAAGATCACTTGAGCACTTGCCTCCCTAGCATCCAGGGCTGCTTCAAAAAGCGATTCCTCAAAAAGGTGGCATCCACCGTTAAGGACCCCATCACCTATGATATACCCTATTCTCAATTCTCACTGCTGCCATCGGGTGGGGGGGGGGGGGGGTGCAGGTGCCTGAAGGCACTCACTCAATGTTTCAAGAACAGCTTCTTTCCCTCTACTATCAGAGTTCCGAGTGGACACTGAACCCATGAACACTATCTCAGTATTTTTCCATATTTTTGCACTACCTATTTAATTTATTTTTATATATACTTCTTATCCCAACACATAAAGTTTAGTATTATGTGTTCTGCTGCCACAAAACAACAAATTCCACAATATGCCAGTGATATTAAATCTGATCTTGAAACAGAGAAGGACAGGGCACTGAGAAGTATGGTAGAACAAAGGGATTTGGGAATACAGATCCATATTCCTTGAAAGTGGTGTCACAGGTTGACAGGGTCATAAAGGGAGGTTTTGGCACATTGGCCTCCATGAATCAAAATACTGAGAACAGGAGCTGGGATGTTATATCGAAGTTGTATTAGACATTGGTGTGGTCTAATTTGGAGCATTTTGTGCATTTCTGGTCACCTACCTACAAGAAAGGTATCAGTAAGATTGAAAGAGTACAGAGAAGATTTACAAGGATGATTGGAGGAATTGAGGAGCTGAGTTATAGGGAAAAGTTTAATAGGTTAGACTTCATTCCCTGGAGCATGGGAGAATAAGGGGAGATTTAACTGAGGTATATAACATTATAAGGGGTATAGTTAGAGTAAATGTAAGTAGGCTTTTTCAGCTGAGATTGTGTGAGTCTAGAACTAGAGGTCATTGGTTAAGGCAAAAGGTGAAATGTTTAAGGGGAACATGAGGTGGAGGGTCTTCATTCACAGGGTGGTGAGAGTGTGGAACTAATTGCTAGTGGAAGTGGTGGATGCAGGCTCGATTTCAACATTTAAGAAAAGTTTAGATCAGTACATGGATGCGAGGGGTATGGAGGTCTACGGTTCAGCTGCAGGTGAATGACTCTATGGCTCTAATATTGTAGAAAGGTGTAAAAAATGAATTTTACTTTAACATACCTTTAGTGAATTAATAAGTGCTTTTAGGCATGCTTAACAAAATCAAATGCTGCAAGTCATTCATTAAAATAATTGGCTGAAGTCCTTCTGGCAATTTTGATATTCTCCTAAAAGTGACAGTGGTGTCATATCCAATCAATGCTACATGGTAACATTATATTGAACAGGCTGTAAACTTTCAATTGAAATAACTAATTGAGAAAAGAATCTTATATAATATTCTGTTATTTTTCCATATATTTTATGCTAATGTTATTGCAGAATAATTGAATAACATTGCTATCCTGGATTGCAATGGAACATAATATCCTTCCCATTGTATTTGCATTCCGAGAAAACCTGATCAACCTATATACTGTACTAATAAAATTAACTTTGAGACTGTCTTTGCTTAAACCTTTATTTATTTTGGCATAGGGTCTCATTTCTCAATAGCACATCTTTTCTGAATAAACATAATCAAGGATACTAGTGAATGATAAGAAATAAGACTCCCCTTACTGCAGATCTGTTTGTTAATCTTGCACTAAATAACATTAGAAAAGGGACAGAATCTGATGAAGAAGAATTACAACACTGAAAATTCCCTTTTCTAGAATGTATAACTGTGTTTACTTCAACAATTATTCTAGCACATGTTGTACAAAACTACTTTCTTTGATCTGTTTTATTGAAACTACCAAGAACTTATTGATTGGATTTGCATCAACCTCTTCTGCAATTTGTCATTTGATGAAGGAAGCTTTTTTAATACTAATTTGAATGGGGAAGCAAAGTATGTTCTTTTCACAGCTTACTGAGCAGCACAGTCACCAAGCAGATAAATAATCATGCGTTTCGTGCTAAAAATGTCCTGTCGCATGTAGGCCGAAATTGTGTTGAAAGTACTTTGCAAAAAGCTGTTCATGGCAGTAATTGGTTTATTCTTCTGTCTTATTGAAAGAAAGCAGTCATATCCTTGTGCATGAATACTCCACACAAAACTTAATAGCATGTACTTAATGTATACTTCATATGCAAATTTGAAGAATGGCACTGTTCCAAAAAGAAAATAGACAGAATTTGTTTCATTCTAGGAATTTACTCCTTGTGCATTTGCACAGTCTTCTATGTTATTGTTTGAAATCCTTCCTCAATAGTGCCACACATGCCTAACTGGACAACATTACTTTTGGCACCAAAGCAGAACTCATAGTTCAAAGTCTTCAGAGAAAAGTATTTCTCCTTTCCCAAGAGAACTTCAAAATATTGCCATCTATGAGAATTTTTAAAATTGATCAGATGGGTTCAAACTTACTTGCCTTTAAGGAATATTTCCAACTGTACTGGAGATGATTACCCCACATTGTTTCCTCTTTTAATTTAGAAATGGTCATGCTCCATGAACACCAATTCAAATATGATCTTCACTTGCAATCTCACACTTTTTTGACTGCTCATTTTTCTTCAAATCCTTGCTTGGCTATACCCTAGTTGTTGAATGTGAATGGGGATGAGGATGCGGAAGGGTGTTGTTTTGTCCCCCAGTAAATGTGTTGAACGTGTGGAGAGGCTGCATTCCTGGGAAGTTACTTGGAATCATTGTAATGGTCTTCGATGTCATTAAAGGTATATCATCTGGAGATCGCCTCATTGCTAACGTATAATCCGGAGGACAGGCTGTCCGCAGAACAACCTCATGTGGATGGATGGAATCGCATTCGTGATCTGTGTGCTTCATCTGCAGGGACATAATTTCTTCTTCTTGTGCATGGGTTAGGTCATTAGTGGTGTTACGTTGAGGGCTGCATCTTCTATGAACATCATGCCTCCTTTTGTCTTTCTTATAATACAATGCTGCAAAGGCAAGGATATTTAAAAACAATAAGGAAGCTCCAACAGCAATAGTAACACTTAACTCTGTTGAATAGTCCCTTTGATCAACCAAGAAAGGACCAGCTGAATGCTTCTGGTCATCCTGTTTGACAGTAGGAAAGACTGATGTCACAGGACGTTTAGTGGTAACAGACCACTTCTTTGATGGTCTGATTGTAATCTCTGATGGGACCTTTGTGGTTGTAGAAGTATACTGGGAAATGTCATTCAAGCTATGTAAATGAGGAACCAGCTCCAACCATAAGTTGACTTTATTAGCTCTATAGTGCTCCTTAACACGTGGTTTCAATCCAATGTGCAGGTAGAGTTGATCTTTCTGGGAATACCTTGACCAGGCAACTTCTTCGAAACGGTTTGGCTTGGTGTGGATAAATTTAGTATCCTGAGGAACTGGTTGATTTGGGTCACTGTGGGGGAATAAATTTGGATTTTACAGGTCATGAAGGAATCACATTAAAAAAAACAATAATCACATTTTTGCAAGATAGTCTGTTACAAGTTTTGCATATATTGTATATCTTCCCCGTTTTGAAGATTCTGACTCATTTTATAGAACTGATTGATTAGGAGATAAATAGCAATAAAATTATCTTTTTTTGTGGGAGTTCTATTTGTATTCATACTTTACACTTTTATTAGCACATAAATGTAAAAATTCCTCTATAGCTTTAAATTGAGATCAGTCAATGGACAAAGACAAAACTATTTAAGATTTACAATGCAGATATGTAAATGCAAGGAACATTGCAGATAAAACAACTAAGTTGCAAGCAGAAGTTACTATTGGGACCATTTGGTGGTGAAATTAGAGACATGGTAGAAAGAACAAGAGGATTGGTAACCTAATGTTTCTGAATATAAGATAGTCAGGTAAGATACAGAAGGAATAACATTCAAAATTATGGAAGGCAATGGAAAATGCTGTAGCCGAAGAATGAAGGACAGATTCTTATTGGATTTAAATGAGGAACAAGAAAGAAGCTATTATTTTATGTACCAGAAGTCACCAAATAGTGAGAAGAAAGAAGACAGACAAATTTATTGGAAAATTATAGAAAGACTTAAAGATTACACACACTGATATGGACTTGAATTAGTGACAGTGGGAAAGAATACTTAAAAAATGGCATGAAATTTTCTTGGTCAATTATCAAGTAAACAGAATTGGAACTGATTCTAGGGAATTAGTGTGAAGGAACTGCAGGGAAAACTCCTTGGAAGGCAAAATAATAAAATAACACAAAGAATGAAAGCCAAGGAAGTTTTAAACTTTCTCGAGAGTATGGAATCTACCATAACAGTAGAAAAGACAAAAATAATATCTAAATGGATAAAAATGAAGAGGAATTAATTGAAAATTGTGGTCCTTGAAGCAGGAAAGCCACCCAGAGGGGTGGCATGAATCCTACATTTCTGAGGAAATGATATGAATTCCTTGTCTAGAACTACAGTGTTTCAATCTTCCTTGGATAGGTGGCATTAATGGCATCAATCGGTGCCTGTACTTTGCGGTAATGTAATATGTTCTATAAGAGGCTAACCATGGTGAGCATAGGCCAGTTTTGTGATTTCCGGCTTTGAGAAAACATTTGTAAATAATAAGCCTGGAGAATATTAACTGGCACTTGAAAAAGTACAGGCCAATCAAGTCTACACAGATATGTTAATGTTGCAGTAAAGGATGAAAAGGGTAATGTGATAACATGGGCTTTCAAATGCAACTTGGCAAGCTATCACAAAAAGGATGTTAGCAAAATTCTACGCCTGGGATACAAAACCAGCTGAGAATTAGAAAGTAGAAGTGAATGTTTATTTTCATAAAAGAGAGAAGTGTCAACAGTACCTTATTAAGGCTTATGATAGAATAAACGCTATTCTTTATTAAAATCTATAATTTGATCTTACTTTAAAGTGTATAATTACAATTTTAAAGTATTTGTTTTTCAAAATATAGCAAACAATGAAAACATGGTAATAAATAGCTATGTTGGGTAAACGTGGCTGATTTGAAATTTAATGCAGAAGGAAGTGAAGTAATACATTTTGTTTGGAAGAACAAGGAGAATCAATTTACATAATTGGTACAATTTTGAAGGTGGTCAGGTGACCCCTGTATTACAGCAATTTGGGGAATGAAAATCCATCTTTACCGTAGCTTTGGGATGTGAAATCTGGGACAAAGTAAAAAAATTGCTTTTAAGGAATTTGTGTAAAGAATGTAAATCAATTAACACCTTTTTTCAATTCACATTTCTTGACACACGTGCAGATGATACAGCTTCAGATTATGAAAAATCATAATACAGACTTTTGTAGGAACACAACCATCCCCTCCTCTGTAACATGGGGATCATCTGTACAGATAGGCTGGAAAAGTTACTTAACGCATACGAGATCCTTTGCTTTATGGATGAGGCAGTTTAAAGCAAATAAGCTACGCTGATTCTTTATAAAGCAATGGTTAGGCTTCAGCCAAATTACTGAACTGGGAAAGAGATTTAATAGAGATATTTAAGATATTAAATGGTTTTGATGGACCAAATAAGAAGAAACTTATTCTCCTAGGGAAAGGGATCAGAAATGTGGAAAGATACAGTAGATATAAAGTGTTTATCAAAAGAACCAGAGGTAGCATGAAGAAACATTTTCTTATATGAGCAGTTGCTGTAATCTGGAAAACACCAAATGAAAATGTGGCATGAGCTAAGAAAAATGTATTATTCAGAAATGAACTTGCATAAACTTCAAATAAAATCTGTACAACTAGTAGAAGGTAGGAGGGATCTGAAATAATTAGATGGTTCTATCAAAAAGCTAGCACAAGCACACTGGGCTGAATGGCCTCCCTCTATGCTATAAGAATTATTACAAA
This sequence comes from Mobula birostris, assembly GCF_030028105.1. Taxonomy (NCBI): domain Eukaryota; kingdom Metazoa; phylum Chordata; class Chondrichthyes; order Myliobatiformes; family Myliobatidae; genus Mobula; species Mobula birostris. Next base: position 52,639,247 of record NC_092373.1, read on the forward strand.
GTCAACTAGTTTTGGTTATAGGTCTATTTTTGATATATAGACCTATAAACAAAAGTAGTTGACTTTGTAATAATTCTTACAGCAGAGGAGGCCATTCAGCCCAGTGTGCTTGTGCTAGCTTTTTGATAGAACCATCTAATTATTTCAGATCCTTCCTATCTTCTACTAGTTGTACAGATTTTATTAAGATAAATATTTGTTTAATTTAATTTCTTTTGCACTTAAACTGCATACATTAACCCATCCTCAGTTTATTTTCATATTTTTTGTTTTCTATGTTGTTCTTGCTGGGAATGTATAAAACAGCTGTGCTGAGTACTTCAGATGGAGAAGGCTTTATCTAAAATGTTACGAAAATATTTTGGAAAATATTTAACAAGAAAATATAGGGAATGCAATTTTGCTTTTAGACATATTTATTGAAATTGATGATTTCCTTAGTAGTAACTTACATCAGGAATATACCCAACATATCTGAATGCAATCAAAATGTGAATGCAGTGGTCTCTAAATTTAAAAGCGAATATCCAGGCAGAGGATAGATGCATTAAACACATGGAGTTTAACAGCAAAATTTATAAATAAGCAATTTTGTAGTATTATAATTCTTACCCATGACTTACCCTGTTTTTGCAAAGTTGGTCCAGTAGGTCATCACAACAGCACTTAGCATGACATCATTTTTGGAGAAATTACATGGGAAAAGTTCAGTAGCACCAATCATTGGAACCCCAAACACATAAGGAATTTCATCTCCATGAGATGCGTCAGCCCAAGCTGGCATCATGTCACTCTGGCAGTGATGGTAAAAGGCATAGAAGAAAGTAGGTGAACCAAACCCTGAATGTAGATCAGCTGTAGCCACTGCTGGTGCCACCCACTGGTGGTCAGTAAACAAAGCCAACAATGTCTTCCTGCGTGTTTCTGGATTGTGTCGGTCCGCCCAATCTGTGTACATGAATTTGATGGTCTCCCTTAGGACATCCTTGCCTTCTGGGTAACCATACAAGTTATCCACAAAATTAGATACAGCAAAGTCGAAATCACTGGCTGAAACACCATCCTCGTTGTCCACTATGTTTTCAACAAATTTATATCCCTCACCTTGATTTACTCCCAGCATGATGTCATAGTTAAGGAATTCACCCTGTTCCATTAGGATCTGAGGGTCATCTGGTATAACATCTCCATCAATGACTGGTCCAAAGGCAATATGGTATCTTGCAGGCTGTATGTCTTGTTCAACCAGTTCCTTGTACTGTTTAGAACGTAAACATTCAATCAAGCCAATGGTATCTATCATGTTGCAGCCAACCTTTGTGGCCAACTGCCTTGCGAACTTTGCTGGCTGATAGCTGACTGCCCAGCTGGACAAAGCAGTACCACTTTGTGCTATTGCTCTCTGAAAAAGGCCTGTGGACAGATATCACAAGGGGTACTAAGAAAGTCATCAAGGTTTATGATAACATATCATTGTTACACCTTATTGAGCACTAGAGGTGGCATTTGATTATCAAACTGGTTCAAAAAAGTATTATGCTTTTCAGAACTCAAAATTCCATAATGACTTAATTAACTGGTCATTGTGCCTGAGAATAACTAAAAGAAAATAAATGCACTTTTAATTATCTATGTTTGATAATTCTTTACACTTAATTTTACATCCACCTTTGGATTACTTGATGAATTAATTTAATATCTGAGGGTCGCTGTCTAATTTCTAGCCAAAATTACAGCTGGTAAAGTCACTGTAATTTTAATAGCAAGTCTGTTCATTCTAGGAATTACTGAGCAAAATGTTCCATGTTCACTGCTACTTAAGTATAATTATTAATACACATTATAATACAGGTCTATCTTCATCATGCACACAAGCATTCTATTTCACCAAAGAACACAGCTTTCAATTATAATGTAACATATTCCAAACATAGAATCCTCCATAGAGGACACCTATCTTTTTCTCTTTGCAAGTTTGCGACTTTTATGTCTTCATTCTTTTCCACTTAATATTTTGAATTAACAGGACCTACAGCCTACTACATTAAGTAGCAACTTCATTGTTTAATCTTTTCTGGTAAATAATTACAGAGACGGTAAAGTTTCTCAATCATTTTAACTGTTTACAAGGTAATTTAAACTATTTATGAATTATAATTTAGAAACAGTAAAAAAAAAGAAAAGGAGTATTTAAGGCATTCTGCTTAAACAACTGCTTAAAAGTCAACCATAAAATGCATTAGGGCATTATACATCACAGTAATTAATGGTAAAAATAAACAATATTTTATGTTATTTTATATGTTGGCCACTACAGAATTTTAGCAAAACTTCAAGACTGACTGTCAGTTTGCTGTGTAAGTGAGGCATTCTACATTCTTCTCCCAACAAACTCACATTTTAGTTAAAAAAATTCTCCACAGGAGACTACACTAAACTGCCAATTAATTGGATTGCCCAGAAACTAAATGATACTGTCTTTAACTCAAAGTGTTTTCAAGTATAACCACATCATATTTGTGGATTAATTTTAAAATACAAAACAAACAGAGAACTCTTAACACTTTAAAGAATATTTCCTTCTACTGAAGATATATTTTAACAGAGAGAAAACCAATAGAATTATTTTGAGCCTTGCAAGCCACCATCACATTAAACACATGAAAGGAGAACATTTCAGAAATTTATTTTTGATTTTCAGTTTCAAAAAATAAATAATTCACATTTACTGGACTAATTGTAAAATATTTTGAACTACATAATATAAATGTTTTCATTTCAGAAAACTACTAAAGCACTAAACTGCAATCTACATTTTAGGATAAAGTGACAAAGCAATTTCAGATCTTTTAACTCATTTTTTGTATCATGTGACAATGGTTCTGTGCATCAGCATGATAGATGATAACTGAAGGAAGATGAAGTATTTAAAACTTAAAATAGACAAATTGATCAGTGCATCAATGACTTCCCTTTGCAATGGTTTAAGGTGGAGTTCAATTCATAAATCAGCTTTCAATAAGTCATCAAAAATGTAATCATGAAAAATTTGGTCTCGTCACTTTTGCAGCACTTTCAGCACTGTGCAAGCATAAAATATATTTAAGATTATTCAATCAGACAGTGAGAATTTTGTTGTTAATATTTCAATTTTTCTGAGAGATTTTTGAACATCATATTCTATGTAAGCCTCAGTATAACAGGCTTATACCTTCCCTCATGTAATCCACAGACAGTAAAATATGAAGAAAGCAAGATGTAAATTTGTCTGATAGTTATAGGTGAAAGCCACAAATTTGCATTTCTATTAGTCTTTCAGGAGACTGTCTCCTAATTAAGTTTGTTTTTCAAAATTAAACTATAAAGTAATCACACAACAATAATGACAATGGACAAACAAAATTGATAGACAGGCAATGGGCATGCATAAGGGTGAGAATTGTATATGGAGCAAGATGCAGAAAGTAAATATGATGAACTGATGGTTGTTCGAGTTTGCTTCTACCTAAGATCTAATCTACTCTGATTGTGGTAGGCTTATGGGGTAAACAGATACTCACGCACATAAACATCTGCTTGTGACCTCGATGCTTTGACAATTTTGGATCATGCATGCAAACATTCAGACATTTTTCAAATGACAGCAAGCAGCTCATGCATTCTCAAACAAAAGATTTCTGAACCAGGCACTGAATTTTTTCCTTCATTTTATTTGAAATTCTACAATCCAATAACATCACCGATGGAAGAATGGAAGTAGAAGGTGGAGTGGCATGACAAAAGGACTTTAATATATCTGCCCGTCATTAGTAATATCATTTGGCAGCATATATTTCAAGAGTGGGTTTACTTGGACAAACAACCACTTTTATAAGAGAGGGAAATAACCAAAAACATCAGCTACTTTGATGTGCTGGTGTGCTGTTCAGAAGTCCACTAGAATTTTTATTTTGCTGTTATTTATAAAGATCAATAGGTTAGAGAAAATGTGTCACTCAAAATGTGAGCATGCACATAAGAATTGACTCAGAATAAAAAAAACATCTAATACAGCCAAAAAGTTTGCTCTTTTCTGAGTTTCAGTCAACAATTATATACGTATAAATATATACAGAGTGTCACAGGATACTAATGGCGGTGGCATGCAGACACCAAAATTGTCAAAATTTTCAACCTGCTTAATACCTTTGGTTGAATTGCTCCAACGGTTACCTTCAGAATAATGGGATAAAGTCAACAAATTGACGCAAGAAGCACCAGCGCCAGATCCAAAAACAGTTATTCTTAATGGATCGCCGCTGAAGAAAGCTATATTTTCACTAATCCATCGTAATGCTTGTATTTGATCAAGAAGCCCATAGTTTCCTTTAGCGGCTTGGTCCCCAGTACTTAAAAATCCTGCGGTAATAAAGAAGAAGGAGAGAAATTTAGAATAAAGACATAAAATATCCGAAGGTTAAAAAAATTGAGCTTTTGTCAGATATGTTTTAAGTATTCATGTCATATTTGAAATATGTAGTCTTCATGGTGTCAGAAAAATTTCAGATTTTTCAAGAAATTAAGCAATTAATAAATGTTCTAAATAAAGCTGTTTTATAACCATAGGTAATCTTCCTCCTGCAATAAAGAACTTTACTTTCTCACATGGGCTTTCTCATTAGTACCAAACATCCCTGCCCAGACCACAATTCGCTATGTTTTGGTTTAAGGTCTGGGAACTAAGTTCTCTCATAACTGCCTATATTTAATATTAACAATATCATATGGTATTCCTGAATTCCTGTTTTCAATTTCCACTTCATCAAATAATCATCATTTGGCAAAAGAGGAATTAATCAATTTGCTTTTTATCATTAGATACAAAGTAGGGTGTTTTACCATCTTTAGAGCAGAGGTCCCCAACCACCAGGCTGCAGACCGGTACCGAGCCGCAAAGCATGTGCAACCGGGCTGTGAGGAAACAATATGATTTGGCGATATGAGTCAGCTACACCTTTCCTCATTCCCTGTCATGGACACTGTTGAGCTAGAACGCACGCGAGGTCATTACGCACGCGTCATCCATGTCAGCGCGAGAAGAAGATCAACTCTTCGAGCTTGCAAATGATGGCGGGCTGAAAAGTATGTTTGTCATAACATCTCTGCCGGCATTCTGGATCAAAGTCAAGGCTAAATATCCCAAGATAGCCACGAAAGCACTGAAAACATTGCTTCCATTTCCAACATACCTCTGCAATGAATGCAACGAAAACTAAATTGCGGAATAGACTGGACATGAGGAACTCCCTTCGAGTATCGCTGTCTCCCATCACCTCTCAATGGCACTGTCTTGTTACAGGGAAACAAGCCCAGGGCTCCCACTGATGCAGCGATATTGGTGTGTTGCAATGATTTTATATGTTCATATGGGGAAAATATGCGCTGTGTGTTTAATATCCAAACGTTACTTAAAATGTTATGATGCTATTGACTTATAAGTGAGTTATAATTGACTTATCACTATATTCATGCGAGGAAAATATGCGCTGTGTGTTTAATATTAAATTAGTTAGATAAACCCTTTTAGAAACAAAATTGAGTGTATTAGCCACTTATCACCTATATTCCGGTCATGATTAACACCTCCACCCGAACAGAACCGCCAAAAACGATTTGTAAAACAAAATCGGCACGTACACGCATGCGCAAGTCATGTATGCGCACTGGTGCCCACGCAAGGCTTCATGGTCATGGTAGTCTTTCTTGGGTTAAACACAATGTACTTGACTGCTACTCTTGTCCATTGGCAACCCTACCCCCTTCCCCCGGTCGGCCAGTCCGCAAGCATATTTTCAATAATAAACTGGTCTGCGGTGCAAAAAAGGTTGGGGACCCCTGCTTTAGAGCAATAAACCAAACAGCTGCTATCAAAAGACATTGATGAAATTTTTTATCACTGGCATTTTTTTTGACAGATAAAAAATGAGTTGCTTTAATTATAATTGAGTATATCAAGTGGCTGTCTTCTCTTACTTTGAATGTTGAAAGGCAAGCTATTAGACGAACAATACAATGTTTTTCTCGGATCAATACTTGCAGTTGAGATTGGTTTACAGAATTGTATGGAACATGGGTATGACTCTAAACTGCAACCAGCGAGGAGGCTCTGATTGGGGACTTTCAGAGCTTTGGGGAAAGTGGAGTCATTCATTGCTCCCAGGGTCGCTCTGACCCGGAACGGTAGCACCTGCAAGGGTTCCTGCTCAGGATACGAGCAAAGGCCAATGGCAGATCCGGCAGGTTCAGTAACTGAACTTATGACGGCGAAGGCGGATGAGCTACGAACTCAAATGTCAATGGCTATAGTATAGGCAGATGAACATTTGGGAAGGGAAATGGTGATTTCTTCAGTTCGCCCAACGGAAGGCAAAAGCAAACCACCATTGTTAGATACTAGGTTTCCTAGAATCTATTTGCTAAGAAAACTATGGTCAAACTCACAAAGTGTATCACACAACAACAGCGTCAAGAGGATCTTCAAGACAATTCTGAAGGTGCTTCGCTCGGTAGGGTTGATTCTGGGCAGCAGGAGATCCCCGACCATCATCAAGCTGCTGCTCATAAAATTCAAGTAACACCAAAGAAAATTATTGCCACTTGGAATGTAAGAACCCTATATCAAGCAGGAAGATTGGACAATGTGATAAATGAAATGGAAAGACTAAAAATTAACATCATGGGAATTAGCAAATTTCATTGGACAGGTGTTGGAACATCTCAGAATAGAAATAAAACACTAATTTATTCTTGTGGAACATTCCATATTAATGGAGCAGGAATTCTTATGGATGAAAACATGGCAAGAAGTGTTTTAGGATATTGGGCAATATCAGAAAGAGTGCTCCTTGTTAGATTCAGAGGACAACCATTTGATTTAGCAATTATACAGGTATATGCACCAACAACAGATGGAACAAATGAGGATATAGATAAATTCTATGAAGAGCTTGAGCAAGCAAAGAATGGATGCAAATCTTAAGATATTGTTATTGTCGTGGGAGATCTAAATGCTAAAGTAGGACAAGGTGCTGATGGAAAAACCATAGAAAAATTTGGACTTGGCGAAAGAAATGAAAGAGGTGAGAAATGGGTAGAATGGTGCAAGATGAATAATCAGGTCATTATGAATACCTACTTTAAAAACCATCCAAGACGATTGTGGACCTGGAAAAGTCCAGGTGATAACACTAGAAATCAAACTGACTTTATTACTATAAACCAAAGATTTAGAAACTCAGTGACTCAATGCAAAACATATCCAGGTACAGACTGTAATAGTGACCATAACCCAGTAGTATGTCATGTAAAAGTAAAACTTAAAATACTAAAGAAGCAACCCTGAACATTCCCTTGACTACTTGCAATTAATTAAAGAAGAAAACTTAAGACAAAAATGTACAATTGAAGTAAGGAATAGATTTCAAAGTCTAGAAATAGAATTTGTTGAAGATGATAGCAATCATGCAAATGAAGTTTAACTCTCTGAAGGATGCCTTGGTAGAATCAGCAAGGTCAGTGATTCCTAAAAAAGAAAAAAGCACAAAGAATAAATAGATGACAGATGAAATTAAAAATCTAATGGAAGAAAGGAGACTGAAGAAAGCAAATCCTATGGAATATAAGTCCTTAGATAAAAAAGTTAAAAGCATATGTCAAAAAGCCAGAGAAGAATGATTAAACCAGGAATCTGAGCAACTAGAGTGAATCCAAACACGAGGAAATCTGCAGATGCTGGAAATTCAAGCAACACACACAAAATGCTGGTGGAACGCAGCAGGCCAGGCAGCATCTATAGGAAGAGGTACAGTTGACGTTTCGGGCCGAGACCTTTCATCAGGACTAACTGAAAGAAGACGTAGTCAGAGATTTGAAAGTGGGAGGGGGAGAGGAAGGTCGGAATGATAGGAGAAGACGGGAGGGGGAGGGATAGAGCTAAGAGCTGGAAAGTTAATTGGCAAAAGGGATACAAGGCTGGAGAAGGGAGAGGATCATGGGATGGGAGGCCTAGGGGGAAAGAAAGGGGGAGGGGAGCACCAGAGGAAGATATAGTGAATGGGAGAGAGGGAGAAAAAAAGAGAAAGAAAGGGAGAAAAAAAACTAAATAAGGGATGGGGTAAGAAGGGGAGGAGGGGCATTAACGGAAGTTAGAGAAGTCAATGTTCATGCCATCAGGTTGGAGGCTACTCAGATGGAATATAAGGTGTTGTTCCTCCAACCTGAGTGTGGCTTCATCTTGATAGTAGAGAAGGCCAAGGATGGACATATCTGAATGGGAATGAGGCATGCAATTAAAATGAGTGGCCACTGGGAGATCCTGATTTCTCTGGCAGAGCATAGGTGTTCAACTAGAAAGAATCCCTATTACTGATCCAAAAAGGGTACATCAACAAATCAAGAATAGCACTGGTAAAAAGCTCTTCTGTTCTTCAGGTGGATGTTTGAAAGCAAAGGACGGTACCATTATCATGGAAAAAGAGGAGATTATGAACAGATGGACTGAGTATATTCAGGAATTGTTTGAAGATGATCGAGGCAAAAAACCAGAAATTAAGAAGAACATTGGAGGTCCAAGTATTTTAAAATCTGAAGTTCGTAAAGCAATAAATAAGATGAGAAAAGGAAAGGCAGCAGGTCCTGATAAATTAGTAAAAAAACAAATTATCGCCCTTGAAGATTATGGAATTGAAAAACTTACTGATTTAATCAATGACATTCATGAGACTGGAAATAATAACAGAAGAGATGAAAAAATCAGTATTTATCACTCTTCCTAAGAAACCTGGAGCAATAGAATGTGAATTATATAGGACAATAAGTTTAATGAGTCATATCACTAAGATACTTCTAACAATTTTGAGACAAGAGCTAAAAGTAAGATACAAGTTGAAATAGGTAAAGAACAATGTGGTCTTGTGAAAGACAAAGGTACAAGAAATGTGATATTGATGTTAAGGATACTATCAGAATGAGCTATTCAAGTGCAAAAAGATTTGGTTGTTTGTTTCATTGACTACACAAAAGCATTTGATAAAGTGAAGCACAGTAAGTTATTTGAAGTATTACTGGAAACTCTAGATCTAGATTCGAAAGACCTCCACCTAATCAGAAATCTGTACTGGGAACAAACTGCCACTGTAAGAATAGATGGAGAAGCGAGTCAGTTTACGGAAATCAAGAGAGCCATTAGACAAGGCTGTGTTTTCTCCCGTGATTTGTTTCACTGTACACATTAAACAACACTGTATTACAAAAAATAAGAGACATCTTGGGAATCAAAGTTGGTGGTGAAAACATCAATATTTTCAGATATGTGGATGACACTGTGTTAATTGCAAGTACGGAGTAAGAACTACAAAACTTAATTGATATAGTTGTTGAAGAAAGTGCAAAAATGAGTCTATCTATCAATTGCAAAAAGACAGAATGAATGGTGATATCCAAATAGAAGGAGAATTCTATCTGCAGGCTGAAAATAAATAGGGAAGACATAAAGCAAGTACGGGTGTCCCCCGCTTTTTGAACGTTCGCTTTATGAAACCTCACTGTTATGAAAGACTTACATTAGTTCCCTGTTTTCGCTAACAGAAGGTGTTTTCAGTGTTACGAAGAAAGGCAGCGTGCGATAAAAAAAGCAGCGCGCGCTCCAAGCAGCCACCCTCCCCCGGATTCGGAATGGCATTCTCGCCAGCATTGCATAAACACGTACCTGTGAGCAGCCGTTAGCAAGATGAGTTCTAAAGTATTGGAAAAGCCTAAAAGAGCTCGTAAGGGTGTTACACTTAGCGTAAAACTAGACATAATTAAGCGTTTCAATCGTGGTGAACGAAGCAAGGACAAAGTGAGTTTGGCTTGTGGAAGTTGACAAAGATGATGTTGAAGAGGTTTGGCAACCCATGACCAAGAACTGACAGATGAAGAGCTGATGCAAATGGAAGAGGAAAAGATAACAATCAAAACCAAATTCAGTAGTGAAAGTGATGACATCCAGGAACTCAACGTGAAGCAACTACGTGAGATTTTTGCTGCAATGATAAAGTACGACTTTAATTTTGAAAGGGTACGTCGGTTTAGGGCATATTTGCAAGATGGTTTAGGTGCTTACAAAGAACTGTATGATAGAAAAATGCGCGAGGCTCAGCAGTCAAGCAAGCCTTCCACATCAGCCACAGCAGACGACGAACCTCGACCATCAACAATGAGGCAGGCAGACATGGGAGAAGGTGACCTGCCTGCCCTAATGGAAACAGATGACGATGAGATGACACCCCAGTGTCCCACCACCCCAACCCCCAGGCTGCTGACAGATACCGATTCGCGGAGAATGCAGTGATAGCCGGGAGGCACACAGCACATCTTTAAGAAAAAAGCCGAAATAAACATGCTAATTAATTACGTGCCGCTCAGCACGTAAATGTCGGCCCAGATTAGAGGTGATTGCCTCTGATCTCGGCCAACAATTACGTGCCCGGCGGCACCTAATTAATTAGCATGTTTATTTCGGCTTTTTTCTTAAGAATGTGCTGTGGTGCCTCCCGGCTACCGCTGCATTCTCCGTGAATCGGTATCGGTTCACTGCCCAGAGGGTGGGGGCCACTGCAGCACCCAAACTCCGATGACTCAGCCTAACACACCATCATCAGTGTGCTCGGCACTGTCTTCCCAATTCCCGTAAGTGATTCTACACTGTACGTACATTCTTTCTACTTTATATAGGCTGTATATTTTTATGTGTTATTTGGTATGATTTGGCAGCTTCATAGCTTAAAGGTTACTGGAGAGAGTATTTCTGCCAACAGCGCTTGCGTGAGATTTTCTGCGGAGAGCGCTTGCGTGAGATTTTTGCTATGGAGAATAATGCCTGCAATGATTGTGGAAAAGTATTTCTACTTTATATAGACTGTGTATTTATCATATCATTCCTGCTTTTACTATATGTTACTGTTATTTTAGGTTTTATGTGTTATTTGGCATGATTTGGTAGGTTATTTTTGGGTCTGCGAACGCTCACAAAATTTTCCCATATAAATAAATGGTAATTGCTTCTTCGCTTTATGACATTCCGGCTTACGAACCGTTTCATAGGAACGCTCTACCTTCGGATGGCGGGGGGAACCTGTACAGAACTTTTGCTACTTAGGAAGCTGGGTGACATCAGATGGCAGATGCAACATGGACATCAAAAGAAGAATGGGAATGGCAAAAGACACCTTTATGGGAATGAAGAGTATACTGACCAATACTAAACTAGGCACGACAACCCACCTCAGAGTACTGAAATGTTACGTTTATCCCGTTATGTAATATGGATCAGAATGTTGACAATAATGTAGTAACATGAGGAAACGAATTGAAGCAGCAGAGATGTGGTTTTTGAGGAGGATACAAAGAATATCATGGATGAAATGAATATCTAATGAGGATGTCATGAACAGAGCAAACACAAAAAGAGAAATAATGTATGAGATCATGAAAAGGCAACGTAACTTCATTGGACGGGTGATTAGGAAAGAGGAGTTAGAATGCATGGTAATTATGGGAAAGATTGAAGGGAAGAAAGCAAAAGGAAGGCAAAGACAAATGATGATGGAGACAGCAGCCAGAGAACTGGAAATGAATACCAATAAATTGATCCACTTGACCCAAAACAGGAGTGTGTGGGCCATGGTAATCAAAGCTCAAAATGGGCATGGCACCTGATGATGATGATGGAACATACTCATTATGAATTGTCAGTCCATCTTAAATTGCACCAAAATTATTTTTCCATTAACTTCAATGGCAAAATAAAATAGGGTACTGTGTAAAAAAGACTGACAATTTGCTACAAGCCTGTGGAAGGCAACAGTGTAAACTAATCTCACTTCCTTAGTCCTGAAAGCAGATCTATTTTGTGAGGAATATTTGCACCAGTTTGTCACAGCACCATTGGTACATGCTTTTCAAGCTTTGGAGGTATCAATTTCATTGCTTTGCCCATTGTCATGCATTAAGCACGAATAATTCAACAAGTAAGCAGTTCTAATAGACCATAAGACAAAGGAGCAGAATTGGGCCATTTGCCCCACCGAATCTGCTCTGCCACTCCATCGTGGCTGATTTATTGTCCCTCTCAACACTATTCTCTTGGTTTCTCCCTGTAACTTATTATTTTCAAGATAATTATGGAGAAGAATATGACTGGTCCTCAGAATGAGTTTCTAAATTGAAGAAAGGCCCATTTTGATGGCATCAGAAAGAATGTGGCAAGTGTGGATGAAGATAGGTTGCTTTCTGGCAAAGGGATACTTGGAGGCATTCAAAAGTGAAATTCTGAGACAGCAGGGTTTGTATGTTCCTGTTAGAATAAAAGGCAAACCTAGTTTTCGAGGGTGATTGAGGCCTGGTTTAGAAGATGAAGGGTGTGCATAGCAGGCAGAGGCAGCAAGGAACAAATGAAATGCTTGAGGAGTATAAGAAATGCAAGAGAACACTTAAGAGAGAAATCAGGAGGGCTAAAAGAGGACATGGGATTACTTTAGAAGACAAGATGAAGGAGAATCCCAAGGGCCTCTGCAGATATATTAAGAGCAAAATGATAGCAAGGGACAAAATTAGTGCACTTGAAGATCAGCATGGTCATCTATACATGGAACTGAAAGTGACTGGGGAGATCTTTAAGTGGATTTTTTCTGCATCTCTATTTACTCAGGAGATAGACACAGAATCTACAGTACTCAGGCATAACATAACTGAGATGGTGGATTAAAGAAGAGGAGGTGCTTGCTTTCTTGAGGCAAATTAACATGGATAAGTCCCCAGCACCTGACCAAGTTTCCCCTTGGACCTTGTGGGAGGCTATTGCAGAAGTTGTAGTGGATTGGCAGAAGTATTTAAATTGTTCTTAGCCACAGTGAGGTGCCGGAAGACTAGAGTTTAGTTAATATTGTTCTGATTTTCAAGGAAGCCTCTAAGAATAAGCCAGGAAATTATAAGCAGGTGAGTTTGACGTTAGTAATGAGTAAGTTATTGGAAGGTATTCTGAGGGACTGGATATGTAAGTATTTGGACAGACAGGGCCTGATTAGGAGTAGTTAACATGGTGTGTAGTAGGTCATGTTCAACCAAACCTTTGGAGTTTTTCAAGGTGGTTCCCAGGAAGGTTAATGAAGGAAAGACAATGGATATTGTCTACATGGACTTTAGCAAGGCCTTTAGTAGGACTTTAACAAAGTCTCACATAGGAGGCTGGTCAAGTAAGTTCAGTCGCTTTGCATTCAGGATGAGGTAGTAAATTGGATTCAACATTAGCTTTGAGGAAGAAGCCAGAGAGTGGCATTAGATGGTTGCCTCTCTGATTGCAGGCCAGTTACTACTGGTGTTCCACAGGGATTGGTGCTGGGTCCATAGCTGCTTGTTATTTATATCAATGATTTGGTGCTGCACACTGGGAGGACAAATCAGCATGGGACTTACACAATGAATGGCAGGGCACTGAGGAATACGGTAGAATAGAGGGATCTGGCAACACAGATTCATAATTCCTTGAAAGTGGCTTCACAGGTACATAGGGTCACAAAGAAAGTTGTTGGCACATTGGCCTTCGTAAGTCAATGTATTGAGTACAGGAGTTGGGATGTTATGTTGGAATTGTATAAGACATTGGTGAGGCTAATTTGGAGTACTATATGCAGTTTTGGTCAGGAAAATTGTAAATGAGATTGAAAGAGTGAAGAGAAAATGTACAAGGATGCTGCTGGGGCTTGAGGACCTGAGTTATAGGGAAAGGTTGAACAGGGTAAGGTTTTATTTTTAAGTAGAGGAGAGTGATGGGAGATTTAACAAAGAGATATACGAAATTATGAAGGTATGGATAGAGTTATGCAAGAAAGCTTTTTCCACTGAGGTTGGGTGAGACTAGAACTAGAGGTCGTGGCTGAAGGGTGAAAGATGAAATATTTAAGGGAGACCTGAGGGGAAACTTTTTCACTCAGAGATTGGTGTGAGAGTGTGGCAACTGAAATGATGGATGGGGGTTTGATCACAACATTTAAGAGCAGTGCGTGGATGGAAAGTGTACGGATGCCTGTGGTCCAGGTGTGGGTCAATGGAAATGGATAGGCTGAAAGGCCTGTTTCTGTGCTGTAATACTCTACCACCATAAGTGATATGCAGCTGCAACAACTAACCAGTGCTGACTGACGTCATACTTGCACCTCTTAAGTCACTGCAAGATGTCCTTGAACCATGAAGCAGGAGAAGGAAACCAGAGGTCCATGAGCCAGTCTTCCTCGGAGGATCAGAGGTGGAGAGGGTCAATAACTTTAAATTCCTGGGTGTCACTACCTCAGAGAACTTTCCCTTGACCCATCATATAAATATAATCGCAAAGAAGCATGACAGGGCCATCTAGTTCCTCAGGACTCTGTAGAGATTTGGCAAGTAATTAAAAAACCTTGACAAACTTCGATACATGTGTGGTGAAAATTGTGCTGACTGGCCATTATAGCTTGGAATGGGAACACCATCAATGCCTTGGGGGGGAAAATCCTACAAATGCTTGTGGATTTGGCTCAATACATCACAGGCAAAATCCTCCCAACCATTGAGCACATCTACATGAAATGTTGCTGTAGAAAAGCAGCATCCATCGTCAAAGATCCTCACCACCCATGCCATGTTCTCTTCTCACTGCAGTCATCAGGTAGAAAGTACAGGTGCCTCAGGACTCACACCATGAGGTTCAAGAACAGTTATTACCTCTCTATCATCAGGCTCTTGAACAAAAGGGGATAACAACACTCATTCTATTTCTGGTGTGCCCACAAGGACTCTTTATGTTATTATTTCATGCTCTTATTATTTATTGCTATTTATTTATATTTGCATTTGCACAGTTTGTTGTTAATTGATCCTGCTTACAGTTACTATTCTATAGATTTGCTAAGTATGTCTGCACTAAAAAGAATCTTAGGGTCGTATGTGGTGACATGTATGTACTCTGATAATAAATTTTACTTTGGACTTTTGAACCATTTGGAAACAGAGCACAGAGAAATGATAGGCAAGAAAGGACATGTGTTTTGTGGATGTAATGCATGACAATTCTTTGCAAAGGTCAATCTGCCCTGCATTGATATAAATGACTGGCAAGGTAGACTGTATTTGGGAAACATTAGATTATATATTTTGGTAATAAAATAAAAATGAACATGGTTTCTATATGATGAGATGTCTACTTGCCAAGTTAGTAGAGCGATAGTCACACACCAGTTCAGTGCTGGAAGATTCAGATACAGATGTTATTGGGGCAGCCTTTTGAAAAAGATTGTAAAAAATACAGATTGAGGTGCTCTAGTTTAGCCAAGAGGCTGCATGAGTCACAAAACATACAGTATGATTAAAGGTCTAACCTTTAATCCTAAACACGAGGAATTCTGCAGATGCTGGAAATTCAAGCAATACACATCAAAGTTGCAGGTGAACGCAGCAGGCCAGGCAGCATCTCTAGTAAGAGGTACAGTCGATGTTTCGGGCCGAGACCCTTCGTTAGTCCTGACGAAGGGTCTCAGCCCGAAACGTCGACTGTACCTCTTCCTAGAGACGCTGCCTGGCCTGCTGCATTCACCAGCAACTTTGAACCTTTAATCCTATATGGTTTATCAAAAGATTACCATTATTTTCACATGAACATCAAATCCTACAGTGAAGTATGTTGCTTTGCATCAAATCAAATCAGCAAAAACTGTGCTGGGCAACCTGCAAGTGTTGCCACACATCCAGTGCCAATACAGCTGGCCACAGCTCACAACCCTAACCATATGTCTTTGGAAGGTGAGTGGAAACTGGAGCACCTGGAAGAAATCTACATGGTCACGGGGAGAATCTGATGATACAATGCAACCTTCTCCTGTGATGGGAATAAAGTTTCCTTCTGTTACTGCCATCTCCATCTCAGTGCAGGTGTGGTATCAATGTTGGACTTCAGTAATATTCTAGGATAGTTCATGGGCTTGGCAGTACTGTAGCCCTCTTCTACCTAGATGAAGTAAAACCTTATTCAGAGTGGACATGTAGATCCTGCCAAATCCATATCCCTCCTGCTGTTTATTTAGTTTTAAGCTAACTTCTCTTATAGACCGGAGGGACCCCACTGGGCTCAGTGTGCTGCAGACTGTGAAATGTGCTGTACATTAGTAGTAGCCTTGGATGATCCAGAGCTTCTGTCACCAGTAACTTAGAAAATCTTAGCTTCTGGACATCTGGGCAGGCAGGAGGAGAAGATGGTTTTTGTCAGTTTTTCAGTCAGTTTGTCATGTGTTTCTGTGATATCATTCTGGAGAAACATTGTATCATTTCTTAATGCATGTATTACTAAATGACAATAAAAGAGGACTGTGTGTCCTCATAATCTAATCTAATCCTTTGATAGTTGGAGGAAGAAATTTGTCTCCTGATAACTTCTAGCCAGACTTCTGCAGCTCATCCTTCAGTCTCACTTGGCAAAAACCTTCCTGCCCTTTCCCCCTTCATTCACAGGTTATGCCAGCAACCGGAGGACCATTACTAATTTTTAGCACTCTTAGCAATAAGAAGAGGCAATCATGTACTTATTGATCATCCAGACTCAAAGGAAATTCAACTTCACAATTGATTTCTGCCCCATAGAATGAACAGAGCTCAGATCTAACAAATCTGTAAGTGATTGTTTTAAAGCAGTTGTCTTTAAAGAGTACAGATACATTCTCCTAGTGTTAATTAACTTCCCTGTGTGTAGTCCCGACTGGGCCTAAATGTGATCCCATTTCACAGTGAATTCACATACACTTGAACATTGTATGTAGATGGACAACACACACATGTATTCCTCTTCCTACAGATGCTACCTGGCCTGCTGCGTTCACCAGCAACTTTGATGTGTGTTGCTTGAATTTCCAGCATCTGCAGAATTCCTGTTGTTTGCATGTATTCTTTGTTTTTTCTCACAGCTTGAAAGCTTTGATCAAATTTTCCACAATGTACCTTATCTGCCTTTAGTTCCCAACTGTGTATTGTGATCAGTGCACAACAAATCAGTTACAAAGTCTTTAAACAACATGAATTTATATGCTGCATACACTTAAAATTGTAAGGTGAAGTCATTTCAAAGTCGAAATGTTTTGGATCCTTAAAATTTAATCGAAATTAATAGTCAAGAATATTGCAGGGACAAAGTTGGCTGGACTGTGGTCACTAGCTTCCACTTCCACTCACATTCCTGGGCCAGATGTGGAAGGCCTATTTTGTCTCCTCATCTTGGAGCCTGGTGGTGGCTCAAATGATGTCAGGACTTGGGCATCATGGCATACAGGTCCCAACACCAAAATACACTCTTTGATGGGTACCCAACCTGGGGCCAAAATCTGGCAGCTGCAAAGGATGCTACTGAATTTTAAAGCTAATAAATGCATCTGACATGCCAAAGCATTTAATAACTAATACAGTGGATTTTGAACCAGTATATTTTGGCTCAATTAAGCAGCGGTCCCAATTAGCTGAAGTTTCATGTAAATAGTTAAAGGTACAAGAAGAACTAACTACTGCTTAACTGAGTAACAGTTAATTCAAATTGTCTGAATTCAAATAAAAAACAGAATAAATTAGAACACTACCAAAGCTACTAGAGTACTATAAAACTGTGCATATGTTCCTAATAGTTATTGACAGAAGAATTCATTTGGTGTAAGCTCATGTGTTCTTTTGATTGACTGTAAATGAATAATTTTGGTGCAGACACCTAGTGCAGTTAGTGAGCTGCATTTGAACAGTGCTTTCAATGATTGCATCCTCCAAACGTTCATTCTAAGTGTAACATTCAAGATGATCATCAATATTTTCAAATTCTTCATAGGGCCTAACTTGTTGATGCAGTGAAATCCTTTCATTTTCACTCCCAGCTGTTTCTGGCATCTCCAAGCGTCAATGCTTGAAGCCAGAGTGAGGAAAGTGAGGAATTGTCTTACTGTTTATTCCTCACCTACTATTAGTGACAAAAATCACTGCTTTTTGAAAACACACACCACAAAATTTAAGAACTGCTTGCTCTAAGCATAGTGAGGTTTCTAATGGCCATACAACGTGCTTGTGACTGACTAGTTAGAAAATGTTCGGCAACATTCTCCTGGCTAAGTTAAGCAGCAGAGTTCCTCTGGACTGCTTCAATTTGCTATTGTCCTAGATTTGAAAAAAAAAACAAAACCAATTTTACAAATCCATTTAATTGAAACATTTTAATCATTTGCATTAACAACAATGCTACCTGCTAACAAAACATTCTCTCATTTTGATTCTTAATTGGTTTTGAATTATATTTGTTGCCTGAACCATGAACATATGTGAAAATTAAAAATATCAGTGGGAACATCAGTGTAGTTGAAATCCAACAAAATAATCTAAACACCGGTTTCAGGAATTTGCCATCTGCCTGAAAGAAGAAAATCCCAATTAAGACATGTATTTGAAAAGACATTCCAATTCCTGAGGAATATAAATGTAAAATGTAGATGTAAAAGAGCATCTGCTCAAAATCTGTATTAAAATCCATGTAAACTCACTCTTATTTATTAAAGAAAGCCAGTGGTATCATTAATTTCCCTCAAATTAACTGAGAATAGTGGTGTTCTTTCATATCTCCTACAATTCCATACGGGTACCTTAATTAAGGAATAATTGGACAGGGAAGAATTGTAAATTCACAGATTATTTGTCAATTATGACAAATTACTGTTTCCATTATTATGGAAATCTAGAGCACTGCTCATTTTCTCAAGTGAAAGTCTTCTTGCTTGATATTCAGTTGCAACAAATGCTTTTCAGGGATGTCAATATAACTACCTATGCAACACACAAAATGTTGGAGGCATTCAGCAGGTCAGGCAGGTTGCATCCATGGAAACAGTCAATGTTTCGGGCTGAGACCCTTCTTTAGGACTTGGATTTTCCAGCTTCTGAAGAATTTCTCATACTTATAACTGCCTATGGTTTAAAATTCAACTTGCACTTATAAATAATCTTCAATGAAGTCAAATTTCCCAACCACTTAACAACTCTATTCATTGAAATACTAACAGAGCCAAAAGAGGCATGAGAACTGGTGTCCAAAGCCTTAGTCAAAAAGCAAAATTTTAAAGAACTCTTTAAAAAGTGATGGGCTGGAGGGGAAAAAGAGAGAGAATTCCTGATGTTCTGGTCTAGACTGAAAATAGGTTCCCAGTTGTGAGCCAAGAAAGCAAGGAGATTCAGAAGATCATGGTTTAAGGAGACTGGAGCTTTTAAAAGATAGTATTTACAAAGGTGAAAAAAGGCCATCATACTCTGGACCACAGATCACATAGTCTCCAACTCTGGTTCGGAAGGCCCTGGACACCTCTAGACCGCAGATACCATCATCACCAGCTCCGGCTCCAAATAGCCTGGGTGGCTCCAAACCGTGGATACCACTATCACCAAATCTGGCTCCAATAACCCCGGGCGGCTGAAGACCATGGATACCATCATTGCCAATTCTGGCTCCAATGACCCTGGATATCATCGTCACCAACTCCTGCTCCCTCGACTCGGGGTGGCTTCAGACCACAGATACTACAGTCCATAACTTTGGTTCCAATGACCCGGCACATTTAGACTGTAAATTATGCAGCCTCTAGTTCTAGTTCCAGCTCTAGCCCCAAACCCTGTCACATCCAGGCCAAGACCTTCCACGCTGCAAATGGGCCCCTAGGCTCCCCTTCCCCTACACTACTCCCCAGCCCCAGGCTCAGACTCCCTTGTCACCTCTTGGTTTCCCAGAGCCTCCACCCTCTCCCCCCACCCCCAACACCACCAGCTCTTATCCCTCTGATCCCAGCTCTAACCCCTGCCGTGTCTTCACCATTCCGTCCAAACTTCCCCTCTGAGACAAAGTTCTGTCCTCAGCAAGGGCTTTGCCTTTGTCCCCCCTTCACCTGCACCTCAGTGAGTTCTGCATCCACCACAATGCCGAGCTCTTCTTCTGTCGCCTCTTTCTCCTTTTTTGACAAAAACTTCCACCCCGATGATCCCTTCTCCTGTCTAAAAACCATCTTCTCTTCTTGTATACCCCACTCCAGTTCCCTGTCTGCTCTGGATCTTTTCTTCTAATTGTTGACAAGCCTTCAACCAGCTTGATTTTAGCACTCTTCTCCCCTCCTCAAACTTTATCCCCTCTGAACACTCTGCTCTCCACACCAATCCCAACTTAACCATCAAACATTGAGACAAAGGGGATGCTGTTGTATTGCTGATTGTCCTTGCAGAGGCCAAGCATCATCTCCTAGATACCTCCTCTTTGGACCCCACTCTGGACCATCAGGCCACTGTCTCCAACTCCATTACTGATCTCATCAACTCTGGAGATCTCCCATCTATTGCCACCAAAATTAGTTCCCTTACCCAGTACTGCTTGTGTCTACCTCCTATTCAAAATCCACAAACCTAACTGTTGGAATAGGCCCATTGTCTCTGCTTGCTCCTATCCCACTATACTCATGTCCACATACCATGACCCCGTTCTCTTTCCCTCGGTTCACTCCTGTCCCATCTGCATCCATAACACCTCACATGCTCTCGATCCCAGCAACCTTCATTTTCCTAGCCATGGCCACCTCATTTTCACCAGGGAAGAACAGTCCTTATACATTTCTATGCCCCATTAAGAAGGGCTTAAAGCTCTCTGCTACTTTTCAACAAAAGACCCAACCGGAACTGATTCCATTCAACTACAACCATCCTTCATTTGGTAGAACTGGTCCTCACTCTCATCAGTTTCTTTTTCTTGTCAGGTAAAGTAGAGGAAGCATGACAAAAAAGCACAGCAGTGGAGATGAATCAGCAGCAAATGATATTTTACTAATAAACTGCAAAATAGTAAGCCATGAGGGGCCACAAAGCAAAAGAGAAAGCAGATACTTAACATGACAAGATAACTAAAGAGTAGGGGCAACTGGTTGAGGCCATCTGGTGTAATAAGTGAACAAAGGTCCGTGGCTGACAGCTGGGTTTGACTAGGCCACAGGTGATGAGTTGGAAATGAGTGGCAGGTGCCCACAAGGGCCCCAGCTATGCTTAACTTTTCATTGCCTACATGGAACTGTCCATGTTCCAAGCCTTCCCTGGTAATGATCCCCAACTCTTTCTACGCTACATTGATGACTGCCTTGATGCCACTTCATGCACCCATATAGAGCTTGTCAATTTCATCAAATTAGCCTCCAACTTGCACACTGCCCTTAAATTTACTTGGTCCATTTCTGACACCTCTCCCCGCCATTTCTCAATTGCTATGGAGACAAACAGACTACTGGTGTCTTTCATAAAGCTACCGATTCCCACAGCTATCTTGACTATACCTATTCCCACCCTAGCTCCTGTAAAAATGCTACTCCCTTTCTCATTTCCTTCATCTCCATTGCATCTCTGGCTAGGAAGATGCTTCCCTTTCCAGGGTATTAAAGATGTCCTCCTTCTTCAAAGAAAGGGGTTTCCCTTCTTCTACCATTGATGCTTCCCTCACCTGCATCTCCTTCACTTCCCGGACATCTGCGCTCACTCATCTTCCTGCCACTTTAACAGGAATAGAGTTCCTTGCCCTCACTCATCACCCCCATAAGCTTCCACATCCAACACATCATTCTCCAGAACTTCTTCTATCTTCAATAGGATCCTACCGCCATACATCCTTACTCCCCCTGCCCCCACCAACTCTGCTTTCTGCAGGGATGACTCCCTCCACGATTCCCTTGTCCTTTCGCCCATCCCCACTAATCCCTTCTGCCCACTCTCAAGGTAGAGAAGCAACACATTATATTTCGCCTAGATAGCCTCCACCCTAAAGGTGTGAACATTGATTTCTACTTCCGGTATTCTTTTTTCTCCCCCTTCACTCTTCTTCTGCTCTGCACTCTAAGATCTTACCTCTTCTCCTCACCTGCCTCCTCATTCTGGTGCCCCTCCTCCTCTTTCTCCCATGGTCTACTCTTGTCTCCTATCAGATTCCTTTGTTTCCAGCCCTTTTCCTTTTCCATCTATTATCTCCCAGCCTCTTTCTTCATTCCCCCCTCCCCACCCACCTAGCTTTACTTATTACTTTCTAGCTTGTCACTCTTCCCCTTCCCACACCTTTTTTATTCTGGCATCTTCCCCCTTCCTTTCCAGTCCTGATAAAGGGTCTCTGCCTGAAATACTGACTGTTTATTCATTTCCATAGATGCTGCCTGACCTACTGAGTTCCTCCAGCATTTTGTGTGTGTTGTGGTAGTGCACTCCTCTGTCTTAAATTGTTCTTGTTTATAAACTCTTTTGTATTACCATTGGTAATTCAGCAACATCAGTGGACTTTGCTACCAATATTTGTAGTGTCAGTATCTTTACCACAGTTGCTCTTATATGAAGAATACTGGGCTGCAAAAGGAATGGTTGGAAATTGTACATTCTTAATACAACATCTTATTTAATCTGATGCACATTTCCTATATCTTAAGTAATTTGCAATTGTATAAAGTAATCTGAAAAGCTAACCGGCTGCATTATTTTTGTCCTGCCTAAAGTTTACCTTGTTACTAGGCTAGAAAATGCAATTGGTGTGACAAGCATTCCAGCGAAAACTGAGACCAGATGACAGTTATTTATAGCAATGCTCAGCTGTAGGTCCAGATTTCCACTCTTTTGCTGATTTTTTAAACTTCCGCAGACTTAAAAAGACCCAAAATGTGTAACTAGTAGAATATATAAAATACAAGAGGTTCTGAAAGTCTCCACAGTGGAACTAAATATCACACAATCCTAAGTACTGCATAGATTTTTTTGAAGCGGTTTCATAGACTTTGGCTTGAGTCTATTGTGGAGACTGAATTATATTTCCTTGTTTGGTTAATGACAAAAAGATGCATAGAAGTGGCAGTACAACTGCGACAACTATTATCACAACTGTTGAGGCAACACTTGTAACAACCTTCACAGAAATCACTATACCTTTGTGATGCTGAGTATTTTATGTTTAAAGAGACTGTCAATCTCAGGTTTTCAATGGGGTGCAGTTAGAATGCTGGAAGAACTCACTGTGTGAAGTACCATCCATCAAAGGATTTCCTCTACCATTGATGCTCCCTCACCTGCATCTCCTTCACTTTCCGGACACTCCAGGTTGTTTTTTTATTAACAACCTGGATGTGGGGGTAGAAGGGTGGGTTGGCAAGTTTGCAGACGACACAAAGGTTGGTGGTGTTGTAGATAGTGTAGAGCATTGTCGAAGATTGCAGAGAGACATTGATAGGATGCGGAAGTGGGCTGAGAAGTGGCAGATGGAGTCCAACCCACAGAAGTGTGAGGTGGTACACTTTGGAAGGACAAACTCCAAGGCAAAGTACAAAGTAAATGGCAGGATACGTGGTAGTGTGGAGGAGCAGAGGGATCTCGGGGTACATGTCCACAGATCCCTGAAAGTTGCCTCACAGGTAGATAGGGTAGTCAAGAAAGCTTATGGGGTGTTAGCTTTCATAAGTCGAGCGATAGAGTTTAAGAGTCGTTCTGCCCCAGAAGGCTGTGGAGGCCAAGTCTCTGAATGCTTTCAAAAAAGAGATGGATAGAGCTCTTAAAGATAGCGGAATCAAAGGTTACAGGGATAGGGCAGGAACTGGATACTGATAGTGGATGATCAGCCATGATCACAGTGAATGGCGGTGCTGGCTCGAAGGGCCGAATGGCCTACTCCTGCACCTATTATCTATTGTCTATTGTAATGATGCAGCTCTATAAAACTCTGGTTAGGCCACACTTGGAGTACTGTGTCCAGTTCTGGTCGCCTCACTATAGGAAGGATGTGGAAGCATTGGAAAGGGTACAGAGGAGATTTACCAGGATGCTGCCTGGTTTAGAGAGTATGGATTATGATCAGAGATTAAGGGAGCCAGGGCTTTACTCTTTGGAGAGAAGGAGGATGAGAGGAGACACGATAGAAGTGTACAAGATATTAAGAGGAATGGGGTATATTGGGTGTCAGGGAGGGGTAGCACCTCTGGTGGGGGAACATGTCGCATCCTTTTCAGGGCGGTTAGTCCACCTTTGGTCCCCACCTGGCACTCAGCTCTCACCTGTGGCTCCCCGTAGCTGTTTGCATGCGACAGCGGCCACACCCCAGGCAACGGCTTCGACAAGCCGGCTAAACCAGGTGAGGGTAGCCGACGGGTCTCAAACCCTCGGTGAGATAGGGAGTTGTCTATCCCAGCATGTGAAGACAGACTCCGGCAGATTGAGCGGACGAGACTAATGGAAGGTCCAACGGTCAAGAAGGTGGTCTCTGCAAGCGTCGTGGAATGTATAGAGCAGGACAAGACACAGAAGATGTCCTGGTCGTCCACTGCGCCTAGTCCCATCTCCAGCCATCTAGACTCTGTCTTGCCACTGGACCCAGATGGGAATTGGGAAGAGAGAGTGAGGCTGATGCTGCGCAACTCTCCCTCACTTAAATCCAAATCACGCGCTAGTCTCGACACCATCATTATGGTGTCGAGGTCCTCATCGACGTCAACGATGGACGAACAACATTAAGAGGAATAGATAAAGTGGATAGCCAGTGCCTCTTCTCCAGGGCACCACTGCTCAATACATGAGGACATGGCTTTAAGGTAAGGGGTGCGAAGTTCAAGGGGGAGATTAGAGGAAGGTTTTTTACTCAGAGAGTAGTTGGTGCGTGGAATGCACTGCCTGAGTCAGTGGTGGAGGCAGATACACTAGTGAAGTTTAAGAGACTACTAGACAGGTATATGGAGGAATTTAAGGTGGGGGGTTATATGGGAGGCAGGGTTTGAGGGTCGGCACAACATTGTGGGACGAAGGGCCTGTACTGTGCTGTACTATTCTATGTTCTATGTTCTATCAAGCAAAAGGTGTAAAAAAAAAAATGGATGCAGGAGCTTGGATCTAGACCAAAATGTTGACTTGCACCTTTTGTCTCCACAAATGCTACTTTACCTACTGTTCTTTCCAGTGTTGTGGATCTGGGTCTTTGACAGTCTGAAGGGGAATAAGTGACTAACAGTAAAAAATTGATCAGAATAGCAGTTCAAGTAAACCCTGAGAAGATTTACTCTCTAAGCAGTATATGGTTCTGAATACCAATGAGGGAGAAGGATCCCCTGGGGATTGCATTCAATGCCAAGAACATAGCACCACAATGGTTCAACTGCATGGAAAAGAGGAGAGAGGTCTTGGGAAAATTATTATATAGGAAGCACAGGAGCACTCTTGCAGTCACGGAGATGATTCTGGGTTGGTTTTAGCACAGCGTGCAGTGCCCACTGAGTGCTGTGTGTGCAGACCTGGTGAGTGAGGCACTTGAGTGATGTAGGTGCTACAGTGTATCTCTGTATTGAAAAAACCAAGTACACCACATTAATTAAACAAATTAAACTTAGGTGAGCATAACAGAATGGGCGATACATTGAAGTAATGCTATATGTGAGCCAACGTGATCTATTATGACCATACAATACTGTATATCCATGGTGACTGTCTACAGCTTGAGAAACTTTGGCACAGGGATGATGAGCTGGAGATCGAAATTTGGACAGTTATTAGGGCATGGAGGGGAATATTATCTAGATACAATTCCAAGAGGCTTAGGCTCACTGCAGCAGAATCAATAGGTTAAGTTGAACAAGAGATTATGACCATACGTGAGGCAGATATGTGGATTTTGTAGCATTGGGGAACTTAACACTTGCATGACCCCCTTAACTGTCCAGCACTTACGTACTATAATTTTTGCAGCCTGTGTGCTCAAGAGCAGAGCCTGTGATGTGGGTGAATTAACTGTTCACGGCACTGTGGCACAAGGGCCTTTGAAGTGGGTGAGTGAAGGGAATTGTAGAAATGTTAAGAGACAGTAAGGATAGTGGGTCAGCTACTGTTCGCTGAAAATTGGAGTTTCATTCCTCAGTATCTTGGTTCCTGCCTGGTGGCACAGTTAAGGACATACTCTCGGGGCTGAAGAGGAACTTTGAGCAGGAAGGGAAAGATCCAGTTGTTGTGGTCCATGTGGGGATCAATAACATTAGATGACAAAGAATGAGGTTCTGCTGAAGTACATGAGGAGCTAAGGTCCAAATATAAATGTTGAATCACAAAATGATAACTATTCGTTGATTATCTGATAATTGTCATCTTAATGAATCCAGACAATTAAATGTGTAGCACAAAGATTGATGTAGGAAAAATTAGCTTCAATTTATGCAAAACAGAAATATCCTCCTGGGACTTACTTCACTTGAATTAGGCGGGGACTAGTGTATGTGTATATTGAATATTTAGGATTGTAGATAAAGCTTTAAACTAAGTAGTATATTGATCATTGACTCCTCACTTAATCTTGGAACATCTGGACAGCAAAGATGCATACATCAGGATGCTCTTTATTGGCTAAAACTCAGCATTCAATACCGTCACCCCCTTATAACTAATCAATACACTCTTAGACCTTGGCCTGAATACCTCCTTATGCAATTGGATCTATGATTTCCTCACTTGCCGATCCCAGTCAGTTCGGATTGGCAACAACATCTGCTTCACGATCTCTATTAGGACAGGGATGTGTGCTTAGCCCCCTGCCCTACTTGCTTGACACTTATGACTGTGTGGCCAAGCACAGCTCCAATGCCACAGTCAAGTTTGTTTTTGACACCACTGTTGTAGGCAGAATCAAAGGTGGTGATGAACCAGCATACACAGCAGTGAGATTGAAAAGCTGGCTAGGTGGTGATGTAATAACAACCTCTTACTCAATGTCAGCATGACCAAGGAGCTGATTATTGACTTCAGGAGAAGGAAACCAGAGGTCCATGAGCTGGTTCTCGTCAGAGGATCAGAGGTGGAGAGGGTCAGCAACTTTAAATTCCTCATTGTTATTATTTCCTGTCCTGGGCCTGGCATGTATGTGTATTACACAGAAAACACGGCAGTGCCTCTACTTTCTTTTGGAGTTTGCAGAAATTTGGCAGGACATCAAAAACCTTGATAACTTCTACAGATGTGTGGTGAAGAGCATAGTGACTGGCTGCACCATAGCCTGGTAAAGAAATTCCAATGCCCTTGAATGGAAAGTCCTACAAAAAGTAGTGGATATGGCACAGTCCATCAAGGGTGAAGCCCTCCCCACCACTTAGGGCATCTACATGAAATGCTGCCACAGGAAAGCAGCATCCATCACTCAGGACATGCTCTCTGCTTGCTGCTGCGATCGGGAAGGTACAGGAGCCTCAGGACTCATACCACCAGGTTCAGGAACAATTATTACCCCTCAACCAAGAGCTATTGGCTCTTAAACCAAAATGAATTAACTTCACTCAACTTCACTTACCCATCATTGAAATGTTTCCACAATCAATGAGCTCACTTTCATGGACTGTTCATCTCATGTTCTCCATATTTATTGCTTATTTATTTATTATTATTATTTATTTATCTTTGTATTTGCTCAGTTTGTTTACTTTTGCACATGGTTGAACACCCAAGTTGGTGCAGTCTTTCATTGATTCTGTTATAGTTATTATTCGGATGTGAGATCAGGCAGGAAGTGGTCAGCCCATGTAGCAGTTGATGAGGCAGAGTCCAGATTGAAGCACAAGGAGACGGTTGGGGCTATCCAGCTCGGCCGCCAGGGACTTGGATGGACAACCCACAAGTGGTGGTCATCTTCTACAGGTAAGGAGCGCCGTGAGCTTGTAACACAAGAAGTACGAGAGGTAGAAGAGGTTAGCTAAAACAGCTGGCCTGGCCAAACAAGGGTCTTGGACCTAGTGGGAAAGTGTTGAACAACATCTATCTTGGAATGTTCTGTGGCAGATGGAGCCGCTCCGCATTTCTTTTCTATGCAGAGCATCCTACGATCTGCTCCCAACACATGCCAACCTCAGCACCTGGTATGACGATAAGACAAACAGGTGTGCTGCTTGTGGTGAGAAGGGAACACTCCAACGTATTTTGAGTGCATGCAGAGTCAATTTTTCCAGCGGCATGTATACTTGGAGATATAATAACGTTCTTAAAGTTGTAACAGAAGCAGTTGAGCAGAGAGTACTGCAGCACAACTTATCTCATGCCCCATGCTGCACAGAACATCGCATATCATTTGTGAAAGAAGGCTCCAAGTCAAGGGTGTACAGCATAGACTCACGATCAAGCATACTTTCTTCAGCCAACGATTGGTGTGTCAAGGCAGACCTGGACGGGAAAGGCAGTTTCCCGGAGCAAATAGCTTTCACCACATTGCATCCAAATATAATCGTATGGTCTGACACCAGTAGAGAAGGGGTTATTGGTGAACTCACAGTCCCCTGGGAAGACAACATCGATGAAGCCCATGAGCGCAAGTTAACCAAGTATGCAGAATTAAGATAAGAGTGCAGAGACAGAGGGTGGAAGGTCTCATGCTATCCACTCGAAGTAGGCTGCCGTGGGTTTATTGCGTTCACTTTCCAGAAGTGGCTGCGTGACCTTGGCTTCACGAGAATTAACACATAATTAATTATAGGGTATTTCAAAATTATCTTCATATGCAGTACTATGTAAAAGTATTAGGCACATACACTATATATAGCTAGGCTTCCTAAGACTTTTGCGTGGTACTGCTTTTGTCAACATGGAGCAGAGTGTGAGTTTGTAACTCTGGTGGGAGCAAAGGATGTTGGGAATGGCAAGGGCGCAGCACTGCGGGAAAGATGTGGGACAGGTGACAGAGGAGTGCCAGGGGCAGGTTTGGCATCGGTGCAGACACACCAAATCCTGAGACATCAGGCAAAGTCATTGGATTCCGAACAATTTGGTTTAATGATTATCATAGAATGTCTTTCTGGTGCTTCCCGCTCCCTCCCCTATCCTTCCCCTCTCCTCCTTTTCCCAATCATGATTCCCCTCTCCCTGCCCCCTTCCTACTCTCAGTTTACAATAGAGATCTATATCAGAATCAGATTTATTTTCACTCACACATGTCATGAAATATGCTTTTTTTTGTGGCAGCAGCAGAGTGTACTATATACAATTACTACTGTACTGTGCAAACATCTTAGGTACCCTAGCTCTATATATACCCACACCCACGCAACTTAGAGGGAAGAGTGATTTCTTTTATGACTACACTCAGTGACCACTTTATTGGATTGTGCATTCAGAGATGCTTTTTGTGCACCACTGTTGGAACGCATAGTTATTTGAGTTAAAGTTGGCATGAAACAGTCTGGCCATTTTCCTTTAACCCCTCTAATTAACAAGGCTTTTTCACCCACAGAACTGCCACTCACTGGATGTTATTTTTAAATTATTTTTTGCACCATTCTCTGTAAACTCTGGAGACCTGTGTTTGCAAATCCTAGATCATCTGCAGTTTCTGAGATAATTAAACCACCCCGTTTGGCTCCAACAATCATTCGACGATCAATGTCACTTCGGTCACATTGCTTCCCCATTCTGAAAAGCAACTGAGCCTCTTGACCATGACTGCATGCTTTTACGCAATGAGTTGCTGCCACGATTGGTTGAAGAGATATTTGGATTAACAGGCAGGTGTGCAGTTGTATCTAATAAAGCATAAGTGAGTTTCCTCTGGGTTTTCTAATTTCCTCCTACATTCCAAAGATGTTCAGGGTAATTAGCTACTGTAAATTGTTCCGAATGTGTAGGTGAGTGATAAAATCTGGGGAGAGTTCAAGGGAATATTGAGAGAAGTGGTTACAAGGAAAATTACAAGGAGAAGGTCACAAGTTTATAACCTGCAACCTATTCCCTGTAATTTATTCCTTGTAAATAGGGTCCAAGGAAAGTTAGTTCAACCCACAGACACAGTGTGCCGAAATATCACCTTTCCATTTTGTGAAGAAATCTAGAAATAATGATCTTTTCATAGAGAGAGAAAATAATTTGCAAACAGCTGGGGATTGCTGAAAACAACAGAGAAAAGATGGTACAATTATTGTGAATATTTTGTATTGCAGGGCATGGTAAATTAATCCACTTTCTGTCAATCAGCAGTTGACAACATGCACTTGCAGGATCATCAGACATGGGCGGAGTGGGGTTGGGGGGGGAGTTACCCACAGTTCCAAAGTGTGTGTGTGTGTGTGTGTGTGTGTGTCTGTGTGAGGTGGGGTCGGGCAGAAAGGTTCCACTAGCATGCTGAGCTCTACAGGGATGAGAAAGGACTATAAGTCCTATCATTTAAAAGGGTTATTGATAGGCAATCAGAAGATGTGATTTTTAGTTAAAACCTTCGGTATGATGTGTTTTTCTAATTTATATAATATCTGTGTCATAAAATGAAAACTAGCATCTACTTTTTAAGATGATAGTTCACAGGATTTGTATTGTGACAATTATATGACAGATGTGTGAAACTATTATTTGGGCAACAATATCAAAGTTCAAAGTACATTTATTATTGAAGTATGTATACTATGTATGTATTCATCTTTGAGATTCATCTCTTAACAGGCAGCCACAGAATGACGAAACCCAGTAGAACCCATAAAAAAGACCGTCAAACACACATGTGCAGAAGAAAAACAAATCGTGCAAACCATAAAAGTAAGCAAATAACATTCAGAACTGAAGTTCATGAAAGTGAGTCCACAGCCACGAGACCAGTCACAATCCATCCAGGAGCCCACTGGTTGCAAGCCACAGCTTCAGTTCAGTGCAGATAGGAGTAAACCTCGCTGAGCAGTGAGCGGAACACCAGCCTGTGCCTCTCCTCTGGCCCCAACACCCTGAACTTTTCAACCTGGCCCCGACCTTAAACTGGTCAAACATTGGTTTGTTCCTCGCTCTCAGGCCCGGGCCTTACCGCCTTGACTCTGCCTCGCCTCGGTTCTGCCCGTTCAAATCAGCAATAAGTCCACTCCTGCAGCGGCCAAACATTGGCTCATTCCTCTTTCTTGTGCCCAGGCCCTACTGCCTAGATTTGGCCCATATATGTCATGCTGCAATTGTCCAGCAACTTTAGACTTCAGTTCACACTGTAGATGGTTCAAATCTCAAGTCCGAAAGGGAAGTTACAGGCTATTGATTACAGTGTTTGTTTGCCAGAAAAATTGTGATTAATAAAATGGTTAGTAGTTTTGTTTGCTACCAGCAAGTCGTCACGGTGTTTCATCAGCATTATCCTAAACTGGAAAAACCAGAACTGGAATATTCAACTGGAATATTTGTTGATACTTATTTTGATGAAATGCCGCAAAGTACTGCCTTTCAAAATGTTATTGGGAAGGAAATTATGCACAAACTGTACCTTTTGTCAGAGCATCACTTGCCTTGAAATTAGATTGCACTCGTTTTATGCCATGGACTAAGAATACCATTAGGTAAGGAGTCTGTGGACCCAAGGTTGGGAACCCCTGGATTACATTAAGGTTTGGTATGTAGAAGTATCATTGTGTCCGGTGCTAACTCCAAATTGACCTTTGTGAAAAAATGCCAAAATCCATTGCAAAACAGAGTAAGGGTGGTTTATATCCAGAAACAAGGGCTATATCAGGATCTATGTAATTCCCAAAGGATTTTAATCCAGTCATTGCAGTATCTGACTTGTAGCTGTCAACGTTCCCTCTGATTTTCTTTACAGCTGTGTGGACCAACTATTGCTTGGAGCAGAAAATTTTTACACAGCCTGAAATCTGTGTGGCATGAGAAATGTTTTTTTTTGTAATATGCATTACTATGAATATTCAGAATGAAAATTGAAAAATCACATTTTTATTTCTCAATTGAAGGGTATAATGAAATAGAGTACAAGAAAATATTTCACATTTCATAAACTTTTTCTCATCTGTCTTTATTACAAATCCATTGTCTATAAACACTGACCAGATTAATTTTGTATCCAGATGAAAGATACATCAGATCACCCAAATATTCCACTTCTAGGCAGTTTCTGCATTTATATTTGATTGAATTCATAGGACTCAATCCACATTCACAGTCACCGCTAGAAGCTTGAAATGTTCCAACAATGTCAACAAGAATTGACAATTCTTCAAATTATATCTATCTATGCACATAGTTCAACCTATTAGTGAACACCTTCATTGAACTAGTCTTAACCTTCTCAGACACGATAAATTTGAAATCCAAGTATTGGGCTGCAATATTTTTGAGGCAATGCTTTAGTCGTAGTTTGTAATAGTAACCGAGTTCAGTTGGCTGGCAGTTTATTAACAATGAGCTACCAACTTCCTTTCTGTGTTATTGTTACAATAGTGACAATCTATATATATTGAAGCTCTAAGATGTTTCAAAGTAAATGTTGTGGTATTTTTTTTATTTAGAAAATTTATGCATGATATTCACGAACACATAATTAGTTGAGGGGTATTTCAGAATTATATTAACATAAATTTCAAAATTATATTAGCATAATTTCAAAATTATATTATTATATAGAAGAAAATTCTAGCTGTGTGGCAACAAAGGCTATGTGCACAGGAGTACTTCAGTTACTACACGGCTGCGCACCCGCACAGCTTAGAGGGTAGAATGGTAGCTGTATCACAATGAGAGAAAGGCACAGCCATTAAAGGCACACTTGTCATAACAGCCACACAGCACCAACAGACACTCTTTGCTACCTATAAGGAGCCAGAAGCGGAAGAGGGTAAGAGAATTTTTGCACATTAATTGAAGTATGTACACGTCCTGATCTGCAAGAAATACAGTATTCATATACATGCCAAGGTACCAGGGCCACTATAGGGAGTGTCTGGCAGGAGGTGGTCAAAGTTAATCTCCCCCAGAGTGAGAATCTTCCCTGCAAAATGCTGAAAGAAATTTCATATCTGCAGAAGATGTATTAAGACGATCAACACCCTGCTTAACTTGCGGGGGATCTTCCTCAGAAGCAATGCATTCTCTGCTTATGGCCAAGTTCCTTGAATGAGGTGCCATCCATTAGGAGGTGTAGAAATGTCAGAACACCACTTAGGTAATTAGAACAGCAATTCATTTATTCACTCATTTGTTATAATCAGTATGAACAGACATGCAGAGGAGGATGTGAAGGATTTTCGTGCATCATCTAAGCTCCCTGCTTTCAGTAATGATTGGACTGGAGAGATGGAAGTTCCTGCGAGTAGCATCTCCCTATCAGGGAGTCCCTTGCAGCTAGTGTCAACATTGTATTTCTTCTCTGCTGATCTGTGATATGGGGCTGAGGATGCTGAGCAGGGACACCCCTGGCAGCTGCCTTCCTCCTCCTGATGTTACTACTCTTTAGTTTTCTGCATAATGTCCTTCAGCTCCCTGCCCTTCCTCAGCATCAAATGCCTGTACATTTTGCATAATTGCTCAGATTGGTCTGTACGTTACTGCTGAGCAATCTCAAATTGATGCAGACAACAAAATCTCAACTTCAGGAAGCCAATGGCATTTTGTGATGGTGCCAGGTACTTGTTTGGTTCTTATATCTGTCTGAAGAGCCATAGATGTGGAGGATAGTCCACGTCTCCCAGGAGTCCTGGGCCAGGACCCATCCCACCTGACAGTGGTGGTGATAGAAAATATTCAACAGTGCAGTGCTGCTCAGGAAAGAGTCATGCGTATCTAGAAACACGAAATTCATCACCAGGAGAACCAACCAACAGTAATTGGCCACAGGCAGAAGTAGGGAAAGTTAGGGTGATTGCAAGTGTACTGGGCAGTGTGAATTCATCATCGTTATTAGGTGAACCAGGAACAGGGACAGAGGGAATGAACAGACAATTAACCAAGGCATTTGCAACAGTCATGGGCTGCAGGATGAAGTGGGGAGAGCGTGGTGACTGGAAATGCACTAGGTGGAGTGAAGCATGAAGAAACTGAGAAGGCAAAGCAAAGTGAGAGTGAATTACAAGGTAGTTGGCATCAGGGAGAAGCAGAGAGGCAACAGTATAATCCAGAGTGGAGCTGGTAACTGGTGTGGACCATTCTATAAGATCTTATCGGAACATATAAAATTACAGAAGGGATTGATAAGTTGGAGGCAGGAAAGTTGTTTCCACTGGTAGTTGAGACTAGAACTAGGGGACATTGCCTCAAGATTCAGGGGAGTAGATTAAGCATTGAGATGAGGAGGAACTGCTTTTCCAGAGAGTGGTGAATCTGTGCAATTCTCTGCCCAATGACGCAGTGGAGGCTACCTCAGTAAATATATTTAAGACAAGGTTGGGTAGATTTTTGCATAGTAGGGGAATTAAAGGTTATGGGGGAAAGACAGGTAGGTGGAGATGAGTCTATGGCCAGATCAGCTATAATATTACTAAATGGCAGAGCAGGCTTAACAAGCCAGATGGCCCATTCTTGCTCCTATTTTTTATGCTCTTAAGTCATGTTGACCCAGTAGGGTGAAGCATGAGCAGACCTGATAGGGAGAAAGTA
Source organism: Mobula birostris (assembly GCF_030028105.1). Classification (NCBI taxonomy): domain Eukaryota; kingdom Metazoa; phylum Chordata; class Chondrichthyes; order Myliobatiformes; family Myliobatidae; genus Mobula; species Mobula birostris. Next base: position 52,673,708 of record NC_092373.1, read on the forward strand.
GAGCAGGGCTCGGGCAAACCTAGAAGGACCATGTCAGAATGGATGCAGACCAAAGAAGGGTGATGGTCGAATGGAGTGCATAGAATGAACCTTGAGCAGGAATAGACATTGTTGAAAGGGTAACTAACCAAGCAATATTCAGAATGAAGAAATGAGAGTGGGGTAATGGGAAGTGGACTGAGCAATGTGAAGAGGAAGCAGACACTGCATGGTGAAGCAGAAAATGAAGCAGGTAAATGGGATTAGTACAGACAGAAAGAAGGATGGCCTAGAATAGTGGGCCAGAGGACATCTTTCTGTGCTGTGTGAAACTAGGACGAGGACATTCTTATGATGCTTAGTAAGCTGCACATTGGGTTGTGCACAATAATGAGAGATTCTTTGTTTGTACTGGGAGTCTATGATGACACTGCTGCGGGCAGTGGCTCTCAGAAGCCACCTGTTCCTTAATGATGCATTGTTCTTTAGGAGTGTGTTTCCTGAATATTCACTCTGAGATTGCAGTGAGCAACAGAGTGGGAGAGGTGGAAAGAAATCTGCTGTCGCTGCTTGTAAAGATCTTCTGATGAGGAAGCTGAAAGATTACATGAATTTAACTTAGACTGAGAGAGAAATCGAGGTATGATCGTGGCCGTAGATTGTCACATAACTCAGCACCAGTAGCATTAGAATGCAACTGTATTATTATTCATCAGAGAGGTCCAGATAGCAGCAGTGCTCTGAAGATTCTCTGCGAGTAGACTTTTGAATGATGGGCATAATTCTGTTTCCTGCCTGGAGGTTCCAAGCTCACACTGATTGGCTAGCCATGGCATGATTCCAGTACTGGAGAGCTGCCAGTGGTGTCATTACTGGAATGAGTGTCTCAGAACCTATATGCCAGAGAGATCTCTGCCTGTTATGTTAAGCACACTTTGTAGACATTGGAAGATGTTTGAGCATCCTGCTGTGAGTTTTGAAGCTTGTGATTCCAGTCTCATATTGTCAGCATAATACCCCGTTGAGAAAAGCAACAAATAACACAATTTGCCTCAAGTTCTACTTAGTTTATGTCATGACAGTCATTGGGTTGATCTTTGATATGCAGTTTACATTGGCAATGCTGGGAAAGGGTACTATGTAAATGATTATTTTAGATGCATACTAATGCCAGGGAAAGTTCGGGCCACAAATAAAGCATGTGCACAGAATTTCCCACTCAATTTAGCAATTAGTGCAATCTCCCCTAACTTGAGCAATCTATTCCATGTTGGATTTTTCACTCCTCTGAAACGATCCTCAAGCTGGTATCATCAGGTAGTGCTGCTCCCTCCCAGCTCCAGTGACTAACATCTAATCCCAACCTCTGGTATTGTCTGACTGGAGTTCAACATCCTGGCATGGAGCTTCTGGTGCACAGGGTTGCAAGAGGCTGCAGAGGATTGTAGACTCATTAAAGCACAACTCTCCCCGTCATTCAGGACATCTTCAAGAGGGAGTGCCTCAAGAAGATGGCATGCATCATAAGACCGTAAGACATAGGATCAGAATTATGCTACTTGGTCCATCAATTCTGCTCTACCATTCGATCATGGCTGATCTAACCCCATTGTTCTCTGTCTCCTTGTAACCTTTGACGCCTCAACTAATCAAGAAGCTGCTTTAAATATACTCAATGACTTGGCCTCCACAGAAGTCTGTGGCAGTTAATTGCACAGATACATCACTATCTTTACAACTTCACAAACTTTACAACTCCTCCCTTGGAGGGTCAGACACCCTGAGCCAATAGGGTGGTCCTGGACTTATTTCCTGCATAACTTACATATTACTATTTAATTATTTATGGTTTTATCACTATTTAATTATTTATGGTGCAACTGTAACGAAAACCAATTTCCCCCGGGATCAATAAAGTATGACTACGACTATGACTGTGACTATGACTATCTGGCTGAAGAAATTCCTCCACATCTCTGTTCTAAATGGACATCCCCCTATTCTGAGGCTGTGCTGTTTGGTCCTCAATTCACCCACCTTAGGAAATACCCTCTCCACATCCATTCAATATTTGATAAGTTTTAACAAAATTCCCTTCCCATTCTTCTAAACTCCAGTGATTACAGGCACAGAACCATCAAATAGTCATAGTCGTAGTCATACTTTATTGATCCCAAGGGAAATTGGTTTTTGTTACAGTTGCACCAACCAAGAATAGAGTATAAATGTTCCTCATATGTTAACCTTTTCATTCTAGAAACATTCTTATCAACCTCCTCTGTACACTCACCAATGCTGGCATATCCCTTTTTATTTAAGGAGCCCAAAATTGCTCACAGTACTCCAAGTGAGGTCTGACCAATGCCTTATAAAGCTTAGCATTACATCCTTACTTTTACATTCTAGTTCTCTTGAAATGAATGCCAACATTGCATTTGCCTTCCTTATCACTGACTCAACATGCAAGTTAATCCTCAGTGAATCCAGAACAAGGACTCCGAAGTCCCTTTGTATCTCTGATTTCTGAATTTTCTCCCAATTTAGAAAATAGTCCACACCTTTATCCCTTCTACCAAAGTGCATGACTATACACTTCCCTACACTACAGCAGCCTCATGTGTGGCACCTTGTCAAACGCCTTCTGAAAATCCAAGTAAACAACATCCATTGACTCACTTTTGTTTATCCTGCCTGTTATTTCCTCAAAGAATTCCAGCAGATTTGTAAGGCAATATTTCCCCTTAAGGAAGCCATGCTGATACTTTGCCCTACTTTATCATGTACCTCCAAGCACCTTGATACCTCACCCTTAATAATAGACTCCAACATCTTTCCAATCAGTAAAGTCAGACTAGGTGGTCTATAATTTCCTTTCTTCTGCCTCCCTCCCTCTTAAAGAGTGGAGTGGCATCCACAACTTTCTAGTCCTCTGGAACCATTCCAAAATGTAGTGATTCTTGAAAGATCTTTACTAATGCTTCCACAATATTCTCAGCTACCTCTTTTGGAACTCTGATGTGTAGTCCATCTGGTCCAGGTGACATATGTACCTTCAGACCTTTCTGCTTCTCAACAACCTTCTCCTTTGTAATAGCAGCAACACTTACTTCTTTCCCTGACACTCTTGGATTACTGGCACACTGCTGGTGTCTTCCACAGTGAAGACTGAAGCAAGGTACTTATTAAGTTTGTCCGCCATTTCGCTGTAATACTGATATGTCTGATTTTAGGCAACACACACAAAATGTTAGAGGAACTCAGCAGTCCAGCCAGCACCAACAGGAAAGAGTAAGCAGTCAACGTTTCAGGCCAAGACCCTTCATCAGAACGTCTGACTTTATCTTCTTCCCCTCAAACTGCAGGGTGAATTCTATCGTATTATGATCACTGCCTCCTAAGGGTTCCTTTACCTTAAGCTCACTGATCAAATTGTGTTTCCCCTAATGGACTCAACCATTAACTGCTCGAAAAAGTCATCTTATAGACATTTTTACATACTTTTTCTATCTCCTGTTGTAATTTGTATCCTACATCCTGACTACTGTTTGGAGGCCTGTGTATAGACCTCCCATCAGGGTGTATAGACCTCTCATCAGGGTCTTTTTACCCTTGTAGTTTCTTAACTTTACCTACACCTACATCTAAAAGCATTCTACATCTTCTGATCCTATGTCACACCTTTCTAAGGATTTGATTTCATTTCTTTACCAACAGAGCCACCCCAACCCCTTTGCCTACCTGCATGTCTTCTTGATACAATATGTATCCTTGGATGTTAAATTTTCAACTGTGATCTTTTTTCAGCCATGACTCAGAGTGATGCCCACAATGCCAAACCCACCAATCTTTAACTGCATTACAGGACCATCTACTTTATTTCATATATTGCATGCATTCAAATATAAGACCTCCAGTCCTATAGTCATCATCCTCATGTTTCATCACCTCAATTTTGCCTTCATGTTACACTTCAATTCATCCCACTGACTGTAATTTTGCTCTATTTTCTGCCTGTCCCTCCTCACATTCTCACTACACAATACATCTACTTGTATACTAGTTGTTTCATCCACATTCCTATCACTCCAGCTCCCGTCCCCTGTCAAATTAAATTAAAAGATTCATTGAAGACCCTCCCCATATGACACATTCCCTTTTCATGTTACTACCATCAGGGAGGAGATACAGGAGCTCGTTGACCCAGAATCAGAATTTTTAAAATAGCTGCTTCCCCTTTGCTATCACATCTCTGAACAGTCCTCTATAGACACTACTTTGTTGTAATGTCTTTGCATTATTTATGTATTTTGTTTATTAAAGTACAGCAGTACACATGTCTTACGATGGACTGCTGCCCGAAAGCAACAAATTTCATGACATGTATCAATGATAAAAAGCCTGGTTCTGATTCTTCTCGTGACAGAAAGGACTTCCTCCATGTGCTCTAATTTCTCCCCACATCCCAAAGATGAGCTGATCAGTGGGCTAATTGCCTACAGTAAATTGGTTGGTGACAGGAGATTTAGCAGACAGCTGATAGTAAGAATGGATTACAGAGAATTAAGTGGGTGAATAGGATTGTTTGGAGATCTGTGAGATGCCGTTAACTGGATGAGTCAAATAACCTTCTTGAGAATTGTGAAGGAATATGGTACGAGACCTGAACTGCCAACTCTGTTGAGTATTTTTAGGATTTTCTGTTTTTTGTTTCACTTAGCCAGGTGTAGACATCGTTTCAATTTATACTTATGTCTTTTGAAAATGCCAAATAGAAAGGTCATCTTCATTTCATTTAATCTCCAAGTGTATCCAGGATGATTTGAATATTTAGATCAGCTTCTGAACATTTGTTTCTTACCGATCATCAACTGGAAAGTGATATAGAAACATAGAAAATAGGTGCAGGAGTAGGCCATTCGGCCCTTCGAGCCTGCACCACCATTTATTATGATCATGGCTGATCATCCAACTCAGAACCCCGCCCCAGCCCTCCCTCCATACCCCCTGACCCCCGTAGCCACAAGGGCCATATCTAACTCCCTCTTAAATATAGCCAATGAACTGGCCTCAACTGCTTCCTGTGGCAGAGAATTCCACAGATTCACCACTCTCTGTGTGAAGAAGTTTTTCCTAATCTCGGTCCTAAAAGGCTTCCCCTCTATCCTCAAACTGTGACCCCTCGTTCTGGACTTCCCCAACATCGGGAACAATCTTCCTGCATCTAGCCTGTCCAATCCCTTTAGGATCTTATACGTTTCAATCAGATCCCCCCTCAATCTTCTAAATTCCAACGAGTACAAGCCCAGTTCATCCAGTCTTTCTTCATATGAAAGTCCTGCCATCCCAGGAATCAATCTGGTGAACCTTCTTTGTACTCCCTCTATGGCAAGGATGTCTTTCCTCAGATTAGGGGACCAAAACTGCACACAATACTCCAGGTGTGGTCTCACCAAGGCCTTGTACAACTGCAGTAGTACCTCCCTGCTCCTGTACTCGAATCCTCTCGCTATAAATGCCAGCATACCATTCACCTTTTTCACCGCCTGCTGTACCTGCATGCCCACTTTGAATGACTGGTGTATAATGACACCCGGGTCTCATTGCACCTCCCCTTTTCCTAATCGGCCACCATTCAGATAATAATCTGTTTTCCTATTTTTGCCACCAAAGTGGATAACTTCACATTTATCTACATTAAATTGTATCTGCCATGAATTTGCCCACTCACCCAACCTATCCAAGTCACCCTGCATCTTCTTAGCATCCTCCTCACAGCTAACACTGCCACCCAGCTTCGTGTCACCCGCAAACTTGGAGATGCTGCATTTAATTCCCTCATCCAAGTCATTAATATATATTGTAAACAACTGGGGTCCCAGCACTGAGCCTTGCGGTACCCCACTAGTCGCTGCCTGCCATTCTGAAAAGGTCCCGTTTATTCCCACTCTTTGCTTCCTGTTTGCTAACCAATTCTCCACCCACACCAATACCTTACCCCCAATACCATGTGCTTTAAGTTTGCATATGCATATTATATTATTTGCATAATGGATATTTGCATATGCATATTATATTGTTTAAATATGCTAAACAAGCTCTACTTAAATCTTGTTTTAATGACTCAACAGCTTAACCAGTGGTCCTAAACAAAATTAACTCATTTACATTTGGTTATAAAATATTTACAGCCTGGAAAAGCACAAGTTGAAGCAGCTAAATTTCCTGAGGTAGAATAGGTGCGTTTAATTGTGAAATGTGACTGATATCTGCAACGTGTCAGTTTTTTACCAGCATAGCCTGAAGCCCATTTTACTGTTAGGCTGCAATTTATGTTGTCGAATGTCCACTTGTGACACATATTTCATACTAATTTATGGCATAACGCAAAGTTCAATTCTCAAATGTCTCAATATAAACAACAGGTTCTCAAAACTTTACTGTATTATCCAAAATCTTGGACTACTATCAATAAAGTCATGGGAAAGCAGATTCCAAATTTCCATGCCTTTGATTACACAATTAATTAATAGTTCTAATTTATATTAAACCCATGGCTGCATAATTTCCAACAGAAAAAGTAATTAGAAAAACAGAAACTCAATAGTACATTTAATCCCATCTCCTGCAAATAATATGCAAATATTGTTGTATTTATTTATTTTTGGGACAGGGTACAGGGTATTGTGCACCACTAATTGTTCATGGAAGCCTTCCTTCTTAAAATGTCTGTAGTGATCCTGATAGTGTTGATTAAAATTTTTCAGATTAGGTGACATGAACCAGAAAAGATGAAATTGTTAAGAAAGTTAAGGAGCCAAATCACTTCAAAATAGCATTTGACAGAGAATAAAGAACACAGCCCAGTCTTTCACTAAAACCAGCCTCTTCTCCATTTTACTCTGCCTGCACTATCTGCTGCCTTGTAAAAGCAGCCAGTATAATCAAAGCTCCCTCCCACCCCAATCATTCTCTCTTCTTCCATTCCAACAGGCAAAAGATACAAAAGCTTGAACACATGTACCACAGCTTTATTCCCACTATTATAAGACTGGTGAACAGGCGATAAAGACGGATTCTTGATCTCTCTATTTACCTGGCCATGGTCCTTTCACTTTATTTGTATACATGTAGTATACTTTCTCTGTAATTGTAACACTATATTCTGCATGCTGTTTACTTTTGTACCAATATGATATCCTTATGTATGGAATGATCTGTCTCGATGGCATGCAAAACAGTGTATCTTTGTACATGTGTCGACAATAAACCAATTACCCACTTATTATAAAATTATGGTGGAAGTTATATTATAGTTGGTTTACAAACCAATCTGTTTCAATGCCGTCAGCTTTGCAGCTAACATAGCAACAAAATGCTGGACACTAATGTGAAATGTGGGACAACAGATTGATGAAACAGAGTGAATACAATGGCAAACTCTTTGAAATCAGCTGTGGTTGCACTTTCTGCTCAAAGAAAACTCGCATCATCGTGCTATTCAAACAATAGACAACACAGAACATGGAGATATTGGATTAGTGCTTCTGAATTTTGGGAATATTTCAACATTATTTATTACCTCTGCTAGTAACATCCTTTTTGGTAATATTTCATATCTACCGGTTTAACAAAAAGTGCATTGGAGTGCTTCATAAAAAGAAATATTAATTTAAGAGTTAACACTGAAATAAGACATAAAGAAATATTAATTTAAGAGTTAACACTGAAATAAGACATAAAGGGGACCTTCAATGATGGAATGTATTAGGAATTGCTTATTAAAGAATGAAAAATAAATTGAAGATGATAGTTTTATCTGTTACACAGTCCTTATGAATAACTTCAGCCCTGATATACTTTAATTGATTTAAACATTACTTATATTTGTTGGCCCCTATTATAGTGGGCAATATACATGGAGTATCTTGAGAGTAAATGTTAATAAAAAATACTTATTTTTTATTAATTCCCAAGGAATATCTGCCTAACTTAATCAAAACTGAGATATTAGGGCTTACAAAATAGCATTAATAATATAATTATTAATAGCAATAATAATATAATAATATTATTAATAATAATAGCATCAATTTCATACTCTGGTCAGCAGATAGTTTCAAAGGAAGAGTTGTTTGTAATAGACAATAAATAACTGTGTGATCAAAAGCTTCAGTGTTTTCCCCATAAAGACAATAACAATTTCGCAAAACAACATTTTACATGTCATATAAGACAGTGATGATAAATCTGATTCAGACTCCATCCCCTCTCCTGGCTCCTGTCTTAGGTTGAACCAGATTGCTTACATTTCACTGTCAATGAGCTCAGTTTTTTGATGTACAGTACCTCTTCTCACACCTAAGGAAAAGCGGTTTCTAATTATTTAAGACTTCTGGGCAGGGTGAGGGCACTTAGTCCAGTGAATGTTTTCTGGTGAAAGATCACTATCCTGAAACACTAATTCTGTTTTCTTTTATCCACAAATCCAGCCTGGTCAATTCTTTCAAGTATTTTTACATTCTTTTTCAAATATCTAGCAACTGCAGTATTTTACTTTCAAATCTTATGCTGGCCTTGAATCTTTAATTGCTTCAAGTATTTACTTAAATTTTCCTTAAAGCCTACAGTACAAGAGTCTCTGCTTAAAGTACTGTGACAAATAATTCCGTGTTTCAAACACCCACCTTGGAAAGTAAGTTCTGCTAATCATTGTACTTCAGCACTAGCTTTAGATTTAATGAAATTGTGCCCAAGTAAAGACTATTTTCCAATTCACTCTAATACAAAGCTTCTAATTTTAATAGCTTTATTAAATATTTTTGCCCTTCCTTCTACAGTCAAAACATACTGTAAAATTTTCTAAGACCTATAATTTTTTTGGAAGAAAATGTATCCTCTTCTTGTCTTTAAAATATTTTCAATTGTGGGGTATGATGGATAATCCGAAAATACACACATGATCTAACACTAAACCAACATTTTTTCAAACTAGGCCATCACTTAACTCTCTTGAACTCAATGCTCCCATTCAGCAGAACACAAAATCCATTGATCTTTTAACAAATTTAAATATGAAATGCAATAGTTCCTGCTTCTACCTTTATTCTAACTAAGCCCCACATAGAGTTCAGAGCCTATCCAGTGCACATGTGGATCTAATCACAGTGCAGTGTGAGATGGCAAATGTTGCAGTTTTCAATCTAGGACAGGCTGCAACCACTCTATGTCTAAGTGTTGCTGTAGAAGCTTCATTTGCTCTGATGCAATGTTAGCTTATTGTCACATGATCTCAGACAGTTTCCATCATGGTTGTAATGTGCAGTATAAGGAAGCCTGCAGAGTCTTGTACTATTCTAGCATTCTATTTGCCAAAAAATTACATGGATACCTGGGATTCCGTGGAATGATGGTGACTTCATGAAGATAGCATTCATTCTGAAAATTCCTCCACTCTGCTGTAGCTTGTTTGACAGCTCACTTAGGCTGCTGTCACCTACACTGAGGTAGTGCAATCCAGTCAGATTTTCTAAACACAGAGATGCTCAAGGCCATGCTTCCCAATCTGCTTCACTGAAAGTCAGCAGAATTCTGTCAGCTACCCTGAGCCACTGAGGTGGAATTGTTTAGGGGCACTAGTACTTGCAGCTCATTTTCTATGCTACTCATCAAAATATAATACTGTGTAACTTCCAGGCTACGCTTCCATAATAATCACTGCCAGTCTGGTAGGCAGGTGCTGAAATTCAGCCAGCAGCTGTCTACCTTCAGGGGCTCATGTGAGGATCTTGTCAGTTCAAGTCTTTGCCTTTACAATCACATTAGCCTGGCCAGAATCATGTTGTGCTATTCGAAGGATAGGGATCATCAACTCATTTTAATTGAAATGCATTATGTCATTCTCATAAATTTAGAGTAAGATCACTTTAAGTTTCCTACAAGTTGTATATAAGTTTTTGCTTAATGCAGAAAAAGCTCTGGGACTTGCAGCCAATATCTTCTTTGTTTCTGTTCAACTAATTCAGTTCGGCATCACCAACCAAAACACTAAAAAATCTGCTCTTCAGTTAGGTAAAAGGTGGATACAACAAGTTTTGCTTTTAATATTAAAACTAATCTGGAAGCAGTTTATAACCTGATGCAATAATTCTTCCCAGCTTTTGTTTTAAGAAATTTTATTTTTATTTGAAGAATGAGCATTCTGTTTCCAATGCTTTACCCAGCAATGTAATTTTATATTGTCAGTTAATGAAGCAAAGTTTTGAGTGTGTACAAATGCTATTCTTTTGGTCTTGTAGTGTTTGCTGATTACACTAGTGCCACTCAAGTGAAAGAAATAAAGTATAAAAATCAAATAAAATTGTGGGTTGGAGAGCAGAGCAAAATGAGAAACAAGCCGACAGTTCAAAAGCAAGTAAATTAAGAGCCTTTCTCTGATTCAGAGTTCCCTAACAAATCGCAAGGTATTCATTCTGCAGGATAAATGTTTTCAACATTTGATCTTTTTATATGATGAAGTGGGCAAACTCAGAATAAAAAAATGTTCCTTAATAAAATAGATTACCAAAGATATACTGAGTTTGTACAAAGGTGCACTGAACTGTACACATAAGCATAGAGGAAACAGGCACTTTAAAACAATACGGGATGAATTATGAGAGTGTCTAATTGTGAAGGTTATGTCAATAACACAGTTAATTGATCAGGATAAGTTCCCAAGATGGTAGGTTTATAAAATGAAAAGGGGATATGGCTTGCATTTTAATTCCTTCTCACTGTGTAAAATGATTAGTACAATTAATAATTCCTGTCCTAACTCAGATTTTGAACACACCTATAAGAAAGATCACCCTCAATTTAAGGGATCACTGCACTACTAAATCTAACAAACGTAGGACTTTAAAATAACTAATACCGAAGCCCTTCTATCATTTGAGTGTTCTACACAGTAAACCTATTTTAATAAAAGCGTTAATAATTACTAAAAACTCCAGAACCTAGTTAGGTTGAGTTTAACCCATTCAGCCAAGTCCTCTCAAGCTTGGTTGAAAATAGAGGGAGAGAATAAATAAAATGAATATGTATCATTGTCACTTCTTGTTTCTCCATGAGTTTGGCTTATATCAAGGTGAAATCTTCAGTTAATTAGCAACAAACAGTAGTCTGCATGATTTTTTTGTACACAAACAGATGTGGGCGGAATAGACAGCATATTTAAGAATATTATTTGGGCGAACTAAAGCTAGTTTGGTTTCCATGCTAAAGCAATCCCACACAGTTTGTGCATAATGCTTTCAAAAAGTATTTTAATAACTAGCATAAAAACAACCAGATCCATAAAAATGTCATCAGCATCGTAATAAACTGATTAAAATTAATTAAATCACTTAAATTGTGAGTGTTTTAAGTCCATTCACCAAAACGCTCCTTCCCCACAACCCTTCAATATTGACTTTCTAAGCAGTCAGGAAGCGCTTCTGTCCCAAACAGGTGACCTATCGCCACAATGCCACAATAGGTGATGCAATCTCAATGGTTTTTCACATGGCCTGGACAATACAAACACCTATGTCAGGATGTTGTTCGTTGACTATAGCTCAGTGTTTAACACCACCATTCCCACAGTCCTGATCAATAAGCTACAGAACCTGGGCCTCTGTACCTCCCTCAGAAATTAGATCCTCGACTTCCCAACCAAAAGAGGACAATCTGTGCAGATTGATGATAATACCTCCTCCTAACTGACAATCAACACTGGCACACCTCAGGGATGCATGCTTAGCCCACTGCTCTACTTTCTATATACTCACGACTGTGTGGCTAGGCACAGCTCAAATGCCATCTATACATTTATTGATAATACAACCATTATTTCCAGAATCTCAGATGGCGACAAGACTAGCATGATATACCAGCTAGTTGAGTGGTGTTGCAGCAACAAGCTTGTACTCAATGTTAGTAAGACTAAAGAGCTGATTGTCTACTTCAGGAAGGATAAGATGAGGGAACACGAACCATCCTCATAGGGTAATCATAAATGGAGAGAATGAGCACTTATAAGTTTCTGGGCATCAAGGTATCTGAGCATCTAACCTGGTCCCTACATATTAATGCTTTCTGACAGGCTGCATCACTGTCTGGTATTAAGGGGGCACTGCACAGGACTGAGGGAAGCTACAGTAAGCTGTAAAATTAGTCAGCTCCATCTTGGGTACTAGCCTCTGTAGTACCGAAGACATCTTCAAAGAGCGGTGCATTATTAAGGACCCCCAACCTCAGAACATGCCCTCTTCTCATTGTTACCATCAGGAAGGAGGTACAGAAGCCTGAAGGCACACACTCAGCGATTCAGGAACAGCTTCTTCCCCTCTGCCATCCAATTCCTAAATGAACATTAGCTCACTTTTTTAATAGTATTTCTGTTTTTGCACTATTTTTAATTTAACTATTTAATATACATACATATGCTTACCGTAATTGACTTATTTATTATTTTCTATATTATCATGTATTACATTGCCACTGAACTAACAAATTTCATGACATATACCAGTGATATTAAATCTTTGGGATCCAAGTTCACAGAGCTAGGTTCACTCTTCCCTTTTCTGGTTATAATACATTGTCAAATCCACACAGGCAACCTATCATTGTGCTTTAGTCCAATTTCTCACTTGCTGCTTCTTGTCAGGCAACAGAGTAAGAAAGAGGGAAGGATGTACAAATAAGTTCTGGAGGTCAAAAATGCCACTCTAATGCAACAGTTTAATTTGGTTATGATAATCTAACCGCCCCTTCCCCTTTTCTGTCTTCTAGGTTGTTTTCTATTTATCTACACACTTCAATGCATGGAACTGCTCAAAACCAAATGCTAGCACATAAAAAATATCTGTCATCTGGTAGGCAGTTCTCAGATTCCCCTTAAATATTTCACCTTTCACTCTAAACTAATGACCTCTAATTCTAGTCTCACCCAACCGGAGGGGAAAAGGCCTGCAAACATTCACTTTATCTATTACAATTACACAGCTTTATAAACTTCTCTATGGTGCTGCATTGCTGATTAGGTGAATAACTGTCATCCTGCTGATTCAATTGGATTTTTCATAGCTGTGTTTGACACAGAGGACTGGTTATTGTTGTTACTTGTATACATTTATTTTATGTAGACAACTATAAACTATATAAACATTCTAATGCCTAAGTATTGTTGTGCTCCAGCACGAAGATCACCATAAGATTATAGGTTTTGTTCAGAAAGAACAAGCAATTAATGTAGCAGAACTTATTTGTAAATGTTGCCTCCAGCTATAGGAATTATTCATTTCCTGCAGCAAGGATGAAAAGGATATTTAATAGAAACCTTAGGCATTTCAGTAAAACAAGTACTTTCTGGACTTCGGCTGCCCTTTTCTAACATTAATTTTGATTCCCATACACAGTTTTCAGTTAATTTTAAGATGAGTCTTTCTAATCTTCCTGGGAGATTAGAATAGGATGTATATTAATTTCATGAATGAACATCAGGATATAGAACCTCTTATTCAAATACCTGTATAGCTCTGTAGGATTTTAAGACAAAGCACACTGAACTGAGTGTAAATTCTATGGGGTTCTTTCAGCCAGAATTATCCTGTTAGATTAGTATCATTTCTACCCCTGCCTTTAGCCATTCACCAGTGTGCTGCAATAAAAGTTAAATCAAGTGACTAGAGCATATCTAATGTTCATTCCTATCTGTTAACTTGCATTTAACAGCAATAGTTAAAGTCACTGAGACTAATGTATAAAGCATATTAGACACCTGTTTCACGAGTAAAGCTTTGCTCATACATTTGAACAAAATCAAGTGTTCCAATCATTATCTCTTCAACAGATTAGTTACGGAAAATCTTTCAGCTCATTTTCAATTATTTTATACTTTTTCCAAAATAACTTTCACTTAAATAAGCATATTGAATAGCTTTACAGATTAAACCAATGGTTTTTTAGATTTGTACATAATTCGCAAAATCGCATCACATGAAAATGTGCTGCTTATTTTTTCCCCAACAGGATATACACTGGATAACATATACCTGCAAAAGTTTGCACTCTTATCAGGAATATTATCAGTGTCATAATAATCAATTTTCCATGCCATTTATTTCCTCTTGACAAAACAAATTCAAATACTTGAACAGGTGCTAAATTATACCAAATTTAACTGGATTTGATTTGCATTTTTAATGATTAAATCTGCAACGAAGATCAAGGGCAGCTTTAGTTCAGGAACAGGTTGTTCAGTATATTCTGTAAGACCTTCCATTAATGTAATACCAGTCAGGTATGCATATTTTGGAACTTCATTTTCAGAAGGCTGGTTTGTACAGACATAGATTAAATGCAGCATAAATCCAACCTAAATCTGTACAAAAATAGGACAGTATCACACAAAAATGTGCAACAGCAGCATCAGGCAGTCAGTGATTAATGTGACTGTTCTCAATTTGAGCTTATATTAATCTAATCTGTTCAAAATCCTACCCTGGTTCTATCACTGTCATTGACCTCCTTGCTGCATATCAGCAGAACTGCATTCCAGTCATGCAGATAATGGTGATAACTTCTGATAAGGAATATCAGAAATACCACTTTATTTCCACTGGTGTGAAATAAACAAATTACAGCTAGGACATGTTATGAAAGCCGAAAGTAAACACGTTAAGGCTCAGGTTAAGTCTTTCCTCTTAGATAAAGATCATATCAATGGTACTCAGTCATCAGCAGTCTGAAGATACTTCTAAGCCACGAGTGTTGAATTAATGTAATGAGAAATATCCTCTTTTTGCTAAATTGCTTTAAGACTCTAAACTTATTTCATCTTGAGAATGAAAAAGTCAGTAGCCTGAATTCTTTCAAGGTTCTTCTCTACTAGGGTGCAAGGTCTCTTAATTATATCTTGATTTTGTTTCCCTCCCCTTAAACTTAACTTTTTGGATTCAAAAGGTGATCAGAAATGCCGGATGTTCCAAAATTGAAGGGTAAGTCTTTGAACAGTGTAATAATAATGACGTGTGAGACGGAACAACCTCCATTGACAAAATACCTCTTTAAAACTTAGACTGATGAAAAAGACATAAAATAAATATTTAATGAATAATTATAATCTAATCTACAAATAGAAACATAAGCAGTTCTGGCTAGGTCATCAATTTGGTTTTACTCTCTAGTGGATTCACTGGGGTAGAAGACATTCTGCCAACCTTATCTTGTTTGTTTCCTGCTCAGAGTTTTATTTTTAAATATACCCTTTGGTATTAAAAATTCTATTAAAATTCTTCCCTCCATTTCCATGCTGTCAATGCCTATTTAATTCTAAACTTATGAAAAAAATAATATTGCAACAGTTAGCAACTGGAGTATGAAAACTGGCTTCCATGAGAACCAACATAAAGCATGCACTCCTTTTTATACATGCTGACAACGTAGCTTTGGCTGCAGGATATAATTTATTCCATCTGAACAGAATATTTCTTTGTCAGTCCAGCACTGACTACTCTTCAAATGTTTCATTTTGTTCCAGAATCAATTATCCTTACTAGCATAAGAAACCACACATACATGAAACTGAGCAGGCTTTAGCACTGATTTCATAACATAATGTTATGAGTATTCAGACGATGAAAAAAATAAAGTGCTTAAAATTTTCTCTTGTCTTTATCTAGAAAACAGAAAATGTTTCAATGAAGTTCTATGACTTTGACAATATTTCACAACATAAAAAGTATTTTATTAATCCAATTTCAAATAAATTAGTAATATGTTTGATAAAGAAAAACATGCTCATATTTCTTCCATTATTAGTTAATGTGTGAATTTTTGTACTTAATTAGATTTGAAGCTTAATGCAATTATAAAATTTGATTGGTACATCCATGTGGAAATTGTCCAATAATCCTCCATGCATGCAATATATGTGTGTTCCAAGGCTACTGGATACTTAGCAATGAAATCCATTAGCAGTTTATGCATATTTGATGTCACTAAAGCCATATTTAGGCACATATTTGTGTTTAGGTGTAACCCTCTCACTGTAGGCTCGTAAGAAGACCTTCTACTCACTGCATTCTTTTCCGTGTGTGTGTGTGTGTGTGTGTGTGTGTGTGTGCGCGCGCGCGCGCACACGTGTACGCATACGCATGCGCACGTTGAGGAAGCTGTGGTGAGAAACTGCTGATTGTCCAGGTGCTTATTGCAATGCCACTCTGCCACACACCACTCAGAGAGGCAAGATGCCATTCCCCATCTCTGACCCGGAAAAATCTAAACCAAATATGCCCCTCTATTTGATCCAAAGTTCCCATCAGAAACAGTTGTCTGAGAGCTCTTGATATATTGAATTGCATTTTCAAGTTTGTTATTTTCTTGTCATTTTTTGGAGATCAAAGATTTATGATGTTTGTGCGCACACCTAACGTGCATGCATATTGGAAATTTCTTTCCCTCAGTTGCAAAAGAAATTGCACAACATTCTCCATGGTGCTATTATGAAATCTATTTCTCTGCACCTTTTTGGTCATGTTTTACAAAATCTGACAGGTTATAAGCAATAGTAAGAGAGTGTTGCTTTATATCAAACCACATGCTTTTTGCAGAGCTTTAAAGTAAAGTGATAACTACTGAAGATCTGAGAGTGAAATAATGAAAATTCTATTATTCAGTTTCACAAACACACTGCCTTGACATCAAAAGTATCTAACACCATATAAAAGGCACACAATAAAACAAAATAAGCCAGAATATTCAGTTTAAAAATGGTAAGGTTTATGGCATTCATTGCTATTTAAGCATAAGGAGCTTCAGACGAGGATAATATATATGAATATACAAAAGGTTGACTTTGGAGACGTGCAAAGGCATTTGGTAGCTTTATCACTGATATCAGTCAATGTTTTACAATTACAGTGTTTGTGCCATAAATAGTAAGTAAAACTTGTTACAGATGAGCAAGCAGTTCCTTTTTGTGACTATCAACCAAACCCTCTCACCCTATGGTCATAAATGTGGATTATTAATACTGTACTACTTCCTAGAGATGCTGCCTGGCCTGCTGTGTTCACCAGCAACTTTTATGTGTGTTAATTTTTTTTTGAAGATTTTAAAAGCCTAAATTTTAACAAAGTACTATGCTACTTCCTTCATTGTGTTTTCTCTTAATCCAAACTATCATTTTCCTATACCCAACTTGAAATTTTCTCAATTATATAATGCACTCTCCCATGCTAAAAATGTAAACACATTGTATATTAAAGAGAAGTGGGAGAAAGAAGCAGGGTTGGTACTTTCAGAGGAGGCTTGGGGGAAAATCTGCAGCTTTCAGTGGTCCTCGACTAATTCTTTGACGGAGAGAACATTGTTGGAAAAATATTATAAGATACTTCAAGACCCCATATCAGGAAAAATATAGAGATACAAACGTGACGTGTTGGAGAAGGTGTGGCTCTAAGGAGGCAAATCATTTTCATATTTTCTGGGATTGCCCTAAATTAAGTATATATTGGGAAAGTATTCATAGAACATTAGTTAAGGTACTTAGGTACCAGGTACCTCTGAACTTTGAGACGCTCTATTTGGGGCATGTATTGTTTCTTGAACAGAAGGAAGATATAAGGTTGCTGCAGGCCCTCTTAGCGGCAAGTAAAAAATCAATCACTAGAAAGTGGCTAAATCCAATACCACCTACATTAGAAGATTGGCACGAAATTATCTTGGAAATATTTAAAATAGAAAAGTTGACTTACTCCCCGAGAATTCAAAATGAAAAATTTTATCAAATCTGGAATAAATGGATTGAATATATAACCCCAATGCGAGCAGACTTTAGATGACTCTCCTAATGATTTATACTGCTCTTCTCATCAACACAGTAATATTGCTAACGTAAGCACCCCTAGTCTAAATGTTTACTGTTCTTGTTTTCTTTTGGAAAATAGAGAATTAATACAACTAAAGGAAAAGATTTGGGAAAGGGATAAAAAATTATAAAATTAAGTAAATAAGTACATAGGGATTAGATAATTATGTTTGGGGGCAGGAGCAAGCATGAACAAGTTAGGATATAAACACCTACAATGGTTGTTACATAGGCTTACATACAACATTTTGGACCAGAAGAAATGGTCCAGAAGAGATTTATGGAAACTATTGTTACTATGTTTCTTAACAACTAATACCATTACTTAGCCTAATAGATTAGAATTACCACTGTACATACTTATACATAAGAATGTATAAATAATTATAGTTTTATACATATAAAAAATGGAATTCCTTATCCAAATAAAAATAAAATTTAAAAAAAAATAAATTTGATTCCACATGTTTAATTGACCCACAGTGATGGATTAGTGCTCAGAGGGGATAGTGTGTTGAAAAGGGAATTGTGGTTAAGGATCACAATTAGATTTATTATCATTGATTTAGATGATGCAGATCTTGTTGCTTTGCAGTCCAATACAAAGACATAAAAATGATCATAAATTAGAAAATACTGAAAAAAATAGAGGCAATCTTGAGGAACACACACGAAGTGCTGGAGGAACTCAACGGGTCGGGCAGCATCTATGGAGAGGAATAAGCAGTTGATGTTTCAGGCTGAATCCTGATGAATGGTCTTGGCCCAAAATGTCAACTGTTCATTCCTCTCCACTGGTGCTGCCTGACCTGCTGAGTTCCTCCTGCATTTTGTGTGATTTCCAACATTTGCAGAATCTCTTATCTTTATAATAAGGTAGTCTTCATGTTTTCATGGATAATTCAGAAATCTGATGGTGGAAGGAAAGATGTTACTGGATCTTTAAGTGTGGATCCTGTACCTCCTTTTTGATGGTTGTTATGAGAAGGGGCCACGCACTAGGTGGTGAGGATCCTTAGTGATGGAGGCACCTTTTCTTGAAGCATTGCCTCTTGATGTTGTCGATGGTGGGGAGAGTTGTGCCTGCGATGGAGCTGGCTGAGCCTATAACCCTACTGCAATCCTGTGCTGTGAAGCCTCCTTTTCAGGCTGTGATGCAGCAAGTCAGAATGCTCTCCATTGTATATCTGTAGAAATTTGCAAGAATCTTTGGTGACATATCAAATCTCCTCAAATTCCCAATGAAGTAGAGTTGCTGGTGTGTCTTCTTCATGATTGAATCGACGTATTCGGTACAGGATAGATTTTCTGAGATCTTGATGCCCAGGAACTTGATGCTCATCGGTTCCACTACTGACCCCCTCAATGAGGACTGCTGTGTGTTTTCCTGACTTTCCCTTCTTAGCCTATGTCCACAAACAATTCCTTAATCTTACTGATATTGAGTGTGAGATTGTTGATGCAATACCATTCAACCAGCTGATGTATCTTCCTCCTTTTCACTATCTGAGCCCTACTGACAACATTGGTGTCATGCGCTACATCCCAGAGAGGGGGCTGAAGAGATGTGGAGGCATTAAAAGTGATCTAGATTGTGGAATCATTCCACAGGACTAGAAAATTGCAAATCTCATGCCATTCTATAGGAAGAGAGGGAAACAAAAGACAGAAAACTTTTGGCCAGTTAGCCTAACTTCCGTGGTTGGTAAAATCAAAGTTGAAAGTAAATTTATTGTCAAAATACATTTATGTCACCATATTCAACACCGAGATTCATTGTCCTGCAGGATACTCAATGAATCCAATGAACAATAACTAACAAAATCAGTGAAAGACTGCACCAACTTGGGCATTCAACCGATGTGCAAAAGACAACAAACTGTGCAAATACATCAAGAAAGAAATAATAATAATAAATAAATAAGCAATAAATATTGAGAACATGGGATGAAGAGTCATTGAAAGTGACTCCATAGGTTGTGGGAACAGTTCAATGATGACGCAAGTGAATTTGAATGAGGTTATCCCTTCTGGTTCGAGAGCCTGATGGCTGAGGGGTAATAACTGTTCCTGAACTTGGTGCTGTTAGTTCTGAGGATCCTGTACCTTCTTCCTGATGGCAGCAATAAGAAGACAGCATGTCCTGGGTGGTGGGGGTCCTTGATAATGGATGCTGCTTTCCTACAACAGTGTTTCGTGTAGATGTGCTGAATGGTGGGAAGGACTTTATTTGTGATTGACTGGGTCATATCCACTACTTTTGTAGCACAGCCCAGAACTAAGGATGAGGTTTTGGGGTAACTGCAGACACATGATACAATTGGCCAAAGTTAGCATGGTTTCCTTAAGAGGAAATCTTGCTTAACAAATATCTTGGAATTCTTTAAGGAAATAACAGACAGGATAACAGACAGATAAAGGAGAGTCAGTGGATGTTACTGACTTTCATTTTCAGAAGGACTTTGATAAGGTGCCATACAGAAGGCTGATAAAATTGATAAGAAAGCCCATGGCATTATACAAAAGATACTGCCACAGATAGAAGATGGACACCATTTCTTTTCACGTTATACAGCATGTCAATGATCTGGATGATGGGTTGATGGTTTTGTGGCCAGGTTTTCAGATGATACAAAAATAGGTGGAGGGACAGGTAGTCTACAGAAGGACTTGGATGTATAAGGAAAATGGCAAAGAAATGGTCAATGGAATACAGTGTAGAGAAATGTATTGCCATGCACTTTGGTAGAAGGAATAAAGGCCTAGACTATTTTCTAAACAGGGAGCAAATCCAGAAATCAGAGGTGCTCAGGGACTTAAGAGTCCTTCTATAGGATTTGCTGAAGGTTAATTTGCAGGTTGAGTTGGTAAAGCAAATGCAATGTTAGCATTAGTTTCAAAAGGACAATAATAGCTCAGCATTCAACACTACTATGTAACGCTAATGCTTTATAAGGCATTGGTCATTCCACACTTGGAGTATTATGAGTAGTTTTGAGTCTCTTATCAAAGAAAGGATAAGCTGGCTTTGGAGAGGGTCCAGAGGAGATTCACAAGAATGATCCCAGGAATGAGAAGGTTAATGTATGATTTGATGGCTCTGGACCTATACTCACTGGAGTTTAGAATGATGGTTGATCTCATTGAAACCTATTGAGTATTGAAACCTATTGAGTATTGAAAGTAGAGAGGATGTTTCCTATAGTGGTTGAGCCTAGGACCATAAGGCACAGCTTCAGAACACAAAGGTGACCTTTTAGAACAGATATGAGAAGAAATTTCTTTAGCCAGAGGATGGTGAGTCAGTGGAATTCATTTCCATGTACAGCTGTGCAGGCCAAGTTATTGGATATAATTAAAGTGGAGGTTGAAAGATTCTTGATTAAGAGTGTCCAAGGTTATGGGAAGAAGACAGGAGAAAGGAGTTGAGGGGGATAATAAATTAGTCATGATGGAATGGTGGAGCAGACTTAATGGGCGAATAGCCTAATTCTGCTCCTTTATCTTATGGTCATTGGCAAATTTATGAATGGTGCTTGAGCTACTTAGCCACATAGTCATGAATTTAGTGAGAGTAGAGCAGTGAGTTAAGCAAGGATCTTTGAGGTATGCCCATGTTGTTTGTCAGTGAGGAGGAGCTATCATTACTGAACCATACTGAATAAGGCCTCCCAATAAGGAATCTGTGGATCCGATTGCAGAGGGAAGTGCTGAGGCCCAGGTTTTTAAGGTTTATGATTAGTACTGAGGGGATGAGAGTGTTGAATGCTGAGCTATAATTGATAAACAGCAGTTGGGTATATGTCTTGCTAGGAGCTCCAATGAAGAGTGGAGAGGCAGTGAGATTGTGTCTGCTGTAGACCTGTTGTGATGGTAGGCAAATTCTAGTAATTGCTCAGGAAAGAGTTAATTCTAACTATAAGTAACTGCTTGAAGAACTTCATTACAGTAGATGTTAGTAGTGGTAGAAAAGTACAAGATGGGAGGAAACACAGGAGAAAGAAGAGAACTGAGAAAGAAGAGGTTGAGGATGATGGAAATGATCAAGGAGGGCTAGGATAATAGTAAACGTGGATTGGGGAAGAAAGTTAGACAGGTGTGGGTTGATTGGGGATATAATCGTGTTAGGGATATGACTTGGAGGGCATCAGTAACATTCCCATTGGAGCTTGCTGGCGAGTTTTTGATAGGAAATTGAAATATTTTGGAGGGAAGGATAATAATGGAGATTATCATTAACAATACAATGTTAAAAATGTGAAGAAAGATGGATAACGCCGTGGAGCTGCCCATATTGTGATGGGCCCTTTAACAAGTATTAAAGCAAGCCTCAATCCTATGGATAACATGTGCAGACCTCATATGCCAGATAGAATTCTGTGTGAGTTCTGTATAAATAAACATAAACTATTTGACACTTTATCTTTTATAGCCTCCAATCACACATAATATGCATGCTGGAAAATTGATAAATGATTATTGGTGTTGGATCTATAAGAATCTATTGCTTTGTGCATGAAATAATATGCTATATGACAAAAATTCCAGGTTATTACTTCCCCATTTTATTTCTGTTCTGATAAAAATTTAATCAGTTTGAAAAATAAACTCTGCCTCTATATCTATAGATGTCAGTTGATTCTGATAAAATTAATCACTCTCTAATCTGGGCAGTTCAGTACGTTAATTTAACTAAAATGTGTTTATCTCAGTTGATTAAAGGTTTAACAATGTTTTCAACCACTGAAAATATCTAAACTCTTAGTTCACTTTGAGATGTTGGAGAGGCAAATTGAAGGAACAATTTGTCTGGAGATGTTGTGATGGCTAAATTTTGCAACTGGTATTCTCAGTGCAATTTTACACAACATGAATATATATTTGGAAAATGAACACAGAGATCAAATGTTTCCACAATCTTTCATCTCTTAATTTTAGACATACAAGGTAGAAAATTGTCAGAGGAAAAAGACCTTACTGCCCATATTCCTAATATTTATTGCTGTCACTCAAAACTCAGAGCTACAAGTGCAAATACATAAAAAAAAAACACAAGGGATCTGATGGTATCGGGGAATTAAAAGCAAACTGGTTGCAAATTGAAAACTCTGTTTTTTAGTCTGTTCTCAGTAAGTCTTTTATTTTTGAGCTTTCTTTTACATAAATATAAAAAGAAGGAAGATAATTCTAATCTATATAGTGATCCCCATCTGAAAGTATAAAATAGAATCACAGAATCATAGAGATCTACAGCACATTACAAGCCCTTTGGTCCATAATGTTGTGCTGACCATGTAACCTACTCTAGAAACAGCCTAGAGTTACCCTACCGCATAGATAGTAAAGAACTGACAAATAACACATAATTTCCTTTGAGAAAGACAACATTGCAAAATTTATTTGATTCCTGCCCTAAAGAAGTTTAGAAACTTAACCTTTTGAGCCTGTTTGACCAGTCAATATGAAAATAATTGGTCATCAAAATTCAGTACCCCATTCATCTGTCTTGCATAATCTTAAATCACTTTAGCTATTAGTACTATCTCCATCTCCACAGGCTCCTTTAATGCAGCATCGAATGGAATCTTAGATTAAAGAAAACTCTCAGGTTGCAGACCATTCACATCTGTGACTGATTGAAAACAAGCAACAGCTCATAAAAGAGAGGAAATGGAAAAAAAAAGTGCTTTAAAATCAGACAACCACATCAACCGCAAAAAATACAACATAACACAATGAAAGCACATCCTTTGGCCACGTGTCTTAAAATTATATCCATTCCTTGCAATCTGCATTGATTTGCCCCCAAGGATTTATATTTCACATATATTTAATACTAATATTTCTTGTGGATTTGAAAGAATTAATAGTTGGTAATTTTGACCTGTAAAAATTAATTACTTAATAATTTTTATTTGATTCACTGAGATT
Source organism: Mobula birostris (assembly GCF_030028105.1). NCBI lineage: Eukaryota > Metazoa > Chordata > Chondrichthyes > Myliobatiformes > Myliobatidae > Mobula > Mobula birostris. Next base: position 52,697,511 of record NC_092373.1, read on the forward strand.
GCAATCCACATAAGAATCACTTTGGCTATTATCTTGTCATCGTGGATGTGTAAGAATTGAAATAGCAACAAAGTTATGAAGTAATAATACAGCAAAATGTCTTAAAAATTCAACTGCAATATAGTAATCACACAGTCATATTTTTTAAAAAATATGATTCTTTCCTTATTTGCAAAATCCCAGGGGGTTTAACTCAACAATTTGCAAATTGTTCAAACTTACAAACCTGAGGATGAGTGAGGCTGGGGCAGAATAATTGCCAGATCAAACCTAATGGAGATAACCAAGATGACCTGTCATGTGCGGAGCAGGAGCTAAGCAGGCACCCTGAGGTGCACCTGTGTTGATGGTTAGCGAGAGGGAGATCAAGGAAAACTAAAAAGAAGCGATGGTAACAACGTTCACTGATTGAGGTCTGCCAATGAGGAAGTTGAGTATCCAATTACAGCAGTAGGTACAGACACCTAGGTCCTGAAACTTTATGATGAGTTTGGACGGTGCGATTATGTTCAGCCCTGAGCTGTAGTCAAGGAAAAGCAGCCTGATGCATGAGTTCCTGTTATCTAAATGGTTCAGAACAGAGTGAAGAGCCAGAAAAAACACATGTGCTGTTGACCCATTGTGGCGCTAGGCAAATTAGAGAGGATCCAGGTTACTTTAGAAGCAGGCGTTATTTTGCACCATAACGAACCTCTCAAAGCACTTCATTAGGTTGATTAAGTACCACCTATTGGTAGTTATTGAGGCAGGTCAGCACACTCTTTCTTGGGCACTGGTACAATAGATGCTGACTGAAGCAGGTGGAAACATGAGACTACAGAATTGAAAGGGTAAACAGGCAGCAGGTCCTGATGAATTAGTAATAGAACAAATTATCACCCTTGAAGATTATGGAATTGAAAAACTTACTGATTTTATCAATGACATTTATGAGACTGGAATAATACCAGAAGAGATGAAAAAATCAGTATTTATCATTTTTCCTAAGAAACCTGGAGCAATAGAATGCGAATTACATAGGACCATAAGTTTAATGAGGCATATCACCAAGATACTTCGAATAATTTTGATGACAAGAGCTAAAAGTATGATACAAGCTGAAATAGTACAAACAATGTGGTTTTGTGAAAGACAAAGGTACAAGAAACACAATATTGATGTTAAGGATACTATCAGAACCAGCTATTCAAGTGCAAAAAGTTTGTTAGTTTGTTTCATTGACTACACAAAAGCATTTGATAAAGTGAAGCACAATAAGTTATTTCAAATATTACAGAAAACTCTAGATCTAGATTCGAAAGACCTCTGCCTAATCAGAAATCTGTACTGGAAACAAACTGCCGCTGTAAGAATAGATGGAGAAGTGAGTCAGTTTATGAAAATCAAGAGAGGCTTTAGACAATGGTGTGTTTACTCTCCTGATTTATTTTAAGGTCTTAAGTTTTTCGCCGGGTATGCTACCTGGAAAAATTTGTGGATTCCTGGTCTTTTGTGGATATACCCTCTTGAAGATTAATTGGACATTTTGCTCAGAGATTGAAATGTAGTTCCTTTGGCAGTGAAGGAGGTTCAGACCGGAATCAAACACTCTAACAAATTTCTATGGAGGTACCGTTGAAAGTATCATGACTGGTTGCATCACATCCACCAAATAAAATGTGCGGGAATGTAAGAAACTGCAGACTAGTGCTTAACTACTTCAGTTTAGCAACATTATGACCACTTCGACCACCTTGAACTAAGGTGGACCTTCTTTGCTCTAATTGTGCTTTCTATGGAAAAAAAGTGTATAATTTATGACTAATGCATGTTTTTCTTGTGAATGCTTCTTATATGATGTTATGTGCCTGTAGACTGCCACAAGTAAGCTTTCCATTGCACTTGTGCATGCATGTACTTATGCAGGGGTCCCCAACTTTTTTTGCACTGCGGACCGGTTTAATATTGACAATATTCTTGCGGACTGGCCGACCGGGGAGGGGGGGGGTAGGGTTGCCAACGAACAAGAGTAGCAGTCAAATGCGTTGTTTACCCTAAAGACTACAATGACCATGAAGCCTTGTGTGGGCACCAATGTGCATACGCGTCGTGACCTGCCGATTCCTCCCCCCCCCCAAGCAAATCCTTTTTGGCGATTCTGTTTGTGGGGGGGGGGTGTTAATCACTACCGGAATATAGGTGATAAGTGGGTAATACACTCAATTTTGTTTCTAAAAGGGTTTATCTAACGAATTTAATATTAAACACACAGCGCATATTTTCCTCGCATGGATATAATGATGTCAATTATCAGGGGAGCTTGAAGTGTTGAACAAACTTCCAGTAGAAGTGGCAGAAGCAGGTTCGATATGATCATTTAAGGAAAAATTGGATAGGTTTATGGACAGGAAAGGAATGGAGGGTTATGGGCTGTGTGCAGGTCGGCGGGACTAGGTGAGAGTAGCGTTTGGCACGGACTAGAAGGGCAGAGATGGCCTGCTTCCGTGCTGTAATTGTTATATGGTTATATAGGTCACTTATAAGTCAATAACATCATCACATTTTAAGTAATATTTGGGTATTAAACGCACAGCACATATTTTCCCCGTATGAATATATAAAATCATTGCAACACACCAATATCGCTGAATCAGTGGGAGCCCTGGGCTTGTTTCCCTGCAACAACACAGTCCCATCGAGGGGTGATGGGAGACAGCGATACTCGAAGGGGGTTCCTTATGTCCAGTCTATTCCGCAATTTAGTTTTCATTGCATTCATTACAAAAAAAACTCCGCTTCGCAGAAAAATGTTGGAAATGAAAGCAACGTTTTCAGTGCTTTCGTGGCTGTCTCAGGATATTTAGCCTTGACTTTGATCCAGAATGCCGAAAGAGATGTTATGTCAAACATACTTTTCAGCCTGTTGTCATTTGCAAGCTCGAGGAGTTGATCTCCTTCCCGCCCTGACACGGATGACGCGCGGGTCATGACCTCATATGCGTATTGGCTGATCAGTAGCTGTGACAGGGAATGAGGAAAGATGCAGCTGACCAAATCATATCGCTTCCTCGCGGCCCGGTAGCGCATTCTCTGCAGCCCGGTGGTTGGGGACCGCTGTACTTATGAATATGAGAATAAACTCTGACTTGGATTAGTCTCATCTTCTAGCTTTTGATCCATGGCCTTCAAAGCCTGGACAATTTCAATGTTTGTCTTGAGATTCATTGAATCATGACAGTGACTCTGTTTCCACCGTTTTATCAGGTGTCCATTACAAATACACACCACACTCTGGGTAATAAAATTCCTTCTCCGATCCCCTCTTAATCTTTTACCCATTAGACCAACACATTCATATAAACTTGTAGTCTGACTACCCTCCACATTGCCAACCATTCCATCAATCTACAAACTTACTGATTATGCCTCCTATGTCATTCATCATCATCATCATCATCGGGTGCCATGCCCAGTTTGAGCTTTGACTGCCTTGGCCCACACATTCCTGTTTCGGGTCAAGTGTATCATTTCATTGGTATTCATTTCCAGTTCTCTGGCTGCTGTCTCCATCATCATTTGTCTTTGTCTTCCTCTTGCTTTCTTCCCTTAATCTTCCCCATAATTACCATGCATTCTAACTCCTCTTTCCTAATCACATGTCCAATGAAGTCATGTTGCCTTTTCACGATCTCATACATTATTTCTCTTTTTGTGTTTGCTCTGTTCATGACAACCTTGTTAGATATTCGTTTCATCCATGATATTCTTTGCACCCTCCTCAAAAACCACATCTCTGCTGCTACAATTCGTTTCCTCATGTTACATGATATTGTCCAACATTCTGAGCCATATAACATAACTGGGTAAACATAACATTTCAGTACTCTGAGGCGAGTTGTTAAGCCTAGTTTAGTATTAGTCAGTATACTCTTCATTCTCGTAAAGGTGTCTTTTGCCATCCCTATTCTTCTTTTGATGTCCATGTCACACCGGCCATCTAATTTCACCCAGCTTCCTTAGTAGCAAAAGTTCTGTACTTGTTTTATGTCTTCCCCATTTATTCTCAGCCTGCAGATAGGATTCTCCTTCTTTCTGGATATCACCATACATTCTGTCTTTTTGCATTTGGTAGATAGACCTATTTTTGCACTTTCTTCAATTCAACTATATCAATTAAGTTTTGTAGTTCTTGCTCTGTACTTGCAATTAACACAGTATCATCTGCATATCTGAAATTATTGATGTTTTCACCGCCAACTTTGATTCCCAAGATGTCTCTTATCTTTTGTTATATCATCTAATATATATTACAATTGGCAAGGTTCCCAGCATACATTTGTAAAAATGGTCCACTGTCATCAACCAGTGTATTCTATTGCCAAGCCAGTTTTGGAACCAATTTTTCCTGAATCCCAGATTGTATGGTGAAAACTCGACCCTCAGGCAAGGGGCAGTGAGTGGGTAGCTGCCAAAACTACTGTGAGTGGAGATGGGAAGATGATCAATGGGGAAAATGGAAGGTACTGTATAGATTATACAGGTTGAGTTAGAAAATGATGAGAGGAAGCCAAGATGATCAGAGGGAACTTGGGAAAAAAATCAAATGATCCCAAGTTATTGGTAAAATTTGGCAGAAAGCTATGGATGGGAGCAGATGAGGGTGGAACTGGGAAATTATGAAGCAAGAACTTACCTGGAGGAATACTGCAGCATCATCCCAGTAAGATCTGGCCATTCATCTAATGCCTAAGCAGGTCTTAACCTCTATATCAGGATTTTATACTGATGTTGATATGTCATAATAAAAAGACATTAGTTGAGCACTGAATGTAAATTAAGGCCACTTAAGTTCTCTGCAAATTTCTAGCAGGCTCCATGTGTACGATCAAAACCAGGAAAGGCCCACTACTGTTTGTTTTTTGACAAAAATATGCTGTGTTTTGTGATTTTTTTTCTGATAACATCTATGAGCTCAACCTTTCCTTTAATTTCAGAATAATGATGATGATCATCATTAGGAAACGGCAGTTGAAAACTAATCTTGTTCTAACTATTTTATGGATTTATGGAAATCTAATTGTGATATTGCCTCTCAGGGTTACTTGAAAAAATAGTGAGTTAAAATCAGGACAGTTTCAGGCATACCTTTCAACTAGATTAAACAAGAAGAAGTTCCTGTAATATCTACATTAAGGATCCGAAGTCCATTCCAGGCCTCCTTAAAGAAATGTGATTGTTACAAATGTTCTGTGCATTCTCATGTTATTGAGAAGGTTTTAAATGAATTTGTCAGGGTGTTGGGAAGTTTAGCAGCAGTGCAGGAGGTGGGAGAAACTTTGATGATAAATAAGACAAACTGCCAGGCTCAGTTACATTCATTTTAATGCAAAGTAAATCAGATGACTTTAGAGCATGGAGCAGCACATGAAATTATCATATTATTGCAATAGGAAAACCTGGTTGAGATAAGCTGCAGGATACAGCTTAATGTGCTGTAGTGTAGAATTTCAGACTTGACAAACAGAACCACAAAAAAAAGTGGAGTTGCACCACTGTTTAGAGAGAACTTAACAGCACTATGTGGAGACGTTCCGGAGGGATCATCCAATGAAATCATATGCGTAGAAGTTGAGAAAAAGAGAGAGGCAATCAATTTGCTTGGGTTTTCCTGTACGCCTCCCAATAGTCAGTGGGAATTAGCAAAATAAATATAGAAGCAAATCACAGTAAGATGTAAGATCAATAAGGTTAAGGTTGTGGAAGTTCTTAATAATGACAGAATTGCCTACATGCAAGGGGCTTAGATAGGATGGATTTTTTTATGTGTGTCCAAGAAAGTTTTTGAGACACTTTTTATATAGAGTCTACTAGGAACATTACTTGAACTTATCTTAGGAAATTAAATCAAACAGTAGAGTTGATCGGGGAACACTTAGAATATAAAATAGCATAGCACAGGAACAGATCCTCTGATGTTGTGCCGAACCAATTAAATGCCTATGTAAATTAATACCTTCTGTCTACACATTCATATGCCCAAGGCTCTCTGAAATGCCTCGATTGTATTTGCTTTAGGAACAGTGACTATAATTCTGCTTGTTTTAAAATAGTTAGGGGAAGAGATAAGGCTGAACTCAAGTTGAGGTCTTGAATTTGGGGGAAGACTGGTTTCAATAGTATCAGAGACAGAACATGAGAGAAGTAACTTTGGAGCAGGTGATGAGTGGGAGTAGTTTAAGTGAAAGTTAATAAGAGATAAGGTTCCACATATAAGCAGTGCATGTAAATAGTGAAGGTGGCAAAATTAGGGAACCCTGGATGACAAAGGATATGAAGATTTGATCAGGAACATAAAGGAAACAAAGGACACATATAGGTAATTGGGATCAATGGAACCTTTTCAAGGGAATATGTGTAGAAGAAAACTTAAGAAAGTTAGGAGGGCAATTAAAGGGCCAGGAGCTATACTTGGCAAGTAAGATTCAAAAGAACGAAAAGATGTCAGGGATAGGATTTTTACACACAGAGAGTGGTGGTCTCTGGAATAGTGGCAGAGGCTGATAGAATAAGGACATTTGAAAGACTCTGGATATAAGAAAAGGTAAGGGTTATTGCTGTGTAGGAGGGAAGTGTGAGATTGATAATTGAGTAGATTTATATAGGTCAGCACAATATCGAGGACTGAAGGTCCTGTACTGGGCTGTGTTCTATGATTTAGAGTCCCAAGGTATTCTAAAGTATATCAGTATCAAAGGGGTTGCCTGAGAAAGGATGAATCCACTTGGGGACATAGGAGCATCAGAAACAGGAGCAGGAATAAGCCATCTGTCCTGTCGATCCTGCACTGCCACTCAATAAGATGATGGCTGACTGACATGGACTCATCTCCACCTATTTTCCATTTCCCCATAACCCTTAATTCCCCTACAATGAAAATATCTACTATGTAAATGTGTCTTAAGTAGTTTTTTAAATGAGCTAGCCCCTACTGCTGCCCTGGACAGAGAATTACAGATTTATTACCCACTGGGAAAATCAGTTCCTCCTCATCTCTGTCTAGACCTCCAAATCTTGGAGCTACCTCCTCTAGTTTTATCCTCACCGACTGGTAGAAACAATGTTTCTGCCCCTATCTTAACTATCCCTTTCCTAATTTTATACTGTATGGTTCTATAAGATCCCCTCTCATTCTTCTGAATTTCAGCATGGATTGTCTCTGGCAAATCAGTCTCTTGTCATTGGGTAACTCCTTTTCTCCATAATTGATCTATTGAACCTCATCTGCACTGCTTTCAAATCTATTATATCTTCTCTCAAGTAAGGAAACCTGAAGTACACACAGAACTACAGGCACAGCCTCATCAGGACCTTGTACTACTGAAGCATAACCTCCCCATTCTTAAATTCAATCCCTCTGGCAATGAAGGCCAACACTCCATTTGTCTTCTTAATAACCTGTTGCACCTGCAAACCAACCACTTGCGATTTATGCACAGGCACTCACAAGTCCTGCACTGCAGCATGCCTCAATCTTTCACTATTTAGATAATAAACTGATCTTCTGTATTCCCTTCTAAAGTGGATGACTTAGCATTTACAAACATTGCAGTCCATTGGTCAGACCGTTGCCCACTCACTTAACCTAGCTACTGTATAACTCTCTACTGACTTTCAACATCCTCTGTACCATTTACTTTTCCACTCAGTTTAGCATCAACAGCAAGCTTAGGTATGCTTCTGTCACTCCTCTCTTCCAAATGGTTAATGTATATCATTAATATATAACAGTTGAAGACCCAACACTGACACCTATACACTTCCCTAACCACCAACCGCCAACCAGAGAAATGCCTATTTATCCCAACTCTTGGTCTTCTATAGGCTAACCAATCCTTGATCCTTGTGAATACATTACCCTCAGCTCCAAGATTTTATCTAATGGATAAGACTTTTAAGCAGTGCCTTATCTAATGCCTTCTGGAAATCTGAGCATACAACAACCATTTGCTCCCTTCTGTCCAGTGTGCTCATTATATCTTTCGGTACGTTTGTCAAACAGGACCTTCCCTTCCTGAATCCATGCTCTACCTGTTTGATAGAACCACTTCTATCTAAATGCCTTGCTATTTCTCCCTGAATGATAGATTCAAGCATTTTCCCATCGACACTTATTAAGCTAACCGGCCTATAGTACCTGCCTTATGTCTACATCCATTTTAAACTAGCATAACATTCACTGTCTTCCAATTCACTGGGACCTGCCCAGTGCCCAGAGAATTTTGGTAAGTTATCTCAATCACCACTGCTCTAACTTCTGCCATTTCTTTCAGCTGGAATACATTCTATCAGGACCAGGGGTCTTGTCCACCTTTAGGCCCACTTGTTCACTCAGCCCTACCTGTTTTGTGATAGCGATTGTGTCGAGATCCTCAACTCCATAACATACCTCTTTGGAATGTTACACATGTCCTCCATCATGAAAGCCAACACAAATTGTCATTCAAAGCCTTGGCCATTTCTGCATTTCTCTGTATTAATTCCCCTTTCTTATCTTTGAAGGGGCTTACATTCACTTCAGTTATTCTTTTCCACTTTATGTAATTATAAATGCTTTTATTTTGGGCCAGTTTACTTCCATAATCTATCTTCCCTTTCCTGATTGCTTGCATAGTGGTTCTTTGCTGCCTTTTAAAGTTTTTCCAATCTTCCAGTTTTTCACTTCTCTTGGCAGCTGTATGGAAGAGCTTTCAGTTTGATGACTTCCTTTATTTTCTTTTTTATCCAAGGCTGGCTCTCACACCCTTACTGTCTTTGCATGTTAACTGGAATATGCTCTTGTTGAGTACTGTGAAAAATCTTTTTGAAAGTCTTTCATTGTTCCTCAGCTTTCCCAACATACAGCCTGTGTTCCCAGTCTATGCTTGCCAACTCTTTCCTCATCCCATTGTAGCAGCTGGATTTAAATCAAATTACTGCATCCTCCATTGTTATGAGAAAATAAATTGTACTGTGGTCACACTTTCCAAGAAGATTCTTGACTTGAATATTGTTAACTGTCTCAGTGCATGGGAAAGAAATTCTAAAAAAGCATTTTCCTATGGAATTCAAAAAAGCTATCAGAGTTGCATTTTTTGAAGTCCTCAAGACTGCCTCAACCATCTTGATGCTGTGATTCCATTCTTGCATGTATCAGATATTTCTTGTTTTATTATGTTATTATTCAGTGGCCTATAAACCAGCGATTTTTCCATTTTCTGTTCCTAATTTCTAGTCAGATGGATTGCACATTCTGCTACTTAGTTTTTACATCATCTCTCACCATTGTCTTGATGTCATCGATAATTAAAAGTGCTACCACACCTCCCTTATCTCCCTGATGTTACCTGGTATCCTTCAATATTTAATTCTCAATTTTGTTTACCTGACAGGCACCTTTAATTTGATTTGATTTGCTTTGGATATATAGCATGTTAACAGGCCCTTCTAGCACAATGAGACCACACTGCCCAATTATACCCAAGTGACCAATTACCCTTCTAAACTGTATGACTTTGTAATGTGGGAGGAAACCAAAGCACCCAGAGGTAACACACACAGTCATGGGAGAATGTACGGAATTGAACCCGAGTTTTTGGTTCTGTAATAGTGTTACACTAACTGCTACACTACAGTGACGACCTATACGTTTCTGAAATGTGGAAGTGGAATACAGTAAGGTTAAAAACAAAGAAATTCTAAAAAGACCAAACAAATAATTTACGTTTGGAGCCAAGCAATGTGGTAAAGTCCGAAATAGATACTTCTGATCTGTATTCACCAAGGAGAAGTACTTGGATGCTAATGGGTTAAGGAAGGTATAAGTGTATAACCTGAAGCAGGTCAGTATTAAGAAGAAGGAGGTGTTAGAGGCCATGGTATTCATAAGGGTAGATAAATCGCTAGGATTTAATAAAACCTCGTAGAATCATAGAATGCTATGGTACAGAAACAGGCCCTTTGGCCCATCTATTCCATGCTGACCTGATCTAGGAAGGAACCGGCTTGGACCCCGAGAGAGATTTTTGCATCTTTGTTAGTCACAGCTGTGGTGCTATAAAACTGGAAGATTGTTGATGTTGTTCATTTATTTGAAAAGAGCAGCATGGATAAGCTGGGTATTCACAGGCAGGTGAACTGTTTGTCAGAGGTAGAGAAATTATTAGAGAAAAACCTAAGGAAAATGATTTATGTTCATTTGGAAAGCCAGGGAATTCTACCAGAAGTGTGTTTTTTTTTGCTCCAGATTACAACATCTGCAGTCTCTTGTGACTGCTTCATTAAATTGATTGAACTTTTTAAGGAGTTGTCTACTGAAAAGTTAAAATTGAATTTGTGATGGTTGCTTTTCTGACCAATATTTGACATGCAGTGTACCGCAAGATTGTTGATGAGAACTTTGATGTTTGTGATATATTTTAATGACTTGAATGTGGGGTTATGTTTAGTAGACTTGCAGATGACACAAAAGTTGGTGATATTGTGGATAGCAGGAAAAGCTGACAAAGGCTATATATCAGGATATATATCAGATGGAAAGTTGGGCAGAGTGCTGGCAGATGGAATTTAATCCTAACAAGTGCAAAGCGAGGCATTTTGGGAAGTGAAATGGACGTAGGGCAGAGACAACGAATGGTAGGGCCCTGACGAATGCTGAAGAACACAGGTTTGAAGGATTTAAGTACCTAGATCTCTGGATCTGGCAACATGATGGGCTGGTGATGATGGCACACAGCATGCTTGTCTTCAGTGCTTGGGGACAGAATATAAATTCAGCAAAACACTGGTTATACTGCACTTATTTTGCAGCTCTGGTCATCACTGTATAGGAAGGATATGTTTGCACTGGAAAGAGTGCAGGGGAGATTCACCAGGACGTGGCATGGATTGGAGGATTTCAGTTATAGTGAGAAACTGGACGTACTTTACCGAGAGCAAAGGAGGCTGAGAGGTATATAAAATTATGAAGGCACAGATAAGGTAAGATAATCAAGAATCATTTTTCCCGTAATGGCTACAGCAACAACAGAAGCATGTAAATTTCTGAGAAAAGAGTATTTGAAAATGAATCTGAGGGATCATTTTTTAAAGCAAATGCTTGTGGGAAATTCACTGCCAAAGGAGGTGGTTGAGTCAGCTACAATTAATATGCTTAACAGAATTTTAGATGGGCACTGAAATAATTGAGGTGGACCAAATGCAGGAAAATAGGGTTAGTGTAGGTGGGCAAAAAGGCTTAGTGGGTGGAGGATCCTTTTCTGTGGTATACAACTCAAAGATGATCTATCAATGACTCGATGTTTCTTCTCTACTGCTTCAAACGATTATTGAAAGCATGTGTTCATGATTACATTTTTAAAATATTTTGCTGTGCCCAAGAAGAATAGGAGTATTTTCATTCCTCCACAGTCTTTTCAATTCTTCAATTAACCTGCCTGAGCCTCACCCTCCTGAGATTCATCTTCAGGTTCCTGCCAGATAGGCAAGTGATCAAACATTCCCACTTGAGTGAAATGTTGCCCGCAAAGGCTCACTGAACAGTAGTTATAAATTCTGTCATGTACAGATTATTATGGGGACATGGAAGGCCAACCAAGAACAAAAGAAAATCACTGTAGTTTGAAATAAGAAAGGTTGGAACCAAAACTGCAGTTTGTTATTTTCCCTGGGTTGGTCAACATTCTCGTTGCATTATCGAAAATTTGCATACTTTACTCAGACTTCACAGGTAACCAAATTAATGATAATGGAAATCTGAAAACCTGTCTCCAAGTTGATGTGATGCAATATTATAAACATATCATAGAAAACAGCTTTAAAGTCAGATATAAAATTATGTGCTTGCAAGCATTTGCAATATATGAAAACACCTCAGGGACTTTTATTGTGACTCTGTACTCTCCTAAGACTACAAACAAGGTTTTTTTTCATATTAGGAAGAAATATATGATAATAAAAAGATCAATATTTTTTCAGAAGTCTCAAGGAAATGAGAAACAAAAAAAAGCAAAAGTAATTGAAAAAAAACAAAAAGTGTGGGAGAAACTCAGCAGGTCAGCAGCATTTAGGGAGGGAGGTAAACTGTCAACGTTTTGAATCAAGACCCTTCATCAGCACTGTAAAGAAGGAGGGCAGAAGCCAGAATGAAAGTGTGGGAGGGAATGGAAGGCTCACAGATTGAAGTGTGATAGTTGAATTCTGGAGAGGGGAAGATAAGCAGGTTGGAGACAAAAGTGGGACTGATGTGAGAAGATGGGAGGTGACAGGTAGGAAGAAATGTAGTCGAGGTAACCAGAAGTCAGTGGAATTGTAAAAGATGTCAGTGGGTAATCTATCTCTGAGAAGCAAACAGTACAGGATTGGGGAACAATGACATTGGAAGCAGTGGAGAGGAGATTTCTGGAGGTGATAAGGTCGCTGATGGTGGAAGACTGTGGCTTGATGCATCCTGCCATCTGGGCTTGTAATGGTTGAGGTCTGTCCACTAGACTGCAACAGCAATGGCCTTGTCTGTGAATTTGATGGTGAGGTTGGGACTGGTGTGGAGAGAGTGGAGGGGCAGTTTGTTCAGAGGCAGTAAGGTTGGAATAGGTGAGGGGGGTGGTGAAGTTGAGATAGTTAATGTCAGAATCAGAATCGGGTTTATTATCACTGACATATTTATGTCTGAAATTTGTTGTTTTATATATTGTAATTTGGAGTATATTTTATATTTTATGTATTTCACTGTACTGCTGTTGTAAAACAACAGATTCTCCCACGGTCCAAAGATTTACTTGTCAGTAGGTTAGTTGGTCCTGTTATTATGTTAGGATTAAATCAGGGGATTACTGGGCAGTATGGCTCAAAGGGCTGAAATGGCCTACTCTGCATTGTATCAATCAATCAATCAATCAATCAGTAAATATATATACACCTACACATACAGTTCATACACTTATTTTATCAGGTCCTGATGAAGGGTCTCAGCCCAAAATGTTGACTGTTTATTCCTCTCCAGAGATGCTGCCTGACCTGCTGAGTCCCTCTATCATTTCATGTGAGGTAGTATTCATGGGCTCATTGTCCATTCGGAAATCTGAGGACATGCTCATATCCATGTACTTATCTAAATGGCTTTGAACTGTTGGTAATTGCCCAGCTCAGCCACTAATTTTGGAAGCTCATTCCAAATATGGACTATCTTTTATGAGAAGAAACTGCCCCTGATGTTCCTTTAAAATCTCTCACCTCTGAACTTAAACCTATACCCTCTTGTTTATGTGCTTTCACCCTGTCAATATCCCTCATGACATTATATACCTTGATCAGGTCACCACTCAATCTCCTAGGGTTCAGGAAATACAAAGTCTTAGTTTATACAACTTCTCTTTGTAAATCAGTTTCCCAACTCCAGGCAACATCATGGTAAGTATTTTATGATTAATAATATCCTTCCTATAACAGGGCAACCAAAACTATACATAATATCTAAGTGCAGCCTCACCAACATTTAATATAACATCAACATATCTTCCCAAATCCTATACTCAGTGCCTTGACTGATGCTGGCCAGCATGCCAAACACCTTCTTCATCATTCTGTCTACTGGTAATGCCTCATTTTGTGAACTATGCACTGATACTCTGAGGTCCATTTATTGCATAACTCTCCCCAAGGCCTTATTCTGTGGGTGCCTTGGTAATGTAGCTGTTACTGTGATGCTATTACAGCTGGGGGCATTCTGGAATGCAAAATTCAACTCTGGCACTGTCTGTACGTCCTCCCATTGGAATGCATGGGTTTTCTTCAGGTTCCTCCCACTGTGCAAAGACATGCCAGGTAGGTTAACAGTTCATTGTAAATTGGCCTGTGATTAGGTTAGGGTTAAATCAGGCTTTGTCAGGGGTTGCTGGGATGGCATAGCTCAAAGGGCCAGAAAGGCCTAATCCGCGCAGCAGCGTTAAATAAATAAATAAATAATTATTCACCATATTCGCCTTCTCTGGTTTGATTTCCCAAAATACAATAACTTACATTTATCCGGATTGAAAGCCACTTGTCAATACTCACCCCACATACCCAGCTGACCAAGATCCCGCTGAAATATTTCACAACATTCTACTCCGTCTTCAACACCACCTATTTTAGTAGCTTCACATCCAGATCATTGACATAAATTACAAGCATCCAAGGTGAGAGCACTTACTGTTGTGGCACAGCACTAGACACAGGCCTCCAGTCAGGGGAACATCACTGTTTGCTTCCTACCACTGAACCAAATATGAATCCAATTTGATCTCTCCTCCGAGTACTATGCAATCTAACCTTCCTGACCAGCCTTCCATGAAGAACCATGTTAAAGGCCCTGCTAAAATCCATATAGACAACATTCACTGCCCTACATTCATCTGTCCTCTGTTACCTCCTCAATGAGCTCCAAAGGATTTTTTGGCCACAAGTTCCCATACACAAATCGTGCTGATTGTCCCAAATCAGACCCAGTCTCTAAACGTTGCTTGATCCTGTCCCTCAGAACCCTCTCAGCAATCTAGCCACAACTGATGCCAGACTCACCTGCTTTTGTTTCCTGGCTTGCTTCTGCTACTCTTTTTAACAATGGTACAATATTAGCCACCTTCTGGTCCTCTGGAACCTAACCTATGGTCAAAGATAAAGAAAAAATCTCTGCAATTTCTTCTCTAGCATACTGCAAGGTTTGAGAATACACTAGGTCAGGCCTGAGGGTCTTATCCACTTAATACCCTTTAAGGACTCCCATATCTCCTAATTCTTATGTGGTTCAAAGCAACACCACTCTTTCTTTCATTTCCTTAGCTCCCATTACTTTTTGCACAGAAGCCATTGAAGAGAAATATTTATTAAAAACCACTTGGAGGAGGAGCTTAGGAGGAGACAATGGCGCCTAATGGTGACTTCTTTGCTTGCGTCTTCGGAAACAGCTCTATTTCCATCTTTAATATCTCTATTTTTCCCTTTCAGGGTTCCTTTGAAGACCTTGACCTGAAGTTACACCCTGACTTCGGTTCTTTGCGAGACTGGGCCCCACTCTCGGGGTTTCATGATTGGCCGCTATTCGATATGCCAAGGATGCGACCGAAGAGACTAGCTTGCCTTCGGAGTCCTGGGATCTCGTGGCTCTGTAGACGGGCGGACTGAAGTTTGGTGTCCTGGCAGGAAATCACTGTGTCGTGGGAGACAGAAGATCTCCAGCTGTGTACACGGAGACCCAAGATCTTTGGGCACAGAGCTCAGAAAAAGTGATGCAACAGACTTTTAACATAGTATATCAGCAGGTTGTTTGTTATGTCTCCCCTCTCGCTGTGAAACGGAGACGCCTCTTTCTCCCTTAATAGGGCAAGAGAGCACCTGTGGTATGTTGAGTACTGGGTGAACGAGTAGTCTTTGGGGTACTGCAAGTCTGTGTCTTTGCTGTTGCTTTACTGCACACTTGAGTGCTCAGCGGTGGGTGCCAATGCTTTTATTTGCTGGTGGGGGAGGAGGGAATCGTTGCTTTGCTGCTGCTTATGCGTGGGAGGGGAAGCTGGGGGTACCTTGGGGTTCTAATGTTTAACTGTCATTCATTGTTTGTGGGCACTCCTCTGTTTTCATGGATGGTTGTGAAGAAAAAGCATTTCAGGATGTCTATTGTATACATTTCTCCGACATTGAATGTAACTTTGAAACCTTTGAAACCTCTCCCATTTCCTTTCTTTCCTGACACAAACAGTCCTTCTGATCTTTAAGGGGATCTATTCTCTCCATAGATAACAGTTTACTCTTAATATACCCGTAGGATCTGGTGAGATTTTGCCTTACCTTGCCTGTCTGATCCTTCTCATATACTCTTTTTGCATTCCCACATTCTCTCCTGTACTTCTTGTGGTCATCAAGAGATGTGCAATGTATGCCTCCCACATTTTCTTAACCAGAGCCTTAATATCTCTGGTCAACCTGGGTTCCTGAAACCTGACCCTAACAAGAACATGTATGCCATGAGTTCTTAACATCACATTTCTTAAGGCCTCCCATTTGGCAGACACAAGAGATTCTGCAGATACTGCAAATCCAGAGTAACACATACTGTACAAAATTCTGGAGGAACTCTGCAGGTTAGGCAGCATTCATGGCAAGGAATAAACAGTTTGAGACCTTCTTCAAGACTGGAAAGGAATGGGGCAGAAGCAGAAAAAGAAGGCGGGGTTAGGGAATGAGTACAAACTGGAGGTGATAGGTGAAGCCAGGTAAGAGAGAAGGTAGGTGAGGGGAGGATCGGAGATGAAGTGTGAAGTTGGGAGGTGACAGGTGGAAAAGGTAAAGGGCAGAAGAAAAAGTAAAGTACAGTAGACCATAGGAGAAAGGGAAGGAGGAGGGACACAAGAAGGAAGTGACAAGCAGGTGAGTAGAAGATTAGGTGTAAAAGGAGAGCCAGAATGCGGAATGGAAAAAGAGAGAAGAGGAACGGGTGAGAATGCTCTTCATGGTACATCTGTTGAAGTTTTTGAGTGTCTTAGTGACAAACCAAATCTCCTCAAACTCCTAATGAACAATATAGCAACTGTCTTGCCTTTATAGCTGCAGCAATATGCTAGATCCAGGTTAGATCCTCAGAGATCTTGACACCTAGGAACTTGAAATTACTCACTCAGAGAAACTACCAGACATTTGAGAAATCAATGTTCATACCATTAAGTTGGAGACTACTCAGACAGAATATAAGGTGTTGCACAAGATATATGCTAACAGATTGAAGGGAGACAATTGCCAATGAAAGTTTTGAGAAAACAAGTGTAAGTTACACAGTTTGCTTCATGTTGCTTAGGTGAATGAAGAATAAGAAACTGTGGCGGACAGTGCAGATAAGCGATAACATCTCCTCGTCGTTGACAATCAACACTGGTGCATCTCAGGGACCTATTCTTACCCATTGTTCTACTATCTCTACACTCATGAATGTGTGACTAGGCACAGCTCAGTCATCATCTATAAATTCACCAATTATGGTGACAGGAAGACATATAGGAGTGAAATGATCAAGTGGTGTCACAGCAACAAACTTTCACTGTATGTCAGCAAGACCAAGAAACTGACGTAGACTCAGGAAGGGGAAATGGTGAGAACAACTCATTGAGGGGTCAGTGGTGGAAAAGGTGAACAGTTTCAAGTTGCTGGGCATCAACAGCTCAGTGGATCTCTCCTGGGCCCACCACATTGATGCACTCACTATGAAGGCACGCCAGTGGCAATACTTTATTCAGAGTTTGAGGAGCTTTGGAATGTCACCAAAGACTCTCTCAAATTTCTACAGATGTATATTCTGACAGGTTGTATCACCGTTTGGTGTGGAGGCACCAATGCAAAGGATCATAAGAGGCTTCAGACGGCTGGATGCTTAGCCAGCTCCACCATGGGCACAAGCCTCACCACCTTTGAGGACATCTTCAAAAGGTGGCACCTCAAGAAGGCACCATCCATCATCAATGTCCCTCATCATTGGAGGCATGCCATTTTTTAAATTACTGTGATCAGGGAGGAGGTACAGGACACTGAAAATTTACACTCATCATTTTAGGGACAGCTTCTTCCCATTGGTTGATAGGTTGTTGACTAGTAAGGGTATCAAAGGTTATGGAGAAAAGACAGTAGAATGGGGTTGAGAGGAAAAATAAATACCATAGGGGCTACACAGTAGTGTAATGGTCATATTAGGGTACAATTGCAGCTGCTATCTGTAAGGAGATTGTACGTTCTCCCCATGATTGCATGGATTTCCTCCAGATGGTCCGGTTTCTTCACACATTCCAAAGATGTAGAGTTAGATTTAGTGAGATATGGACATGCTATGTTGGCACCTGAAGCTTAGTGACACTTGCGAGCTTCCCAGCAGAGTTTGCTGATTTGACTTGACGCACTGTATGTTTCGCTGTACTTGTGACAAGTAAGACAAAGGAGCAGCATTAGGTCATTCAGCCCTTTGAGTCTGCTCCATCATTCCATCATAGCTGATTTATTATCCCTCTCAACCCCATTCTCCTGTCTTCTCCCCCATAACATTTGATGCCCTGACTAATCACGAACCTATCAACCTCCACTTTATATATACTCAATAACTTGGCCTGGACAACCACCTTTGGCAATGAATTCCACAGAACCACTACCCTCTGGTTAAAGAAATTCCTCTTCATCTCTGTTCTAAATGGACATCCCTGTATTCTGAAGCTGTGTCCTCTAATCCTAGACTTGCTCACTATAGGAAATATCCCTCTCCACATCCAGGCCTTTCAATAATTGAGAGGTTTCAGTGAGATTCCACACTCCCCCCCTCCCAACTTCTTCTAAACTCCAGAGACATCAAAATCTCCTCATATAATATGTTAACCCTTTCATTTCCAGATTCATTTTGTGAACCTCTCCAATTCCAGCACATCCTTTTCTTAGGGGCCCACAGCTTCTCACAATACTCCAAGTGCAGTCTGACCAATGTCCTAAGAAACCTAACCATTACATCCTTGCTCTTATATTCTAGTCCTCTCGAAATGGGTGCTGGCGTTGCATTTGCCTTTCTTACCACTGACGCAACCTTGAAGTTAAGCTTCACAAAATCCTGTGCAAGGACTCCCAATCCCTTTGCACCTCAGATTGTTTAATTTTATCGCCATTTAGACAATAGTCTACACCTTTATTCCTTCTACCCAAGTGCAAGACCACACAATTCCCTACACTATATTCCATCTGCCCCTTCTTTAGCTATTCTTCCAGTCTGTCTAAGTCTTCTGCAAACTCCCTGTTTTTCAATACTACCTGTCCCTCGACCCATCTACCTATCATCCGCAAACCTGGCCACAAAGACATCAATTCCATCATCCAAATCATTGACATATAATGTGAAAAGAAGCAGTCCCAACACTGACCCCTACAAAACACCACCAGTCACCAAAAGCCAACCAGATAAGACCCTTTTATTCTTACTCTTTGTCTCTTGTCAATCAGCCAATTATATATCCAGGCTAGTATCTTTCCTATAATACCATGGGTTCTCATCTTGTTAAGCAGCCTCATGAGTGGCACCTTCACAAGGGCCTTGTGAAAATCCATATAAATAATATCCACTAACTCTCCATCTGTCCTGCCTGATATCTCCTCAAAGAGTTCCAACAGATTTGTCAGGGAAGATTCCCCCTAATAGATACCATGTTGACCTTGGCCTATTTTAATATGTGCCTCCAAGTACACCGAAACCTCATCCTTAATAATGAACTCCAATGTCTTCCCAACCACTGAAGTCATGCTAACTGGCCTATAATTTCCTTTCTTCTGCCTCCCTCCCTTCTTAAAGAGAGCAGTGACATTTGCAATTTTCCCATCCTCCAGACCATTCCAGAATCTAGTGATGGTTACTAATGCCTCCACAATCTCTTCAGCTACATCTTTTAGAACCCTGGGGTGTAGTCCAACGGGTCCAGCTGACTTATCCACCTTCAGACCTTTCAGCTTCCCAAGCACCTTCTCCATAGTAATAGCAGCTGCACTCACTTCTGCCACCTGACACCTTCAAATGTCTGGCATTTTGCTTGTGTCTTCCATGGTGAAGGCTGATGTAAAATGCCTATTAAGTTCAACTGCCATTTCTTTGTCCCCAATTACTACCTCCCCAGCATCATTTTTCAGCAGTCAGATATCCACTCTCGTCTCTCTTTTACTCTTTATATCTGAAATCTTTTTAGTCTTCTCATTTATATTATTAGCTAGTTCACCTCCATATTTCATCCTTTCTCTCTTGACTTTTTAGTTGCCTCTGGTTGGCTTTTAAATATTCTCTATTCTTCTAATTTCTTGCAAATTTTTGCTTTATTATATGCCCTCTCTTTTCCTTTTATGCTGTCTTTAATTTCCCTTATCAGCCACGTTTCATTACCCTACTTTTAAAATACTTCATCCTTGGGATATATCAATCCTGCACCTTCCAAATTGCTCCCAGAAACTCCAAACATTGATGTTCTGCTGTCATCCCTGCTAGTATTCCCTTCCCATCAACCTTGGCTAGCTCCTCACTCATGCCTCTATAATTCCATTTATTCCACTGATACATCTGACTTTATCTTCTCTCTTTCAAACTGCAGGGTGAATTCTATCATATTATAATCACTGCCTCCTCCTAAGGGTGTCTTTACCCTAAGCTTCCTAATCAAATCGGTTCATTTCACAACACCCAATTCAGAATTATCTTTCTCTAGTAGGCTCAATCTCAAGCTGCTTTAAAAAGCCATTTTGTGGGCAGTTTTACATGCCTTTTCTATCTCACATTGTAATTTGTATCCCACATCCTGGTTATTGTTCAGAGGCCCGGCTACATCTCCCATCAGGGTTTACTTACTCCTGCAGTTTCTTAACTCTACATACAGTAGATCTACATCTAAAAGGATTCTAAATTTTCTGATTTAATGTCCCAATGTCCCCTCTTTCTAAGAATTTTATTTTATTTTTTTTTACCAACAGAGGCACTTCAACCCCACTTCAACCTGTTCATCTTCTTGATACAATGTGTATCCTTGGATGTTATGATCTGCTTTCAGCCATGACTCGGTGATGCCCACACCATCATACCTCCCAATCTCTAACTGTGCTACAAGATCATCTACCGTATTGCATATACTGTGTGCATCCAAACATAACACCTTTGGTCCTGTATTCTTCAGTCTTTTTGATTTTGTCCCCATATTAAACTTCTACTCACGCCACTGAGTGCAACTTTTCCCTATCATCTGCTTGTCCTTCCTTACACTCTCACTACACACTGTATCTACATTTATATTAACTGCCCCATCCTAGGCCCTATCACTCCAGTTCCCATGCCCCTGCCAAATTAGTTTAAACCCTCTCCAACAGCTCTAGCAAACCTACTCACAAATATACTGGTCCTCCTCCATTTTGTACAGGTCAGACCTTTCCCAGAAGAGATCCCAATGATCTAAAAATCCAAAACCCTGCACTTTGAACCAGTTCCTCAGCCACACATTCATCTACAAAATCATCCTGTTCTCATCCTCACTGGTACGTGGCACATGCAGCATTACTATCCTGGAGGTTCTGCTTTTCAGCTTCCTACCTAGTTTCCTATATTCACTCTTCAAGACTTCCTCCCTTTTCCTACCACGAAACATCTGGCTGCTTATCTGCCCCCTTTCGAATGCAGATCCTTAAAGAATCTCTTCTTTCAATCAGCCATGATCGAATGGAGGGGCAGACTTGATGGGCGGAATGGCCTAACTCCACTCCTATGTTTTATTGTCTCTGCCACCCGAATTCTGAACGATCCGTTAACCCATGAACACTACCTCACCTCCTCCTCTTTTGCACTATTTATTTATGTTGTAATTTACAGTAATTCATCATGCCTGCACTGTACTGCTGCCACAAAATTACAAATTTGATGGCTAATGTCAGCGACAATAAACCTGATTCTGATTCTCCCTGGGTCTCTGATTTCCAGCATGTCATGCTCTGCTTAAATGAGTGTGATGTTGCTAGTTATTTTACCCGAGTTTTCCTCCACTGTGAACGTATATGTTTTCACCTTCAGGAAGACATTTAGTATTGACATTTTTTTCAAGGATTTTGAAACTTAAGTGGCAATGTTTAAGTCTTGTGCACATGGCAGATTAAGTGAGAAATGGAGAATATGAACTTATAACCGTGTTGTAAAAAATATGTTCCAGAGAAAGGAATAACAAAAAAGGCAGGTTTGAATTGTGTAGTTTAACAAAGATGAAGAGAAGGTAATTGCAAAGTATGGCCTTGTTTTTCATTAAATAAATGCCTGAGGAAGATACAGCTGATGCTGGCTCTTTCAGTCACCTTCAGCCAGATTCCTTTCATTGTGCCCTGGAATATATATTTGCAACCTCTTCTGTCTTCACCTTCTCCATTATCACTAACTCTGAGGCACCCAAAAAGTGCAAAAACAGCTCTTTGACAAATATTATTCTAGAGTTACATAAGCAGAAATCGAGTTACACTAAAAGAATTATCTTCACTTTATGGAGAAGTTGATCAAGAAATTGCACTATGAATCATGTGGCCAGTTTGTGATGCAGTTTGACAGCAGTCTGACAATCATTTCAAAATGAAAGCTGGCTCCTAAAAAAGTGAGGGCCTCATGCCAAGTGTGAAGTAGATTTGCTGTCTGTCTCACATCCCCACGTGTCATGTGACAACTCATATCAAATTAAAATCAAGTTTTATGTGTGTGCAAGGAATAAAAAATATGAAATCTGATTAGACAATAGTAAAATTAGATTCTTACACCCTTGTCATTTACTTGCTGCCAAATAAGTTACTACAGCTTACAAGATTTGGTCGAAACAGTAAATACCTTTTTGACCTATAATCAACTATATAAAATTTGGTAAATAAAAATTAATGGATTTGTTGCTTTCTTGTTAGCACGGTTCCCACATTGTAATTTATTTACAGCCATAAAGCTTTAATTTTAACTACTTAATTTGCTACAGTTAAAATTTCTCAGTACAATGGATTCCAGTTAATTGGGACACATTGGGCCCAGAACATTTTGACCCAATGAGTGGCTGCACCAATCAGAATCAGAATCAGAATCAGGTTTATTATCACTGGTATGTGACGTGAAATTTGTTAAATTAGCAGCAGCAGTTCATTGCAATACATAATCTAGCAGAGAGAGAAAAAATAAAATAAAACATAATAATAAATAAACAAATAAATCAATTACATATATTGAATAAATTTTTTAAAATGTGCAAAAACAGAAATGCTGTATATTAAAAAAAGTGAGGTAGTGGCCAAAGCTTCAATGTGCATTTAGGAATCGGATGGCAGAGGGGAAGAAGCTGTTCCTGAATCGCTGAGTGTGTGCCTTTAAGGCTTCTGTATCCCCTACTTGATGGTAACAGTGAGAAAAGGGCATGCCCTGGGTGCTGGAGGCCCTTAATAATGGACGCTGCCTTTCTGAGACACCGCTCCCTAAAGGTATCCTGGGTACTTTGTGGGCTAGTGCCCAAGATGGAGCTGACTAGATTTACAACCTTCTGCAACTTCTTTCGGTCCTGTGCAGTAGCCCCTCCATACCAGACAGTGATGCAGCCTGTCAGAATGCTCTCCACGGTACATCTATAGAAGTTTTTGAGTATATGGAAATAGTTAAAATAGTTATATAAGAGACACACCACCATTTAACTGAGTAATGAATTATGTATTTAAATGAAATACAGAGAAATTAGAACACTACCAATACTACTAAAGTACTATAAAACGGTGTATTTGTTCCTACTAGTTATCCATGGAGGAATTTATCCGGTGTACACTGACATGTTCTATTGATTGACTGTAAATGAAAAAAAAATCAGTGTAGACTCCTAGTGCAGATAATGGACTGCCTTCATACAATCACAAGCAAGAGAAAATCTGCAGATGCTGGAAATCCAAGCCATACACACAACGGTATGTGTCCATTCATACGATGCTTTCAACTATTGTGTCTTTTAAATCCTCACTTTCATTGTAACATTCAAAATGATTGTCGATACCTTCAAGTTCTTCATAGTTGTTAATTTGTTGATGTAATGAAATTATTTTCACTCCTGGTCATTTCTGGCATCTCTGAAACCGAATCCTTGAAACTGCAGTAAGCGAAATAGTTCTGAATTGTCTTACTGCTTATTTCCTGCCAACTATCAGTGACATTTGAACACAAACACAAGCAATTGATTGTATTTAAAAACTGTTTGCTCTAAGCACAGTGTAGTGTCTAATAGCCACACAAGTGCACACAACAGGCGTCAGCTAGAACCTGTTCATCATCAGTCTCCTGCCCCAGTTACGTGGTATCGTGTCCCAAGTAACTGAAGGAAATCCTGACCATTTTTCTTGGTTAGTTTTTGTCCTTAAAAGTTGCCCCAAATAAGCAACAGCTCTGATTAATTGTTGGCCCAATTAACTGATGGACCGCTGCACCTGTAAACATAATCAAAGCTAAGAACAAATGAATGACAATCTTAATACGATTTTTCCAGACTTTCTAAAGTAAGGACTTTTTTTAGAGGAATCCCGTGGGGATTGGTTAGAGCGCTATACTGTAATTCATCTGAGTTCATAGTGGTCTTAATGACAAATATTAAAAAGTGAATTAATTTATTTAAAAATAGAATAGTATTTATTGGGAATCTGATTTAGGTTGTCAGAGCTCATGAAAGTACATAAATTCAGTGCTAGTAACTAAATAAATGTAATTATTTTCTAAAATACAAGAATGAATAGACAAAGCTATAAAAAGACCTACAGAACTTTGCATTTAATGAACATGATGGAAGAAAATGGGACAAAAATTAAACACCTGTTTATGTACGATATTTTTTGAACCACAGTTAAACTGCAGAAAGAGAATAAGCACAAATTCAGCAGATGAAACCGGATCAGGAAGGTCTCTAGGATTAGAAAAGCACAGGAGCATTTAAGTAAGTTTCTAAGAGAATAGGTTTGCATGCAGCATAAACTCAAATGTAGACCTTTGAGGTGACATTTCAGAGTTGTGAATGCCATGTGATTTACACTTGGCCAGAGAAAGCTAAAACGATTTAGCAGAGGTTATTAAAAATATATGGAATTAGATAATGAACAGGGAAAATCATTTCCCCTGGTTGGTGAGAAAGTGACAATAAGCATTAGTTTAAAATTATTCTCAGTGGGATAGAGTTTTATTTATATCAGGTGATTGTTGGAGCATGAAATGCATTGCCCCTGGCAATGGTTGAAGCAGTGACCCCATTGCTTTCTTAAGGGTCAGTGAATGAATACTTGAAAGGGAGAAAGTACAAGCAATGGGAAAAGTATGGCTACTCTCAGAATAAGCAGGGAAAGCAATTAGAATTTATAAAGTTAAGAAACACTGAATTTTTCTGCAATTCATTGCAGCATAATTAAAAAGATAGGATTGAACCCTACAGATATGAGCAGGTCTGTTAGCTTTTAAAGGGACGACCAGAGCCACTTAATGTCTCAGGTCAATTATAAAACAAATAAAAACGTGGATCCAAATAAAATAATGGTTTAAAATGCTGGGTAAGTCATGACTAGTGGATAGAGTGAAAATTAAACTTTTAGTTCAGCAAGTTAACCATAGCTGAATAATTTATGGTGGAAGTGATCCTTACTTATCCAAGCAACACACACAAAACACTGGAGGAACTCTGCAGGCCAGGCAGCATCAATGGAAAAGAGTAAACAGTTGGTGTTTCGGGCCAAGACTCTTCAAAAGGACTGGCCCTTATTTATCCGGCTGGTTGCCATAATGCCTTCTGTTTGTCTCTGCTGATTTCTTATGGGAATGTGTTAAATTATAATCTTATGTACCTTTACTAAAATTTGTTTTATTTATAAGGGATTTAAATCTAATAAAACCTTTTCTCATTGGTAAGGCAGATAAATTATAAAATGGCTTGGTTGAAACTATATTTCAACTCTAGACATGTGTAATTTTCAAATATGAAGTCCTGACACAGTGCTTCAACCGCTGGGAATATTTTCTGGCAAAATCATATAAATAATCCCCATAATTTTACGCTCATCATTTTTAGTGGTTCAAAACACACACAGAATATTTCTCTGAGTTCCAAAAGCATTGCTATTTTTATTTCTTAGTAATAGTGAAAAGGCCTCATTCAAAATGTCAATATTTTGCAGCCTGCATTCTTATCAAAAGGCCAGAAAAGTGTGTGCAATGAATGCTAGAATTTCTAGTGTGCTCTAGGTGGATGTCTCCCCACTGGGTGGATTAAGTTGCTGCAAAAATATACTCACTCTGGATAAGATTCTTCATTCAAAACATATATAAGAAAAATAAGGCTGCATATTGCATTTTCATTCTGAAGTTTGGTATTTTTACATGAATCTTCTCAACTATTTTCTTTTTATATTCTCAAAAAAAAATCAAATGTTGAAATAGCAATCTGACAAGTTACATTTTTCAGGTCCTTGGATAAAATTTTGAGCTGTGATGACAGGTCACCACCCTGAAACATTACCTCTGCTTCTCTCTCTACAGCTACTGATTGACCTGCATTTAAAGTTTTTATTGTTATTTACAGGTGAAGCAGCTATTGATATTTCCATCTATTGATATTTCGCTATTTAGTGGCTTAACTAGCAGTCAAAAGGACTGTGGGCATTTCTTTAAAGAGGAAATCTGTAAATAGATGCTTCTTCCAATTTTAAAAGAAGAATTTCTCACTTCAGTCTCCCTGTAGAGGCTAGACTCTATGTTGCTGACACATTTATAAATTCTTCTAATCAGTAAGC
Source organism: Mobula birostris (assembly GCF_030028105.1). Classification (NCBI taxonomy): domain Eukaryota; kingdom Metazoa; phylum Chordata; class Chondrichthyes; order Myliobatiformes; family Myliobatidae; genus Mobula; species Mobula birostris. The sequence continues at coordinate 52,723,854 of NC_092373.1, forward strand.
TATTCCAAAGTACAAATCACTTTGATTGAATATTAGGAAAGTCCACCCACAAAAATGGTGCAGACTGTAGATTGTTTCTGTGAGGTAAATGGTAGGCTCATCTGCCATAATTTGGTCAGACAGAAGCACCTGTGCTGGAATTTACTCCATTAATTTTCAAAAAGCATTAGTAACGAAACATAAGAATATTTTATACACTGATTGTGTCCTGTATAGCAGACTTGTGAGGCAGTTAAGGTGCGAACTACTTGGCAGAAGACATTCTTCACCATTCCACAAGATTAGCCAGTATAGTCTCTCTCTATCATAGAGTCCAATGTGATAGAGACATTGCTACATGATCAGCTAGCTAATTGCTCTTATCTGTTCCTCCTATTATGCAAAATTAAGACAAAGCAGTGCTATTTCACTCATTATATTATTGCTGTACCTATTCTGTAAAGACTGCAGAGAGGAGAATCAAGTCCCTGAATGGAATTTAAGCTAATTGGCTTTCTATTGATAATAACTAATGAACAGATTTTTGTGGATTTCAACATACCATTGACTTAAAGTGATTCCAACAGCTTGTACGCATGTTTTGAATTGAAGCTATGGGCAGACTGCTATCACCTGGAGTTTGGAAGGAAATTTGAAAGCACAGGAGTATGAAGATGCATCACCAAGAAGTATAATGCTATGTTGAATGATAGGGGCTGCGCACGATTCTACTGTAGCTGCAGTGTTATCTGCAGTAATAAGAAAACAGCAATCAAGATGACCTATTGCTTCAAATCCTAAACAGATTTCTACCTTGAATAAATCACTGAATTTATGAAGACCATTTCTAGATAACCACCTAAAAATAATTCGTTAGAAAAAAATTAAAAGGAAATACAGGAAATACATGTGATACTGAGTGTAAAGTGGAACCAGATTGTTACTAGAAATTAATTGCCTCAGTTTCTATTTGAATCTTTAATTCATCAGAGTCAATATAGATGGATAAAATATTATTTACTGTCTCCATGTACAGTATATTTGCCATATTCAAAATTACATTAGCAGTCACTGCACATCTTATATATCCTGAGAGAGGCCAACAGCTCAATAGAAGATATAACTTAACCCATTATACTCTGGACATTATAAAAATATTTTATATAAATATGGAAGTAAGAATAAACCTTATACTTTGTGAGCTTGAGCCTCTTTCTCTATCTACATCTTATTCTGCAATCTCTCCTCTCCAGAAATGTGCTTATCTTTCAAATCAGTTAATACAGCTTTTTTCAAGGCTGTTTCTTCACAACTTATTGCACCATCTTTACCTACCAGTAAATCTAAACTTTCCTTTTTCTACATTCCTTGTGGCTAAAAATATAACTGAAGGTATTTGTGGTGAAATATGTGGGCCCTTGTGACAATAACCAATTCATTTGAGCAGTATTGCTTTATATCTCGAAAAGCTCGAAGTGATTTTCCCTTTTTTAAGAAAAGTAATCCCAATTTCTTTGACATATTTTTCATCTTCATGCAGTTGCTATTAAAAATGCAGTCTGTAGAGGAGTAAATCTTACGAGATTACTTTTCCTGGTGCATTTGCTATTAACAAAGACTGCAAGTTAAAGTGGTACTTAGTGAAAACAGATTTGATCAGTTTAATAAGCATATTTACTCCACTGCTGCATGATATACTGTATGTAAGACCAAATAACTTGTTGTAGAACTTAAACATTAATCATGTTTACACATTTAAATAAGTTGTGAGGGAAGCAAATATTTATCACAAACACTTCTAAAGTGGTAAAAAATTAAAACATATACAGTAATTGTTCACAATATGTAGGTTCCTCGGGAATTTGTAAATTGCACTGCATATTCAAAAGGTTGTGTAATTCTCTCTCATGACGATCATAATGACAGTCACTCCAGAATTAATGGACAGAAATGAGTCAGTAAACTTAAGTTTGGCTCTATGCTGTTATCTAATCCTGCTTTCATTTCCATTTACCCTTTTTCTCAGCCCACAGATGGTTCTCTCTTACATTTCCTCTCCAGCATGCTTATACTCACTTCAGAAGCCCAAGTGTACCATTCTCACTTCAGAGTTCCAAGACGTAAGCTGGGTGGTCTCTGGGCCAGAATCACAAGTGTCAGAGGAAACTATCAAGTCACAGTATTGTGTCTACACAATGCCACTAGTGCCCACCAAAGGTTCAATTTTAACTTTCTCCTATTTCTCATTCATATGATAACCCTCAGTAATATAATCCAAAAAAAAACCTCTTACTTTCTATACAGACAAAAACCACACTCATCTCTGTTTTACCCAATGCCTTTTGAACTCTTCACTGTCTCTAGAGTGATATCCAGTGCTGGATGTTAATGCTTTCCCCCTCTAAATATTAGGAAAATATTTTCAATTTCCAATTAAATATTTTAATATGGCCCCTCACTCTGTCACCATTTCAGCAAACATCTGACCTTCAACCAGTCTACGTACAACACGCGTCTCCGTTTAAACTAAGAGATGAATTACAGCAAGGCAAACAAAATGTATATTCACCTCCGCAGAACCTCCTGACCTCATCTTTGCTTCACCTCATATAGTGCTAATACCCATAGCCATGAGTTATTTAGATCTGATTATTTCAATGCTGTCATGGATTGTCTCCCCCATTCTACCCTCATGCCCTAAATCACAGCTAGGCTTGTGACAGGACCAAAAGAAGCTACAGAAAGTCATAAAATTAGTCTGCTCTATCTTGGGTACTAGCCTCTATAGTATCCAAGACATAATCAAGGAGCGGTGACTCAGAAATACAGCGTCCATTATTAAGGACCCCCATCAACCAGAGCATGCCCTTTCCTTATTGTTACCATCAGGAAGGAAGTACAGAAGCCTGAAGGCACACACTCAGTGATTCAGGAATAGCTTCTTCCGCTCTGCCATCCGATTCCTAAATGGACATTGAACCCATGAACACTACCTCACTTTTTTTAATATATATTATTTCTGTTTTTGCACTATTTTAATCTATTCAGTATACATATACTTACTGTAATTGATTGATTGATTTTTTAAAATATTTATCATATATTCCATTGCTGCTGCTAAGTTAACAAATTTTACGCTGCATGCCGGTGATAACAAACCTGATTCTGATTTTGTCACACTCTATATTCACTAATTCCCATTTCGAGAACACTTAGATTTTAAATTCTTAGATTTGTTTTCAAACGCCTCTATGTTCACACCCCTTCCTCAATCTATAGCAAAGAATGTGCCATGGGTTTTCTGTTTTATGTAATGGTATTCAGGCTTTAAAAGTTTAATACACCCAGTGGCCTCTTTATCAGGTGCACTTGTATACTGGCTGATTAATGCAAATATCTAATCAACCAATCATGTTGCAGCAACTCAATGCATAAAAGCATGCAGACATTGTCAAGAGGTTCAGTTGTTGTTCAGAGAAAACATCAGAATAGGGAAGAAGTGTGATCTAAATGACTTTGACCGTGGAACGATTGTTGGTGCCAGACGGGGTGCTTTGAGTATCTCAGAATCCGCCAGTCTCCTGGGATTTCCATGCACAACGGTCTCTAGAGTTTATGGTGAAACACAAAACAAAACTGAATGGCAGTTCTGTAGGCAAAAATGCCTTGTTAATGAGAGCGGTCAGAAGAGTGTGGCCAGACTGCTTCAAGCTGACAGGAAGGTGACAGTAACTCAAATAACAACGCATTACAACAGTGGTGTGTAGAAGAGTATTTTTGAATGCACAGCATGTGAAACCTTGAAGTGGATGGGCTACAGCAGCAGAAGACCACAGCTGGTTCCACTCGTGTAGCAACTAAAGTGGCCGCTGAATGTACATTGTGCAAAGGCTAAAAGTGGAAATTGCAGACTTGTACCACCTGTGTGATGATTCATAATTGCTATCTTGTGTAAATGATATCTTTTCCTCTCAACATGCCTTGAGAGTTGAAGTTAAGTATTCTTCCTGTCGAAGCCCACGGGCACTATGTTTGAGAGAAACACCTTCACTGCTCTACTAACTAAGATCTTCAATCTTCTTTATGACTGTGCTGAGATAAATTTAATTTTCACAGACTTTCTAGCCAGTGGGTTTCCTTTGCAATGTTATCATGCGTGTTTGACTACATAAGCCAAGGAGCTAGGTGTGAAGCTGAAAAGCAGGACCACAAGGGTATTAATCTCTGGATTGCTGCCTGTGCCTTGTGCCAGTGTAGGTAAGAATATGCTGATCTGGCAGATGAGTATGTGGCTTAAAAATTGGTGGATGGGGCAGGCTTTCAGATCTGGGGATCACTGGGATCTCTTCTGGGAAAGTTATGACATGTACAAACAGGATGAGTTACACCTGAACACAAAGGGGACCAATATCCTTGTGGACAAGTTTGCTAGAGCTGTTCCAGAGGCATTAAACTAGTTAGGTGGGGGGATGGGAACCAGAGTGATAATTCCGCGGATGGGGCAGTTGGTATAAGTGTAGATGCAGTGTGTAGAGAGACTGTGAGGAAGTACAGGCAGTAGAAAGGACATAATTTCACGCAGCATTGAACTGTGTCTATTTTAATGCAAGAAGTATCAGGCACAAAGGTGATGTACTTAGCACATCGACCAGTACATGGAACTATAACGCTGTGGCCTTCACAGAGACTTGGCTGTCACAAAGTCAGGAATGGTTGCTGGCTGCTCGAGCGTTTAGGTATTTCAAAATACACATGGAGGGAGATTTAAAAAAAAGTGGCATTGCAAACCAGGGATAACAACACAGCTAGAGAAAGTGAGGATATCATGAGGGATCATCAACTGAGACAGTATTCGAGAAATTCAGAATCAGGAAGGTGCAATCACACTATTGGGAGTATTCTATAGCAACAGAGACATTGAAGAGTAGATCAGCAGGCAAATTTTGGAAATGTGCAAAATTAATAGGGTTGTTGTCATGGTTGACTTCAACTTTCCTAATATTGATTGGCACTTCTTTCGTGCAAAAGTTTTAGATGGGGCAGAATTTTTTAGGTGTGTCCAGGAAGGATTGCTGACACAATATGTAGGACAAGCTGACTGGAGGAGAGGCCATATTGAATTTACTAAAAGGGAATTAACCTGATCAGGTTATAGATCTCTCAGTGGGTAAGCACTTCAGAGACAATGACAACTCCCTGATCTTTACCATAGCTTTGGATAGGGATAGAAGCAGATGGTATAGGAAATTATTTTACTGGGGAAGGGAAAATTATGATAATATTAGGCAAGAACTTGAGAATATAAATTGGGAACAGATGTACTCAAGGAACTGCACAAATGCAGAGGTTGCTTAGGGACCACTTGCATAAAGTTCTTGTTGGGTTTGTCCATTCAGGTAGGGAAAGGTTGGTAAGCTGAATGATCCATGGATGACAAAAGATGTGGAACATCCAGTCAAGGGGAAGAAAGGACCATACCTAAGGTTTAGAAAGGAGGGATCAGACAGGACTCTAGAGAGTTACCAGGAAGGACTTAAGGAGAGCTAGGGGGGTGGGGGGGGGGGGGGAATGAGAAGACTATAGCAAGCAGGATTAAGGAAAACACCAAGGTGTCCTACACATCTGTAAAGAATAGGAGGATGACTAGAATGAGGGTAAGACCAATCAAGGATAGAAGAGAAAACAAATGCCTGGAGCCAGAGGAGGTAGGGGAGATCCTTAATGAATACCTTGCTTTGGTATACAACATTGTAAGGGACCATGATGAATGTAAGGACAATATTAAACAGACTGATATGATGGAACATGTCAACGTTAAGAAAGATGATGTGCTGGAACTTTTGAAAGACATTAGGATAATTAAGTCCCAGGACAGATGGCATATAGCCAGATTACTAAGGGAAAGGAGGGAAGACCTTTGCTGATGATGTCTGCATCCTCACTGGTCACAGGAATAGTACCAAAAGATTAGAAGGTGGCAAATATTATTCCTTTGTTCAAGAAAGTAAATAGGAATAATCCTGCGAATTATAAGCAGTAAGTCTTACATCAGTGGTGGCCAAATTGTTGGAGAGGATTCTAATCTCAAATAATAATGAGGCAGTCTACAGAGAAGAAGTCATCACCCCTGACACAGTGGTGTCAAGAAAACAACCTCTCCCTCAATGTCACAAAAACAAAGGAGCTGGTTGTGGACTACAGGAGGCATGGAGACAGGCTAGCCCCTATTGGCATTAATGGATCTGGGGTTGAGAGGGTGAACAGCTTTAAGTTCCTCAGCATAAACATTACCAAGGACCTCACGTGGTCTGTACACGTGGTGAAAAAGGGACAACAGTGCCTCTTTCACCTTAGATGGTTGAAGAAGTTTGGTATGGGTCCCCAAATCCTAAGAACTTTCTACAGGGGCACAATTGAGAGCATCCTGACTGGCTGCATCACTGCCTGGTATGGGAACTATCCTGCCTTCAATCACAGGCTTCTGCAGAGAATGGTGCAGACAGCCCAGCATATCTATAGATGTGAACTTCTCACTATTCAGGACATTTACAAAGACAGGTGTGTAAAAAGGGCCCGAAGGATCATTGGGGACCCATGTCAGCCTAACCACAAACTGTTCCAGCTGCTACCTTCTGGTACCACAGCATAATAGCCAGGACCAACAGGCTCTGGGATAGCTTCTTCCACCAGGCCATCAGACTGCTTAATTCATGCTGACTCATCTGTATTTCTATGTTATATTGACTATCCTGTTGTATGTACTATTTATTATAAATTACTATAAACTACACATTTAGACAGAGACATAATGTAAAGATTTTTACTCCCCAGGTATATGAAGGATGTAAGTAATGAAGTCAATTCAATTCAGTTATATGGGATCTATGAGAAGAATAATCTTATTAGGGGTAGTTAGCATGGCTTTGTGAGGGGCAGATGATGCCTCACAAACCTGATTGAATTTTTTGAGGAAGTGAATGAACAAATTGTTGAAGGTGGAGCATTTGACAAGGTTCCCCATGGTAGGCCCATTTAGGAAGCATGGGATCCAGGGAAACTTGTCTGTGTGAATTCAGAGTTGGCTTGCCCACAAAAGGTAGATGGAGGAACATACTTTGTCGGGAGGTCAGTGACCAGTCGTATTCTACAGATTTGTTCTTGAACCCCTGCTTTTTGTAATTTTTATAAAAGACTTGTATGAGAAATTAGAAGAGTGAGTTTGTAAATTTATGAATGACATAAATCATGTTGGTGATGTGGGTTACATGGTCATTGATAGCATGCAGAGCTGGGCTGAAAAGTGTCAGATGGAGTTCAATCTGGAAAAGTGTGAAGTTATACACTTTGGAAGGTCAAACTACAGGTCACAGGGTTAGACTAGAGGATAGAGGATCAATGGCTGGATTCTGAGCACTGTGAAGGAACAGAAGGTTTTGGGATCCACATCCATAGCATATGGTGTGTTGGTTTTCATTGGTCAAGGAATTAAGTTCAAGAGCCACAAGATAATTTTGTAGCTCTTTAAAACTCAGGTAAAATCACACTTGGAATATTGTGTTCACCTCACTGTGGGAAGGTGTAGAAACTCTAGAGAGGGTACAGAGGAGGTATGCCAGGGTGCGGCCTGGATTGAGAGCTTGAGCAAGCAAGGGTTCTTCCCTTTGGATTGAAGGAGGATGAGACAAGACCTGATAGAGGTGTACAAGATGATAAGAGGCATAGATCTAATGGAAAGCCAGAGACCTTTTGCCAGGGCAGAAACAGCTAATAAAAGAAAGTATAATTTTGAAGTGATTGGAGAAAAGTATGGGGGAGCTGTTAGAGGTAGGCTTTTTACACAGAGCGTGGTGGGCGCTAAAGAATGTGCTGCCAGGTTTTTGGTAGAGGCAAATACATTTGGGACCTTTAAGAAACTCTTAGATAAGTATATAGATGAAAGAAAAATGGAGGGCTATGTGGAAGGGAAAGATTAGTTTGATCTTAGGATAGGTTAAAAGGTTGGCTTAACATCATAGGCTGAAGGAACTGTACTGTGTTGTACCATTCAATCGTTATATGTTTATGTATAAAATTCACCCCATGTATATAATTCTACAGAAGCAATGATTCCATATAAAGTGGCAGTCTTGCCGTTGACAGGGTTCGCACCCAGTGACACAGAATCCATCTCATGGACTGTTTTGAATTCCCTAATGAAAGGATGGGTGCAAGATATCTATTGCTATCGACTATATGCAATTGTAGTTTCCTTTTAAAGTAAACTGAGATTTGGTATAAGTCATGAACTTGTTGCTTCTTTCACCAATATCAGATCTGAACTTTAACTCAAAATATCAAAGACAACATAACACTCGCTTCCAACTCTTCCTATCCTGTATCAGTTTGAAATAACTGCTCTTTCCCAAGCTTGGATTCTTTATCATCTCTGAACTTATTCATCCTACCATTGCTGACTGTGTTTTACTCTCAAGATTTCTAGATCTCACAGCCTTCCTTTCTTTTATTGTTGAATTTACTTCCTTAAACAAGCTTTTGGCCATTCATTTTAAAGGTTTGACCATTACTTGTAGCTGGCAGTTACAATTGTATTATTTTAAATTGGAAGATGAAGGTAATAAGCAAACATCTCAAGGAACCCCATCTCTCAGTCCCTGCATCAGTGGAAGGTTCCTGCTACCAATGATCCAGATAGCATGAGTCAATACACAACCAAAATAAAAGAACTTGGTGAAGTCTCCCACAAAGCCTCAGGCAAGGAATCAGTGAAGTTTGAATCCTTAGTTACTACTGGAATTTTGAGCTGAACATTTCATATCTTAGGAGAATTTTCTTGCGTTGTTTTGGTGAACAAAGTGGCTGGAATGGTGAACCGTGCCACAGAGAGGTAATATTCCCTCATTTGTTTCTCTCACTCATGAAGATGTGCTATGGTTAATGAAGATTAACTAATGTGCCCTATCTGTTGTCCTCTGGGTCTACATCCTTTTTGAAGTCCAAACATTCCTTGTCTACACGTCCACCTCTATCTTTGCTGCTTTTATGTCCTCAAAAACTCAAAGAAATTTGTGAAATATGATTAACATTCATGAGCCTATATTGACCTTATTTGATTAGACTAAGCTATCCTAAATGAATAGATATTTCTTCATTTCTTTGATTATGGACACTAGCATCTTGCCAACAACGTATGTTAAACTAACTGGGCAACTGTTTCCCACACTTTAATTTCCTCCCTTCTTGAATAAGGGTGGAATATTTGCTGTTTTCTAATCCACTGATATCATCTCAAAATTCTATGAGTTTTGAAAAACTTTGAACAATTTTTCCACTGTCTTGGTAGTGGATCATTTTAAAACTGCATTCAGCATGTTGAATCCAGCTCAATATTGCCTTATTGGTTAATTGTAAAATAGCAAGAAATGACAGAAAATATGACTGATTAGACATCCGTAACTTTCAACTGGTTAATTACTATGCACTTTTTCATTATAATTCAGTTTATTTTCTTCAAAAAATTTTGAATTTTAAAAGCAATGTCCCACTACCTCATCTGGTCCACTGTTACAATTTTTGTTTGCAAATGTTAACATAACAAAAGTTCAAAGTTCAAAATAAATTTATTATCGAAGTACATATATGTCACCATATACTGTACAACCCTGAGATTCATTTCATTTGCTTGTGGGCATTCAAAGTAAATACAAAGAAACACAACAGAATCAGTGAAAGATAGCACACAAGATGGACAAACCCAAATGTGCAAAATTCAGCAAACTATGCAAATACACAAAGGAATGAATAAATGAATGAAAGAATGAATAAATAAATAAACAATAAATATCAAGAACATGAGACTAAGAGTCCTTGAAAGTGAGTCCACAGGTCGGGGGAATATTTCAGTGATGGGTCAAGTGAAGTTAAGTGAAGTTATCCCCTTTGGTTCAAGAGCCTAATGGTTGAGGGGTAATAACTGTTCCTGAACCTGCTGGTGTGAAGTGAGCCCTGAGGCTCCTGTACCTTCTTCCTAATGGCAGTAATGAGAAGAGATCATGACGCAGGTGGTGGGGCTCACTGATGGTGAACGCTGCTTTTGTGCGACAATGCTTCGCGCAGATGTGCTCAATGGTGGGGAGAACTTTGCCAGTGATGGATTGGGCGACACCCACTACTTTTTGTAGGACTTCCTGTTCCAGGGCATTGATGATTCCATACCAGGGTATGGTGCAGCCAGTCAATATACTCTCCACCACACATGTATAGAAGTTTGTCAAAGTTTTAGATGTCATTCCAAATCTTTGCAAACTCCTATGGAAGTAGAGGCACTGCCAGGCTTTCTTTGTAATTGCACTTAAGTGCTGGGTCCAGGCCAGGTTCTCCGAAATGATAAGACCAAGGAATTTAAAGTTGCTGACCCTCTCCACCTCTGATCTCCAAAGAGAACTGGCTTATGGACTTCTGGTTCCTCCTCCTGAAGTCAATAATCAGCTCCTTTGTCTTGCTGATTGTGCCAGAGAGTACTTGGTAAATGCACTCCCTGCACATGCTCATTCACTCACACGTAAACATTGCCTTGTCATTCTGTTGTCGCTGTGGTGCATGTATTCACTTCAATGTCTTCCCGGCATATGCTCATAGTTGATCCACTAGTGTCCCTCCATATTGTTGGATGCATTCAGAGTCAACAGCAAGGTTTGATTTAGTTTCTTTCTTTATTTGTACTTGGCTGTAAGTGTGCGATTCTGTTGAGCATTCTGCCGTTTGACTCTGTTGTTTCCTAGTGGTCACATGGCATCTGTTGGGTCCTAAACCAAGCTGATGAGCTCGGGTTGGCTCTATGATGCCTTTCCTACCATACCTGGCAGAATATTCCATTTCTTTAGCAATGGGGATGTGTAAATGTTGATTGAAACTGTACTTAAGGTAGATACTACTGTTTATTTTGTAGAATGATTGTAACTACATTGTGGGGTGCACCACATTCTAATTCATGCTAAGTCTTAAGTTAACTTTGTTGGTAATTAAAGATGATACATTCTAGTGCCAAACGCATCGCTGGCAGTATGAGAGAGGGATAGGGTCTCCAGAAGTTCACACTGGACAAGAATAAGTATGGAGCTAATGGTGTGTTTTCTTATAGATATCATTTTGTAAATGTTGGCATTTTTCTTTTCACTATTTTCACTAATATTTTTAGCTTGTTTTTTGACGCACCTATTAAACACTCTTGCATTAACGTGGGAAGTGACACCAGCCATTTTTTTCTTTGGTCATAACCCACGTTTCTAATACTGACATTGAGTGACAGGTTGTTGTTGTGGCACCACTCAGCCAGATTTTCAATCTGCCTCCTATATCCTGATTCATCACCATTTTTGTTCAGCCTATGACAGTGGTGTCATCAGCAAACTTTAAAATGACTTTGGAGCTATACTTAGCCACACAGTCATAAATGTAAAGTGAGTAGAGCATGGGACTAAGCACACAGCTTTGTGGTGCTCCTGTGCTGATGGTGATGGTGGAGGAGATGTTGTTGCCAATCCGAACTGACTGGGGTTTTGCAAGTGAAGTAATCAAGGATCCAATTGCATAAGGGTGTATTAAGGCCTATATTGATTAGTTTAGGCTCCTGTATCTCCTTCTTGATGGCAGCAGCATGAAGAGAGCATGACCTGGATGGTGGGGATTCTTGATGATGGATGCTGCTGTCATGCGACAACACTCCATGTAGATATGGTAGGAAGGCCTTTGCCCATGAAATACTGGGCTATGTCCACTACTTTTTGTAGGCTTTTCTGTTCAAGGGCATCAAATGGAAACACATCTGAGTGAGTGGTGCCACAACAGCAACCTCTTACTCAATGTTGTCAAGACCAAGGAGTTGACTTTGACTACAGGAGAAGAAAATCAGAGGTCTATGAGCCAGTCCTCATCAGGGCACCAGAGGTGGAGAAGGTCAGCAACTTCAAATTCCTCATGTTATCATCTCAGAGGTTCTGTCCTGGGTCCAGGACATACTGTAAGTGCCTCTACTTTCTTAGAAGTTGCATAAATTTGGCATGTTATCTAAAACTTTGACAAACTTCTGTAGATGTGCGGTGGAGAGTATATTGAGTGGTTACATCACTGCCTGAGATGGTATGGAAAAATATCATGTAACATTAAATTAAAACAAGAACTGCCATTCAGCCTTTTAAACTTTTACTCCAATTTAGTTCTAGTTTTTTAGTGTGGCTTCAGATCTAGTTATATAGGGTTCCACTGGAGATGGTTTTTTAAGTTTGCTGGTTATTGTTCTGGCGTGTATGCCACAGTTGATAACAGCACTGTGAAATGTGCTTTGACTGGACTAAGACTTTGAAGAGGTACAGTACTGTAGAAATGCAGGACCTCCCAGGATCATGAATGCACATCTTATGAACATCCTTACAAAAGAACGAGCGGACTTATGAATTATCAACTTTACAAACACTCTTGCGTGAATCTTTAACCATTTTTGAAACAAATTAAATTTTATTGCAGAATTGTACAGTTGAATGGTGGTAAACTCTACTGAGAGGTAGTTGAATGCCAGTAATTAATTCCAAATCATGTGATTTATAGTTAGCCAGTGCAGTTGGAGCAGATCAGGCAGCTTGTAAGTTGCTAAGATGGAGGGGATACTTTTGGTGGGAACTTGCTGCCTGAGCTCTGTGCTGGCTGTTCAGAAGTATGTATGGGGATGAATTTGCTGGTTTCTTTGGGGCTGCAGGCATCGTCTGCTGGGTGAGAATGGGGCATCTCCCTGTGCCCACTCTCCATCCTCCCTCCAACTGACTTGCATCAATCAGGGACAAACAAGAAAAAAATCTGCAGATGCTGGAAATCTGAGCAGCACACACAAAATGCTGGAGGAACTCAGCAGGCCAGGCAGCATCGAGGAAAAAAGTACAGTTGACATTTCGGGGTGAAACCCTTTGCATCATTCAGGGGGTGGGTTGACTGAGCAAGGCTGGGAATGCTGAGCAGATTCACTTGCTCACTGATTCAGTCAGTAAGGCTGGCTGGTCACCACTCTTCCTGCACCTACTCATTCTCCCATCACAGCTGCTTCTGTGATCCTCTTCCACACTCTGCTTTTGTCCATTTGTGACTTACAGGAATGGACCCTCTCATAACCTGGGAATAGCCTGTATAGTGTTTAGTGCAGGCCTAATGGATATTACATAGAAGACAAAACACAGACATAGAAATTTACAGCACATTACAGGCTCTTTGGCCCACAATGTTGTGCCGGCCATGAAGCCTACTCTAGAAACTGCTTAGAATTTCCCTAGCACAAAGAAGTGGACAGCTGAACTCCATTGGGAGGTTGCTGTATAGGGCAGGTAGTGCATTGTAGAGATGATTGTGGTTTTAACTGCTACTGAGAAGATGTATATACAATCTGCTCCAATTACTCGTTTGATTCAATATCAAACTTGACTGAATAACACTCCTATGGAGTTTTGGTATGTTAAAGACTCTATAAAAAGACTAGTTTTCTGTTTTTGGAATGTGAATGTTAAACTTGCTTCATGGAACCTAAAAGAGAGACACATGGAACAATGATTCTAATTAAAGACTCAAAAGCAGCGAAGCTTTTTTTGTTGAATTGCTATCAGCGACATTGGATTGATGTCGCCCCGTTCCTTTCAGGTATTACAGTGCAAACTTATAGTCTTGTTATATTAAATATTAGAGGAAAATCATGGTTTCGATACTTCTTAAAAGTTTCTTTATTTAAGAGCTACAGATGTTGTCAGACAAATTGTTCATAATAAACAAGATTATACCCAATTAAACAATTAAACAAGATTTACAAGCAGAACAAGTGCTACACCTGCCCCTACACCTCTTTCCTCACTACCATTCAGGACCCCAACCAGTCCTTCGCGGTGAGGCGACACTTCAGATGTGAGTCTGTTGGGGTCATATACTATGTTAGGTGCTCCCAGTGTGGCCTCTTGTATATCGGTGAGACCCAACGTAGATTGGGAGACCACTTTGCCGAGCATCTACACTCTGTCTGCCAGAACAAGTGGGATCTCCCATGGCCAGCTATTTTAATTCCACTTCCCATTCCCATTCAGTTATGTCCATCAATGGCCTCCTCCATTGCCATGATGAGGCCACACTTAGGTTGGAGGAACAGCACCTTACATTCCACTTGGGTAGCCTGCAGCCTGAATATCGATTTCTGAAACTTCCAGTAATGCCTCCTCCCCCCCGCCTTCACCATTTCCCATCCCCCTTGTCCCTCTCTCATGTTACCTCCTTGCCCGCCCATCGCCACCCTCTGGTGCTCCCCCCCCCGGCTTTTCTTTCTTCCATGGACTTCAGTCTCTTTCATCAATCAACTTCTTAGCTCTTTGTTTCATCCCTCCTCCTCCTAATGTCATCTATCACCTGGCGTTTCTCTCTCCCCTCCCCCCACCTTTTAAATTTACTCCCCAGCTTTTTCCCTCCAGTCCTGCCAAAGGGTCTCATCCCAAAACGTCCGCTGTACTTTTTTTTTTCCATAGATGCTGCCTGGCCTGCTGAGTTCCTCCAGCATTTTGTGTGTGTTGCTCGGATTTCCAGCGTCTGCAGATTTTCTCTTGTTTGTTAAGGTTATACCCTTTGTCTTATTTTACAACTATTTTACTTAAGTAGGGCAAAGCTTACAAGATACAGGAACAATTCAATGAATTACTTGATTAGACAATCATAGGCTTTGGCATCAACTTACTCACTGCCCTTACTCACCACTACTACGACATTGAACATAAAACAATACCGAATACAGCCCTTTGGTCTATGATGTGGCAACATTGTAATTTACTCCAAAATCAATTGAAAGCTTCCATCCCACGTGGCCCTCCATTTTTCTTTCATCTATGGGCCTATCTCAGAAGCTCTTAAATGTTGCCGACGTGTCCACCTCTAACACTGCCGCTTGCAGTATGTTCCTCGCACACACCACTCTCTGTGTGCCACCTGGGTAAAAGGCAATGGCTGTCCACTCTGTCTACGCTTCTTATTATTTATACACCTCTATCAAGACACCTCTTATCCTCCTTCACTCCAAATAGAAAGGCCCTAGCTCATTCAACCTTTCTTCATAACACATGCTCTCTAATCCAGGCAGCATCCTGCTATATCTCCTCTGCACCTCATCCCTTACTTCCTCTTTTCCTCAACCAAAAGATTAAAATTCATGGGATTCATGATAAACTGGTTGTTTGCTTATAGAAGACAGAGGGTAGAAATCGATGGGACTTATTCTGGCTGGAGTCTGTGGCTAGTGGTCTTCCTTGGGGAATTGTACCTTAATCTTTGATCTTTCTGTTATATACTGTATATAAATGACCTGGATGAAAATGTGGTGAATTAGTAATTTTTCAGGCAATACGAAGATTAGAAGTGTTGTAGCTATTAGCGCAGAGGACTGGCAAAGAATATAGCAGGGTATATAGCAACTGTAGATTCTAGCAGATAAATGGCAGATTGAATTTAATCCAGTTGAATGTGAAGTGTTACACTTTGGGAGATCAAATGCAAAGAGACAGAACACAGTCATTGGCAAGCCCTTCAACAACGCTGCTGTGTGGAGGTATCTTGTGGTCCAAGTCCACAGTTCCCTGAGGGAGGATAAACGGGTTGATGGAGTGCTAGAGATGGCACATGGCACATTTGCCTTTATTCATCGAGGAACTGAGTTCAAGAGTCAGGAAGTTATGATACAGTTCATTAAAACTATAGAAACAGAATCAGGTTAAAATCACAGGCATATGTCATGAAATTTGTTGTTTTGCAGCGGTAGTACAGTTTAGTACGTAAGAAATATAAATTACTACATATATATTGAAACTATTGAAATAAAGAGCAAAAAGCTGATAGCAGAGTGGAAGTAAGCTATTCCTAAAGTGTTGAGTGTGTGCCTTGAGGCTCCTGTACCTCCTCCTTGATGGTAGCAATGAGGAGGGGCTTATCCTGAGTGATGGGGTTCCTTATTGATGGATGCCATGTTTTTGAGGCATTGTCTTTTAAAGATGTCCTCGATGCTGGGAAAGTTAGTCCCCATGATGGAGCTGAATGAGTTTACAAAGTTCTGCAGCTTTTTCCAATCCTATGCAGAGGCCCGTCCATACTAGATGGTGATGCAATCAGCTTTAATGCTTTCCATGGTACATCTGTAGAAAATCGCTAGAGTCTCCGGTGACATACCAAATCTCCCCTGACTCCTAAGGAAATATAGCCACCGTCAGCCCTTCTTTGCACTGGCTACAATATGTTGACAACCAGGAACTTGAAACTGCTTATCCTTTCCACCGCTAATTCCTTGATGAGGCCTGATGTGTGTTCCTTTGACCTCCCCTTCCTGAAGTCCACAGTCAAATCCATCAGATGTTGAACGCATAATTGTTTTTGTATCTCCACTCAACCAACTGATCTATCTCACTCCTGTATGTCTCCTCATCACCATCTGAAATTCCATTAACAATAGCTATATCATCAACAAATTTATAGACGGCACTTGAGATGTACCACAGATTCATGGATGTAGAGAGAGTGGAGCAGTCGGCTGAGTACTTGAGGAGCACTGGTGTTTGTCAGCGAGGAGGAGATGTTATTTCCAATCGGAATTTACTGTGGACTGTCGATGAGGAGTTCAAATATCCGGTTGCAAAGGGAGGTACGGAGGCCCAGGTTTTGGAGCTTCTTAATTAGTACTGAAGGTAAGTTGGTGTTGAATGCTGATCTGCAATCAATAAACAGCAGCCTGACATGGATATTGCTGTTGTACAGGTTCAAACTACAATGTAAATTTATTATCAAAGTACATTGATTTGCCGGCATATTCAATAAATCTATAGAATAATAGCCATAGCATAATCAATGAAAGATGGCACTGAACTTGGATATTCAACATGTGTGCAAAAGATAAAAAACTGTGCACAGACAAAAAGAAAGAAATAATAATAACAAATAATGTAAGGCGTTTCTTCTTTTATGTTACTGCTAAGGCTAATAAAAATGGTTTCTTTGTTATGTTCTAATAAAAATGGCTTCTCTGTGATGTTAACTGCTGAGACAGTGGTTCTCTCTAGCAGTTTGTTTGGGTCATGTTATTGATAAAGAGAAATGTATTCTTTTGCTAACCAATTGGGATAGATGTTATTCTTTCTTGTGTGTCTGTAAGCTATTGTTTTCGCGGGCTTTGCGGGAGAAGGCGCGATGGGGACAGAGAGAGGAGACGCGATGCTGTAAGCTGAGCGACGGAATGGACCCCGAGCGGGAGTCCGAGGCCCAGAGATTTTGGGAGGAGAACCGAAGAGGAAGGACGTGCTGGATGCTCTCTGGTCGACCACCGTGGTTCGTCCCAGGTGGCGGGTCAAGGGGGTCAGAGGAGACTGCATGGTGGAAAGAAGACCCCGTTAGTTGAGCTCCAATGGTTGTGCACGAAGTGGTTGAACTTTGATAAATCTGGTGCCTTTTACTTTCCTTTTATATTGTATCTCTATTAACTACATAGTCAAAGTAAGAGTTATAGTCAAAGTAAGAGTTATAAAGTGTAATCATTTAGTCACATACGGTGTATTGTCTGTTATTTGGCATGGTGGGGTACATCACACAGCATCTACACAAACTTGATTACCCAGTCTGGCGGGGCCAAAGGCTGCTCCCTCTAGATGGAAGTGAGCTGAGCAAGCCTGAGGCTTACCGGTGGCTACAATAAATTATGGGAACAAGAGATGAAGAGTCCTTGAAAGTGAATTGGTTGTTTGTCAGAATATTCAATGATGGAGAAGTGAAGTTAAGTAAAGTTATCCCCTTTGGTTCAAGAACCTGATGGTCGAGGGGTGGTGAGAGTCCTGGGGCTCCTGTACCTTCTTCCTGATGGCAGTAGCAAGAAGACAGCGTGTCCTGGGTGGTGGCTGGGAATTCCTGATGATGGATGCTGCTTTCCTGTGACAGTACTTCATGTAGATGTGCTCAATGGTGGGGAGGGCTTTATCTTTGATAGACTGGGCCATATCCACTACTTTATGTGGGTTTTAAATTCAAGGATATTGGTGTTTCCATCCCAGGCTATGATGCAGCCAGTTAATGTACCCTCCATTACACCCATGTGGAAGTTATCAAAGTTTTAGATATCTTGCTGAATCTTCACAAACTCCTAAGGAAGTAGAGGGCATCACTAAGGAAACTTGTGAGATTGCATCCACTGTAGACCTATTGTGGCAATACACAAATTGCGGTGGGTCCAGTGCTTGCTTAGGCAGGTATTGATACTAGCCATGACCAACCTCTCAAAGTACTTCATCAAAATAGATGTGAGTGCAAATGGGCGACTGTCATTGAGGCAGTTTCTAGCGCACTGGTATGATTGTCGCCCCTTTGAAGGAGGTGTGAACATTCGACTGCATCAGTGAAAGACTGCAGATGTGCTTGAACAGTCCCAACAATCGGCTGCAGATTTTTGGTGCCCTACCAGGTACACTATCTAGACGTGACATATGTACTTAGGGTGCATCTGGAATATTGTGTTCAGTTCTGGTCACCCCATTAAAGGAAGGATGTCAAAGTTTTACAGAGGGTGCAGAAGAGGTTATCAGGATGCCGCCTAGCTTAGAAGGCATGTATTATAAGGAAAGGTTGGTCAAACTTGGGTTATTTACTCTGGAGTGATGGAGGTAGAGGAGAAATCTGATAGAGGTTTAAAAGCATAGACAGAGTAGAGAGCTAATATCTTTTACCCACGTGAGATGTCTAACACCAGAGGATATGCATTTGAGGTGAAAGAGCATAATTTCAAAAGAGGTGTGCAGGGCAAGTTTTTTTACACACAGTGGTGGGCGGGTCCATGTGTGATGGTGGAGGCAATATGACATTCAAGAGGAATTCAAAAGGCTCCTAAGTAGGCAGATGAATGTACAGAAATGGAAGGATATGGACATTATTTCGGCAAAAGGGGTTAGTTTAGCTGGGTATTTGATTAATTTAATTAGTTCAGCATAAATTGTGGACTCAAGGGCCTGATCTTGTGCTATAACTTCTATGTTCTCTGATGTATGTGACTAAAAATAGTACCATTCGTAACAACCATTTCAATAGACTATCTAGAGCTATTCATCATATTATCAACAGTGCATCTTTTAATGCTGTTTTTTTAATCCTCAAGTGGAGAAAACTTTCTGAAAGAAAATTACAAGGGGATCTGAAAAATCACTACTTACTACTCTGCATCCATTGGGAGAGCAAACTATTTTAATTTAGTGTGAAGATCATTAATCTGTTGCTTCTGTTCAATTGATTTTAAAGGGTTTAAACCACTAAGGAGACAGAAAAAAATCAGAAAATCAAGGACCACTTGAAGATTTGAAATATCTAGGCCAACTGAAAATTTGAACAGCTGAGACAGTCTTTTGAGACTAACTGCCAAACTGCAGGCAAATAACTTCTATGCCCGCATATGCAAACTTTAGCGATTAACTATCAACACAAAATTAGGGAACGGCCAGTTGAAACTGGCTTTGAAACTGCATCTGTTTTAAAAGAAAATCTCGTGACAGGCTAATTTTTGCATCTTTATCATTTTATGCATTTAATTAAATTTGTAGACTAATTTTCATATCAAAATACATTAAAATTAAATTAGCTTAAATGCTTCTTCAGCGGAAAACAAGTTGCTGCAGGAACTTAGTGGATCGAGCAGCACCTGTGGAGAAGGTTTTAAGTATAAATAACCAATTATTCTAATTTATTTAAAATATCCTGGCAATTTTAACTTAGCTAAATCATTACTACCTTATTTGCACAAAATTTGAAGGCGGGGGGGGCGGTGGAAATAAGGTCCATTTTATATACTTTGTCTGACATCTTTTTGTATAATATTTGATACTGTACATGTATAAAAACAATAACCTGACATGATTTTAAGACATGTTTGATCTCTCTGTTCTTTGACCTTGAAGCCCTACATTTCATGAGGGGTATTCTTCCAGCATGAAGGACAGTGTGTCATTGTTCAGCTCAGTTCCTTCAGTGCTGGTTCAGTGCTGGTTCAGTGCTAGTTCTACAGGGCATTTTCTCAATATAGAACAGTTTACTTTGATGGAACTGAATTGTTCCTTTCAGCTACAGTATCTCTGACTTATG
The DNA here is from genome assembly GCF_030028105.1 of Mobula birostris. Classification (NCBI taxonomy): domain Eukaryota; kingdom Metazoa; phylum Chordata; class Chondrichthyes; order Myliobatiformes; family Myliobatidae; genus Mobula; species Mobula birostris. The sequence goes on from NC_092373.1 coordinate 52,743,993, forward strand.
GGTCAGGCCATAATTCAAATGTTTTCAGAAAAGGACACAGTGAAGGGTTATGAAGATAAAATGCATTAAAAAATCTTTGACAGATGAGGGAAAGTATACGTTGTCTACTCGTATCCCCCCTTTCATCCTTGAACTGAACAAGCCAGGAAGAAAAATGCATTATTCTCAGATGAACTGCAGCTTGACCCTGTGTTTTTATATATAAAGAAACGCTTTGATTTTTTTTTTGGTATGTCTGTTTTTTTGTTAGTCCATTTTTCTGGATCTGCACAGCACTCGCTTGTCCATCCATAGTTTTATAAGTTCCAGAATAAACACCTGTCTATTACTTAATCGTTAACCAGATACATTCTGATAGAGGAAAACATCTTAAAAAGATGGTGAAAGGGAAATCAGACTGAAGTAACCATATGTATTAGTGCACTTGAACTAGACAATGCACATGCAAAACACTGTTAAAATATGCTCACCTTGAAAGACAGCTGTTTTATATGTCAGTTTTTCCAGTGCAGTGTAAACCATAATTCCATCAGAATAAAATATTCAGTAAGTAGTCAAATGCTTTGTTCAGAGAGAGCTGAATTTGATAGCTCCCAAAAACAGGAGAAGGAACCATGAAGCACGATTAATCCATGCCCATTGATTGGAATGCAGACATCATAATGACTCTCTGCTGCATGTTCCTTATAATAATTTCAGCAACCAGCCAGCACCAACTGAGCTATTGATAGGCTTTGTGCTTCAGCGGGGGACTAATATTGTCCGTGTTTGGCTCCAGTTAAAACTGGTTAAAGGTGCATGTACTGATAGCTACATGGAGCTGTAACCTGCTGTCCTCTATCAGGAAGATAGAATTCATTCTCCCCACCCTCTCCAGTTCCCGGAAACCTGCCAGCCTTCCAATGCATTTACCGCCCAGATCGCTACAGCTTTTGCTGCAATCTCCAAGAACCAGTTGTACTTTTCCTCCAAGGTCTTCTGTAGTTCCCTCTATAAAAAGAGGCAGTCTTCCACTTGGAAAAGGTGGGATTACTGATGTTCAATACAGTGTGGTAGTTATTGACATTTGTTTTACTGAGTTAGTTCATCCAGAGCAGAAGAGGCCCTTCCAGCTTTTCGAGCTGTGACACCTAGTAAACTTGACAACCCCGATTTAATCCAATTTAACCCGAACCTAATCACAGAACAATTTACAATGATCAATTAACCTATTAATCGTTGCTTCTTTGGACTGTGGGAGGGAACTGGAGCATCTAGAGAAAATTCAAGCATTCCACAGGAGGATGTACAGACTCCTTCGAGAGGATGCTGGGATTGAACTCTGAACACTGACGTTATCAGGTGCAAAAGTGTCGCGAACCACTATGCTACTGTGGTGCATTGGTGAATTGAGTTAAGTCCTATCTTTGCAAGTTCTAAAATGCATTGAAGAAAATCCAGTGAAATACTTCCTTTCTTAACATTCCAGTAACGTTAAGAGCATCTTACGTTTTGTGTACTCATTGTTCCATGAATAAGTAGCACAATGAATCAAAAACGGATGTGATTAAGAAGTCTTGAGGTTACTGTAGAGTGCTGGTAATGCAAGGAGAGTCTGTTCCTTTTTGTTGCTCCATGCATGCTAAATATGTGAGATTAAGATAGGGCATAAGCTTTAGAAATGAACAAAATGGCAGTGTTGGCATTAAATCAATGGCATGTGCTGATTAATGTAATGATCTGCCAGCTCTGCAGTTTGCAATTCACTTTCATTGAGCATTCAACAGCAGACACTACAATGGTATGCATAAGATTAACAAAGGCACAATACTGGAGCTCTCATTGCACTAAAAAGTGGGTGCCACCAAATAATCATTCAAAGGAAATGGAAGTTTCAAATCAAAGTTTCAAGAAATATCAGAGACAGCAGCATTAGGTAGAAGATTTGTACACAAGTATTTTGTTTCTTTACAGTTCCATTGTGTTATCTTGGTGAATGGAGTAGTGGACTCTGTCCAATACATCATCTCTCCCCCCTCCCCCCACAGAATGGCAATTCATGTTACTCATAGCCAAGGTAATTTACTTACATAAATATGTTTGCAGATTACATGAATGTAATAGGACAACTTTAACTAAAAACTTTCACTGAAGCTTGTATTGCTTAAACTTTCACTTTGGCTGGTACTACTTAGACTCCTGAGTCCTGCCAGGTATTTATCTGAAAGTTAAATTATTATTCCTATGATAAGGATGCAATAAATATGAAAATAAGAAGACAAAACTTATTTGCTCAAACACATTACTGCAAATCAATCAGGGCTTTGTGCAAACATTCACATAGGTAGACTGACTGACAGGTGCAATGGTGAAAGACCATTTAAACAAGCATATCTTCACAGGAATAATTTTGCTGAGCCTTTAATTATAAATATAGGGAATAAATTGCACAGCTTCATCTCAAACATATGACCTTACACTGCACTTCGTTTACTCAAGCTATACCTATCAAACATATCTATCAACAAGTTGGAAGGTTTTAATCATAGTTTGAATTACTTTTTCATTATCATGTACCTTGACATATAATGGTATTAAAAAGACTGTTGGATTGCCTGAACCAGGAGGAATATGCTCACCTTCCTTGCCTTCCACTTCCCTCATAACTGAACATCACCCAAGTTGCCAGTGCCTCTTTCTCCTTCACGTACAGGTGCCATCTATAAACTCAGGTCCTGTCTGCTCTCCCCATAGGTGGCTTTGTGGCTAAGTTTGCTGACAATACAAAGATAGGTGGAGGGGCCGGTAGTGCTGAGGAAACAGAGAGACTGCAAAGAGACTTAGATAGATTGGAAGAATGAGAAAAGAAGTGGCAAATGAAATACAATGTTGGAAAGTGTATGGTTATGCACTTTGGCAGAAGAAATAAATGGGCAGACTATTATTTAAATTGGGAGAGAATTCAAAGTTCTGAGATGCAACTGGACTTGGGAGTCCTCGTACAGGATACCCTTAAAGTTAACCTCCAGGTTGAGTCGGTGGTGAAGAAGGCGAATGCAATGTTGGCATTCATTTCTAGAGGAATAGAGTATAGGCGCAGGGATGTGATATTGAGGCTCTATAAGGCGCTGGTGAGACCTCACTTGGAGTACTGTGGGCAGTTTTGGTCTCCTTATTTAAGAAAGGATGTGCTGACGTTGGACAGGGTATAGAGAAGATTCACTAGAATGATTCTGGGAATGAGAGGGTTAACATATGAGGAACGTTTGTCCGCTCTTGGACTGTATTCCTTGGAGTTTAGAAGAATGAGGGGAGACCTCATAGAAACATTTCGAATGTTGAAACGCATGGACAGAGTGGATGTGGCAAAGTTGTTTCCCATGATGGGGGAGTCTAGTACGAGAGGGCATGACTTAAGGATTGAACAGCGTCCATTCAGAACCGAAATGCGAAGAAATTTTTTTAGTCAGAGGGTGGTGAATCTATGGAATTTGTTGCCACGGGCAGCAGTGGAGGCCAAGTCATTGGATGTACTTAAGGCAGAGATTGATAGGTATCTGAGTAGCCAGGGCATCAAAGGTTATGGTGAGAAGGCAGGGGAGTGGGACTAAATGGGAGAATGGATCAGCTCATGATAAAATGGCAGAGCAGACTCCATGGGCCGAATGGCCGACTTCTGCTCCTTTGTTTTATGGTCTAGTATTTTTGGTCTGTGTAACTTTGACATGTGAGTTTGCTGTGCATAAACCAGTAATCATGTTCTCAACTCTTTTACACTAGGAATTGGGCTACATTGAAGTTGTGAAAGGCCCTGCATATAAATATGTTCTTCCTCTTTCTTAATTAGAAGCCTAGGCAGCCTGCCTTGCTGGCAGAAAACACAGTAAGTGTCAAATGTGGCTGTAGTGAGGGTGTGAGAGGATGTTGGTAATGAAGAAGTGAGAGCTGGAGTGTTGATTTCAGCCAATGGGGATGCTAAAGCAGGATATAGAGGCAATAACATGAAAAATTATACAGCACAAAAGAAAATTAGTTCGTGTAACTCAATATGGCAGGTATATGATACAAACACACTGCAGCATGAGCAATAACAACTTTCTATTTTGTCTTGAAGGTGACAACTTCATATCAGGTTGTTGGCTCCCAGTACCATAGCAATAAGCAGGAGATCTAGAAGAAAGAATGCTGTCAATTATAACAATGGAAGACACGTGAAGATGACATTAGTCATATCTATTCCTCTTTTTCAAATAATTTCCATCATTAAACTGTGATTTTTAAACTAACATTTCCAGTTTCAGGTGCAAGATAACGAGATCTTTTTTGATCCTTCATTCACCATATCAATATACAAGGGATCTAGGAGAAAAGGTGTTGCCAATTATGAGAATGATAGTGGTGAAAGATGACACTACAGTCATATCTATTCCTCTTTTCAAATCTCACTTCCCGTGTCAAACTACAATCTTTAAACTAAAACGTAGCCCACTTCAGGTTCAAATGGACAAAATCTTTCTTCATCTTTCTTTCATTATCACAGTGACCCTCCAATTTCAGGTCCAAGAAATATCACGTGTACAGACTATGAGGAGCAGAGTTACAAAATGCACATGGACTAAGATGTTAACTGTCCTGTGCTATCACCAGTGGGATCATCAGTTGATCTGCCACCTGTCTTCAGGAGTTTTAGCCCGCTTATGATCAAGACTCCCTCGAGGTGGTGGGCCAGCAGTGCTAAAGCACCACCTCCCACTGGTGAGCTTAAAAACTTGGCATCTGCCTCTATCAGAGTTGTTGGTCACTTCCATCCAACAGATAGTCTACTCTTCAGGTGTCTATGCAACTACTGAATGGTTTGCAAGATATGTATACACTGTCTGACTACCTGCCCCTCTGGACATACTTGTTCCCCACCCATGCTGATCCTTTCTCTGCTGCCTCAGCTACAGCCCTGCTGGTTGACTTGATCTCTCTTCTAGTGAAGCCAAGGTCACGCAGCCACTTCTGGAGAGTGAACGCAATAAACCCACGGCAGCCTACTTCGAATGGATAGCATGAGACCTTCCACCCTCTGTCTCTGCACTCTGATCTTAACTCTGCATACTTGGTTAACTTGCGCTTATGGGCTTCACCGATGCTGTCTTCCCAGGGGACTGTGAGTTCACCAATAACCGCTTCTCTACTGGTGTCAGACCATACGATTATATCTGGACACAATGTTATGAAAGCTATTTGCTCCGGGAAACTGCCTTTCCCATCCAGGTCAGCCTTGACACACCAATCGTTGGCTGAAGAAAGTATGCTTGATTGTGAGCCTATGCTGTACACCCTTGACTTGGAGCCTTCTTTCACAAATGATATGCGATGTTCTGTGCAGCATGGGGCATGAGATAAGTTGTGCTGCAGTACTCTCTGCTCAACTGCTTCTGTTACAACTTTGAGAATGTTGTTATGTCTCCAAGTGTACATGCCGCTGGAAAGATTGACTCTGCATGCACTCAAGATATGTTGAAGTGTTCCCCTCTTGCCACAAGCAGCACACCTGTCTGTCTTCTCTTCATACCAGGTATTGAGGTTGGCAGGTGTTGGGAGCAGATCGTACGCTGCTCTGCATAAAAAAGAAATGTGGAGCAGTTCCATCTGCCACAGAACATTCCAAGATAGGTGTCGTTGTTCAACACTTTCCCACCGGGTCCAAGCCCCTTATTTGGCTAGGCCAGCTGTTTTACCTAACCTCTTCTCCTCTTCTACCTCTCGTATTTCTTGTGTTACAAGCTCACAGCACTCCTTACCTGTAGAAGATGACCACCACTTGTAGGTTGTCCATCCAAGTCCCTGGCGGCCTAGCTGGATAGCCCCAACCGTCTCTTGTGCTTCAATCTGGACTCTGCCTCATCAACTGCTACACGGGCTGACCACTTCCTGCCTGATCTCACATCCGGCTGGGTGTTCTTGATGACAGGGTCTTTTGAGTCTCAAAGCATCAAGAATGATCTTACCTTGGCTACCTGGATCTCTTCAACAAGGGATTGCACTGGGATGGTAAGCTTTGACTGGCTAATGTGGATTGCATCATTGGTAAGGCTGCTCGGTACTCCAAGCCACTTCTTCACATACATGTTGATCTTCTGTTCCATTGCCTCAACGTGGGACATTGCCACTTCATAGACAGTTAGTGGCCACATTATCCGTGGCATCAGTCTGTACTGCAAGCACCACAACTTCAACTTGCCAGGCAAGCCACACTCGTCAACAGACATCAGACCTCTGCTGATCTGTTCTCCTGTCTCTTGAAACCTCTTGGTGTCTCTCAGCTCCTCCGTGTACCATCGTCCGAGGCTCTTAACTGGTTGGTCCTGAATGGATGGAATCTCCTCTCCACAACGGGTGAAATGAAAGTCAACCAGCTTTCCTCTCCTAAGAATAAGGCTCCTTGACTTCTTGGTCTTGAACTTCATTCTTCCCCAATCCATTAGCTTCTCAAGACTAGATAGTACATTTTCCACTGCCTCCGTGCTGGGACCCAAAAGGGTAAGATCATCCATGAACGCTCGTATTGGTGGTAACTCCTCTCTGCCATCAAGGGCAACACCTGGTCCCACTGATTAGAAACCATAGAAACTACAGCACAGAAACAGGCCCTTTGGCCCTTCTTGGCTGTGCTGAACTATTTTCTGCCTAGTCCCACTGACCCGCATACGGACCATATCCCTCCATACACCTCCCATCCATGTACCTGTCCAATTTATTCTTAAATGTTAAAAAAGAACTGCATTTACCACCTCGTTTGGCAGCTCATTCCATACTCCCACCACTCTCTGTGTGAAGAAGCCCCCTCTAATGTTCCCATTAAACTTTTCCTCCCTCACCCTTAACCCATGTCCTCTGGTTTTTTTCTCCCCTTGTCTCAGTGGAAAAAGCCTGCTTCCATTCACTCTATCTATGCCCATCATAATTTTATATACCTCTATCAAATCTCCCCTCATTCTTCTACGCTCCAGGGAATAAAGTCCTAACCTATTCAACCTTTCTCTGTAACTGAGTTTCTCAAGTCCTGGCAACATCCTTGTAAACCTTCTCTGCGCTCTTTCAACCTTATTAATATCCTTCCTGTAATTTGGTGACCAAAACTGAACACAATACTCCAGATTCAGCCTCACCAATGCCTTATACAACCTCATCATAACATTCCAGCTCTTATACTCAATACTTTGATTAATAAAGGCCAATGTACCAAAAGCTCTCTTTACGACCCTATCTACCTGTGACGCCACTTTTAGGGAATTTTGTATTTGTATTCCCAGATCCCTCTGTTCCACTGCACTCCTCAGTGCCTTACCATTAACCCTGTATGTTCTACCTTGGTTTGTCCTTCCAACGTGCAATACCTCACACTTGTCTGTATTAAACTCCATCTGCCATTTTTCAGCCCATTTTTCCAGCTGGTCCAAGTCCCTCTGCAGGCTCTGAAAACCTTCCTCACTGTCTACTACACCTCCAATCTTTGTATCATCAGCAAATTTGCTGATCCAATTTACCACATTATCATCAAGATCATTGATATAGATGACAAATAACAACGGACCCAGCACTGATCCCTGTGGCACACCACTAGTCACAGGCCTCCACTCGGAGAAGCAATTCTCTACTACCACTCTTTGGCTTCTTCCATTCAGCCAATGTCTAATTCAATTTACCACCTCTCCATGTATACCTAGCGACTGAATTTTCCTAACTAACCTCCCATGTGGTACTTTGTCAAAGGCCTTACTGAAGTCCATGTAGACAATATCCACTGCCTTCCCTTCATCCACTTTCCTGGTAACCTCCTCGAAAAACTCCAATAGATTGGTCAAACATGACCTACCACGCACAAAGCCATGTTGACTCTCCTTAATAAGTTCCTGTCTATCCAAATGCTTGTAGATTCTGTCTCTTAGTACTCCCTCCAATAACTTACCTACTACCGACGTTAAATTTACTGGCCTATAATTTCCCGGATTACTTTTAGATCCTTTTTTAAACAACGGAACAACATGAGCCACTCTCCAATCCTCCAGCACCTCACCTGTAGACAGCAACATTTTCAATATTTCTGCCAGGGCCCCTGCAATTTCAACACTAGCCTCCTTCAAGGTCCAAGGGAACACCCTGTCAGGTCCCGGGGATTTATCCACTTTAATTTTCCTCAAGACAGCAAGGACCTCCTCCTTTTCGATCTGTACAGTTTCCATGATCTCACTACTTGTTTCCCTTAATTCCATAGACTTCATGCCAGTTTCCTTAGTAAATACAGACGCAAAAAACCTATTTAAGATCTCCCCCTGCAGCCCTCACAATAACCTCCATGGCTAACACAAAAAGGATGGGTGAAATTGCACATCCCATTGGGATTCCAACATCCAAGCTCTGCCACCTAGTTGTAAACTGCTGAGTGGAAAACCTCATCCGGAAATTGTTGTAGTACTGCATAACAAAGTTCCCCACCTTTGCAGGAATCCATAGGAATTCCATCGCAAACTCAATCAGGACATGGGGAACAGAACCATATGCATTTGCCAGATCAAGCCAAACTACAGCCAGATTTCTTCTCAACCTTTTTGACTCCTGGATGGTATGCCATATCATACTAGAATGTTCAAGGCATCCTGGGAAGCCTGGTATTCCTGCCTTCTACACAGATGTATTTACTAATTCATTTTCAATCACAAATGAAGATATTCTTTCTGCCAGAATGCCAAACATAATCTTCCCCTCTACATTCAGGAGTGAAATTGGTCGGAACTGATTCAATGTAGAAGAATTCTCTTCCTTCGGGACGTATACTCCTTCAGCCTCACTCCATGACAAAGGAACAACACCTTGTCTCCACACCACCTTTAACAATCTCCACAAGTATTTCCTCAGCTGTTCACACTTCTTGAACACCTTATACGGCACTCCATTAGGTCCTGGCACTGAGCCTGACCTTGTCTTTCTGATGAACCGTTCGACTTCTGCCAGTTTGGGTTCTGACAGATCGAACTTCACTCCTGGCTTGGTAGGCTTCACAAGCCCTGAAATGTCAAGCAAAGGAGCCTCCTGCTGTTTGTTAGAGTAAGTGCTTGCTAGGTGATCCTCAGGTTCTTGTTGAGAGATGTTAAGCTGCCCACTCTTACTTTGTTCAAACAGTTTCTTTGTGAACTCGTGAGGGTTCTCAAAGAATGACTTTCTTGCCTTCTCTCTCTTCTTTCTCTTTTTACGTTGTGACTCTGCACGACGAAGTGATGCTAACTTTATTCGAAAATGCTCTCGGAGATCAGCAAGCCCTGGCTTGTCACCCTCACTTGCTACCTTCCACCTCTGTCTCAACGATCTAAGCTCTCTCCTCAACTTATTAATCTCCTTCTGGCACCTGCTTGGTTGCTGTGTAGGCTTTGTTTTCTTCAACTCAACCAAACCAAACCTGTACTTTCCAACATCATAAATCATATCGCCCATCACTTCCAACTTTCTCTTTGATGTTCCCCTGAGAGTGTTCTCCAACATCATACTGATATTCTCATCAAATACATGCCAAGCCTTCTCATCTGCCATTGCTGGCCACTTGACCTTCCTCTTCTTCTCCACCTCCTCACCACCGCCATCATGTGAAGAATCTACCTGGGTACTGTGGTCTGAAACCTGACCTGGGTTATCTCTCGTCTGACCTGGAGTATGATGATGCTCTCCAGAGCGAATTGCTGTGGCTTGTGAATCAGTGGTTGAAAAGACCACATGATCTGTGCATGGTGAAGAAATCTCATCTTCATCCACTGGGATGGAATAGAGTGGAAAAAAGATAACCCCACTGGTCAGATGGAATCATAGATGGATGTTTGACAGCTGAGGCAGGGTTTGCACAATATAACTTTCTGCAAGGTGGGGTTGGGTAGTATAAGTGACAATAACCCATCAGTCCCAGATTAGCTCAATGCCTCTCATGCATGTTTTGAAAGTGTGAACAATGACACATCCATGTGAGGCCAGCATCTCTGGATGACCCTGTAATTTCAGTCTCTGAGGCCAACATCTGGGAATCCGTCTAGAGGGTGAGTCGAATGGTATGCATAGCCGAATACTAAAGATTTATTCAGAATAACCAGCTGGAGTACTTACAGACATATTCAACCTCCTGCTTCTGTGGCCTGACAATCCCACCTGCTTCAAAGAGGCATCCACTATACCAGTGATAAAGAAGAGTGTGATCAACTGCCTCAGTCACCGCCATCCAATGGCACTTACGTCAACTGTATTAAGGTGCTTCGAGAGGTTGGTTATAGTATGAATCAAGTCCTGTCCTAGATATTACCAGGATCCACTCCAGTTTGCCTAGCACCACTACAGGTCAACAGCGAACACAATTTCTCTAGCTTCTCACTCTGCTCTGAATCATCTGGACGTGAGGAACTCAAATTTGGGCTGCTGTTCATTAACTACAGCTTAGTGTTTGACACAACCTTTCCATCAAAACTCATCATCGTGCTTTGAGAGCCGGGCCTCAGTACCTCCCTCTGCAGCTAGATACTAGACTTCCTCATCAGCAGACCAATAAGAGTGAGGATTGGTAACAACATCTCCTCCTTGCTGACCATCAACACAGATTCACTACAATGCTGCATGCATAGCCCCCACTCTACTCTCTATATACAATCTATATACATGTGACTCTGTGGCTAAGCACGGGTCCACAGCCATCTTCAGGTTTTCCAATGCCATCTACTGTTATGGAATGAATCACAGGTGACTCAGCCTATCAGATGAAGATAGGCCACTTAGCTGAGTAATGCCGTAACAACAACCTCTCACTCAACAACAGCATAACTAAATAGCTGATTGTTGACGTCAGAAGAGCAAGGAGGATGAACATATGCCAATTTATATTGAGAGACTGGCAGTGGAGATGGGTCAGCAGCTTTTTAAATTCCTGGGTATTAACATATGGACAACCTGCCCTTAGCCCAGCAGATAGATGCAATGGTAAGGAAAGTCTGCCCAATGTCTTTAATTTATGAGGAAGTTAATGAGATTCTGCTCATCACCAAATACTCTAACAAACAACTATAGATGTACTGCTGGAAGTATCCTGACTGGTTGCATCATGGTATATGGTATGGCAATTTGAATACACAGGAATGTACGAATCTGCAGAGAATAGTGGCTTTTGCCCAATTCATCTTGGGCACATCCCCCCTTTCTCACACCATTGGTAGTATCTACTGCTGGCAGTGCCCAAAAATGGCCACACCTACCATCAAAGATCCCCACAACCTAGATAATGCCATCTTTCCCAGCCACTATTGGATAGGAGAAAAAAAGCTCGAAGTCATCATGCAGCAAAATCCCTTCAATCATTCAGTTCTTGGACCAACTAGCAAAACCATAATCAGTACAGTTTAGCGACACAACTTTATTCTGAATGTGTTCTTTCGTGTTAAAGTGAAATACACTTTATGTTTAATTCATGTTTTTTTTGTGAATGCAATGTGCTTGTAATGCTGCTGCAAGTAAGTTTTTCATTGCTCCTGCATATACGTACTTGTTTATCTGACAATCAGCTCAACTTTGACTTTGACCTGACACTCTCATGGACAAAAGGGCAGAGTTTAGGAATTTTATCTGCACGTGGTTTGTCACCAGACACAAGACTACAGCTTGGCTAAAAGAAGTAGTTATGGTGTGTGCCTATCATCTGAAAAGAAAGACCCAATACTCTGGAGATATCAAGTGGGAATTATGACATGGCATCTACAGACAGAGTCTGATGAGCATGTGCATTGAAATGCTTTTGGTATTGTCAAGGTTAGAGCTGCACGATTCAAGCAAATGGAGAGCATCCTTGAATGTTCTTGTAGCTCTAATTACTGAAGCAATCTTTAGCAATCCTGACTTGCATAACACAAAAATAGAATTTTTTTGTATATACTACATAGATACTCAAGAAGAGTTAGCCTTTTCTTTTTTGATAAAGGTCAGGGCTTTCACGCAGAGCCAGGAATGCCACATTAATGTAGCCTACTGTACACCCGGTACTTACAGAAAACTACCTTGGCAAACCTGCCTGCTGCTAACTCAAGGAAGGGTGATGAATCTCACCCCAACCGAGCCAACAGATTGTCCAAAATGCTTTGAATGAACTGTTGAAAACTGCTAAAATAAATCTGAAATTGGCTTGGTGATAGGAGGCAGAAGGATGTTTTGCTGATCAGAAGTCTGTGAATAGTGATGTACCACTGGGTTTGTTCTGGGACCATTGCTGTTATGATAAATATTAATGACTTGAATGTGAATATAGGAGGTAATGATTAGTATCATTACCTCCTATGAAAAAGGATCTCGTGCTTTCCCAACGTATATGACAAATAAACTCTTCTTCGGCTTCCAGCTGGTTACAGGTATCAATTTTAACTGATGCTTTGATGACAAACTCTGCCATCTTTATCAGGGATGATGCCTGGGCATGTTTAGTTCAGTGGTATTTATACCCCCACCGTCCATCCCTCTTGATTGGTTAGTCCTCATCCAATCAGGTTTCTGCTGTCCCACCTTGTTTACAATCGCATTCCAGTTCTTACTCACAGCTAGACCTTCTTCTTTGTTAAAATTCTTTTCCTCTAGTTTTATATCAATGACTTCCTTCACCAGGCATGTCCCAAAAGCCATTGGCAAGGCACAATAGTTTTGTCTGCACTCTCACAAAACCTATGCAGCAGACCTGTCATGAGTAATGAAGGATTTTCTTGCCATAGCTTTTGCACACCATCCATATGGGGTTTGCATGCAAAATGACTACTTAAAAAGTCAAGTTTCCTAATCTCACTCCACTTCTTCCCACTTGCAAATTCCCCAGCAACTTTTGCATCGTGACAATACACACAGGTAACACCAGTTTCTGTATTGTACGTAAATGTTTCTTTAAGCTGGAAGTTCCTGACCTCATGAGCTTTCAATGTAGCAGTTTCCACTGTTTCATTAAGCCAATCTACTTTAAATGAATCAGAAGTTCTTATGTGCTTCATGCTCTTTGCTTCTTTGGAATTTGACAGAGTGAATGAATAATTCCTTCAATAAAAACAGTGTAAATAAGCCAGTTCTAAAATCTGCAGACAAATCATCACAAACTCCACATTGTCAATACCATCCGCAACAGAAACCAGAAAAGGAAAAGTGATTGTGTACGATCATGAAATATACTTAACACGCCAGTGAGATAGAGGGTGACAACGTTCTGCGTGCAGTTTAAATTCCTTTGTCCACTAGTAGCAAAGGATGTGTGTGCGTGCACACACACACACCTTAGATGGAATATTGCAAACAATCTTGCATATCATGCAACTATCTGTTTCTGCCTTAAAATACTCAAGGACTCTGGCCTTTGACAGGGAGAGTTACAAAGACTTTTGGCCCTCTTGCAGTCAAAGACCTCCTGGTTCCAGACTCTTTCACAAAAGAAAACATCTCTCCACTCTGTCAAGAAATTATATATTTTAATCAAGTTAACAGCAGATTATTTGGAAAGTAGCAACACACACAAAATTCTGGAGGAACTCAGCAGGCCAGGCAGCATCTACGTAAAAAAGTACAGTTGACGTTTTGGGCCAAGACTCTTCAGCAGGACTGGAGAGAAAAAAAAAGATGAGGAGTACATTTAAAAGGTGAGGGAGGGGAGAGAGAAACACAAGGTGATAGATGAAACCGAGAGGTGAAGGATGAAGCAAATAACTGTGAGGTTGATTGGTGAAAGAGATACAGGGCTGGAGAAGGGGGGAATCTGATAGGTGAGGATAGAAGGCCATGGAAAAAAAGAAGGGGGGAGCACTATAGGGAGGTGATGGGGAGGCAAAGAGATAAGGTGAGAGAGGGAAAAGGGGATAGGGACCGGTGAATGTGAGGGTGGGGGAGGGGAGCCATTACTGGAAGCTCGAGAAATCAACGTTCATGCCATCAGGATGGAGACTTGAATGGTAATGAGGAAGGAGGTCTAGTGGCAGGGGTGGCACTTGTTCCACTTCAAGGATAAGTACCAGGAGGGAGATCAGTGGAGAAGGACGAATGGCCAATAAAGTCGCATAGGGACTGATCTCTGCAGAAAGCAGGAAGTGCGGGGGGGTGGGGGCGGTTACTGAAAGATGTGCTTGGTGGTGGGATCCCGTTGGAGATGGCCACACTCTCCAATTTGGAAAGTAGTGTGGCTGATCAGATATTGAGTTGTAAAAACATGAAAATATTTTACAAATGGAAAATGACAAGATGACAAGTAAAATTTGGTTAAGTTTGCTTTTTAAAACAGGAAAACATTAAGTTTGGGCTTTTAAACTGTAAAAGTTCTTTCTTTAACACCTTAGCTCCAAAAAGAAACATTTCTGTTATTCACAAGAAAGAGTAAGACTAAAATAATAAGTAAGTCTTTGTTTTCTTTTCAATAATTCTGTATACAAGGTAAAAATAAATCCATCAGAAACCAAGTGGAAGAAAATTGATCAGAGACACAAAGCTACTGTAGGTCAATCTGGAATATGATGCCTGAAAAGGAAGGTTAAGAAATTATAAAACAAAGCAATCATAAGACAATAGAAGGCTCCATTTAGACCCTTCCAAGAAGGGCTGTGAGCTAGAACTTAAAGAGAGTATGAGCTAAAAACAGGAAGGATCGATAACTACTTATTATTGAGCCATGTCTGAATTTCAAAGCACTGGATAGTCTGTGGTTCCATAAGTAAGTGATAGGAAATAGACAGGTCAAAAGGACTGTGTATTGCAGAACAGTTGCTTCAGGTCTTATAAATATTTCATCCTCCTCCGACTTTGCCATTGCTTGATAGTGAAAGACCCTTCAGGGTAGGTTGTTCTAGAAAAAAAATTCTTAACTATGGCTACTTTGTTTAACGTGCGTTATTTGAATAACACAAATGTTAAACAAAAATTTTAGATGCCGCCTACTAAGAATTCTTTTAAAATCTAAGTGCAGGCTCTTCCCACTGTTCAGAATTTGTTCCCTATGCATGGCTGACATTCTATGTTGAGATGCTTTTTTTTGCTAAAGAAGCACAATTCATTTGATTTAATGAACTCAATACTTGAAGTAAAAATTGAAGGAGAATCATCTACAATTACTGACAAAAATTCTCTTTTGGTTACTACCTCACTGATTTTTAGCACCATATTTATACTCCAAGGCTTTCCAATTATTGGGAATTACTCTCAGTCATCTAGTAATTCAATGAACTACATCCTTAATCAGGTACTAATTACACAAATAAAAATCGTAGATATGCTTTGTACTCAACATACAAAATTCTCTACTATTGACAGTAGTTGCATTCATCAATACTTTTACACTCTAGAAATGTTGTGAAATAAAATTAGTATTGCATGGTGACATAGTGGCTAAATTACTGGATAAATAATCCAGAGGCTAGGCATAATGATTGAAAAAATGAGTTCAAATTCCAAAATGGCAAATGGGGAAATTAATTAAATAATCCTGGCTAAAATAATGAATAAACATGTTTCAGTTATGATGACTGGGGATGCCTAGATTGTTGTAAAAATGTATCTGATTTATTGGAGCACAAAACAAACTGCTGGAAGAATTCAGTGGTCAGGCAGCATTTGTGGTAGGAGATGGACAGTCAGTGAGACACTTCAGCTAGATCTGCAGATACTATCTGACCCATTAAATTCCTCCAGCAGTTTGTTTCTTGCGCTAGATTCCTGCATATGCAGTCTCTTGTGTCTCTATCTGGTCTACCAATGACCTCAGAGAAGAAAGTCCCTTTTCCTTATCTAGTTTGGCTGATACATATGGTATATAGAGATATATTCCACAAACAAGAGCTTGACAAAGTCATAATCACAGAATTATCGTATATCAGAATCAGGTTTATTATCAGAAAACTGTATTTCTATCATTACTCAATGGTGTACAGTTGAGAAACAGTGATGTTAGGAGTCATTTGTACAGGACCCGTGAAGTCTTATGATACTAGGTTAATTAGAAGGAAGCCTCTTTCTGATTACTATTTACTGACCTCCTTTGCCTGAAAAATCCAAAGGATTTTTAAGAAATAAGAAATAAGAACATAGCACGTACACTGAGAAAATAATTTAAATGTGCATAACCAAGACTGTTTTGATAGCAGCATCACTGAATGAGTGATGAAGTGTGCAGCAAGTGGTGAGAAGACCAACATGAGCAATAAACTTACTTGTTGCAGATTATGATGGTAGAAGTTGCAGCCACAAGGTCCAGCAGCAGGCGTAACTAAATCAAGGCCCCAGACTGGCAATATTTCAACAAATATTACCTTGTCTTCCCAAACCAGAAGCCCTGTGTGAACCAGGAGATTCAGATTCATTTATTTGTCATTTGTACATTGAAATATACAGTGAAATTTGTTATTTGTGTGAACAAACAACACAACCTAAAGATGTGCTGAGGCAGCCTGCAAGTGTCGCCACACATCCTGGTGCTAACACAACATGCTCACAATGTTCAGCAGAACAACAACAGCAATGAAATAAAACACACAGCAAAGCAAACTACTTTCCCAACCTCCTGCCCACCCACTCACGTACACAGGCGGGCCTCCAATATTAGCCCTGGACTCTCAAAAAGATTAGAGCCGGACTCACAGTCACAGACTCACAGACATCACACTCTGAGGACTAGACCTGCAATGTTCAGGACCAGCAATCTAGAACCCTACATGAAGGCTAGATACGATCTAACAGAAGGCCATCGTGAGAGTGAAATGGCAATCCTGTGTGAAGTTATAGACACAGTTGAATTCATGTTAGCTGTGGCAGGGGTTGTGTGCCATTACTCCTTGTAAGGCAAAACCTAACAGTACAATTGGTTGTGATGTTGTGATGTTTCAGTCCCCGAAGAGTTCAATGCCTTTTGCATGCTGTGAAAGAGAGAACATCACTGAACCTGTACAAATCCTCAGAGCATCTAGTATCCCATGATCTCTGTCTTGGAGGCCAACATCAAGAGGATTCCTTGCAAGGCATCAGGCCTCCACAGTGTACTTAGCAGGATATTGTAAACACAAGGAATTTGTAAACCTGTTCTGACCAACTGACAGGAGTGTTCAAGATATCTTCAACCTCTCACTACTGTGGTATGAGCGATCCACCTGCTTTAAAAGGGCATCAACTGATCAGTGCCCAAGAAGAATAGGCTGAGCTCCCTCAACAACTTTCACCTGGCAGCACTCAACATCTACTATGATGATGTGCTTTGAGAGGTTGGTCATGGCTAGAATTAACTCTTGCCTGAATAAGGATCTAGACCTGTTGCAATTTACCTACCACAACAATAGGTCTACAGCAGACATCATCTCATTGATTCTCCACTTCGATCTGGGGCACTTAGACAATAGTAAACCATACATCAAGCTATTGTTTGTCAACTACAGTTCAGCATTTCACACCATTATCACCTACTAGTTTAAAGGTAATTATTAATCAACAGAACTAGGGCCCCTGTACCTCCCTCTGAAACTGGTTCCTTGACTTATTATCAGGAGACCACAGTCAGTACGGATCAATAACAACATTTCCTCCTCACTGACAATCAACACAGGTGAACCCCAAGGATGGATGTTTAGCCCACTGCTCAACTCTTTACACGATTGACTGCATGGCTGGGTACAGCATAAGAGTCACCTATGCATTTGCCAATGACACAACCATTGTTAGCAGAATCTCAGATGGTGACGAGGAGGTATACCGGAGTGAGACGGATTGGCTGATGGTGTGATAGCACCCAGGCACAGAATGTCAGAAAGACCAGGGAATTGATTATGGACTTGCAGAAGGAGAGGTTAGGAGAACACACACCAGTCCTCAGTGAGACGTCAGTGAGGCAGCTTCAAGTTACCAGGCATCAGCATCTTAGAGGACTTGTCCTGGCCCCAACACAGTGATCATGAAGGAGGCACATCAGCTGCTCTACTTTATTAGGGCATTGAGGAGATTTGGTGTGTCACCAAAGACTCTAGCAAATTTCTACAGATGTATGGTGGAGAGCATTCCAACTGCCTTGCATCGCTGCCTGGTCTAAGAAGTTCAACGTGCAGGGTTGATTGTAGATTCAGCCAGCACCGTCATGGGCTAAAACATCCCCACCTTTGTGGATATTTTCAAGAGGTGGTGCCTCAGGAAGACGGTATCAATCATTAAGAACCTCACTATCCAGGACATGCCCTCTTTGCATTGGTTCCATCCGGGAGGTGTTACAAGAGCCTGAAGACCCACACTCACCATTTTAGGAACAGCTTCTAGTTCAAGTTCAAGTTTACTGCCATCTGACTGTGCGTATATACAACCAAACAAAGCACACTCCTCTGGACCACGATGCACCTACACAACATATAGCACATACAGTACATAAACCAAAATATTGTATTATAAATAACTTAATAAAATATAATTCAAATTGGTATAATAAAGCACAGCACAGGTATACAGTAAACAGCTTGTTGTCCTAGTGACGAGACCCGAGTGGTCGCAGGGTATGTATTAGTCTCATAGCCTGAGGAAAGAATCTGGTTCCCATTCTGACTGTCACAGTCTTCAGATATGGCCCAAGTGTGGAGAGAGAAAGTGATACTGAAGTGGGTTGGTAGTTCACAGACTTTAATGTGAGCAGGATTTTAAGGGAAAGGAAGAGAATAAATGCTAGGCCAAACAGGGCCATTAACTAAAACTCTCAAATGGAAAACTGGATGCCAACCCTGCGGCTGAAAGGAATATTTAAATATAAAACAAATTCTGTTCATTTCCAGCGTCAGTTGACTCGATAATCCACTTTTTCAGGCAAGACCAAATGCACACAGGCATATAACGTTGCTACGATTTGCTCAAGTCTCGACAAGTGCTACAATGAAAGGAAGGGAGTTAAATACCACCATAACAAAACAGAAATTAGCTGACATATACATATTCACAAGCACAATTGCAGCCCTCCTGCAGGCACACGTAGACCCTGCAGCAGAGTCTGTGATTGTGACACTGGCAGTGCAAGTCCTGATGCTGCTGTACCTCCTTCTTGGCTGTACTGGGTCTAAGAGATTGTGGGATAGGTAGGAGCAATCCTCAACAATGCTTTGCACCCGTCGTCTGCAATAGTTCTGGTCAGTGTCACAAATAGGGGGGAGGGAGACCCAGATGATCCTCTTGGCGGCTTTTACTGTCCTCTATAGGGTCAATCTCCTCGGAAAGCGTAGACGCTGCTATGCATTCTTGTCTAGTGAGGAGGTGCTATTGGTCTGGGTTAGATTGTCTGTTATGTGCACAGCAAGGAGCTTTGTGCTCTTCATTCTCTCCGTACAGAGCCAGTGACGTGCAATGGAGAAGGGCCGATCTGGGCTCTCTTGAAGTCCACAATCAACTCTTTTGTCTTGTCCACAATGAGAGGTCATTGTACTCTTCAGGTTGTCGGATTTCTTAATGATCCACAAAACTATGAACACCACCTTACTATTCCGCTTTTGTACTATTTATTCATCTTTGTAACTTACAGTAATTTTTAATATCTTGCACTGTACTGCTGCTGGAAAACAACAAATTTCATGAGAGGGATATTAAACCTGATTTTGACTCTGTTGCAATGTATTGTGATTACTGATTGAACAACCTAGAGAACAAGGCTCTACAGTTCTGCAATGGACAAGGAAACAGCTAACAATATTTCTTATTTTCAACAATAACTGAAGCACTTGCAACCAGCTTCATCTCGTATTACTGAGATAATGATACTCACTATTGCAGAATCCAGTCTTCTGCCACTTTTATTCACTCCACATGATATCAAGTATTCGCTGAGGTCACTTGATCCAACTTAAGTTAAGGACTACAACATTTTTTTTTAATAGTGCTATTTTTTTCAACAGTCCAGAACCATTTGTGCTTCTGACCAAAATGTTTCCGTACATTTATGTCATTGGCATTAATGCAACAAAGTGTAACACTGTCCTTTCCAGAAAAAGCAGAAGAAATCAAATACAACTAATTACCTTCCAAGTTTTGAAACTACAGCTTCAGAACTAAGTGGCTACCACTCAGTGACACTGACGCCAATCATCATGAAGTGCTTTGAATGGCTAGTAACGGTGCACCCCAAAAACTCCATTCCTGCCTCACTGGACACTCACCAAAATGCTTACTAAAAGAACCACAGTGTGCTTCACACTACTGGCCCTGACGCACTTAGAAAACTAGGGCACTTAAGTCAGAATCCTGTTCTTGGATTTCAGTTAGGCATTCAACACTATTGTCCCGCAGACCTTGGAGAAAAAAACTACTATTCCTTGATCTAAATGCATCACTGTTCAACTGGAACAAACCATAGACAGTCAGGATACACAACCGCTCCTACCTTCCCATTATCTTCAAAACATGTGCCCCCAGGGCTGTGTGCTGAGCCCATGCTGTACACTTTGTTCGCACATGACTGCACAACCAAACACCTGAACATTCACATTGTCAAGTTTGCTGACAACATGACTGATGCCAGGGCAAATAACCAAATAACCTCCTCCTCAATGTCATCAATACTAAAGAGACGGTTATTGACTTCAGGAAAGCCCGCACTACTCACATCGCTCTTCATATCAGCAACCTTGGTAGAAAGTGCGAGCAGTTTCAAACTCCTGGGTGTATACATCTTGCACAACCTCTCATGGTCCAAGAGCACATCCTTCATCATGTATAAAGCTCACCAACTCCTCTACTTCCTGAGGAGGCTGAAGAGAGCTGGTCTATGCACAACAGTGCTCATGACCTTCTACAATATGCGGTGCAGAGCATCCTAACATCATTGTGCAGCATGTAAGCTGCACTGCAGTAGACAGGAGGGCCCTACAACAGGTAGTTAAAATTGCCCAATGCATCATCAGCTCCAGCCTAACCACAATCAAGGGCATACGTACAGACAGGTGCCAGAAAAAGGCCAGCAATACCGTTAAGCGTCCGACCCACATTGCTTATGGACTCTTTGTCCCACTCTCATCTGGGAAGAAGCTATGCAGCATCCATGTTCGGACTACTAGACTCAAAAGCAGTTGTTTCTCCCAATCCATCAGGCTGATCAACACCTCACCATCCCCCCCCCACCACCCACCACCCACCACCCACCACCCACCACCCACCACCCACCACTACATACACAATAACTAGCATCATTTTATGTACTTATGGCCAGTCTATATATGTAACTGTTACTTGTATGCTGTGGATTATTTCCATTGTATACATACCTATATTTATTGGGTTTTCTTTATTTTTATTGTGTGCTTTATACTTTTTGTATTTTTTTGGGCTGCACTGGATCTGGAATAACAATTATTTTGTTCTCCTTTACAATTGTGTACTGATGAATGACAGTAAACAAACTAGAATCTTGAATGCATTACAGTTCTTAATCAATTGATAGGAGTCAAAAATAGTGGATTCAAGTGGCACCTAGGCATCACCTACTCACTCATTCTCACTTTGGATTTTATCAGCACAGCTCATTACTAATACACTAATAAATCTCTAGAGGCAATTTGAGTCTAACTGTCTTTGCAGCTAAGGGAGCATTTGATGGAGTGTGGCTCAAGACAAGGAAAAAATCTAGACTAGCTAGATTCATACCTCACACAAAACTAGATCATTGTAGTTGAATGATGTCAACAGCCTTATCTCAGAATACTACTACAGGAGCACCACAGGATGGAGTTCTGGATCCAGTGACCCTAATATATTTTACTGGTGATTTTCCTCTGAGAGTGAGAAGTTGGAATTGTGTTTGTTGATTGCATAGCTTTCAATTTTATTTTCAACTTGTTTGCAACATTTGGAAACATTCTGGCATGGGCCGTTAAATGATAAGTAACATTTGCAACATATGAATATCAGTTCATTCAGAAGAACTGTATAGAACAAGGAACATAGAAATCTACTGCATATTTCAGGCCCTTTAGCCCACCATGTTGTGCCAACCATGTGACCTACAATAGAAATTGTCTAGAATTTCCCAAGCGCATAGCCCTCTATTTTTCTTAGCTCTATGACCTACCTAAGAGTCTCTTAAAAGACCCTATTGTATCTGCCTCCACCACTACCGCCAGCAGTGCATTCCAAGCACCCACAACTCTGTGTGAAAAACTTACCCCTGACATTGTACTTATTTCCAAGCACCTTAAAATTGTGCCCCCTAGTGTGAGCTATTTAAGCCCTGGGAAAAAAGCTCTACCACATGATCAATGTCTCTCATCATATTGTACACCTCTATCAGGGCACTTCTCATCCTCCGTTGCTCCAAGGAGAAAAGGCCAAGTTCACACAAGCTATTCTCATAAGGCATGCTCCCCAATGCAGGCAACATTGTTGTAAATCTCCTTTGCACTCTTTCTATAGTATCCACATCCTTCCTGTAGTGAGGTGACCAGAACTAAGCACAGTACTCCAAGTGGGGTCTGACCAAAGTCTTCTATAGCTGTAACATTATGTCACGGCTTTTGAACTCAATCCCACAGCTGATGAATGCCAATTACTCTTTAGATTTAACAGCTTTATCATCCCCTACCATCAACATCCTTATGCTTTCAATGACTAGAAACTCAACTAGACTATGCATGCAAATACTGTGGCTACGTGAGCAGGTAGAAGACTAGATTTCCTGCAGTCAGTGTTTCACCATTTGAATCCCCAAACACTTACTCATCTGCAAGGCATAATTCAAGTGTAGATTTGTGAAAAGATTACAATAACTTACAATATTTGATAAGCCATTATAATGAAACATTTTTCAGAAATATCCTCATTCCTAAACATTGCCAGAAGATCAGCAACTACTTTTGCAATCCCTTTGGCAGTCATTTAGAAATGACCTCAAGAAGTTCCCAAGCTTGCACAGGTATGCACCTCCCAGTGTTCACTCAGCTAACAGAGGTCACTGACCACTCATTTCCAACTCATCACCTGCTGCCTATTTAAACCCAGGTCACATCCACAGTCCATATTCACCGATCAAACTGGCCAACTTCAACCAGTTGCTCTTAGACCTTGTTGCTAGTTGTGAACCTCCCAGTATCCATGCAGCTAACAAGATTCACCTGATACTCATTTCCAACATGTCACTTGCAGACTATTTAAACCCAGCTCTCATCCACAGTCCTTGTTCACCCACTGAACCAGCCAGCCTCACTCAGTTGCTCCTACCCTTCAGTTACTTTGTGTTATGGACCTTTGCAGCTTGTTGTTCAGCAGTTTATTATTAAGGTTATCATCTCTACTGCTCTGAGTTTGGGTCAAGCTTCCTTTACATTTCCTGACAGAAACAAGTGCAAGATTCATTCACTTACAAAGTATTTGTAAGTGCCAAGACCTGAAGATGAATATTAGCTCATTATAAACATTAAACTATCAGACCAAATAATATAGTTAAGTTTTAGTGTTTAAGATGGAACATTCCTTGCAAAGTAGAAGATTGAGAGGAGATTTGATAGAGGTATACAAGATTGAGTGGTATGAACAGGATAAATGCAAATAGGCTTTTTCCACTGAGGTTGGGTGGGATGACAACCAGATGTAATGGGTTAAGGGTGAAAGGTGAAAAGTTTAAGGGGAACATTAGGGGAAACTTCTTCACTCAGAAAGTTGTGAGAGTGTGGAACAAGCTGCTAGCACAAGTGGCATATGTAAGCTCAATTTCCATGTTTAAGAAAAGTTTGGATAGGTACATGGATGGTAGGGGTATGGAGGGTTATGGTCCTGGTGCAGGTTGATGGGAGTAGGCACATTAAATGGTTTGGCACAGAGCAGATGGGCTGAAGGGCCTGATTCTGTTGTACTTTTTTATGACTATGCCTCTAAGGTAACTTATGAATCATAGGGCTATTTTACAATATCTATTGTGATGATGATGTCCAAATTAATACAAAAGTTGGGGAAGTTGTAGATAAGGCAGAAGGTTGCTTATGTTACAACATTACATAAATCAACTGGAAAGGTGGACAGAGCAATGACAAATGGAATTTAATCCTGACAAATGTGAGGTGATGCATTTTGGGAAGGCAAGTTAGGTTAGGACATACACAGTGACTGGTCGACTAGGGACCTTGGGGTATAAGTCTATAGTTCCATGAAAGAGCAAATGCAGGTGACAGAAGGTGATGAAGAAGACACATTGCACACTTGCCTTTATTGGCTCTAGTATAGAATATCAGAACTGAGACATGTCACAGCTTCATAAAATATTGGTTCGACCACTCGCTATTGTGTGCAGTTCTGATGCCACATTTTGGAAGGATGGATTGTGCTGAGGAAGGTACAGTGGAAATCTATTGGGATGTTGCTTTGATTGGAACATTACAGTTGTAAGGTGAAACTGGAGAGCCTGGGTTTGTTTCCTTCAAACGTAAGAGTTAGAAGGGTCACCTGATAGAGGTATGTAAAGTTATGAGGGTAGATAGTATTTTTTCCCATTGGTGAGGGTATGAAAGACAAGAGCATATGGATGTAAGAGGTAGGGGATTTGAAGAAGAAATTTTTCACACAGTAGCTACCTGAAGATCCTTCACAACACTTAAGTAGTACAGTATTTAGAGAAGTATTTTGAATTCCCAAGTCATTATAGGCTGCAGACTTAATATAGTGTAGGTAGGCACAATAGATAGCATAAACATGAAGACTGAAAGGCCTACCTCTGTGACTCTATGGCTCAAAGACATCCTGTCTAGGGAAAGAAGGAGACAGCCTGCCCTTAGCTCATTTGAAGAGGTGTAAAATGGTTTCTTAAGTGCCTCAGAGGGATTTAAAGGAATATCACATTTAAATAAGCAGAACCATGAATGTTGAGGAATCCACGCTACATCTCCAAATGTTGGTTTTGAATTTTTTATTAAGTCTTCTGATTATCTCCATTAAGAAAAACATACTGTGAGATTCAAATAGATCTTGTTCTGAATCATCCAGCTTCTGGTCTGAATAATGAAGATGCTTGTCAAACTAGAAAGATACAATGGCAAGTAAAAGTAGTTCAGAATTAGCCTATTAACTGTAATTGTTTGGGATATTTAGTTTTCAAGAAACCAAGAGGCCTGAATATAAAAATGAACTCATATGAAAATGCCATTTTAAATTAGAAATAGACATGACAGTCACTGAAGACAAAGAATGACTCAGTATCAGGAAACTATGGTGTCCAAAAATTGCAAAATATCATTCTCTGCTAGCATGCTGTGGATTGTTGAGTCGTTTGTAGCTGGATGAATAATATTCATTGGGAATATCTAAGGTGAGTATATCATGACAACAATGCTGCTGTTTTGGAACACTCTATTGCTCTGACAGTATCTTTTAACCTTGCATGGTTGAGCACACTTCAGAACAAGATTTATTTCAGCTATTGCAACAGATTCACAGGATTTTTCAACTTCTTAAGGTTTCAGTTTGCAAGTGACGCAGCCATGACCATGCCTGCAATGCAATGCAATGTTAACCCTAGACACCTCAATATGGTTGGGTCTGCAAATGTGTAAATAAGATGTGAAGAATGTCAAGATGGTGAAGAATTCAGTGCAAGTTCTATGCAAATATGCTAACAAGCTCTTGACTTCTCAATCTAACTCATCATGATTTTGTACCTTATGCTTAGCTGCTTTGCACTTTCTCTGCTGCTGTTACACTTTATTCTGCTTCCTGTTACTGTTTTACCGCGTACCTGTGACAATTCAACCATTAGAGTATTTCTTCATGCAAATACATCTGTCCCAATCTTGTTGCCACTAGTTATACTCCAATCGATCATAAAACGGGCAGAACAACATAGTGCCTGATGGGTGGTGTGACTATCTGAGCTGAATAGCTACTAGTACATGCAGATAGTGAGGTGTATAGATGAAGTCGACAGCACTGTGCAATGTATTAAGATGAACCTGAAGGTAAGAATGATAGATGAGAGTTTAGATTAGCAGAATTTATTGGGCTGTGTTGAAGGGAATGTGCTGTATTAAATAACACTTATGTGATGCATTTGGTAGAATATGGTTTTTTAAAGATATATTCATGGTATGATCACTTATGTGATTACTAACTTTTTACAGCACTGTATCTAGTTCTTCAGCAGATGACATCCTTCACTGACCACCAATTAACCCATGCACATTACTTGCAATGAACGCAGCTGAATGTTGTGCTGAAGCCATTCATTATAATAATGCAAGTGCAATTTCTACTGGTGTTTAGCTGGATCTGTCAGCAAGGATACAGTTTCATAAGTGGTTAGTCTCGCTCCCTTCTGCACCCAGACAACCTCCCAGCCCTTAATGGATAGAGGATCTCTTAATCTCCTCCACCAGGCCACCCATTAATGTTATCTCTTCACTCTGCTGTATCATTTTTACACTTCTCAGGTCAGATTCATTTATAGAATGACTGTGATAGCCTCCGCTCTAGCTACAATTAACAGATCAAGCTGTGTTTTAGTGGTAGGGACTAACTTAAACCACACTCGCCACTTATGTTACTGCATCCCTACTGATAGGTACAGCTAAATACCAGTGAGAGTTGTGCTTGTTTCATGTTAAAATCATTATAATGAACAGCTTCAGTGCGAAATTATTGAATTGCCTGCATTGCAAGCAGCAGAAGCAGCAGGCATGTTACAAAGGGGCAACATGATTTTCACACGTTTTCCAATATAGGCTCCAATAACTCTCATTTTCTGTTTAGCCACCAGCAAAATAAAATTTCATTTGATATACACGGTGTGGTTTCCTTAGCCACAGTTATTGGAGAACACAAGATTTACTTGGTAACTACAAATTATTAAAATTTGAATAATACTTACAATGAAATAATCTTAATCGAAGTAACCTTAAGTAAAACAAATATTATTAATTACAAGCATTAAATATAATTAATGAAATGTTCCCAAAATTCTGAAGAATGTATTAGATAACCATATTTCAACTGAAGCCAACATATATCAAACATTCACTTGTTAAATTGTTGTTGTTCTCCAAGTTTTTTAAATTATACTTATTCGTGAAAAAAATAAACTAAGGGCAAGTACTAAAAAGGTCCAAAACCAAAAGAAAATAATGCTCAAAATATCAATAAATCATGTAATAACTTTATTGACCAAGATAGTGAAATGTCAATTTAATGTTGTATTAGGATGAACAATCAGTTAAGAGTCACATAAATACAATGAAAATGAAAAATATTCCCTCATTTTTGCGTAAATCTGTCTTTCTGAATGACAATTCTCTGGTGAATGATGATAAAATAATGTACTTTGAACATTGTGAACTATTTACTACGAATACCATAAAAAAACAGCATTCACATCACTGTGCGATGGCTGCCTACTTTATCCCAGTCCCTGACCAATCCCACATATTAGCAATTTTGCAATTATTTAGTAACATTACATTAAAATTGATGGTAGCTTCCACTAATGGACAACTAAACAACGACCTCATGGGAAACACATATTTTCTGATCATTTTCTTCAATCTGTCATATAACAATAGATGACATACCAAAAAAATACTTAAGAGTTGACCTTCCTAATTCCAAAGTTCAATTTTCTTGCCTTAACATAAATAGTTTCACTTTATTTTGTGCCTCCTTCAAATGATAGCATGATCTCTGATCATCTCTTACACCTTTCTATAGCCTGATATTTTGCTTTAAAAAAGACCATGAAGCTGATTACCATTTACCCTCTGATAGCTCTGGGGTGGAGTGGGTTAAAAAATGTAGGCTTGCCCTGTCTGGTGTTTAATCTAATACAATACACTGCACAGAACGTTTGTATGATTTCACAGCAGGACAAGGTACAGTGAGGAAGCAGAATGAAGAATCTTCATTTAGCTACTCAAGTGAAGAAATTTGTTTGTGTTCAGATACACTAAACTTACAAATAATAGTAACCTTGTATACTAATAAAATTCAATATGATTGAAGTGAATGGAACAAAACTTCAGAAGCAGCATCAATACTACCACAGCTGATTCTAAACTAGATTGTTCTTTTTCCAGATGGTCATTAGCACTATTGACAAGGGATGGCTTTCTAACCCACGAGTCAAGTCAGGAAATATATAGCAGGGACTATAAGCTGAGATAAAGACGGGAGAAGAAAAATGGAATTATGAGACAAAAATTTAAAAAAAGACTGAAATTGATAGATTTCTGGACATTAGTGCATAGGATAATTATGCTGAAAAATGACATTGAGGTAGAAGATTAGCTGTGATCTTGATGAATGGGGAGCAGGCTTGAAGGGTTAGATGACCTATACCTTGATCTTAATTGTTATTATGTCCTTAAATGAGGAAAAAGTTAATATCTTCAGTATTAACTAAATTCATAAGCAATGTGATCTCACCCTGGTAAAAGTTTCAGAGGCAGGGTAGTAGTTTGTAGTCATCAATTTCCAGACTGTTTAAATGTCACTTATTCATGAATCTACCTGATGCTCAGTGACTTTTTATTTATGTTTTACATAAATCATATAATAGTACGGCACAGTACAGGCATTTTGGCCCAAGCTGTTGTGTTGAGTTTATAACCTAATCTAAGATTAATCCTTCCCTCCCACTTGGCCTTCCATTTTCTAACATCCATGTCCCTAATGTTTCTGCCTCTACCACCGCCCGTGGCAAGTAGTTCCATACACCTACCACTCTGTAGAAAAAAATGACCTCTGTCATCCAAATTAAAATTACGCTTGCTGGTATGAGCCATTTCTTCCTTAGGGAAAAGTCTCTGGCTATCCACTCAATCTGTGCCAGTTATTGTCTTGTACACCACTATCAAGTAACCTCTATTCCTACTTCACTCCAAAGAGAAAAGGCTTAGCTCGTTCAACCTATCCTTATAAGACATTTTCTGTAAGGAACATTAGAAACTAATGGAAAGTAACCATTCACACCAATACATCTCTTTCCAAGCTCAGGGGAATGCAAAAGAGGAGGGCAGTTCACATCACAACTCTATGTAGAGAAGCCATTCTGAACAAATCATCCAATGAGGTCATATAATCATAATTTGAAGGGTAAGACAGGGCTGATTATTTTGCTGGATCTATACTATAGGGTTCCCAACAATCAATGATAACACATGGGACAGAAACAAAATGCAAAAACAATAGGGCTCTGTAGTGGGGGATTTTTAACTTTCCCTATATTGACTAGGATCACTTAAGTGCAAGAGGCCTGGATGGAGTGGAATTTGTTAGGTACGACCAAAGTTGTTTTTTTGAGACAATATGTAGATATTGTAAATATGTAAAATATGGGAGAGAAAATATGGCGAAGCGAGGGGTAAATTCTGTTTGACTAATCTGTTTTTCTTTTCAGCAAGTAACAAAGTTAAGGTGGTAAAGTTGTTTGTTTGAATTTTACAAAGCATTTGATAAGATCCCAAATGCTATGCTGCTTCAGAAGGTTCTGAAACCTAGGATCCAAGATAAATTGGCAAATTGGATTCAATTGGGCTTGGGAAACTTATTCTGATTGGAAGTCAATGGCTAATGGTATACCAGAGGCATCGGAGCAGACATCTTTGCTGCTTGTGATATACATTAACAACATGGATGTGAAGGTAGGAAGTACAATCCCAGAACACACAAACATTGGCAGTGCTGTGGGCCACAAGAAAGATTGCCTAAAGCCTACAGGTAAACTGTATATCAAATAGAAAGTTATGCCTGCTAGAAAGTCATAAAATTATCATTAAACTGATAAAGAGGGCATTAGAATATAAAGCAAGGAACATAAAAATAGATTGTATGAGACACAAGATGCATATTAAAGGGGGTAACAAAGTTGAGACTTAGAATTATTAATAGCTTTAAGGAAATATTTTGTATCTGTCTGGGAAATCTAGAAACTATGTGAGAGTTAGCCTCATATTAGTTGTCAAGAAAATGCTGAAATTATTTTTAAGAAGAACCAAGCATCTAGAAAATAATAGCATGATTAGTTAAATTCAATATTGTTTCATGAAAGAGAAACAGTGTTTTCCAAATGTATTAGAGTTCTCAGATGATCTAATTGCCAACATGGATAGTGAGAAGTCAGTTAATGTCATAGCATTAGATTCTAAAAGCATTCTGTGAGGTGATTTTTATAGAAATGGGCTCATGGAGTTAAGGATAAAGTACAATGATCAAAAAGGTATCAGCAGACAGAATTCAAAAGTGGGAGTAAATGGGTCTTTCTCAAACTGAGTATCTGACAGATTGCTTGTGAATTAATGCTGCAAACTCAGCTATTTACAATTTATGTTAATAACTGAGATTTTAACACTGAAGATGATGCATCTTACTTTTGAATTTTTATTTATTTTCTTTAGAGATTAGTGCAAAACAGGTCTTCCAGCCCAATGAACCATGCTGCCCAGCAACTCACCGATATAACCCTAATCTAATCGCAGGGCAATTTATAATTTTACCTACTAACCAGTACGTCTTTGAACTGTGAGAGGAAACTGTAGCAGCCGGAGGAACCCCGCATGGTCACAGGAAGGACATACAAACTCTTTACAGATGACGCAGGAATTGAACTCCGAACTCCAATACCCCAAGCTGTAATAGCATCGTGCAATGCTACCACGGCAACCCACAGATTCAATTGTGGTTGAGAAGGTGAGGAGAATGCAAGATGTTTTCAAGCAGACATTAAAGGTGTGAGTGAAAAGAGGGTAGAAGGAAAATAATGAGGGGAAATGTGAGGTAATCCACTCAGGTGGGAAGAAAAAGTAAAGTATTTTAAAATGGTGTGAGATTATAAAACATCACGTTCAGAGAATGTTCTGACATTTTTGTATAAAAATCTCAAAATATCTGGATTTGGGTATGCAAGGTAACATTGGTGAGACCCATTGTAAACTAGGGACCGCTTCATCAAGCACCTTCACTCCATCTACCAAAAGCGCAACTTCCCAGTGGCTAAACATTTTTATTCTAATTCCCATTCCCGTTCCAATGTGTCAGGGTAGAGGAGCAACACCTTATATTCCATCTGGGTAGACTCCAACCTGATGGCACGAAAATCGATTTCACCTTCGGGTAAAAAAAATGACTCCCAGCTTCCCCTCTTCTTCTATTCCCTTTGACCTTTTACCTCTTCTTGCCTGCCTATTACCTCCCCCTGGGTCCCCTCCTCCTTCCCTTTCACCTACCGTACACTTGCCAGATTCCTTCCTCACCAGCTCTTTACCTTCCCTGCCCACGTGGCTTCATCTATCAATTTTTAGCCATCCTTCCCTTCCCTTCCCCCCACCTTTTTATTCCGGCATCTTCCTCCTTCTTTCTAATCCTGAAGAAGGGTCTTGGCCTGAAATATTGATTGTTTATTCATTTTCACAGATGCTGCCTGACCTGCTGAACTCCTCCAGCATTTTGTGTGCGTTGCTTTGGATTGCCAGCATCTGCAGAATTTTTTGTGTTATGAATTAAAGTGTTGTCTTTTCCTGCATTGGGGTGGAGTACAGGAGTAAGACACTCTTACTTCAATTGTTCATGGATTCTGTAAGAGCACACCTTGGGTAATGCATGTAGTTTTAGTGCTTTTACTTAAGAAAAAAACATATTGACCTAGAGAAATTTTATTAGATTGATTTCTGGGAAAAGGAAGTTATCAAGACAGCAGTTCTGCTGTTTGGATCTTAGAAGAAAGATGATCTCTATTAAACTAATACAATTCCAAGAGGGTTTCATAAGAAATATGCTAAGAGAATGAATTTTTCTGATAGGGAGTAAAGAACAGGGCAGTAGTTTTATAAGAAAGGGTCAGCCACTTAAGATGAAGGCCTTCTCTTCTCAGAAGATTGCAAATTTTTGGAATCTCCACAGCAGAGAGCTGTGAATGTTGAGCCACTCAAATCTGAGTCAGATAAATTTTAGGAATGCAAGTGACCAGTCATTAGGCTATCAGACTGGAAAATAGGGTTGAGGTCATTGATTGGAGCAACCATCTGATCTTTGATATTAACTGCATGTCTCTGCCTGATTGTATTGAAAAGTAGAGCAGGCCCAAGGAGCTGATAGCCTACATCTGCTCATGTCTTGTGCTCCTAGGTACTTAGAGATGATTTGACTGAGCATTTTAAAGTTGTGGTATTAGAAGAATGAACAAGGGAGGAGTGCTATTGTGATTACAGTGGCAGCTCTCAGTGATATCAATTCAAAATTGTTTCCTAGAGGAAAACTTTGATGGATTTTTAATGTAGGGAATTACTTCATTATAGAATGCTCTACCACAGAAATTCATTAAATAAGGTTTGTTATGTATTTTAGGGAAAATTTAGATAATTCTGTGAGATGCAACAATATCTTATTCGGAGAATACATACGTGAAGTTAGGTTTGGAATTATCCAGCAAAGAGTTGGCACACACACCATATGCTGAAAATTTTCTATCATATTTCACCTGATGACACTCTATATATCTAAATGGTGGTAGCATTGAAGCCGTGATACATTTTTGTAGCCTTAGAGTCATAGAGTACTCTGGCACAGTACAGGCCTTTTGGCCTATCTAGTCTGTGCTGGCCTGGTTTTCTGATTAGTCCCTTCCACCTGCACCTGGACCATGGCCTTCCATACCCATCTCGTTCATGTACCTATCCGAACTTCTCTTAAGTGTTACAATTGAACCCGCTTCTCTGACTTCTGCTGGCAGCTTATTCCACACTTACATCACCCTCTGAGTTCCCTCTCAGAATTCCCTTGAAAGTTTCTCCTTTCTGTCTACAACTGGACTCACATAAATGAAGCAATGTCACATAATACACATGAATGTCACTGGAATATCTTAGCCATTTCCTTTCATTCAACCTGACACGTTATGCAACAAACATAATCCTGCACAGATGTTTCAAATGGAACTAATCCATATTCCAAGAAACTGTGTGTGTCACTGGATTAATTCCCTAATGAGAAAAATTCAACATCACAGCCAAGTGTTAATAGAAAGCAGTTCCAAATCTCTTCAAGGCTTTACTAGTCAAACATTTTGAAATGTGACAGCAATTATGCATTTGATGTTGTAAACAGACTTCATTCTTTGTGTGAATGGCAGGTTTCCTTGCTTAAGTAATATTAGTTAACCTGCTACTTATGAAGTTTTAAGTTTAAAGCCGTATTTAAAAAAAACAGTATCAACCAGAATCAACTTCCTCTCCACTCCACCTCCCCGCCCCCCCTCCCCCCCCCATCACCTTCTTACCCTGACCTCATCTCTCTTTCCCTGTCCTGATGAAGGGTCTTGGCCCAAAATGTCAACTGATAACTCTTTTCCATAGATGCTGCCTGGCCTGCTTTGTTCGTCCAGCATTTTGTGTGTATTACTTTGATTCCCAGCGTCTGCAGATTTCCTCTTGTTCATGAATCAACTTTTTATGTCTAGATTTTATTGAAACTTATTTAAAATACTCAAACTATTATGGTGATATTGATGTGTGGGTTACTAGTTTTGCAACAGAACCAACCCAGTGTCCAATATCTTACCTATGTGATAAAATGCTCCATGAATCCAAAGTTCTTCCATTCATATAACTTTGTTATTCTCGAAAAGGTCAACAATTCAGATTCATGTGCACTGTGCTGCTGTGCACTCTTCACAGAAAAATGTCAACTATGGATCACTAGTAGCATTGTTATTCTTGTCAGGTGTGTTTCAAGCATCAGTGCAGAGGCGTGAAATCACCATCCACTCCTGTAAAGGGATGTGGAAGTGCTATTTCATTAGGTTGTTCAGATCTTAAAGTGTGGTTGAATCTACGTTTTGGATAGTATATAAAAATTCTGCAGCACTATATGAAGATGAATTTTAGAGCTACATAGCATTAGAGGCCCGAAGGAGTCATGAGGGCCCGTAATCAGCCACCCAGTTTGGAAGTCCGTGTGAGTCTGGAATTTGAGGCCTTAAACCAGTGGCTTTAGTGATCAGAGAGTCTCAGGGTCTAGGCCTGAAGGTCTGGGGTTGATACCCAGAGGTTAGCAAAGTCCTTGGGTGTTAGCTGTTAACTCAAATGATGCATCGCTGTATGTTTTGTGTCTATCTGACAAATAAATCTGAATCTGAGCCGATTCTCTGAACATCCTGACCAGTGATGATCGTGCAGCCAATATCTAGAGAAAATTCATCCTTGGATCGGCGATACTAAATAGGCAATATGCTGGTGTCTTTAAAGATTTGGTTCCTTTGACTTCAAAGCAGGTTCAAAAGCTGTAAGAATGGTAATCTCATTTATTTGAATAGAGTTACTGACTCCAAGGACACGTGCCTAATACTTTATTTTATTAATCTGTTTCTAATTAAAATATTAAATTGCTAATATACTCAAATTATAGATGATTCACAAGCCATAATGATACTGTTACTATTGGATGCCCCTAACTTCTTATGCAACTAAATCTGGCTGGAAATCTAGCTGATTATGACTATATTCTAGCAGGACTCACTTCTTCACTGTACTTGTATTCAATCTCTATATTCAGAATGCAGGAACATGTTATCATCAGTGGTTTAAGTGGATACTACTGGTCTCCAATCAGTATTCTTAACACAGGAGTCTTTCTGAACAGTCCAAGGATCTTAAATTGCCTGAAAATAAGTAAAGCATGGCTATTCCCTGGGTAGCAGGCATTGACATGTAGAATAAGGTGGATGACATTATTCGCAATCTGCTGCCAGTGAACAAAATTCATTCCTACTGATCGAATTGAGAGCACTTTCTCATAAGGCCTTTTATCTCACGACGACGATCAATCACACATATAGGCTCTTCAGCCCAATGAAGTCCATGCTGACTACAGTACCTAACCAGCTTGTCCCAATTTCCGTATTTGGCACATATCCAGCTCTGCCTCTCCATGTACCTATCCAAGTATTTCTTAAATGATACTATTGTACCTGCCTCAACCACTTCCTATGGAAGCTCGTTGCATGTGCTTACCACCCTCTGCCGTCAGGTCCCTTTTATACATTTCCCTTCTCACCCAACATCTATGCCCTTTGAGTTTGGACTCCCCTGCCCTGTGGAAAAGACTGTTACCATTCACCTTATCGTGGACTCTGATAATCTTAATGAGCACTTCTATAAGATCACTCCTCCTTCTCCTACATTTCAGGGAATAAAAACAAGCCTGACCAACTACTCCTTATGATTTAGACCCTCAGGTCCTTGTAAATCTTTTATGCATTCTGTCCAGCTTAACCACATCTTTCCTATAAGAGGGTGACCAAAGGTAGACACAGTATTCCAACTATGTTCTCACCAACAATGAGTCCAATGCAACAAAATGCCCCAACTCCTATACTCAATGACATCCATTATCTGCAGTTG
The DNA here is from genome assembly GCF_030028105.1 of Mobula birostris. Lineage (NCBI taxonomy): Eukaryota > Metazoa > Chordata > Chondrichthyes > Myliobatiformes > Myliobatidae > Mobula > Mobula birostris. The sequence continues at coordinate 52,779,350 of NC_092373.1, forward strand.
GTCACATCACATTTCAGCTCATCTAATACTGTTTTTTGATTAAGAAGGTTTCTCCAAATCAATATTGGAAGTGGGATACCTTTATCTTTGGTCCTTGCCACAAATCCCATTCCTTAACCACCTTACATTTCCGGGACAATTCTCCAATATTGAACCGGAATGTTTGTAACCTTGATATTTACTCTTAAGTGAACTTCTGACAGCATACCTGCTTTACCATTAAATTCTTCTACTCCTCCCTCTCTAATTCTGCCTAAATCTGCAGTTCTGAGATTCTCATCCATATCTTTTTCATTGCCAGTGGAACTAATGGTCCCAGTGCTCTCTCGGTAAGCTTCTCATCTTCAAATTTCCATAAACTTAAACATTTCAAATACTACAGGTGCTTTTCTAACTAGAACCAAATCCTATTCACTTTTTCTTATACCAGCTGCTGGATATCCTCCAGTTTTTGCCAGGTCATTCAGACTTTTTTTTGCTTCTGTGCCCCGATGCATTTAAATTCTTCAAGTGAAATGCTATTTTCCTCATCCAGAGCATGAGGTTGGCAATTATCCTAACATTAGACAGTTTCATTACTGCCTGCATCCAAAGCACGTGCAGGGGAATGCTGAATGGCTATATATGCAGAGTGGTTGATTTAGGAGTAGGTGTGATGGTTGTAGAGAGACGCTGACCCAGAGGAATGATCACTGCACTATTTGTTTCTCTCTCTTTGGTAGCCCAAGTGATAGATATGTTCAAAAGGTTTACTGTGGTTCCTGTGCACATAGGGGTAGACTCAGGAGTGGATGAATGCTGTTCATTATTTTTGACAGGGAACAGGAAGTTGACTTCATTCCTGTACTCCCAAATTTGTATTTGAAGGGGGAAGAGAAGAATGCAACAGGTTATCACTGGTGGAAAAGAATGAAAGAATTGTCCGGCCATATGGACTTGCTACTTTAGTTGATAGTCACTGTTGATTCCTTTATGCACATTGTCATACCAGCCTCGATGAATAGGCTGTAGAAAACTTTCACCCAATATCTTCAGCCAACAGCAGGAAGTTAAACAACCTCCCAGCATTTCAGTCAACAATCTCCTTCAGGCTTGGTTGCTAGGTTACATCCCAATCTACTCTATCCCTTTCATATCACAGCAGTATCTGTTTCTGAAACAGACCCAGAACATGCCAGACCCTCCAAAAAGCACGAGCACAGTCTCTGCTGTGATACTGAATGTCAAGCAGCCAATCTGTGCATAGCTAGATCTCATAAACAGCAAAGAGACAATGACCAAATACTCAGAGATAGTGATGCTAAAAGAATGAAGATTATCCAGGATATCTCTCAGGACTCCCCTGGTTTTCTTTGATGTAATGGTGTGAATACCCCACTCTCCACCCAAAAATAATTACTCTTAGATGTGCGGCAAAAGTCCAAACATTATTTGTAATATTCAGGACCTGTACCCAGGAGCTAGCACAACTGTACTCCACTGGTAGTGAGTGGCAGAAAGTAGGGTTGGGGGAATGGTGCGAAAAGGACATCTTTCTGACATCTAGCTCTAGCTAGGGCAATTGTCGGTATTGGCTCACATGACAGTCACATCATCCAGATGTGTAGGCTGGAATTACTTTAGCCACTGAGGCTTTCCAAAAATTGCTAACATTTTCAACAGTATGATTTTTATTGATTGCTTGATGGCTGACCTAATTCAGAAATGTGTCTTATTTTGCTTTAAGGTAAAGTTGGTGACCCTAGCTAGCTGGCCTACATTGGCTCAAATTTTGTAATCACAAAATTATTAAATCACCATCCTTGTTTAGAATGCCTTCTATTTTTCTTTATAACCTTCTTCTGCCTTTTAGATTGAGATGCTAACTCTTCCAATTTTGACCTCTTGCACATCCAAGCCATTGTTTCAAATAGATATGACCATTCTAATGAACTCTACTAAAAGGGCCAATGGAAAAACCAGGCAACCTAACAACGAGGAAGAACCTGTTACTACCACCTGTCTTCCCTATATTTCCACGGTTTCTGGAAGGATCATCAGGATCCTGAAGAAATACTGGATTAATACCATCCCCAAACCCATAAGGAAGCTCAAATAGCAGCTTATGTGGGTCAAAGATGACCTGGGACTCAGGTCGGCTGGTGTTTACAGGATTCCCTGTGAATGTGGAGCAGCATATATCAGGTAGACAGGACACACAGTGGAAACCTACACCAAGGAGCACAGGAGGTGCATCCATTTGGGTCACCTGGAGAAATCGGCAGTAGCAGAACATTACATTCGCAATAGCCATACAGTTGACTTTGATGACACAGACCTACTGTGCTGCGCCATGGCTCTTGGAACTGTCTGGGAAAGGAAGCCATTGAAATAAAACTAAAGGAAAAGAATTTTAACGAAGATGAAGGTCTCGCTCTAAGTAAGAACTGGAATTTGACTGCAAACAAGGCAAAACCAGATTGGATGAGGACTAACCAATCAGGAGGGACGGACTATTAGACAATAAATACCACTGGACTAGGCCTGGTCAGGCGTCATTCCTGAAGAAGATGGCAGAGTCTGTCATCAAAACTTCAATTATAATCAAAACCTGCACCGAGTAGGAGGCCTGAGAAGAGTGTATTCAACTCTAGGTTCACTCATTCCATTGCTGTAAGCTTATAGTCATTCAGAACACTGAAGTCCAGATTCCACTTCACACAAGACCACAATGACCATTGTAATCTCCTCACTAAGCAGTGCTTCAATTTAAATAATTTTTTCATTCTTGTGTGCAAGTCCTTTGTTGACCTTGTCCGTCTAAAACTGTGTTTCTTCCAAACCTTCTCTGAGATATCAACACTCCTCAAATAATGGCCCCTTAAACAATGATGCCACTATACCCTGCAGTTGCCAAGGCCCATAGCTCTGTAATTTCAGTTATAAACTTCTCCATCCTTCTTTCCTCCTTTAAATTACTCCTCAGAGTGTCTTTGGCTAAAGTTTGATAATCTGCCCTAATTTTTCCTTTTATGGTTCACATTTTATTTTATTTTACAATCATCCAAAGAAGTGATTTGCAGTCTGAGCTTTTACCTATACAACTTACTGGAAATGCCAGGATATAGTTTCTTTTCCTGATTGTCTTTTAGGAGATTGTGGTGAAATGCTTCACTGAATTTTTGCAGTCTATCTAGTGAGGTCACTATGGTGCACAAACAACAGGAATTCTGCAGATGCTGGAAATTCAAGCAACACACATCAAAGTTGCTGGTGAACGCAGCAGGCCAAGCAGCATCTCCAGGAAGAGGTACAGTCGACGTTTCAGGCCGAGATCCTTCGTCAGGACTAACGAAGTGACGAAGGGTCTCGGCCTGAAACGTCGACTGTACCTCTTCCTAGAGATGCTGCCTGGCTTGCTGCATTCACCAGCAAATTTGATGTGTGTCACTATGGTGCACCCTTGGTTGTGACTTCCAGGAAGAGAAACCAGCAGTAATGAAGATGCTACGACCTTTTATTCTCCAAAGTTCAAAAGTTTAATTTATTATCAGAGTATGTGTATTATATACAAACTTGAGATTCATCTTCTTGCAGGCACTCACAAAACAAAAACACAATAAGATTCACATAAACCACATAGAACAAAGACCGTCACATGTCCAATGTGAAAGAGGACAAATCACGCAGATAATAAAAAGGGTAAGCAAGTAACACATGGAACATGAACTGCAGAGTCCTGAAAGTAAGTCCACAGCTGTGGAGCCGGTTTAGTGCTGAGGTAAATGAGGCTGGTCTAGGTTCATTATCAATGTACGTACATGTCACCGTCTTCTATCTTGAGATTTATTTGAACTTTGACATCTTTTCTTGCAAGGTTTTGTTCAGCCACACAACTTCAATATATTTAAAGATGTTGCTGTTTTTTTTCTAGTGCCAGAGTTTTTGAAGAACGGTAAAGCGATGAAATTCAGGGAAAAGTAAGCAAAATTCTCAGATGCTTCAGAATGGTCAGATGTGTCAATAATTGTTTGGAAGCAGAGTTTTAGTGAAAGGCTTAATGACCTCACTTTCTTTTGCCAGACTCCGTCTGTGTTACTCAGAAACTGACACTTTCAGCAAAGAAGAGGAAGACTTCAGCATCAACCATACAGAGAAGTTTTTCTGATACAACAGAAGCACTGTGTGAGCCACAATATCCCCACTTAGTTCAGATTGTTTTATAATACAGCCTAGGTCATGGTAAAGTGAACTAATGGCAGACTTTCTCCTGTATTAACTGCATCCAATTTGTGTGCAGCCCATCCCTATGTAAACTAGCTGTTAAGTGGTTCCTGATATTTAATGTTTGTACTGATTGGTGAGCTCAGAATATTTCTGTGTGAAGTTTGAGGTCACAAGTGACAATGTGATGCATAAAATAGCAATGTAACCACATTATAGGACATCTTCAGATGCCGGAAATCCAGGACAACACATACAAAATCCTGGAGGAACTCTGCTGGCAGTAGCTATAGAAAGGAATAAAAAGTCAACAATTTTGGCCAAGACCCTTCATCAGGACTGGAAAGAAAGGGGTGAGAAGCAAGAATAAGAAGGTGGGGAAGAGGAGAGGAGTACAAGCTAAAAGATCATAGGTCTAGCCATGTGAGGGGCAAGGTAGTGGGTGGGGAAGGGTTGAAGTGAGAAGCTGGGAAAGGTTAGGGGCTGAAGAAAAAGAAATCCAATGGGAGAGGAGAGTGGATCATTGGAGAAAGGGAAGGAGGAGGGACACAAGAGGGAAGTGATAGGCAAGTAAGGATAAGGGAAGAGAGCAAGAATGAGGAAAGCAAGAAGAAAGATAGGGGAAGGACAAGAAATTAAAGGAAGTTGGAGAAATTCATGTTCATGCCATAAGGTTGTAGGCTACCCAGATGGAATATGAGGTGTTGCTCCTCCAACCTGAGAATGACCTCATGTTGGCAGAAGAGGAGGCCACAGACTGACATGTCAGAATAGAAATGGGGATTGGACTTAAATAGTTGGCCATTGGGAGATTCTGCTAGTTGCAAATGGAGTGAAGTTGCTTAACAAAGCGGTCAATCTATGTCAGATCTCACTGATGTAAAGGAGGCCACACTTGAAGCACCAGGTACAGTGAAGTGTTGCTTCACCTGCAAGGACAGCTTGGGGCCCTGAGTGATGGTGAACGAGGAGGTGAATGGGCAGGTGTGGCATGTCTGCTTGCAGAGTGAAGTGCCAGGATGAAGAACAATGGGGAGAGAGATATGGACAAGGGAATCACTGAGGGAGCGATCTCTGGAGAAAGTGGAGAGTTGGGGTTGGAAGGTAAAGATGCATCAAGTGGTAGGATCCTGTTGATGATGGTGGAGGCTGGGGAGAATGATTTGCTAAATCCAGGGGCTCATGGATTGGTAGGTGCTGAATAAAAAGCCTCTTGGGATGGCAGGTTATATTATATTATAGAGGATGTGATATATAGGATGACATCAGGACTAAGAAGCCACACAATATCTTTGCAACCCAATGTTTCGGCAGCCAGGTGGAGAAGTGGTAGAAAGGAAAACCTGCAAAAAAAAAAACACATTCCTTGGTTCAAGGCTTTTAAAAGTTGTTAGATTTCATTCAATTTTGCTGTCAACCGTGTGAGATTCATGTGCAAAATCAATATAAAACTGTAGGCTGGACACAGAAATTAAGCAGCAACCTGTCCTTGGTGCCAAGCCACTGGAAGCTTTGTTGAGTTACAAAAAATGATTTTAATGCACCATTTGAAATGCTTCATTATTTCTAGTTTGTCCCCAGAGAAGTTCACGTTCATCCTGAAGAAAGGTCTCGGCCTAAAACGTCGACTGTTTACTCTTTTACGTAAGTGCTGCCTGATCTGTGTGGTGCATGGCCAGGTGGTTAGGGTGTTGGACCAGTGATCTGAAGGTTGGGGGTTCAAGCCTCGGCTGGGGCAACATGTGTCCTTGAGCAAGGCACTTAACCACACAATGCTCCACTGTACCCAACTGAGAATAAGTACCAGCAAAAATGCTGGGGGTTAACCTCATGATAGTCTGGCATCCTATCCGGGGTGGGGGGCTGGAGGAGGGTGGAGTCTCATACTCTCAGTCGCTTCACGCCACGGAAACTGGCATAAGCACCGGCCTGATGGGCCACAAGGCTCGTGACAGACTTTAATCTACACACATAATACATGCTGGTGAATGCAGCAGGCCAGGCAGCATCTATAGGAAGAGGTACAGTCGACGTTTTGGGTCAAGACCCTTCACCAGTCTTGGCTCGAAACGTCGACTGTACCTCTTCCTATAGATGCTGCCTGGCCTGCTGCATTCACCAGCATGTTTATGTGTGTTGTTTGAATTTCCAGCATCTGCAGATTTCCTTGTGTTTGCGTTTTTAATTTAATCTGCCTGATCTGTTGAGTTCCTCCAGCATGTGTTGCTCATTTTTCAGTTTTCAAATCTTTGTCTGTTTTCACTTGAGCAGTTTAATTTGAATAGATAAATTTCAGTGAATGATTGAACACTAAAGTTGATAATGATTACATTTTATTGGCATAAACAAAATATTTGGCAGCTCCTGTTCCATGCAGTAGCTACTATTAATGTTGATCCATCTCAATAAAATGATAATGAATTAACCACCAGCGCTGAACAGGGCAACTGTCACCTTGTTAAGTTATTCAATGAAGTATATATTATTAATCAAGAGTATCAAATTCAATGAATTAAACTGCTGAATCATTCATTCTGTTTTTTAAAATAAGGTTTGCTAATTTCCCCTCAATAAAACAGTAGTGTCTGATTTTCCTTCTCTGACTGCCATAGTGTGCTCTGCTGATTTTCCCATTAATTTTGTGGGCAGTAAGAAGATTATTCCCTACCAAAGGCTTGTGTGCCAGATTGGGACAGAGGAGACCATACGTAAATACAACTATAATTGACTGACTGACAAGTGATCACAACATAGATAAACATGTACTGTGCCTTTTTTTGTAAATTTTTGCTTTGCAAAACTAAACCAAATGATTTTGGATAATAATTACAAGAGTAACAAAAAGTTGGAACAATTATCCTTTGATTTTTCACATTAAAAAATCTGCATTTCAACAGCACCTTACATTTTCTCAAGCTATTCAAAATCACTTTACAACAGATGAAGTACTTCAGAACTGTAATCCCTGATGCAATGTTAGTTAATTTGCACAGAAATAGCAATATGATAATTCCAGTTAACCTTTGGTGATATTTGAATGAGGTGTAAATACTGACTAAGGCACCAGGGATAGCTCCATTGCTATTGATTGTAAGCCTGATACGAATGTTTCTATCAGTAGCTTATTGTAAATGGTGCAAATATCCAATCCAGTCAGAACTATGTATAACATTGCTTAATTTATGTGTTGAGTTCTGTTCATTTGGGTACGTAAGCACTTTTCCTTTTACGGGCAAGTGCGCGGGGCAAGAGAATTATGGCAGCCCTTGTGTACTGAACGTGAAAGGAGAAAGTAAAGTTGTTAAAATGAAAGTAAATCTTGTCTTTGTTGTTTAGGGTTTGACCTGCTGTAGGAATTTTCTGCCAGATCAGACACTAAGCCGAAACCCTGCATGGCATTCCAGGTGCATCTAGAATGTTTCATGGCACTACTTAAAGAAATTCATGAAGATCCTTCAAATATTCCAGTCAAGGTTTATTCCTCAAACAATATGAATGCAACAGATTATCTGTTGTTTATCACAATGCCACATTACTGCATACAAATTGGCTATTAAGCTTCCTTTACTGGTTTAGGGACAGTGGTTCAAAAGCACTTCGTTGACTATACTATGCATGATCATATCATTTCCATAGTTCACACTAGATTTTGTGGCATGAGAGAGACTCAACTACGATAAGCAGCAATCAGTTACCTTTTATTTTTGCTGCACCTCGTTCTAAAGAGAGGTTAGACTAAGGATCCACACTATTCCAGTCATGAAGGCCATAGCAATGACTTTACTCAGAAATCATGGTTCAGCCCTTAAATTGGTGATGCAAAGCAGTGCAACATAAGTTCTGTAAGGGTCTGCCACATAAAATTCAAATATATAGGAGGTTCATGACAACAGAACAGCCTTTGCATAATTAGCACACATATAAATACTATTTTCTTACCAGAGTACAACTTGATGAAGTGAGGTTAGCCATAGATCAGATTGCAGGATTTTGTATGGAATGCAAAGTCCAAAGTAAATTTATTATCAAAGTACATATACAGTATGTCACCATATACAGCCCTGAAATTCATTTTCTTGTAGACATACTCCGTAAATCTTTGGAATAATAACCATAACAGAATCAATGAAAGACTACACCAACTTCAGCATACAACAAACTGCGAGTACAAAAAGAAAGAAATAATAATAATAAATGAATAAGCAATATATATCCAGCACATGAGATGAAGAGTTATTGACAGTGAGTCCATTGGTTGTGGGAACATTTCAATGATGGGGCAAGTGAAGTTGAGTGAAATTCTCCCCTTTGGTTCAAGAGCCTGATGGTTGAGGGGTAGCAACGGCTTCTGAACCTGGTGGTGTGCATCCTGAGGCTCCTGTGCGTTCTTCTTGGTGGCAGCAGCGAGAAGAGAACATGACTTGGGTGGTGAGGGTGTGGGATGATGAATGCTGCTTTCCTGTCACAGTGTTTCATGTAGATGTGCTCAATGGTGGGAAGGATTTTAACCCGTGATGGACTGGTCTGTGTCCACTATGTTTTATAGGATTTTTGGTTCAAGGGCATTGTTGTTTCCATACAAGGCAGCAGCCAGTCAACATACTCTCCACTACATACCTATAGAAGTTCATCCAAGTTTTAGATATAATGCTGTATCTTCTCAAACTCCTAAGGAGGTAGAAGCATTGTTGTGCAATTGCACTTATGTTCTGGGCTCAGGACATTTCCTCAAAATAACAACACCGTGGAATTTAAGTTTGCTGACTCTCTCCACCTCTGATCCTCCAGTGAGGACTGGCTCATAGACCTCTGATTTCCTCCTCCCGAAGTCGATAATCAGCTCCTTGGTTTTGTTGACATTGAGTAAGAGGTTGTTATTATGGCACTGCTCAGTCAGATTTTCAATTACCCTCCTAGATGCTGATTTATTACTGTCTTTGATTTGGCCTACGACAGTAGTGTCGGCAGCAAACTTGAATATGGCATTGGAGCTGTGCTTAGTCACACAGTCATAAGTGTAAAGTGAGTAGAGCAGGGGGCTAAGCACACAGCCTTGTGGTGCACCTGTGCTGATGGAGATTGTGGAGGAGATGTTTTTGCCAATCCAAACTGACCGGGCTCTGCTAGTGAGGAAATCCAGGATCCAGTTGCACAGGAGGGTACTAGAGCCAAGGTCCAGGAGCTTATTGATTAGTTTTGAGGGGACATGGCATCGAAAGCTGAGCTGTAGACAATAAAGTGGACTGACACCAACCTACTGCCCTCTACTGTGCATATTGTCTTGCCTATTATTTATTGTAATGCCTGCACTGTTTTGTGCACTTTATGCAGTCCTGGGTAGGTCTGTAGTCTAGTGTAGTTTTGTGTTGTTTTATGTAGTTCAGTGTAGTTTTTGTATTGTTCATGTAGCACCATGGTCCTGAAAAACGTTGTCTTGTTTCTACTGTGTACTGTACCAGCAGTTATGGTCGAAATGACAATAAAAAGTGACTTGACTTGACTAAAGAGCATCCTGATTTAAGCATCTTTACCAACCAGATGTTCCAGGGTTGAGTGAAGAGCCAATGAGGTGGCATCTGCTGTGGACCTGTTGCCCTGGTAGTCAAATTGGAACAGATCTAAGTTGCTTCTCAGGCAGGAGTGGATGTGTTTCATTATCAACCTCTCAAAGCACTTCATCACTGTGGATGTAAGCACTACTGTACGCTAGTCACTGAGGCAGGTCACCAGGTTCTTCTTGGGCATCAATATAAATAAAGCTAGCTTGAAGCAGGTTGGTATCGCAGACTGTCGAAGTGAGAGGTTAAAGATCTGAATGAACACTCCAACCAGTTGATCAGCACAGGTCTTTAGTCTTGCCACTGTTTGTAAGGAGTTTGCACATTCTCCCCGTGACTGTGTGCGTTTCATCTGGGTGCACCAGCTTCCTCCCACAGTCCAAAGACATACCAATAGGTAGGTTAATTGTTCATTGTAAACTGTCCCATGATTAGGCTAGGGTTAAATCAGGGGTTGCTGGGTGGTGCAGATCAAAGGTTCAGAAGAGCCTATTCCACATTGTATCTCAATAAATAAATAAATACTTGTCATTAGAGGGTCCGGGTATTGGCTGGATGTGTACTGGGTTTGAGCCAGGACCGCCAAAAATTGTGCTTGCTTTGCAGTGTGCAGTAGTCTTGCATGGAGGTCAAGATGTGGTGGTGATGAGAAGGGAGAAATTAGGTTTGAAATCAGATCAAGGTATGTTCGGTGGCAGTGCAGAATGGTGAATGCACAACACAGCACAGGACTAGAACAGCTGCAGAAAGTCGTAAGCTCATCCAGCTCCATCATAGGCACTCGTCTCTCCAGCACTGAGGACACCTTCAAAAGGTGATGCCTCAAAAACATCACTTACATCACCCATGACATGTCCTCTTCTCATTTCTACCATCAAGGAGGAGGTACAGAAGCCTGAAGACACCCACACAATGTCTCAGGAACAGCTTCTTCCTCTCTGCCATCAGATTTCTGAATGGTCAATGAACTCATGAACACTACCTCACTATTTTTGTTCTACTCTCTTTTTGCATTATTTATTTAATTTAACTTTTTATTATATATATTTTTTGAAATTTATAGTTTTTTATCATCATGTATTTCAATGTTCTGCTGCTGCAGAACAACAAATTTCATGACATATGCTCGTGATATTAAACCTGATTCCGATCAGAAGCCAAGGTCAGGGGTATAATCCTAACTTAAAGGGCACCTATCTGTAACTAGCTGCAAACAGCAGAACACTGATCAGTGGATTCTTTTAAAATCTTGCCAGTGTCACCGGTTTTCTGATAAAATCTTACAATGTATTGCACTGTGCACATAAATATTGCACTGTGTGACAGAATTTCCTAGTCTGTTCAGTACCAACGTCAGCTCAAAGGTTAATTTACTGATGACATGCTTGTGGATCACCTTAGAGATTGGAAATTACAATAAGGCCTATTTAATTGAATCAGATCAGTTTAATTAATATCCTCACGGGAACTTTGCGTACATGCTTCCCAAACTATAATGAGAGCCATTGTTTTCTTATCCTGCTCTGATCTTAGAAACAGTAACCACTGGAATCTTGATTCACAAATCATTATAATAGTATTGTGTTTGTGTTATTAAAGATTTGAATATAAATGTTATGTTTAGTTGGGAAATGTAGAAATTGAAGGTGAAAACTAATTCACACTTGTCCAAATACACCCAAGCAGAAATTATCATATAATTCAACTATTATTGTGAAAATGTAGTTTTTTTTATCCCTCAGGTGATATTACAGTTATGGCAGAATTAAATTGGTCTCAGATATAGCAGAGTTTTGTCACTAAGTTGAAAAGTTGCAACAAGAATCCACAAACATAATTTATAAATTAAAAAAAATCTCAAGATAAAAATAAAATCCCCTGAAGAATTATCTTTATTCTAAGATATATTTGACATCATTCAATGACAGATCAACATTCGAATTATCAAAACATCAAAGCTCAGTGAGAACATAAAAAGGATAAATCATTTTTCAACCCTGAAGATTAGAATGTCCTAAATATATCTTTTCACCTTTTTAACTGAAAAAGTAACTTGAAACTTGCATACTTTGGTCAAAATATCTTCAGGATCAAAGAGTCATGTTAAACTAGATACTATTGGGAGGCCCACAACAATCTCAAGATAGGCCACAAGGCAGCAATGCTCTGAGGCAACCAAAGCTAAAAGAGACTTGTGTGATTGAACATGTGATTAACATATTCATTGCATAAGGTGGGTTTGAGACGGAGGGAGGGAAAAGGGCTTTGTACTCAAGGTTGGAGAGAGGAGGAGATTCAAGGACATTGAAGGAAAGACAACAGTAAAGGGAAAAATACATTGAGAGAAGAGACATTTGGATCAATGCATTAATGAATCAGAGATTAAGGTTGAGGACTACGCCCTCATCTACCTTTTCTTCTCCTTCCATGTATCCAGGAAGGATCAGAAGATCGCCTGTCTCCAGACCACGGCCCTTGCTGCCTTTCACTCAGACGTCAACTTAATCAGGTGACTCCAGATGGCAGATGCCACCATCTCCAACTCTGACTCTGCAGCTGTGGATGCCTCCAATCCATAGCCCCACTGCCTCCTGCTTGGACCTTGATTTGATCAGACGGCCTCAGACCACGGATCCTCTGTCTCCAACTCCGGTTCTGATAGCCCTGGACATTTCTGGACTGCGGATGGCACATCACCAACTTCAGCTCCAGCAACGCCGGACAAATCTCACCGTTGCCAACAACCCTGGATGCCTTCAAACTGTGAATTATAGTGCCTCTAGCTCCAACTCGACATAGATTGGGGGACTGCTTTGTCAAGCACCTCAGCTCCATCTGTAAAAAGCAGAGTTTTCCAGTGGCCGGCCATTTCGATTCTAATCCCCATTCCCATTCCAACATGTTGGTAAATGGCCTCCTCTTCTGCCACGATGAAGAGCAATACCTCATACTCCATCTAGGTAGCTTCCAACCTGACGGCACGAACATTGATCTCTCCTTCCAATAATTTTTTCCTGTTATGTTTTGTAACTTCAAAACATTAAATTAATGCAAAGGAATATACAGGGTCCAAAGTACAGTTGTAACTTCATCTTTACTTTTAGTGAGCTGCACGCATATCACATGATAGTGTGATGACATATACAAGTAATGTATTTTTACATATAACCCATAATTACTTAAGCAAACAAGAATACTTAGCCAAACAATATACACATACATACACACACCCAAAATTACTCAATAATTATTGAAATATTAAATACACGTTTCCCCCTCTCCCTTCCCTCTTCTTATATTCCCCCACTTTAACTTCTTACTTCTTCTACTCACTTGCACATCACTTCCCCTTGGCGCTCCTCCTCTTTCCCTTTCTCCCTGGTCCACTCTCATCTCCTATCAGATTCCTTCTTTTCTAGACCCTTGCCTTTTCCAGTTATCAACTTTCAGCTTCTCACTTCATTCTTCCTGTTCCCCACCCACCTGAATTCACCTATCCCTTTCTAGCTTGTCTTCCTTCCCCCACCTTCTTATTCCGGCATCTTCCCCCTTCCTTTTGCGTCCTGAAGAAGGGTCTCAGCCCAAAACATTGACTATTTAGTCCTTTCTTCCAGCATTTTGTTTCTGTTGGTAAGATAGAGGACATCAAGGTTCAAACAAGTCATCAGATTATGAGGGAACAGATGAGTCATCATAGGTCTGAATGACATCGTCAGTAGGAATGGGCTTGAAGTGAACAACAGTGAAAAAGGATCTATCTACCCAAGAATTGATGCCTTGGACTCCCTGGTAATTGAGCAGATGATACTCATCTCCTGACTCTCTTTTTGATAAAGCAGAGGTCAGACTCAGCTCTGTGGTTAAGGCTTTTTTTCTTAATCCATGATTCATCTAAATATTGTTTATGCAGGTTACATCAAAATGACATCTCTGATGACTTTTAAAAGTATGTGTTTGGTGAACAAGAAATAAATCTCTGTAAGTGTATGACACATGTTCAAAGAACCAGAATTTGTTTTGTTAGCTGCTATGATATCAGCTTCTGTCTGAGTGGCTACTTGGATCCACTCTAATTTGCCTACCGAAACAACAGGTCTACAGCAGGTGCTACCTCGTTGGTTCTTCACGCAACTTTAGAACATCTGGAGAGCAAAGATTCATACGTCAGGACGTTCTATGACAATTACTGCTCAGCATTTAATAACATCATCCCCTCAAAACTAATTAGTAAACTCCAAGACCTGGGTCTCAATATCACCTTATAAAATTTGATCATTGATTTCCTCACTTGTAGAACTCAATCATTTTAGATTGGCAAAAACAGGTTCCCCACAATCTCCATCAGCACAAGAGCACTACAGGGTTGTGCACTTAACCCCCCTGCACAACGCACTTTACAGTTATGACTGTGTGGCTAAGTACAGCTCCAACACCATATATAAGTTTGCTGATGACACCACAGAAGTGGGCTGTATCAAAAGTGGTGATGAATCAGCATACAGGAGGGAGATTAAAAATTTAGCTGTGTGGTGTAATAACGACAAACTCTCATTCAATTGTCAATAAGACCATGGAACTGATTGTAGACTTCAGGAGAGGGAAACCAGAGGTGCATGAGCCAGTAACCACCGGAGGATCAGAGGTGGAGAGGGTCAGTGACTTTAAATTCCTCGGTGTCATTATCTCAGAGGTCCTGACCTGGACCCATCATATAAATTTAATTGTGAAGGAAGTACAACACTGCCTCTACCTCCTCAGAAGACTGCAGAGATTTGGCACGTCATCGAAAACCAAGGCAAACTTCTACAGATTTGGTGGAAAGTGTGCTGACTGGCTGCATTATGACCTAGTATGGAAACATCAATACCTTTGAGTGGAAAATCCTACAAAAAGTAGCGGATTTGGCCCACTACATCACGGGTAAATCCTTCCTAACCTTTCAACACATCTACATGAAACATTGCCGTGGAAAAGTAGCATCCATCAAAGATCCTCACCATCCAAGCCATGCTTTTTTCTTGCTGCTGCCACCAGGTGGCTCAGGACTCGCAACAGCAGGTTCAAGAACAGTTGCTACCCCTCAACAATCAGGCTCTTGAACAAAAGGGGACAACTACACTCAATTAAGGACTCTGTTTTACCGTTATTTATTTATATCTGCATTTGCACAGTTTGTTGCTCATTGATCCTGTTTACACTCACTGTTCTATAGATTTGCTAAGAATTTCCACAAAAAAAGAATCTCAGGGTATTAAGTGGTAACATGTTTGTACATATTCTGTTGATAAATTTTACTTTGAACTTTGTACTTTTGATACAAAATTCCTTCATGTAATATCCCTTAAATAAACATTTTTAATGATATTTTCATTTAAAATTTCAGTTTCAAATAAAAATCAATAAAAATTCAAAAAAGGGTCACTTCGATTGTATACCATTTCCTGAGCGGAACGTACTTGATAAAGCAGGGTTTACTTGGTTATTTTTCTTAAAAGGTAGCAAACTGCCTTTTTACAGGACAATCCTCGAGAGTCATTATATTAAGTTCACTTCGAAATCTGATTGTAGTATTAATATTTAAGATTTTCCTCCCAAAAAATTCACCCACACTAATACTCACAGAACATTACAGCACAGAAACAAGCCCTTCAGCCCATCTAGTCTGTGTTCAACCATTAATCTGTCTAGTCCCATGGACCTTCAGCCAGACCATAGCCCTCTCATCTGTGTACCTCTTCAAATTTCTCTTAAATATTGAAATCAACCCCACATCCACCACTTCCACTGGCAGTTCATACCACACTCTCACCACCATCTGAGGGAAGAAGTTCTCTCTCATGTTCCTGATTTCTGATTAGGCGGAGCTCCTTCGAGTCTAGATCGAGAGTATTCTGTAATATTTCGAATAACTTATTGTGCCTCACTTTATCAAATGCTTTTGTGTAGTTGGTAAAACAAACAAACAAATCTTTTTGCACTTGAATAGCTCGTTCTGATAGTATCCTTAACATCAATATTGCGTTTCTTGTACCTTTGTCTTTCACAAAACCACATTGTTCTTTGCCTATTTCAGCTTGTATCTTACTTTTAGCTCTTGTCATCAAAATTCTTAGAAGTATCTTGGTGATATGACTCATTAAACTTATGGTCCTATGTAATTCACATTCTATTGCTCCAGCTTTCTTAGGAGGAGTGATAAATACCGATTTTTTCATCTCTTCTGGTATTATTCCAGTCTCATAAATGTCATTGATTAAATCAGTAAGTTTTTCAACTCCATAATCTTCAAGGGCAATAATTTGTTATATTACTAATTCATCAGGACCTGCTGCCTTTTCATTCTTCATCTTATTTATTGCATTACGAACTTCAGATTTTAAAATACTTGGACCTTCAATGCTTTTCTTAATTTCTGGTTTTTCACCTTGATTGTCTTCAAATAATTCCTGAATATACTCAGTCCATCTGTTCATAATCTCATCTTTTTCCATGATAATGGTACCGTCTTTTGCTCTCAAACATCCACCTGAAGAACAGAGGAGCTTTTTACCAGTGCTATTCTTGATTTGTTGATGTAACCTTTTTGGATCAGTAATAGGGATTCTTTCTATTTGCTCACATTCCTGGTTTAACTATTCTTCTTTGGCTTTTGACATAAGCTTTTAACTTTTTTATCTAAGGACTTATATTCTATAGGATTTGCTTTCTTCCGTCTCCTTTCTTCCATTAGATTTTTGATTTCATCTGTCATCCATTTATTCTTTGTGCTTTTTTCTTTTTTAGGAATCACTGACTTTGCTGATTCTACCAAGGCATCCTTTAGAGAGTTAAATTTCATTTCTACATGATTGCTATCATCTTCAACAGATTATATTTCTAGACTTTGAAATCTATTCCTTACTTCAATTGCAAATTTTTGTCTTAAGTTTTCTTCTTTAATTAATTGCAAGTAGTCAAGGGATTGTTCAGGTTTTTCCTTCTTTAGTTTTTTTAAGTTTTACTTTTACATGACATACTGCTGGGTTATGGTCACTATTACAGTCTGCACCTGGATATGTTTTGTATTGAGTCACTGAGTTTCTAAATCTTTGGTTTATAGTAATAAAGTCAATTTGATTTCTAGTGTTATCACCTGGACTTTTCCAGGTCCACAAGCATCTTGGATGGTTTTTAAAGTAGGTATTCATAATGACCTGATTATTCATCTTGCACCATTCTACCCATTTCTCACCTCTTTCATTTCTTTCCCCTAGTCCAAATTTTCCCATGGATTTTCCATCAGCATCTTGTCCTACTTTAGCATTCAGATTTCCCATGACAATAACAATATCTTGAGATTTGCATCCATTCTTTGCTTGTTCAAGCTCTTCATAGAATTTATCTATATCCTCATTTGTTCCATCTGTTGTTGGTGCATATACCTGTATAATTGCTAAATCAAATGGTTGTCCTTTGAATCTAACAAGGAGCACTCTTTCTGATATTGTCCTAAGACACTTTTTGCCATGTTTTCATCCATAAGAATTCCTACTCCATTCGCATGGGATGTTCCACAAGAATAAACTAGTGTTTTATTTCTAATCTGACATGTTCCAGCACCTATCCAACGGACCTCGCTAATTCCCATGATGTTAATCTTTAGTCTTTCCATTTCATTTATCATATTGTCCAATCTTCCTGCTTGATATAGGGTTCTTACATTCCAAGTGGAAATAATTTTCTTTTGTATTACTTGAATTTTGTATATCAAATCTCTATTCGATCTTCCACTCCAGGGAATAAAATCCTAACCTATTTAACCTTTCCCCATAGTTCATGTCCTCAAGTCCTGGCAACAGCCTTGTAAACCTCTGCACTCTTTCAAATTTATTTACATCTTTTCTGTAGGCACTGTAGCCCTTAGGATTCTTCTTCATCTTGTCTGTTATAAAACAACCTATCCCAATCCACATTTGCCAGATCCTTTCTGAGGGCATCAAAATTGGCCTTTCTCCAATTTAGGAGCTCAACCCAAGGACCAAACCTATCCTTGTCAGTAATTACCTTGAAACGAAGGGCATCACGATCACGAGATGCAAAGCGTTCCCTACACAAACCCCTGCAACCTACACTGCCTCATTCCCTAATAGGAGATCTAGTATCATGGAGATTTGTGTAGGAATTGGTGCTGAGTCTGTGCAGAGACCTGCATGTGCATGTAGGAATTTTCTTTTTGCTCCTCTCTGGACAACCTGCCACAAACCTCCATATGCCAATGTCACAGGCGTGAGACTCAATTTCCTAATTTGCTCATTTGCTAATTTTCTGCTTACACTGTAAAAACTGTGAACATATATTAAACCATATTAATCACTACTACAGCACCTAAATTCACATAATGCTACATTTTGGCTGGGAAGACTGCATAAGCCTCAGAAAAAGTAACTGTGATTGCAGAGATAATGAAGGGGAGGATATAGAATCATTCTCTTCAGTGCAGGGAAAGTTAAACCATTTCATAAAGATAGTCAATTTTAAGTTTTTAGATTGAGAAAAAAAACTGGAAAAGTTTCCAATGGTGCATATGTCCATTACTGGCATGTATATTTTATATATATTTTAATTCAACAAAAAATCTGCCTCGAATAATATTTATGAAACAAGCAGAAAGCTGAGTTCAGAGAAATTTTTGATAATGTTATTGTTTGATAACATGCACTTCTTCAGTATTCATAAAGTGCTAAGAAAGAAATATTTCCTGCTGTGCATAAAAATATATTTGTACAACTCTCAGAAGATTCATCTGTTTAAAAGTTGAACAGATGAATGCTGTAGACCACGGATATCTCTAGACTGTCTGGAGCCCCTACTAATTTAAGTGATTTTAGTGATGACGGCATGAGTGTCTCTGGGACACTGAGCAGAAAACCAGCCATTACATCCACTCATTACAATCTACTTGCTTATTGAAATGCATATATATAGAAAGCAAGTGATGATAGTCTTTCTATCATCAGCCAGCTTCACTCCATTGAAGGAATGCGGTCTAAACATGCATATTAGAGTGATTCATGAACTCCCAGTGCTAGCTTAACATTGGTGTTTCTAAAATGATAGAGATTGGCTTCCAGAATACAAGCAGGCCCCAATCAGGTAAGAGCACAATCCAAAACAGAATAAGTGGAATTTGTATTTTTCAACTTCAAGTAACCCAATCCCTGGTTGACTTTCTCATATACTCTCATCTGTCTGCCTTTGTTCATCTGTCCTATTCCCAACTCTCATCACTTCTCCCACCTGGTTCCATTTGCCATCATCTTCTCTCTCTGTTTTTTTCTATCAAACTCTGCCCCATCCCTCACTCATACTGCAATATACTGGCTGTCTTTCCTCTCTCCTGTCAGTCCAGATGTATGGTTTCAGCCTGAAATGTTGACATATTCCTTTTGCCTCCACAGATACTGCTTGATCTGCTCAATTCTGCCAGCATTCTGTCATTATTTTTGTTCTAGATTCCAGTATTGGCTGTCTCTTTTGTCTTCTTTATATTTAATAATAGCTATCTTATGAAACAGCGATGAAAAGATCATAGAGGGGGCACTGTGGATGAGGATTTGATAGGTTTGTGAAGAAAATGTATATCTACTGAAGTATCTGCAGACACAGAAAGATTCCAAGCTATGGTTAACTCTTATGCTACTGACCGGGGCACTGGTAACTTACATACAGATAAGCTGCACTCCGACTGATCACACATCTCTGCAATGTATAAGTTGTATGTTTTTTGAAACTACTCTGGCAGGCATAAAGCAGTGTAAATGAAGTGCTCATTTATGATATATTTCCAATATTTACTTACAACCCACGCATACAACTTCCCTCTGACTTCTCCATGAGAATGCCAGAAATGGTGGGAAGTAACATGTGGGAGAATCCAAAGTACATTCCTGCCCACATCCACTCCCAGGCTAGAACAATCTACCACTGGTGAACTTAGCACGAGTTACTTTTCTGCATTGAATAAATGAAAATGTGCTAACATCAGGTCCATAGATGAAAGGTAAGTAATGGCAAAAGATTTCTCCTTAAATCTGATGCTGAAGAATGGAACTATAAGTGGCTGACAAGCAATAACTAAGTTCAAAGAAACGTCTTTGAATTGTGGAATCTCTCTCTGGGATGAGCAAAGTTATCTTATGACAATGGTCGATGTTTCTGAAAGGTAGGAACTTAAGGGAACTCATCACTTGCTCCTAAAGCATCTTCCTCTGGGGTTTGTGTACTCAGTGTGCACTCTGAATAAACTTGATGGTACTTTATCCCTGTTAGGAATTTTCACTTTATTCAGTAATTAACATACTTAAATCAGGACATTGCCTTTTCCATTGTGATCAGATCCAGTCCTGAAAACGCAATTTGGAAGTGTGAATTGATGTCAGTTTAAAATTGCGCCAATTTTGTCACCCTCACCCATCGACTTATTAACCCACGAGCATGCTCAATGCTAAAATTTTCTAAACTGACCATGGACCCTGAAACTTTGTGTGTAATCTTAATTGTTACATCCAAATTCCATGATACCATGCAAGTTATTGACAAGGAAAGCATATATCATAATGAAAAGCCTTTTATATAAACAATAACTAATCGACTTTTGTGGGAGATTAAAACAAAGTTTTAATGAAACTTATACACTTCACAAAGAAGTTCCAGTGTTTGGGAATAAATCACTTCTATTTTTTGAATTGATGGAAGTTTCACATACATCAAATAATTGCGGTACAAGCCGAATGCTAGCACCCAGCATTATTCATTAACCCCTCACTTCAGAAAGCTTCCCCAGTGAACTAATTTAAAATTTTACATTAATCATACCAGCTCATCTTATGGCATCTTTTAGAAAGATGTGATTTCAGTGCCAATTAGTATTAAATTATGAACAGTACTATGCTGCAAGCCCACACCTGATGGAATGGCGTTGGCAATGCATTTCATCAGGTACCATTACAATGATCAGAAAAGTCAGTGCTATTTCACTGCACAAGTGTATAGTTGACTTGAACCTAGTTTCATAAGTGACAATCCATATCTCAACCTGCTGGAATATAGTCCTCTATCTTTCTACTATATTTTTGTGCTGTTCTTTGAGTTCAAAACTAGGACGAGCCTATTCCCAGTAAATATTGGGAAGAGCAAAACCAACGCCTTTTTTATCTGCTATTCACTCTGTAGCCTCACTACCAAGTCCAGCGCTTTCCCGATTGATTGTCTCAGGTTGAACCGGACTAATTTTCATTAGTTCTCAGTCAACCCTATGAGGTGTTTCAATCCAAATTCTCTTAATCAAAAAGTCTACTTACTTTAACCACAATTCTTGCACTTACATCTCCTATCTATTTTGGCTCCAATATTTTACTGTCTAATCTCAAGCTTTTTCATCCATATCACTGACACCTCCAGAGACCTTTGTAGTTCTCACCTGGTCAGCGACTACTCTCCATTCTGTTTAAACTTCAGCCAATGAAAAATTCTGCCATTTGTATTATTTATTATATAGTCAAAATATGGGTGGTCTAAAAGCTTTTGAAATTTGGTTAAAAATTAAGGATTATCTTCATTTGTTTAGCTCACTCCAAATTACTTTTTTTAAAACTGATACAAGCTTTCTCTTTTCCAGTCAGTTTCTAGGGTTAAACATTTAGCTGGGTGCAAAATTAGATCAATTCCAGCTTAAGCAAAGAGTCTTCCTGCTTCTAGGACATTGTTGCAAGATTGGGTCTGCAGCAGGTAGTCAAATTCAAATTGATCTCATCCTCACCAACAAGCACAAAATGATTGAGGAACTCAGCAAGCTAGGCAGCATCTATGGAGGAGAATAAACAGTCGACACTTAGGACTGAGAGCCTTCTGTAGAACTGAAAAGGAGGGAAGCTGAAGCCAGGTGAAGAAAATGGGGAGAGGGTGAGAAGTGCAATTTGGCAGGTGATAGGTGAGACCAAGTGAGTGGGAGGGTTGGGTGGGGGAGAGGGGATGAATTAAGAAGTTGGGAGGGGAGAGGTGGAAAGGCAAAGGTCTGAAAAAGGTTTCTAATAGGAGATAACAATGCACCATGGAAGAAAGGGAAGGAGGAGCAGAACGAAAGGGAAGTGATGGGCAGGTGAGGAGAAGATAAGGGACAGAGAGCAACTAGAATGGAGAATGGAAAAAGGGAACAGGAAGGGGGAAGAAATTTTCGGAAGTCAGAGAAATCGATGTTTATGTCATCATGTTGGGGGCTACCCAGACAGAATATGAGGTGTGGATCCTTCAGCCTGAGTTTGGCCCCATTATTTTAGTAGAGGAGGGAATGATAATATTTATCAAGAGACAATCAACCCCTGACATTCAGTGGCATTACCATCATTGAGTTTCCCACTATCAATATCCTGGGAGTTACCATTAACCAGCAAGTGAACTAGAATAGCCATATACACAAATGGGCACAAGAGTAGGTTACATAAAATGTAAACAATGTTATCTGGTCAATGAGTGTGTGGGAGAAGTTAGAAACTGAGTATATAGACAAAAGCACGTTGACACAAGAATGCAGAGGTTGCAAAACCAGAGCATGAAAGTATGCCTGATCGGTCTTGTGACGCATGTCCTCCAATAACAGAGAAAAAAGGAAAAGAAAACAACCAACTTGAGCCAATATCAGAATCAGGTTTATTATCATTGGCATGTGACGTGAATTTTGTTAACTTAGCAGCAGCAGTTCAATGCAATACATAATCTAGCAGAGAGAGAGAAAAAAATAATAAATAAACTAAAACAAAACTTAATAATAAATAAGTAAATCAATTATGTATATCAAATAGATCATTAAAAATGTGCAAAAACAGAAATACTGCATATTAAAAAAAGTGAGGTAGTGTCCAAAGCTTCAAAGTCCATTCAGGAATTGGATGGCAGAGGGGAAGAAGCTATTCCTGAATCATTGAGTGTGTGCCTTCAGGCTTCTGTATCTCATACCTGATGGTAACAGTGAGAAAATAGCATGCCCTGGGTGCTGGAGGTCATTAATAATGGACGCTGCCTTTCTGAGACACCGCTCCCTAAAGATGTCCTGGGTACTTAGTAGGTTAGTGCCCAAGATGGAGCTGACTAGATTTACAACCTTCAGCAGCTTCTTTCGGTCCTGTGCAGTAGCCCCTGCATACCAGACAGTGATGCAGCCTGTCAGAATGCTCTCCATGGTACAACCATAAAAGTTTTTGAGTGTATTTGTTGACATGCCAAATCGCTTCAAACTCCTAATGAAGTATAGCCGCTGTCTTGCCTTCTTTATGACTACATCGATGTGTTGGGACCAGGTTAGATCCTCAGAGATCACAGAGAGACTTCTGATTAAGACACATATCAACTTAACTGATATGCTTGAATTCAACTACCGTAAATCCCAAAGGCTGCAATGTGTCCAGTTAGAACACAACACAGCAGCCTTTTCAGGCTTGCATTGAACCTCATTGTAACAATGCAGGAAGGAACTCACTCATTGACCAGATTCACTCTCTGGCTGGATAACCTTGTATACAGCTTATTCCTATGATTACCCTGTTTTTACCCCAGACATCCTACCTCTCCCGGACGTTCTGGGAGTCTCCCGCATATTGATAGCAGCACCCTGATGCCCGGAAATTATATACAATACCTGTCAAATTGATTTTTTTTGAGAGGGAGAGGGAGAGCGAGAGCGAGCACCTTGGTTGTTCTCTCTTTGTGCTACGTAGACCTATCAGTTTTCTCTGTGGGCGGGCTTTACTGTCGACCTCAAAAATAATGACGATGTTGCTCGCTGCACTGTTTGCAACAGTGACTTTTCTATTGCCCATGGTGGGTTAAAATGTAAAAGACATGTTGAGGTGAGTTTAACAGGTGTCATTCGTTCATTAGCGTAGCTAACGTTATTTGAACTAGCTGGCTAGCTGCTAAGGAGCCAGCTATTGATGTCCTACATGATGACACCAAACTCCCTGTAGACTTGCTTAAAGTTGTAATAGAATAAACATGATAATATAATGTGTGTACATATTTTAGTGCCACATTTTCTGCATATATCCAACTTGGTTTACAGATTAGACAAAATCACTAAACAAAGTATTACATACACCCTTGGAGGTCGACCGTGGGGGGGAGGGAGAAGGGGGAGTATGGGGTTGCGGGGGGCAGGGGTGCTACCTCCCTGAAATGGTGGTGCTACCTCCTTGAAATGAGTTTTTGCAGGGTGGGATGTCTGTTACCCTATCAATGACATCCTCAAACAGCCCTATGCTCCTTAAAGCTTGTTTTCACTCCTCTGACAAAGGAATTTGGATCTGAATGATAGCCCTATTGTTCTTTCCACAGATGCAGCCTGACCTGTTGAGTATGTTCAGCATTTTCTGTTATTTCAAATTTCCATATCTGCAACTGTGGGGTACAGTACTAACATTCCTGTAGCTCTGTTGGTAGAATGTCAGAGGAATCTTATCCTGCATGTAAAACAATTATTTTGAATGTTTTCCATATATCACAAGAATTGTTTTTTTCCCCAAGTTGAATTAAACGATATTTTCTTTTTCATTTTCTGTTTAAAATCCTGCCTTCCATTGTTAAAGTTCCTTGTATACAATGCAATTTTTGTACAAATCTGAATTATGCAAGAATCTTATCAAAAAAACACAAATGGCAGCCATACAATCAATCACTGTCATCTGGGATAACCTATTTAGGCAAGACACTCTGTATTGCACAAGAAAATATCCACAGTTAAAATTCATGTTGATGACCTCAACTGATAAAGCATTGTGGCATTTGTATTAAATGGCATTAATATGTGTGAAATATTATAGACCTACATAAAGAAAGTTTAGTTCTCAGCTTGCTTTTGCTCTTTTATAATAAATTAATTGTAATTTTGTAACTATTTGAATCTAGTAAAATTGCGCAGAAGGAAAAACAAAATGGGGGCACACATCTTGCTATGTATAGTGTTGTTTAGGAAATAATTAAACTTTAGTTTTAGTGCTGGGATATCAGATATTGAGTAGAAAACACACTTTTCGTCCCTCTTCCCTCTGGGAGAAGGCTCAGGAGCTTGAAGACTCATATGGCCAGATTTGGGAACAGCTTCTTTCCAACTGTGATAAGACTGCTGAATGATCCTGACCCGGATCTGAGCCATACCCTCCAAATATCCGGACCTGCCTCTCGGTTTTTTTGTACTACCTTACTTTCCATTTTTCTATTTTCTATTTATGATTTATAATTTAAAATTTTAATATTTACTAATTTTTACTATTTTTACTATTTTTCATATTTAATATTTGTAATCCAGGGAGTGGGAAGCGCAGAATCAAATATCGCTGTGATGATTGTACATTCTAGTACCAATTGTTTGGCAAAGTATAAAGTGTAAAGTAGTAAAATTATTTATATTCCATATAACATATGTTTCTGCTTTGCTGGATTAAATCTCCCAAAGCTCTTTCTAAATCTATTGGAAGTTTCACTTGCCTTGTTGCCAGAATAACAAATAACTTGCATTTACATTGTACTTTCCACAATCTCAAAGTGAAAATCTTTGAAAGTAGTGGGTCATGTTGAGAGAATGGTTAGTAAAGCATATGAGATTCTGGGATTCATTAATAGAGGCATGGAGTTCAAAATCAGTGACGTTATAAAATACTGGCTAATTCACAACCAAACCTTAGGAAGGATGTAAGGGTCCCTGAGAGGCTACAGAAAACCTTTTTTTGAAAAATCCCAAGGATGCTAAATTAGTTTGCAGAAATGAAAGTTGAAAGCAGAATCAAAAGGAGGCAATTAAGATCATCATTCATTTAAGCAAATAGAGGGAAATTATCTCCATTAACATACATTTCAAGATCAGTTAACATTCTAAAAATTTTGTGAAAAGATGCAAGGATAAACTTTTTATGTATCAATTAGTTTTGATCTAGAACACAGTGCTTGCAGGGAACCTTGGAAACAGAACTAAGCAGGGTTTAAAAAAAAAATTGGATCAGCACTTGAAAGAGAATAACTTGTAGCACCCTGGGGAAAGATTGATGGACTAGGACTGACAAGATTATTTTGGCATGAGCCAACATGCAGTTGATGGGTAAAATAGCCTCCTTCTGAAACAATTCCATGAGTTTAATTCCAGAAACTGAAGGACTCTCCAGCCAAACAACAATATCTGAATTATGGTTATTGTTGCAACGCAAGAAATAACCTGAAAATTTGATGCACTGAGATTCTATAAGCACCACTGAAATATCTTATGGAACCACTAGTGTAGCTCAGCGTATAAATATTGCACAGGACACAGAAACCTCTCCTTTGCTCTGCTTCAAACAGTGCCATAAAATCCTTTACGTCAATTTGACAGGAAAGATAAAATTTCACCTAGAAATCTGAATGTTTAACACTGGATATTAAATAAACAAAAATAATTTTACGGATTGTTAATCAATTTTGTCTCAATTTATTGGTGTGTAATGGCTATTGTTAATTTTACTAGAAGGATTTTGTGTTTATTAGCAGTGCTTTTCAGGAATCCAGCTGGCTCAAATAATGCCAATAGTAGATTACTCAAATAAAATCCATTTACAGTGAGATATTGAACAATGTTGTATGAATCATATTTGTTGTAGTTCAGTAACAGAGGAACCTGCTTTTAATGGTGTTTGGGTCTCAAATTAAACATTATTTAAATTCAGAAATAACTCTCCTGCAGTCAAAGCAGAGTTGAGTTTAATTCTCTGGAAAATGGAATGTAAAAAGACTGAATCAAATTGGGGTCTAGTCACTACCCAGTAGCTTCAGCAGTTTCCCCCTCAAAATGTGTTGCCTAGCAGATCCAGAAGGAATTCTGCAAAAACAAAGGGCTAAGTTGCATGTTTAGCACATTAGAAATCTGTAAGAACACTGAAGAGAAATCTCTAAACCCTTCCCTGTCTTTTGTTACATTTCAAAATGTTCTCATAAATGAATATTACAACCAGGAAATTTTTATTTGTGAATCGCATGCTCATTTTTTTTTCCACATTAGGGCCCAAAAAACAGGGAAAATTGTAAACTTGAAAAACTAACAATTCAAAACTGAAACATCAGCAGTTCAAAAACATTCATCCACCTATGCTCAGTACCTAGTTGAACTCCTCTCGCAGTTACTACAACTAGTAGCCCTTTTGGATAAATCTCTATTAGCTTTGCACAATATGACGGAGCAAGATTTGCCCATTCCTCCTTGTAAAATTGCTCAAGCTGTGTCAAATTAGTTGGAGAGCGGCGGTGGACAGCAATCTTGAGGTCTTGCCAGCGATTTTTGATTGGGTTAAGGTCAGGATCTGACTGGGTCACGCAAGGAAAACAATTTTCTTCAGTTGAACCCACTCCATGGCTGCCCTGGCAGCGTGATTTTGGTCGTTGCACTACTAAAAGATGAATTTCTTTCCCAGTTAAGCTTTCTGGTAGAGGTTAGCAAGCTTTTATCCAGCATCTCTCTGTATTTAGCAGCGTTCGGCTTCCCATCAATCCTCACCTGATTTCCAGACCCTTGCTGCTGCATTTCCATAGCACGATGCTTTCTCCATTATATTTTGTAGTAGGGATGGTGTTACCTGGCTGATGTGCAGTATTACATTTATGCCACATCTAACGCTTAGTCTTAAGGCCAAAAAGCTCCATTTTAATTTCATTTCACCACAAGACTTTCTTCCACATCTTTACAGTACCTTCTAAGTGATGTCTTGCAAAGTCTTTAAGGGTAAGGAAATTTAAAAATCTTTTTTTAGCCAGGGGTTTGTCCTTGCTGCTCTTCCATAAATACCCTTTTTATGCAAAGGCTTAGAGATTTTGAAGTCATGAACTTCATCTCCAGTTGCAGCCACTGACTTCTGCAGCTCATTCAGAGTGATTGTTTGTGTCACAGCTGCCCCACTTTCACGGCCATTCTTCTCCCGCAACTAAGTTTAGAGGGGCGGCCTGACCGAGGCAGTGTGGCTGTGGTTTCATATTTTTTCCACTTTCTCACAATGGACTGCACTGAGCACTGAGGTATGTCCAGTGCCTTTGAGATGGTCTTGCAGAATTCCCCAGATTTGTGCTTCTCTATTATCATTTCCCTGACTTGTCTTGAATGCTCTTTTGTCCTCATCTCGGTCTGGTCTGTTGAAAATTTACCAAGTTGCTGGCCCTTACAGAGAAATTTATTCTTATAAGTTCATTGAAAACAGGTGATCCTCCAATTTTCTACGAAAACAGATTGGGTGAGTTAGTAATATTTATTATTGCACCTGAGGAAAGTTAGCATAGTAATTGCAAAGGAGATTAATACTTTTCCAGCCTCACAATTTTGGTTTTAATTTTTAATAAATTGTTTAGAATTTGGAATTTTTAATTTTGATTTGACATGATGCACAATGTTTTGCAGATTAGCTCAAAATCCTACTTCAATATATTCTAAATATAGAAAGTGAGACAGTAAAATGCAAGAATAGTTGTGGGGCTGAATACTTTTTCAAGGCACTGTACTTCTAGAAGTAGCCATTAAAGGATCACACTGCAATTTAACTAGCATTCAATTCTGCTGTATTAGCAAAGAATGAGTGCATGTCACAATGATGAAGTGGAGTTCAAAGGGTCCTCCTTGAGGGAGGCTGGTTTTGAGTAGGAGAGTGAAGGCAGAGAAACCTGTAGTCTTGATGAATAGTGCCTTCAGGAGGCAACATCCTTGTACAAAGAGCTGGTATGTTGGGAATTTAACAGACAAGTGTCTATATGACATCTGCTTTTTAAAACCTTCCTGGGTAGCCAAATCCCATCTCTATTGTAAATCCAAAGGTTAAATTCACCAAATATTAAAAGCTTCCCACTTAAATTTTAGATTAGTGCTTGACTTCTGCAATGTAGCAGTGAATTGGACCTAAACATATATCAACACAGATACCTGCATGAATTGTGAAGAAAATTTCTGAATGTAAAGGTGACCTGAATTTGTATTTGTTGGTTCCAGAGGTCACAGACAGACCTTAAGAAGCAAGTAAATGTATGAGGCTGGATTTTTTCATTAGGTTTGGTACTGGAAGCTAATCATGTTATAGTTCAGGATACAAATAATGTTCTGGCTGCTGTGCAACTGAAAACAATGTACTCTTGACACACAGGTTTGCAGAATTACATCAAGTCAAGTGGAAAGAATACCACTCCATCATCGCTGCAAGTGCCATAAATAAGTGAAAATGGCTGGTTAATTATCGATAGTGCTCAGGAGTACTAAGCTCCTGAAGTTTATTTTATGTGACAGATGATTGTTAATTATGAGCTTAAATTGTTGGACAAGTCATCTGTGAACTAAAAGGGTAAATCTGCCTTTTCAATATGCTGTTGAAATCAGAGATCTATTAAAGAAGTGAAGACAGAAAAGGAACTGGTACCCATAACCTCATCTCTCTACTTCACTGTATTGTCCTTTAGCTTCCTGGAGATTGAAGCCTAGTATGGATGCCCTGGTGTGCAGGTTTGAAAGAGGCTGCAGAGGGTTGTAGACAAGTCAGCTCCATCATGGACACAGCCCTTCCAAACGTCAAGGGCATATTTAAATAGTGATGCTCAAAGGGGATGTCCACTATGGCACTGAGCTGAAACCTCCACTGAGTTGTGACTCAGATTTAATTGTTTTTATTTAATATATGCTTTTTTAGGTTTGTAAGGATGGTTTTAGGGACGGAGAGGGAAGTTAAGTGTCAGGTTAGGGTTCAGAGACCGGGTTGTGAGGGAATTAGAGGCCAGGCCGGAGTCTAAGTCTCTGCTCTGCATGCAAAGACAAGCAATGCGGATGTGGGACATCCCAAGGTCAAATGCTGGGCAGGCAGAGGATGGATGAAGGATCCCCAGATCAGGAAGTTGTCAGTAGGTTACGGAGTCAGAATTCCAGGAGGAAGGAGGAATGAGTTCCAATGACCACCCCCCAGGTTCATGAGTCAGCGAGTCCAGAGTTTATGAGTTTAGAGTTTATGGCCTAGTGTTTGACGATCAATGCTGAAGATCAAAGTAAAAAATAAATAAATCGAGGCCTGTTGGTCAGACCCAAGTCTGCAAATCTCTGTGCATCTGCTTGGGAGGCTGAAAGTCAGAGTCTGTTGGAGGCTGAAGGCTGGAGGCCGAAGAAGACAGCTTGTCCTGCAGTTAATAGATGGTTTGTGCATGAGTGGGAGGGAGACACGGGACTTGTTTTGCTGTTGTTGTTTTGTTGCTTGTTGTGCTCTGTGTTCTTTTGCCAAGCACTGTGGGCATGCTATGTTGGTGCCAGAATGTGTGGTGAAGCTTGCAGGCTGCCCCCAGCCCACCCTTGGGTGTGTTGGTTGTTAACACAAACAGCACATTACCTATATGCTCCAATGCCCATAAGGACCCTCACCATCTGGGGCATGCCCTCTTCTCATTACTGCCATAGGGGAGGAGCTACTGGAATCTGAAGACTACCAGGAATAGCTTCTTCTCCTCCACCTTATTTCTGAATGGTCCATGAACACATAAGCATTACTTCATTATTTCTTTTGTACTGCTTGTGGCTTGTAATCTGTAATAATTTTTGTCTTGCACTGCAGAGCTGCCATAAAACAACAGATTACATGACATATGTCAGTGGTAATAAATCGGATTCTGAGACTCCCCGAGATATATCATGAATGTCACACCTGTAGCAGACCTAAACAGTATTCTGATACTTCAGGAAAAGAAGAGAGATTGTTGAAATCACACCTCACTCTTGTAATGGATGTACAGCAGAATACAACTTGAATAAGCTTCCTCAAAGGCTTACAGCCAGATATTTGTGACAGTCAGAAAACAAACAAAAGTCCAGAGGGCAGTATTTCCAGCAGCAACTTGAAGGCAATCAGAAATAAACCCTCCCATTGCCAAATCCCGTCATGGCATGATTGTGTTGTGCTTGAAGAATTTGCAGGGGCCCTGACAGAGATAATTGTAATCACATTTATACACTGGTAAAGTACTGCTTTAGTGGAGTAAGGCTAATTTTGTGCCTTTATTCAAGAAGGGCTGTAAAAAAAACAAGCCAGGCAACTGAAGGGCAGTGGGGCTGTCGTCAGTTATGGGAACGTTATTGGTGGGATTCTGAGGAACAGAATTGATTAGCATTTGGAAAGGCAAAGACTGGTAAGGGATAGTCAAGCACAGCTTTGTAAGTGGGAGACCATGCCTCACAAATTTGAATGAGGTCTTACAAGAGAAAATCAAGAGGATCGATAAGGGCAGGGTGATAGATGTTGTCCACATGGACTTTAACCAGGCCTCTGACAAGACCCTGCAGGGAAGGTTGCATCACATGGGATCCAGGGTGAGATTGCTATATGGAAACAAAGTCGACTTGGTGTAAGACAGATGGTGGTGGTGGAGGTTTGTGACAAGTTATGTATGTCACAGGGATGGAAACTGGGCCACTGGTGTTTCTCATCTCCATTAACAATGTGGATAATGATATTGTTAACATGGTTAGTAAGTTTTCAGGTGACATCAAAATTGGCAGTGTAGTGAAGAAGGTTATCTAACATTATAACAGGATTTAGTGAACTGGGGAAGTGGGTAAGGAAATGACAGATAAATTTTAACTTGGGATTTTTAATTTTGGTACCATGTCAGTATTTACACAATAAATGATGGGACCCTGAGGTATGTTGTGGATTACAGAAACCCAGGACTACAAGTACATAGGTCAGGGGAAGTTTCAACACAGGTAGACGAGATGAAGGTGTTTGGCATGCTTGCCTTTATTGGTCAAGAACTGCCATGTTGCAACTGTAAAGTTGTTGGTGCGGCCACCCTTGGAATATTGTACACGGTTCGAAACAGCCAACTGTAGGAAGGATGCCATTCAGAAAAGAAACAGAAAAGATTCATGAGCATGTTTCTAGGACTGGAAGGTTGAGTTACATGGAATGGCTTGATAGGCTGTGAGTTTTTTCACTGTAGGAGATCTGGATGACCTTATAGAGGATATAATATTATGAGGGGCATGGATAAGTGGATGGCCATGGTGGTTTACCCAGGCAGAGCAGTGGGAGGCTAAAATTAGAGGACTTAGATTTAAGGTGAGGAGGGACCTCAGAGGTAAGCTTTCAATAGAAAATGAAGGGTATATGGAATGAGCTGCAGGAGGAAGCTGTAAATATGCGTACAGTTATGATATTTAAAAGACATTTGACGGATAAATGCATAGAAATGGTTTAGAGAAATAGGGACAAAATACAGGCACAACGAAGAAGTTTTTCCACAGGTCAGCAGCACTCGTTCGAAAGGACAGCTTTGCGAGCATTCGGTATCATTCTGACAGTCTAATCAGACACTGCAGCAGCACACAGTGAGGAAGTCTTTCGCAGGTTGGTGGTGGTTGTTTAAAAGGAAAGCTTTGCAGGCGTTCGGTGTCATTTCAGCAGTGCAATCAGTAGTGGGAGCAGCACAGAGAGGAATAAGTAAAAATACAGAGGGGACAAGCAGAGCAGCCATTGTTAAGAGTGCCCAGCTTTGGCTCAAAGGAGGCATTGGCCCTGAGTAAGTTGTTCAGGTAAGTTTCTGTTAAGCTTCCCATTTTTCTTACTGTGTCAGGGGTACTTAGTGCAACTTAAATGGCCACTGTGTGTACTTCAAGCCCCATGTTGGAGTCCTGGGAGACCCAGAGCCTCGCAGGGAACTCCATCTGCATGACGTGCGTCTGGCTGAAGCTCCTTCAAGACTGTGTTAGAGATCTGGAGCAGCAGCTGGATAACCTTTGGCTTGCAGGGAGAATGAAGAGATTATCGATCGGAGTTACAGGGAAGTAATCACCTCTAAGCTGCAGCAGGCAGGTAGTTGGGTGACTCTCAGGAGAAGAAATGTGAAGGCAAATAGGCAGTTAGCACAAAGTGTCCATTCCCTTCAATAATGAGGTGACTTATCTAGCTTCAGACTTTTCAGTTTCCCAAGAACCTTCGCTCTAATAATGGCACCTTCACACACTTCATGACTCCTGACAACTGGAACTTCCATCATACTACTAGCATCTTCCACAGTGACCTTACTGAGTTTGTCTGCCATTTCACTGTCCCCCATTACTACCTTGCCAACATCGGTTTCCAGCAGTCCAATATCCACTCCCACCTGTCTTTTACACTTCTTGTATCTGAAGAAACTTTTGGTCTATGACCCTATGAGAATCTCTTGGTCATAGAAATAACCAGACAGGAAATTTATGAGATTCCTTCTTAAAATGGTATGTAAATACTTAATGAGGAAAGGCTGTTAATTCCTGTTAAACACTTGCACAAGATCAATACTAATTCTTCACTCCCACTCAAATTATGTTTCATAATTTCATAATAATACCAACTTGCACTAGATCAACATTAATTGCTCACACCCACTCAAATTATGCTTTGGCTGTTGTGACATATAATGGAGATGTAGATTACTTTGGTAATCTTGATTTCCCCTCACAATACAATTCTTTGCATATTAAATGTAGTTTAGTACAGCATTCTTGTAGCATCATCAACTAGCTCTTTAATTGGAAATTCTTACATGAAATCTCTGTAAAGACAACTCAGTCTACATTTCTAGCGATTATCAACTGTCTCTGGATTTTATTTTCCCAGCAATTGTTCTATTACTGCTATTCAGAATTCAGATCAATGCTCTCCTTAAGTTCCCAGTCTGAATGCTGTCCATGTAGTACAAAGGATCTATTTAAAGTGTATGGTGAATTTCAAAAATCATACGTCATTTGCAGAAAAGTAATAATGACTTTTAGCAGCAACAGTAATTTGCAAAATTTGGCCCGAAACATTGACTGTACTGTACTTTTTTCCACAGATGCTGGGTAACTCCAGCATTTTGTGTGTGTTGTTGGCATATTCATTTCGGAGTAGGGAGATAAGCTTCTGGGAAAAAAAACATTCTGAGTAATAATGGTGCCGCCTTGTGGTTCCTGTTGAGAATCTGCTGTTCTTCTTAGTTGTGGGCTTTCATTCTTCATCAAGGACCATGGAGTTTATGGGGCAGAACTTAGCACTGATATATACTTCGTCCCCAACATGAGATAAGAGACGTGTGGACCCAATGTGATCTGATCCCATCCAGGGCCAACTCCCCTCACTTGTCCTGAGGAGACTGAGGTCCTTTAACATCTGCCGGATGATGCTGAGGATGTTCTACGAGTCTGTGGTGGCCAGTGCGATCATAGAACATAGAATAGTACAGCACAGTACAGGCCCTTCGGCCCACAATGTTGTGCCAACCCTCAAACCCTGCCTCCCATATAAGCCCCCACCTTAGATTCCTTCATATACCTGTCTAGTGGTCTCTTAAACTTCACTAGTGTATCTGCCTCCACCACTGACTCAGGCAGTGCATTCCACGCACCAACCACTCTCTGAGTAAAAAACTTTCCTCTACTATCCCCCTTGAACTTCCCACCCCCCACTTTAAAGCCATGTCCTCTTGTATTGAGCAGTGGTGCCCTGGGGAAGAGGCACTGGCTATCCACTCTATCTATTCCTCTTATTATCTTGTACACCTCTATCATGTCTCCTCTCATCCTCCTTCTCTCCAAAGAGTAAAGCCCTAGCTTCCTTAATCTTTGATCATAATGCATACTTTCTAAACCAGGCAGCATCCTGGTAAATCTCCTCTGTACCCTTTCCAATGCTTCCACATCCTTCCTATATAGTGAGGTGACCAGAACTGGACACAGTACTCCAAGTGTGGCCTAACCAGAGTTTTATAGAGCTGCATCATTACATTGCAACTCTTAAACTCTATCCCTCGACTTATGAAAGCTAACACCCCATAAGCTTTCTTAACTACCCTATCCACTTGTGAGGTAACTTTCAGGGATCATGTTTGCTGTTGTTTGCTAGGGCAGCAGGCTGAGGGTAGTAGACGCCAACAGAATCAACAAACTCATTTGTAAAGCCAGTGATGTTGTGGGGATGGAACTGGACTTTCTGACGGTGGTGTCTGAAAAGAGGATGCTGTCCAAGTTGCATGGCATCTTGGACAATGTCTCCCATCCACTACATAATGTACTGGTTGGGAACAGGAGTACATTCAGCCAGAGACTCATTCCACCGAGATGCAACACAGAGCGTCATAGGAAGTCATACCTGCCTGTGGCCATCAAACTTTACAACTCCTCCCTTGGAGAGTCAGACACCCTGAGCCAATAGGCTGGTCCTGGACTTATTTCCTGGCATAATATACATATTACTATTTAACTATTTATGGTTTTATTACTATTTAATTATTTACGGTGCAACTGTAACGAAAACCAATTTCCCCTGGGATCAATAAAGTATGACTGTGACTATTGTGGGGGTGATTGGGTACCTGGGTGCTGAAGCTCCCAAATCTCCGCCAGTTGTCCATCACGCCTGACACTCAACAACAATAGCATCAGCTATAGATTTGTGATAGAGGCCTAATATTGTAGAACCCATAACCTTTTTTATTTTTACAATTTAGTTTGGCCTTGATAAGCACAATTCTGGCAATACAAGGAAATTTGAATATTATTAATAAGCCACGCATATTATACTGTGTAAATCAACAAATAAGATAAATCTCAACCCTTAGGAGTTATGTTTCAGTGATTTTCCCTGGACAACCATAGTTCGATGCTTTTAATTACTTTAAACCATTCATCCATCAAAGATTACAACATATGTTTGGAATTACTTTCCTTCAATGCCTAGAGCTACGATTTATCAATATTTCTCAAGTACTATCAGTCACTTGTCTGTGCTTGGGGCCAGGGAACTTTTGATCATTACTAGAATGTTATATTAACATGCTAAAAAAATTCATTAACCTTCACATACCCATTTCAATCTCTATTATTTAGAAAAAAAACATGGAAAGAGTACTCTTAATAGCCTTCATTTGATTGGTAGGTTTGCTGATATGAAATACTGTTAAATTTTTAGACAAAACAATAGAAAATCCATATCCGAATCATTTAGTTCATTTCTGCTATTAAATTCCGGTTCCAATTCTTCTATAAATGTCCAATAAAAACAAATGCTGGAAATACAAAATGAATTATGAAGTATCAGAGAAGCATATGTCAACATTTTAAGATGAAGCTTTTAGCTGATTTTAATTCCAATGGCCAAATAACAAATTAAAAAGATTTCAACCTGCTTACTTCTGATTTTCATGGTTACAGATCTGTCATTGATGTCATTTAAGAAATCTGCACACATCTAAGTTAAGCATTGTAGCTTGAACCAAAGGTTAAAAATCCCTAGCAAATAAAAGACAAGTGCATGAGTTCAGTAGACTTGTGAGCCAGGAGAAGACTTTTTTTTTCCCTAGGTCCCACAGGATTCACAGCAATCACTGGCTCCCACACTACTGTGATCTCTGGTCTCTAAAGTTCCCCCTTCATTCTTTCTAACCCTCCAATTAAAGCCTGCTTCAATATGCAAGGACTGCATGGATGTGGTCCATAAATGGTTTTGCAAGTATTGACTCTGATTCAGACTAGATATCATAATGTGGTAAAAGTGGCACTGCACAAAGGGGTTGGGGAGAGCGATACATCAGTTCCATTTCAGTCGTCATTCCGTAGTTCCTACACACAAGAAATTGTGTCGTAGAACAGACCTTGCATGGGAGAATCTGAGCAAGCATTTCCAGCATAGTGGAGAGTGGAATTCCTGAAGCAAGTGAGATCAGCAGCTGTTTAGGAAAATAGAGAATTGCTGGGGAAAGAAAAAATTGCAAGAGAATCAAGTTACATCTCCTGAGTATGCTGGGGAGGGTGTTCCATTTAATGAATACGGTCAGCTAATGACAGTATCAGGTATGTGGTTCATTCAGGGAATGCCACTGGTCAGTTGATATGACTGTGGAATCCAGTGGGTGAGGATTGTGAGTTTTGAAAATTATTTGGGTGAGACAGCAAATATCATAAATGTTATAGAATTACACAGTATAGAAACAGGCCCTTTGGCCTATTGAGACTATAATGAGTATCAAATACAATTTACACTTTACTGATAAATCAGAATTGGAAGTGATCATTGGCAAAGAATGGAATTACAACAGATAGACATGGAGGCCAACATGGATGAGGTTGGCTGAAAAATCCATTTCTGTGTTGATGAATCTACAATTACCAAACAACCTTGAAAAGGAAATTTGAAAAGTTGAAGTAAGGTTTAAGCAATATCCAAACAGGACTCAGCCTTCATTTTGCAAGGCTTCTGCTCAAGAACCATGTTTGTAGCTTGTATAATTAATATTGAAATGAGAGATGAGGTCAGGTGTTAGGAAGAAGTTTGATTGAAGATGGGAGCACACCTGATCCTTGTGGTTCAACAACTTTAATCCACATTTTAAATCTCTTCTGGTAAGTTGGCAGCGAGCTTCGGTGCAGTGGCCACTCTGGGTTCAGTCAAAGGTGTATTTGTTCACCCTGTATGCCTCTTTTATGATCAAAAGTCACAGATGGATTCTAAAAACATCAAGTATTGCAGGTCTATCCCAGCAGTTAGTTGCTCGATAGCAATGGAGCTGGACCTATTGCGTATCACTATTGTGTGGTCACCTGGACTTGTGCCAGGACAGTGCATGTGATTATCTTGGATGTTTTTATTGTGATCGTAAGACCCTGTAGAACATTGGTATCAAAGAATACTGCAAGTCCGGTTCGCTGCTGTGAGACTGAAAGTAGGGGAGCTGCATTGCCTCCGTTGTTGTGTAGACAAGATCCACATGCCTTGGAGTTGCTGGAGTTGGCTGTGTGCCATGGGATTTCATACTAAGGTGGGGGCTGACCCCGCCATCAGCGTTGTCCTCTGGTGTTCGCTCAGTGGAAGAACAAGCTGGACCAGGACAACACAGTGACTTGGGCTACATTATCTTTTTCCCTTTTCTTTGGATTTTTCTAAAATTGTAACCATATGATATTTGTGCCATGTGCTATGTGCAGTGTGCTCTGTGCTGTGGATAACATGTTTTGAACTTTGGACCCAGAGGAACTCTGTTTCATTTGGCTATACTCATGTATGGTTGAATGGTGATTAAACTTGAGACTTGCACTTGAAAGCCTGTGGATTGGCGTCATAAGAAAAATGTTCATCCCTAACTGACATATGCAAGGGACCTCTTTTACAGACTCCTGAAAACATCCCAAAGTAATACTTTGGACAGAGTACACATGTCCACATCAGAGCTGTGCATTCATATTACACTACTAATAAAGGCAACAAGGTCTAAATTCACCTCCTTGCACTTATTTGTCTGATTATTTCAGTGATTAAATTTGAGAGGCAAATTACTGTCCTTTTCACAGCTGCTAACAATATGACAACTCTGGCACAATTTATCCATGAAGTAAGAAAGCAAACACAATTAAAATAACAGCAGCTTTAGAGGTGACTAGAAACAGGATTTTATATCACCCCTATTAACTCACCACAATAGTCCTAAAAAAAAAGGAAAAGTTACTGGAGAAAACTAAAAGTAATGTTTATGCTTTCATGATATGCCAAACTCAGCTCTGTGATTTGCTGTCCACGTTCATATCAGCAGTTTGATTTTGAGTCAGTTTCACTGAGTGCTAGCTGTTCAGGAGTTATGGTACTGTGTGAATATAGCAGATATTGATTCAAATGAGAATCAGCCTTCTGGAGAACCTGTTCACAATACTCAGGAATCATCAGTCAAATCAAGATCCAGCCCTATCTCTTGGTAAGTATCCTCATGCTCCATCTGTAGTGTATATTGATATATTTCCTTCACAGAGATGTAAGGAATTTCCCCTGAACACAACTTATATTAGTCTACCCTGCTTCAACTGTTATTAAAGTCATTTTACCTGTATGTCCTGAAAATAGGAATGCTTAACCTCACGAAGGAATTTGGAGAAAAGAAGCAGCATTTTTGTGTGTTTAAGACATCCTTGTGAATATTTTTTCTCAAACCTTCTTCATTTGTTCAGCATGGACAATCATCTGTGAGCCTGATCAGCTAAATGGTGTCCTGGATTAACTGAGAAGTAGTCAGTAGTGAAGTACTTTAGTCAGTAGTTAAGGTAGATATGATAGGGCGATAACTACCATTTGCACAGTAACCATCCGTGATTCTGTGGAGCTGTGCTCAGTAAGTATCCCAATAAAATTTGCTGGTTTTAGACTCCAGTTACCAGATGGTCCTGAGAATATTGCTAGCAGCAAGTTCAATCTTGGTAGAAGGAAGGAATCAGTAGAACCCAAATGAAATACTCAAAATAGTATTTCATCTAATCTTGGACAGCATCTGCTTTTGACCAACAGATTGAATAGAAATGAGAGTCCGTGATTTTTGAATCAAGCAGAAAGTAAGTTTTACTTTGGATCCAATTAATGTAATTTGGTTTAATGGATGGATAAGATGACTACCGTCCAATTTCAATCATTGGACAGAAGTCTCATAAATGCATTTAGAATGCAGTTGCAATGCCTAAATAAGATACCCTAAGTACTGTTATAAAGGCCCACAGAGGCCCTGTGCTCACAGAAGCTACCCACAAAAGGCAGAACATGCGAAAGATAGGAGTATTTTTGTTGGTACATGCTCTAATCAGTTCATGGTTCTGGTTTAAGCAGCTTGCTCATTATCAGGACTAAACTTTTACAAGCACATACAAAAATATGTTTCCAATTTCTGTTCACTCATTATATTTAAATGTGATCCAGTCTATGAGTTCCATCAACCAAATGCAGAAATGATAACATAGTCCCTTAGAGACTGAAATGTCAGACTGCAGAGATTCAGGGTTCTTATCCTGGGATCCACAGACCCCTTGCTGAACGGTATTAGTCCGTGCTATATAAAAGGTCGGGAACCTCCGATTCACAAAAGTCAGGAAACATGGGAAATATTCTTTTGAGAACCACATTTCTTTTAAGAGTACATTTCACCTTTCCACATCAAAATATAGCCCTAATGAAGTTATTCACAAGATACTTAATTAACCAAAATCATTTTTAGATTTTTAAGGTGACAACTGGTTACTCACAATTGATGTGTGAATTCATTGCTTTTATTATTTTTAATAAAATTAGACAAAGCACGAGTCTGTGCAGATTCAAATTCTGTCCTTTAATGATAACTCTCAGCATTCGAGTATTAATGACTATGGAGGAATAATTGTTTGCATTTTTATCACTCATCTTTAGTTTCTTCTTATTTTATGTTGATGTAGAACCAACAAAACATGCACAGGAGTTAAAGACAAAAAAATTGGTACAAATGTAAGGGAAAATGAAATGAAATAAGCCTTTGAAAGGCATTGGAACAGAAAGTGAAGAACAGATGGATAACAAGTATCCTGGGAAAAGGAGCACGACAGGGAAGGATTGGAGTAAGGGCAAACAGAAAGGAGTTTAACAAAAAGAAAAAATGAGGCCCTTGACATTCTATTCTATAGTGCTGACTGGGTCAGCCACATCTATGAGTATTAAAGTGTTCACTATCATAGCTGGCTAAACGTTTCATCATTTATAGATTTCATCAGCATCTTTGGTAGTAGTCTGGGCACAGTTGTTAATATTAAGCCAGCTCACGATTGATGCTGAAAGGTTCTCAACAACATTTAATGAAATTAATGATGTTTGCTTGATGTCCTGACCAGCACTTAACCCTTAAATAATGCTGAGGAGGAGCAATACCTTATATTCCATCTGGGTAACCTCCAACCTGATGGCATGAATTGCGATTTCTCTTTCCAGTAAAAAAAATTCCTCCCCTCCCCTCTTCTTCTATTCCCCACTTACTTCTTCTCACCTGCCTATCACCTCACTCTGGGTCCCCTCATCCTTCCCTTTCTCCTATGGTCCATTCTTCTATTAGATTCCTTCCTCTCCAGCCCTTCAACTTCCCCACCCACCTAACTTCATCTATCACCTTCTAGTGTCCCCTTTCACATCTTCCCCCTTTCCTTTCCAGCCTGAGGAGGGGTTCGGCCTGAAACTTCAACTGTTTATGCATTTCCATAGATGCTGGTTGACTCGCTGAGTTCCTCCAGCATTTTGTGTGGGTTACTTACTACTGACCTATTATTTTTCTCATTTCTGATGTTTAAGACCTTGTTGTGGACAAATTGGTTGCCGTATTTGCTTGCACTAGAAACAAACTTGACGTTTTGTAAAAAGTTTCAGAATGACCTGAGGACATAAAATCTATTGTTTAAATGCACATTCTTTCATTTCATTCTATTTGCAGAACAACTTTGTTTTCATCAGTTAAATATAGAATATCCTGTTGGGTTGAGGTACAATTGAAAATTCTGCAATTGTCACCATTGTTCACACAATAATGGAGTGTTTCAGTTTCCATGGTAACCAACAGTTCAGTTATCAATTTTTGGGGAAGTATTTTTCTTTTAGTACAGTGGCATTTTCTTATTAACATGCAACTTGAGTTAGATTGGTAATATTTCCAAACTGCTTCTGCTTACCTAAAGTTAAACTCTTACTTACATCACTCAACTTTCCTCTAAGGCATATATCACTGAAAAATATGCCACATTGTAACACAAAATGCCTTAAAGAAATGACTTAAAAATGCATAAGATCATTGGGGACACCAGTCACCCCAACCATAAACTGTTTCAGCTGCTTCCCTCTGGCAAATGGTGCTGCAGCATTAAAGCCCGGGCCAACAGGCTACAGGACAGCTTCTTTCTACAATCCATTCGTCATATAAATTCACATGTCTGTGCATTGCATCGGAGTCATAATGCAAAGATTTTTACTCCCTCGCGTTGTGGGACAGATGTAAGATTTAAAGAAAGGCAGTTCAATTCAAATCAATTCAATTCATTTCAATTCAAAAAGCCTTTTTAAGACAGAAGATAATACTGTCTGAAATAAATAACTTATGACATCTTAGTATTTCAATTGTATTTTGTTTTACTAAATGGTATTATTCTGTGTACTGAATGCAAATCTAAACCTCTCTCAAATTGATCACAATTCTAGTTGGGATTTCAATTTTATTATTACTAATTTCTTTTTCTGCTTACATTTACCTGCCTTTCCATCAGATTGTTGTGAGTCTGGAACAATCTGGAGCTAAATACGCTCAAGACTGTGGAGATGACAGTGGACTTCAGAAGGAACCGCCCAATACTCCCCCCACTCAGTATACTCAGCAGTGCTGTGTCTGCTGTGGAGACCTTCAGGTTTCTGGTTGTCACAATCTCCCAGGGCCTGAAGTGGACACCCAACACGGACACTCTTATCAAAAAGGTTCAGCAGAAGTTGTATTTCCTACGTCAGCTCAAGAAGTACAACCTGCCTCAGGAGCTGCTGATTGAATTCTATTCAGGAATAATCCAGTCTGTTCTCTGTTTGTCCATCACTGTCTGGTTTGGATCAGCTACCAAACAAGACAAGAATAGACTCCAAAGAACCGTCAGGGCTGTGGAAAGGATTATTGGTGTGAAGCCGCCCTCGATCCAGGACGTATATGCATCTAGAGTCAGGAAGCGAGCAAGCAGCATCATTGTAGACCCATCACACCCTGGACATCACCTGTTCCAACTCCTTCCTTCCGGTAGGCGCTTTAGATCACTGTATGCCAGGACAAATAGGTACAAGAACAGTTTCTTTCTGTATACCATCAGTCTTATGAACACTTGAATTTTAGTCTATTATAAACCAAGTCCACCTGTACATACACAGGTATACCTCATTGTATATAGTTCACGATTATTTGCACTATTGTTTTGTTTGTTTTTTGATTCTGTACAGCAAGAGCTCAGGGAAACCAGCATCAAATTCCCTGTATGTGTCCACATACTTGGTGATAATAAAGGATTCTGATTCTGATTCTGAATATCTGCACCTGTTACTGAACCTCTGACCTTTGAATCACAAATAATTTTTAGGCTTTGTATAAGCAAACAGTCTCCACCTGGACTGCTGAACAGTGGGAGGACTCTGGCTGGACAAGACTTCAGAGAGCAACAAATTTATTGGTTGTTGATAGTGAAGTAGTGGGAATAACTGTGGAGAGTATTCAAGTATAAATAGTCTCAATGGCAACTAAAATTATTAAATGTTGAAAGTCAGTTTTTCTTGTTAAAGCTCTGTAAATTCCAAATCCTCATAAATATACATCATTGAGAAAGTTATTGATTATTCAATAGATAAATCAGTTGATTTCTATATTTAACGTGCTTCACTGCTATTAAAATAGCATGTTTTGTTAATGTTTTCTTGGGAAGTACCATTTCATGTTTTATCGTCCCACTCTTAGCCATTGTATAGTTTGTGGAAGCAGGTTGCAGGAAGTTAGTTGGCAACGTCAAACAATAACAGCTTTATACCCAGTAGGTCAATTATGAGATTAATAAAGCAAAAATCAAACAGATTTTTTGAATGATTTTCTGGGTTTTACAACTGTTCTCTTCAAGCTTCTGACTCAGAAAGAAAATTAATAATTAAAGGCAATACACAAATGTCAGTTAAGAATCGGGCGGCACTGCAGTGTAGTGGTTAGTACACCGTTTTACAGTACCAGCAGCCCAGGTTCAATTCCCTCTGCTACCTAAAAAAACAGAAAGGCATCCGTTAGTCTTGCGAGACCATGGATCTGTGCCTGGAAAGTCTTCACTCTCCATGGCGCAGGCCTGGGTAGGTTGTATGGAAGACCAGCAGTTGCCCATGCTGCAAGTCTCCCCTCTCCACGACACCAATGTTGTCCAAGGGAAGGGCATTAGGACCCATACAGCTTGGCACCAGTGTCATTGCAGAGCACTGTGTGATTAAGTGCCTTGCTCATGTTTCCTCGGCTGGGGCTCGAACTCATGACCTTCAGGTCACTAGTCCAATGCCTTAACCACTTGGCCATGTGCCCACAGAGGTAGCCCGCTGCTATCTATAAGGAGCTTATACATTAGCTCTGTGACCACCTGGTTTTCCTTCAGGTGCTACAGTTTCCTCTCACAGTCCAAAGGCATGCCAGTTGGTAGGTTAATTGGGCATTGTAAACTGTCCTGTGATTAGGCTAAATCTGGGGATTGCTGGGGGACACAGCTCAAAGGCTGGAAGGGCCTACTCTACACTGTATCTCAGTAAATAAAAAATGTTTGTGTCATGAAAATATAGCTTGTGCATGAATTATAATAGTCAGTAGCTGTTTTATGATTATATTTTGATCCCAACCTCTGGTAAATTATAACATGCAATCGAGTAAAGATAGCAGCCTGTGCTATGCTTGATAATGCCTAGTTATTCAATTTGTCCAATTTCATTCATGTAAATCCCATAAAGCCAATGGGAGAGAATATCACAATTCATCAGCTGACATGAAGACTAGTCTTCTGCACAGCCTGATGATGCCCATGCCAGGTGGGATTCACCAGTGCAATAGGCTGCTGTGCTCTGCAGAGTTATTGAGCGCATTCCAGGAAGCATCTTGTGATTTTAGCCGTCAGATAAAAAAAAAACAGTAATCACTGGGCCAGATTTGCCAACCTAATTATATTAATTCGTGCATTTATTAAAGATTATACAGTTCTGAACAGAGCAAAACATAACATAATCTCAAATTCATCTTTATATGGTATGTCTACCATAGGAATCTATTATCAATTGGAGAAAGACTGACATATTTCATTGCATAGTCCTGCAACAATTACTACCTATTATTTTATGTTTTCATTTTTACGCTTTCATCTGTTTTA
The DNA here is from genome assembly GCF_030028105.1 of Mobula birostris. NCBI lineage: Eukaryota > Metazoa > Chordata > Chondrichthyes > Myliobatiformes > Myliobatidae > Mobula > Mobula birostris. The sequence continues at coordinate 52,823,849 of NC_092373.1, forward strand.
TTCTTATTACATTTCTTTATCAGTCATATTTAGCTTTACATTGACTGTGCTATTTCTTACTTCAATTTGTAAAGAAAACAATTTTTCCACTGATTATTCATAGTATTTATCATTGTTTCACTACATCATTTCCTCTGCTACTGTTTGCTGTTATGGTGTCTCCCTGTTCCTTCTTGCTTGGTCAAGTAATTACTATTAACAGTTTCTTTATTTTTTTTCTGCCCTGAACCATGCTTCTGATATTTTCCAATGTCTTCTCATGGGCTTTGACCGAGACCATTCTCAAACACCAAGCTGCTATTGAATCTAATAAAGAATGCTGCACAGTTCAAACTAACTCAAAAGGGACTACAGAATGAAGTGACAGCAAAACACTGCTTGAATAGAGTTGTCAACTTTACTAGTAAAGGGAGAAGTTAACAGAGTGGGAGAAGAGGAAATAGAGACATACTGGCTTGGGAGCCTGCAGATAAAAAAGATAATCAATGAGAAAATATTTAGAGATCTATAATATGAAGAGCTGCATGTTGTGCCCTGAAAGCATACAGTCACAACTGACAAACAGCTCAACGATTATTATGACAGGTTTTCTTATTCTCAGGTTTTTTACTTTGGGAATCTGCATGTACATATAAGTTTATACCTATGTTTCCCTACAGACATACGTTTTATCAATACTATTTATGTTTGACTATAGGATATTAAATTTGTAAATTAACAGATCAAAATGAGAGATTCTGTTAGACCTAATGCCACATTCTGACAGCTGGTCAAGTAAAATGGCTACATGTCTGCAGTACCTAAAGTAACTTAAGCCTGAATTATATGGCATTATACTCTATTTTTCCATATTGAGGACACAATGCAAATACAAAGTTGTCCTTTCAGGTTTTGCAGATACATTTGCAATAATGATATATCATGAATCATGACTTTTATCACCACTAAATGTAACAACAGGAGCAAATCACGGTTATAATTAGAATGCCATTATTTTAAAAATAAATAGATTTGGTAATTGTGAATCTGATCAGCTCCAGTATAGCCCCATTTAATATAGCAGCTGCAAATAATCATCTAAAATGAATCACAGTATGTTTCGAAGCAAGTTCTCCCATGTAAACACTTCAGTTAATTGTGCACATAATTCCAAACTTGAATCACTTGTAAATGGATTATTTTGATTTCCAGCAATATGAAGTATCCCACAGGCCAGTGTTCAATTCAAATATCATGGAAACCCCTGCAGGCAAGATAAATGTCTAGAGGCACTCTCACATTATAAATTGAGCTCTCAAGCGAGCAATGTTGAAATGAAAACCTATGACCTATTTACCTTCAATCCAAATCAATAATAGTTGAATGGTTTCTGAGTGACCAATATTTTCATACCTATAATTGTATATTAAGCATTTTTAAGTGAAAGACTTTTAAAAAGTTTTTTACCTTAACAATGTAAATCAATTAACTTGCAGTTTTGAAAGCATGTGCACTGTGTATCAAAATCACAATCATAACTGTACTTCATTTATCCCTGCACAAAAATTGACAAAGTAACTCTGCATATAAAGTGTCACAATGGCAGATTTAAAAAAAGCTGAAATTTGAAAATGTGACTAAATCAGACATGACCTTGCCTTTATGTATTCCTGCTCACTGATCTGTTCCTTACTAGATAAAGGTTCACACTGTCCCATAGAATGGCTCCTAAATATTTCCAACCATTAAACTTAAACTAACTGGTTTATAATTTCTTGGGTTATTCCTTCCTCTCATTTTAAATAACTGCACAATGTTTCATTTTCCAGCAATACTCTTATTGCATTCAAAGCCAAAGTATTTTTATTAACAGCATGGAAATCAATCCCTTAATACTTCCATAAGGTAAAGGTAATCAATCCCTTAATACTTCCATATTTACTATGATTATCCCAATCTGTACTTCACAGACATTCCTCTCGACAATATAATTGTATCATCTGTTTCTATTGTGTTTATTCGGAATCTTAAAAATATCTCCTACTCCATATACAGTAACATTCTGGTCCTTTATAGGCTATCCTGTTTCCTGAGAAATCTTCATGCTCTTTTTTGTACCTAAAAAATCTTCAGATATTCTCTGATTTTACATTCAAATATGTATTTCATTATCTTTCTTTGATTTCCTAATTTCTATTTTAATTTCTCTTCTCCATTCCTGAACTCAACAGGCATGACAAAAGCCATTTTTTTTTGTTTTGTCCTATCATTGATATCCATGAGGCTCTAGATTTTGCATGTCTGTTTCTATGAGGGAACCCATTTATACTTAACTATATTTAAGTGTCTTTATTTTCCTCCAAGCAGCTGTTTCCAGTCTATTTCTGCTAATTTAGTAGAGAAAGGTAGACCTTAACCCAATTTAGATCCATTACTCCCATTTTATCTTTGCCTGTTTCAATAACATTAAATCTAGTTGAATTATGACCATCACCACAAAAAAATGTTCTCTCATTACCACTTTCCTAACTTCATTCCCCAGAACTAAATGCAGAATGTGTCCCTTGTCTGTCTGGCTACATTCTGGCTATAAAGGATTCCCTGAATGAAATTTATGAATCCTGTGATCAGGATACCTTTTTACATGGACCATTTATAAATGTAGTTAAAAATCTCTCCCTAAAACTTTCCAAGTACTTTTGCATTTGTCAAAAACATCTTTACAAATTCACTCATCTATCTCCTTTGAACTCTTTGGAGGTCTATGGTATAGTGAAAACAAAGTGATTGCACTTTTTTGGTTCTCTAGTTCATTCCATTTAGCTTCATTCTTATATCATCCCTTTTCAATACAACAATTGTTTCTTCAACCAGTATTACCACTGTCCCTCTCCTTCTATAGTTTCCTCTCCATCTTGCCTGATATTCTTGTAGCTAGGAATGATTAGAACATAAAACACTACAACAGAGAATTGACCCACAGGCCTATCCGTCTATGATAACCATGATGCCAACCTTACTATTCCTATCTGCCTGCACCTGGTCCATATCCCTCTATCTCCTGCTTGTTCATGTGTTCATAAATGCCTGTCAAACATTGCTATCATATCTGCTTCTACCAACTCCCACAGCAGATGCTTTTTGGCACTTATCACTGTGTAAGAAAATGTGCCTCGTGCATCTCCATCAAGATTTCCCTCTTACCTTAAAGCTATGCTTTCTAGTAGTTGACAGTTCCATCCTGAGAAAAAGACTCTGACCATATGCCCTATCAGTGCCTCTCACAATCTTATATGCTTTTGTTAGGTAGCTCCTTAGCCTCAGATGCTCTAGAGAAAATAATTCATCAATATCTCTTTATTGATACTATTCTCTAATTTAGGCAACATCCTGATGAACCTCTTTTGCATCCTCTCCAAAGCCCTCATACTCTTTCTGGACTGTGGTAACTATAACTGCACAGGATATTTTAAATGTGGCTTAACATAAATATTATGCAACTGCATTATGACTTAACAACTTTTATACTCAGCAACTCAACTGAAAGCAAGCATGCTGTTTACCTTCTTTACCATACTACCTACCTACATTGCTTCTTTCAGGGAGCTGTAAACTTGCACCTCAAGACCCCTCTGCACATCATTGCTCCCAAGGATTCTGCCATGTTTTGCGTACTTTCCTCTTCCCTTTGATGTCTCAAAATGCATCACTTCACACTTGTCTGGATTAAGCTCCATCTGTCTTTTCTTCCCAAAATTTCCAAATGATCTTATCAATCATCTTTGCCATCTCTTCAAAAATCTCAATCAAATTTGTGGGGCAAGATTACTCCTTCATGCTGAATATTCCTAATAAGTTCATACTGTTCCAATTGGAAGTGAATTTGCTCCTAAATACAGTATATTTTCCAATAATATCTCTACCACTGATATAAGAAGGACTTACCTATAATTTCCTAATTATCTCTTTTGCATTTCACAAACAAAGGAACAATGGCTATTTGTCAGTCTTCTGGGAGCTGTTCTGCAGCTAACACAGAGACAAAGATCTATTACTGTCCTAGCAATCCACTTATCTTCTTCAGTATTCTGGGTTAGATCCCATCAGGTCCTGGGGACTTAACTATCTGAATGCTTTTCAAGAGACTAAACAACACTTCTTTCCCAATATTGACATGTCCTAGAATATCAATGTTCCTGATCTCACCATCATCCATGACCTCCTTGAGAATACTGATGCAAAGCACACATTTAGGGCCATACCAACTTCTTCTGACTTCATACCCAAATTCTTTCCTTATTCCCCAAATGTTTATAGACTTTTCATAGCTACCTTCTTATTCCTAATATACATATACAAGGCTTTGAGATTCTCCTTAATTGTCCTTACCAAGGATACTTCATGGCTCCCATTTTGCCCTCCTAATTGATTTAATATTCTTCAATGAACTTGGTCAACTTCAGCTTTCTAAACCGACAATATAGAACAATTTGGAGATTGCCACACCTTGTTTCTTAACTTCTTTCCTAACTTTTCGGAATGAATGAAACGATTGTCTGTACTGCTAGTATGAACTTAAATTGTCTTGTACTTAAAACTACAACAAGCAAAACAAATAGAACAATTTTTTTGGATGTCTTGATTCTATTTCCAAACTACAATCAATAAAGTAACTGCTTTATGGTGGATATAATCAATAAAGTAACTGCTTTATAGTGGATATAACTTAGGCACCATACATCCAGTTGAAAGCAGAAAAGAGGAAGGGATGGATGGAGGCAATATTAGATGCTAGGGTGGAGATGTAGGATGGTCTATAGGAATTGAAAGCCATGGAGTTAAGGAGACATTAGATCAGGGGAAATCATAGTATTTGATGGGCACAGAAAAGTAAGATCTGAGAACTAAGTGGGGGTTTAGGGGTTACAGCTGGCAGGGTGGAGATGGATGTTAAAGCTTGCTTGTTTTCCAAGGTTCTGTTTGTTAATTAGGCCTCCGGAGGTCTGTGCTTAGGGAATGATACAATGTGTTCTTTTCACACTTAATTTTCTGCACCAAAGTAATTTTAGCAATACCACAGGTATAAGTGAGTATGCATATGCTTAAAACTCGAATAATTTGGCACCATCAAGACTTTAGTAGTGATGGACTGGTAGATTTTTTTTAACTTCTGGATATTATTTCTATTATTTCCATTAATACCACAACACCCATCTTTTTCAGATATTACACATCTGAAATATCCGATATTACATATTTTTCTGATATTGCGTATTTTCAGATATTACATATCATAATTAATCTTTTTCAAATATTATAGAACAGTATAATAATCTTTTCTAGTGAACCAGATGAACTTAAGCAAAACACAAAAAGCAAAATCCATTGAGTTTAAAGAGGGCATGGAAAACAGGGCCCTATTGAGTTTAAATTGTATGTGTGAATGGAGCCCTGATAAGTCTAAAATGAACATGAAAATGGAGTTCCAGTGAGTTTAAAGCTGTGTATAAAATAGGGTCCAGTAAATTTAGATGGGGAAAATAGGCCCTGGAGAAATTAAGTTGATAAAAGAGGGCAAATAATGATTGAGTGGACTGATGGAATTTTATTATAGTTCTCTATTTATTCTTACAATGTCTAACAGTGGTTAAGAAAGGAAATCAGAGAGTAAGCAAGTGGAAAATCATGATTCAGAAGGTTATGTCAAGTAAAGAGTAGCTGGTTTCCTTGGTAAGCAGAAGGCACTGTCCACAAGTAAATCTGAAAATGCATTTAAGTCTTCATTCCAGCTCTTTGCTTTTCTTTAGTTGTTGGGTTTACCAAGGCCTGCAAAATCCAGTCAGTAAGCACACAATTTAAAATGGAGATAAAATCCAAAACCTGACGACGGATAAACCCACTCCTGGGAGCAATTAGTTGACTCTTCCCACCAATGTCTACTAAAACCAAAGATAACTGAATTGGAAACACAACAGTCACCCCATCCACCACATTCACTCATTCCACCACTTGTGGTATCCTTCTTTCCATTGACTCTCTGGTCTTTACATGAAATCAGACTGGATGGCCTTGAATAATTAGGCATTTATCAAGCAGAGCACAAACGTTATGAGTTTTAATGCTATATTAACTCAATTGCATGTTATAATTTATCAAAATAGAGGTAACGTAGAAGGATCTTGATCAGCTGGGTAAGTGGGGTAGGAAATGGCAAATGGAGTTTGAGTTGGGCAAAGTGGCATGTTTTATTTTGGAAGACAAATGAGGACAGGACTTTCACATAGGGCCGTAGGATATGTTGTAGAACAGAAGGAACTAGGAGCACAAATACACAGTTCCCTGAGAGTGGTGTTGCAGGTAGCCAATGTAGTGAAGAAACCTTTTGGCATACTGGCCTTTATCAGTCTGCTCACTGTATATCGAAGTTAGGATGTTATGCCGCAGTTGTACAAGATGTGGTGGGGTCACATTTGGAATACTGTGTTCAGTTTTGGTCACTCTGTTATAGGAAAGATGCCATTAGTCTGGAAACAATCCAGTGGAGATCTACAAGGATTTTGCAGGAACTCCAGGGACTGAGTTATGGACAGAGGTTCAGGAGGTTGGGACTTGCCAAGTAGGAATTAAGCCATGATCTTATAGAGGTGTATGAAATAATGAGAGGCATAGATAGAGTCAATATGCATAGTCCTTTTTTTCTATTGTTAGGGAATCAAGAACTATTGGGTATAGGTTTAAGATGAAAGGGGAGAGATTTAATAGGAACCTGAGGGGCAACGTTTTCACCCAGAGGGTGGTTAGAATATGGAATATGCTGCCAGAACACTGACAAATGGGACAAGCTTAGGTGGAAATCTTGGTTGGCACACATCAGTTGGGCTGAAGAGTCTGTTTCTTAACAAGGCTTTCTCTTAAGTCAGATTTATCATTCTGGACTTAATCTAAATGTTGGCATCTTTATTTGGCCCATTCATTCATGTCTGCAATCTGAGCATGATAAAGCTCTTGAAATTGGCTGGCTTCTCTGGTCAATACCAGGCTAGGCATTTCTCCCCAGCAGTTCACCAAAGTGCAATGTAACACAAGCTATTCAGTTGGAGCAACGGTCAGTTTCAGAGTTCGATTGATAACAATTGAGAAGAATATGGTTTTCTATTTACTTGTCTGAAAAAAGTACATAATTCTAAAGTAACAAAAAAATGCATTACCTAATTAATGTAATTAATCAACATTTGAGATTAAGTTTAATTGCTGCAGAGAGAGAAGAATGTAAATTGATGGATATATGCAAATATCCACTCATTATCAACCTTCCAGTTTTCTTCAACAAAACAACTAACTTCTTAATAGTTTTCAGCAAGAAAATACCATCCTAGGCATTCTATTACTTAGCAAAACAGTCATGTACACCACATAATACAATCTGTATGATAAAACTTTTGTTAAATAAATCAGAGAACTATTCCAAGGATCACAATGTTCAAGTTTGTTTCAGGTCTTTTGGATATATGATGGGAAAATTTTGAAAGTATCCTGATGGGTATAGTGCCTTTCAAGGATACTTGACTGGCCCACAGAAGTTACATATTTTTCCTCAAGTGATAGTTCTCATTTAGTACCCCAATAGCACCCCTCGTGAACAATCTCCAATCCATCATCCAACCCTTATCCTCCAACCTGTTTGTGAGTCTGATCTTTCTAGCCTGACCATGAATCCAATTTGATCCCTCACCTAATCCCAAACAAAATCATCTTCCCCAGTCACAAGTAACTAGGGTTGCCAACTTTCTCACTCCCAAATAAGGGACAAAAGTAGCAGTCAAATACAGGACACTTGTGTTTACCCCAAGAAAGACTATCATGACCATGAAGCCTTGTGCGGGCACCTGTGTGCGCATGTGTGTATGTGCTGATTTTTTTTTTTTTTTTTTTTTAAACTACAAATCGGTTTTGGCTTAATCTTCCCGATTCTGTTAAGTGAAACTACGCTGTACATACATTATTTCTACTTTATATAGGCTGTGTATTTATCATATCATTCCTGCTTTTACTATATGTTACTGTTATTTTAGGTTTTATGTGTTATTTGGAAAGATTTGGTAGGTTATATTTTGGGTCTGGGAACGCTCAAAAAATTTTCCTACATAAATTAATGGTATTTGTTCTTCGCTTTATGCCATTTCGGCTTATGTTATGAACGGTTTCATAGGAACGCTCTACCTTAGTGGGGGAAATACGGGACAAGGGTGGTCCCATATGGGACAAACCAATTTAGCCCAATATACGGGACGTCCCGGCTAGTACGGGACAGTTAGCAACCCTACAAGTAACCCAGTTGCTAATTACAGCATCACCTCAATCCAGCAATCAAACCTTAATTCATCCCTCTCTCAACAAGTCATGTCTCAACCATTTCTGTTTCAGCCCTCTATCTTCCACAGTATCTTTAGGCTTCTCCTTTCTGTAACTAAACCCCACTCCCAATGATATCTAATATCCATAAATGGTGAATTGGTAATTAAAAGATTTTCAAAATACAATGTGTTAAAATTCCAATCTATAGTGCAGGCTTTATGTATTGTAGAAATTTTTGAATAGTGGGCCCCTGAAAAGAATTGACTTGCCTAATTAAAAAACAATTTCAGGTACCAAAGTATTTTCTGACCATTGTTATTCTCTATACTGAAAGTTGTGAAGCTTTGAATATAGCTCTAGATAGAGCAATGAATAACCAACTACTTATTTTTAGTTTTGTGACAATACAGAACACAAGGTATGTCAAATAGTTTAGTTGTCTCTCATCACCATTTCTACTTGGCCAAACGAAATGACAGATGTTGAATGTTCCACTCCAGATTGATGTGGGTGTACTCAAATGAACTGTTAATGGTGAAATATAAAGTTTTAATCTGCAATGTAACCAAATTAAAATATGATGCAATTTGGGAAGCTGAATTACATGTTTATTGTGGTTAACATAGCCAGTTAGCAATAATGTCAATGATTATACAACAGATTTGATATCACTGCAACAATATATAGCTAACAAATGGTATTAGCTCTGACCTGGAAGGCATTGCTTAGCAGAAGGAAATGGGTCTCTTTGAACATTTCTGAGAGGGCAGGGGTTCCCAACCTGGGGTCTACAGACCCCTTAGTTATTGGTAGGGGTCCATGGCATGAAAAAGGTTGGGAATGCCTGGTATAGGGACAGTCCTTGTTCGACCTGTTGGGAATTCACCTAGGCAGACAATTATAGATTATTCTCCAAAGCACTGATGTCCCAAATATTTTGCAAATGAGACCTACTTTCTTTGTGAATGTAAGCAAGGGGTGACTGTTACAAAGTGGGGTGTATGCAGGACATAGAGGAAAAGTGAATGGCATAATACTTAACAGCAGGTCATACTCTTGCCCGAGTTACTATCTCCATCATGAATCCACAGAAATACATTCCTGTATCCATTTTAGATATCTTGTCACGTTAGGGCATTACACTGGTAAATCTAAGCTTATCACATATCTCTGGAATTTAGTACACTTGCTGTCCACAGCAAGCTAAAGTTTAGAAAATTTTACCATACAAGCAAAAATCACTTCCACACCGACCCAGACAAAACTGGTATGGATCACCTGTGCAGTTCAATTTTAGAGTTTGTTTCCATATCTAATACTTGTTCTCGCCCAATGTTAGTGACAATGTATTTCAGCAGCACCACTGTATTTTCAATGCTCAACACTGCTAAGGAAGCTGGAGATGATTTGAAATTTAAAGAATCATACTGCATATTGCTGAGTAATTATGCTAAGTAAGGGGTTCAAATCTTGTTGCCAAAAATTAAAAGATTAATGTTGCTTTTATTTCAGTTACACTTCTGGCCACCAAACAAAGCAAAGACTTCAGTGGTGGCCTTTCCATTATGAGTCAAGACAAGTTACATAAAAGGACTAAATGTGCCAGAACCTACTGCAAAAGTATAAACAAATATGTTCACCATGTAAGACTTGCTGGATCAAAGGAAATGGACAAATTCAAAGCCAATCCCTTCACTGATGCATTGTGATTCTTGTCAGATCTGGAAATCTTGTTATTTGATGTAGAATAGAGAACATGTCACAATACTTCTATAAAGACTGAAAACATCTAATTAAACATCAAAACCTTGTTCGTAAGAATTCATTAATAAAATATTCCAAATTGAGCATATATTTTCCATTAATTACAAGACATGAGCATAATAGAATACCTGACTTGCCAACACTTCTCCAGAAACCCAAAGCAAGTATTTACACAAGAATTTACAGAACTATATTAGACAAAGCAGGGCATTTAAGAGGCTCTTGATCACCATCTTAAATATTTATCCCTTTCAGCATTTTGCTATTGTTGTACAACATAACACCCATTAAGATGTACTATAGCAAATGACATGGACTCTACAAAAGAAAATCCCAATCAAATGACCTCTTACACTAAAAAGCGCTAAAGTAGAAATGAATACTGCTACTTCTAAATACTCCAGCAAATCAGACATCATCTTGAATTGAAAAATCAAAAAATAATTAAGATATTGGAAATCTGAAGTAATGAAAGAGAATGCTGGAAAGGCTTAATAGATCAGGCATGCTTGTGAGAAGTACAGTCTGTTTTTATTTCATTATCTTGACTTGTTCATCGATCGTGTTTTCTCACTGTCACCAGGTTATAATTCTGGAACTTAAGAATTTGCAGGAAGCATCCTGCAATATGATGACAACAAATCAAGAAGGTGACACCAACATCTTTTCAGGGACAATTACCAATAAGCAATTTACAGTATGTTAGTAATGGCTACATTCCATAAATTAATTTAAAAACTATAATGCTCAGATAATCAGTATTGCAATTTTACCTGCAAATCAGCAAGGATAAATAGTTAGCCTTGGGCTTCATTTTTTCTAGTTTTACTATAAAATACAGTAAATTTACTCCTAAGGAAGCGAAGTTTTCTTGATACAAAATTAGCTTTATATTAAAAATGAACAATTTTATCCAACTGATTGAAATTGGAAAGAAATGTAGAAACATTCAACTACTTTTCACAATTGTGCTGCTGTTGATTAATTTTTATGTGAAGCCTTGATACTTGTGTTTGAAAATATTTCCTGTTCAGCTCCCAGATAGAAATGGATAGAAAGGTCCAGAATTATTCAAGTAGATTGCTACACACCCTAACATTTTATAGCTGTTACACAAAATATGGTTTCAGGAGTGAAGTATTGATAAAAAATATAATTGTCTGTCAGAATGTCTCATATTGCAAGAGTGTTGTTTATCAGGGCTGAATTCTCATTATCATTTCAATTCTCCAGGCTCCCTTCCATCTCTGAGTTGGCTGGTTAATTAGCATGATCTGGTACTGGCAAGACAGCATTTTCCTTATGATGAGTCTAATAGAGTATTGACTTTCCAACTTCAAAGAAATCAGGTTCATTTTTACCATTCAATCATGATATTAGTTGTCTATTATTTTTCAATTCTCTGTACTGACAGAACGTTGACACCTACTTGTCTGCCGGTGCCAATAAATCAACAAACAAGTGAAAGTGTAATTATCCAATTTATGCCCGTGAAACAAAATACAATTAATTCCACTTTACTATAATATCTATAATTTCAATATATTATTTTGTTCTAATGGTGCCAAATTTCCATCAAGTTCTTTAAGTACACTATGTAATTGAAAATCTATATTAGCTTTTCTATTTAGCCTTATTTGTTTGGTGATGAGAATGTGGATTAAAAATAAAGTTAAACATTGTTTTCAGAAGAAAAACTCAAAATGCTAACCATTTTGCTGAAGGAGTTTTTCAAAGGTTAAATATGTATCGTTACCATGTATTCCAATGTGACTTAATTTTATATGCACTGGCAGCATTGATAATTAAACATCATCTGGTTTCATGATGCTGTTTATTTTTTAATAAGAAGATGCAGGGACATGCAAAACACAAGAGGGAAACAGTCTGTGCCCATAACAGATTGGAGAAAAAGAGGCTACAAAGTTAGAAACAAATACTAGAATAAACCTGAGAGATCTTTTCTAATTTGGGTATATTTTGAATTCATGATCATATAATCACAGAATGGTTACAAAAATGAAAGAAATCATTCAGCTTATTGAGTCTGAATCAAGCTGATCTCATTTACTTGCCTGCTGCCCAGAGACCACTAAGCACCTAGACTCACTGCAGTTTGCACACCAGGTCTACAGTGGATGCAATATCACCAGTTCTCCACATGGTTTTGGAGCTTCTGGACAGCAGCAAGACATACGTCAGGCTGCTGTGCATTGATTACAGCTCAGAATTCAACACTATCATGCCTTCAGTAAAAATCAACATGCTTCAAAACCTGGACCTCTGTACCTCTCTCCGCAACTGGATTCTTAACTTCCACATTGGGAAACCACAGTCAGTGCAGATTGGTACAAAATCTCCTTGCTGACAATCAATGCAGCACACCTCAAGTATACGTGTTCAGCCCACTGCTCTACATTCCGTACACTCATGACTGTGTGGATAGATACAGCCGGAATGGTATGTATAAATTCACCAATGACAACTGTTGTTGCCAGTATCTCAGATGGTGATGGATAAGCATCAGGAGTGAGGTAGATCAGCTGGTTGAGTGGTATCATAACAACAACCTTGCATTCAATGTCAGCAAGACCAAGGAATTGATAATGGACTTCAAGAAAGGGAAGTTGGGATTTAGGGGGTCCTCGGTTTGGGGTCAGCAATGGAAAGGGTAAGCAGCTACAAATTCCTGGGCATCGGCATCTCAGAATATCTATCCTGGTTCCAACATATTGAGGCAATCATGAAGAAGGAACCTCAATGAGAGTATGAGGAGATTTGGTATGTCACCAAAGACTTAGGCAAATTTCTACAAATATATGATGTGAAGCATTCTGGATGTTTGCATCACCACCTGTATGAAGACTTTAATGTACAGAATCAAAAGAGGGTTGCGGCCTCAGTCAGCTCTATCATGAACATAAACCTTCCTACCAACATGGACGTAGTCCAAGGATGGTACATCAAGAAGACTGTACCCTCTATTAATGACTCTCACCACCAGGGACATTCCCTCTTCTTATTACTACTATCAGGGAGGAGGTACAGAAACTTGAAGACACATTGATGATGTTTTGAGAACAGCTTCTTCCCCTCTGCCATTAGATTTCTAAATGGCCCATGAACCCATGTTAGTTTAGTTTAAATTAAGTATGATTACATGTTAACTTAATGAGAAAATTGTGACTTCTGAGCTTTAGAACACATGCACACATTATAAATGTGCTTGTCACATGATGATTTATCAAGAAATTACAAACACAACACAACCCAGGAACATTTCTAAGCATTAGGCTTCAGGAAGAACTTGCCATCAGAAAGCAGGGATTTTCTAATAACTTATTTGTCTTTGACAAATGCAGCTTCCAACACAGATTAAGGCAACTTTCAGAATAAGGGCTCCTATATAAACTGGTCCTTTGTCAAAATGTCAACATACCCATAATCTTTATTTTACTTCAGCTTATTATTTAGGAGTACTATTTGCAGCACTCAAGTCTTTTAATAATGCTTAGCTGCTTATGTGGATACAGACTTGACATCTATTGGCAAGTAATTTTAACTATCTGTAGTTACAGAAGGTTACAAACAATGTTTATAATGGTCACCAATTTAAATCCAACTGCTAGGGATCTTTTCCTTTAGAAACTACCTGATTAAAGGTTATCTGTCCAAAATCAACATGATTTAATGACAATTTTTGTCATTAACTTTTCCAAATATTTATGGCATCATCTTTTAAAAGATAATTTTAACAAAATCTTAAAGTCAACCCCATTAAATAATCTTCCATATTAAAAATGAAATCTACAGTTATCAGCTTGCAAATTGAGGGGATTGCAAATGGTGTTGAAAAAAGTTAAAAATTTGCTGGTGAAAGAAAAGCAAATTATTTTTCACATGTTCATTCTAAAATAATTAATACAGAAATAAAATTATGAATGATAGATTATGGATGTTTTATTTTAATGTCTTTTAAAAATATTGATTGGCTGGCTGGCCGAATATTACATTAAACTAGATCTACATACGTGGCAACCAAGTAGTATGGAATCAGGCATCCAGAACATAATCTCAGAATTTAATCATTCCAGGTCTACACCTCAAATAATTTAGCACATGGCTTCTGCTCTGAAACTGTGGCACACAATGCAACATTTTTATGCCAAATTGACACCTTGAGGTGATGTATACTGTAAATTTAATCCTCACAAATTTAAACTCACAAATCAACTAGGAATATTGTGTGACATTAGAATTTAAGGAGAACCCTGCCAACAGAAATACACTGAAACCTGGCTCTGAATTCCTGGCTTCCTCTTGGACTACGACTGAAAATGCAGGAATCGAGTGAGGTAGTAGAAGGTAAAACAACAACAGAGTGCAGAATAAAGTGTTACAATACAGAGAATATGCACTGCAGGTAGACAATAAGGTGTAATATCACAATGAGATACTTTGTGAGGGCATAAGTCTGACTTACCATAACAGGGAACAATTCAATAGGTTTCTTCTTTCTTCTCTGAGTTTTTACGGCAGTTGGCATCCACACTGTTGCATTACTGCCATCTTCAGGATTTATTGTCCCTCATTGTCCATTCACTTTAAAGCCGTCTTTCCAGTCCCATCGCCCTTAAATAACTAAACAGCCATTTCCTCCCCTCATCACTCTCCCCACATTCCAATAAACCTTTAACACTGCTCTCTACCAGTCCTATTTTGAGTAATTGTTGTAACATTTGTTGCCTTTCCTTTGCAAATTTCCGGCATGAAATAAGGATATGCTCTACTGTTTCAGTCTCCTGACGTAGATCGCAAAAACCTGTTGGATGCTTATTTATGATGGCCAGAGTACCATTAAGGTTGCTGTACCCAATTCTCAGTTTACTTATAATTACTTGCTCCTTCCGCTTTACTCCCCTACTTCTTCCCATATCTACTCTGTTCTGAAGTGAATGTAAATGTCTTCCTTTTATTGCTCTGTCCCAATGCTGCTGCCACTGTTGATTTATCCTTCTCCACACTGTGCTCTTCCCCTCTGATTTTGATAGTTTAATATTGACCTGTATAGATCCTTTTTTGACTGCTGCTTTTGCCAGCTTATCTGCGGTCTCATTTCCGATAATACCTGAATGTGCTGGAACCCACATGAATGCGATATTTTTGCCTTGTCTAGCCAGTCTTGAATTTGCAAACAGGATTTCATAAAGCAGATCCTGGCGACCTCTAGCTGTCCCCACCTTAATGCTTGCAAGGGCTGATACAGAATCGCTACATATCACAATATTATTACAATCAACTTGCTCACTCCATTCTGGTGCTAACAATATGGCAAACATTTCAACTGCATATACACTCAAGCAATCAGGTGTTCTCTTGCTAATTTCCACTTGAAATTCAATAGTCTTGTAACAGCAGGATAGAGACCGGCCTCTGGCTGGTTGTGTGTGCTTTCAGTCTTTTGTATCTGCTGCCCCGTGGGAGAGGGCAGAAGGGAGAGTACTTGGGTGGGATCTTTGTTTATGCTGGCTTGTTTACCGAGGCAGCGAGAAGTACAGACATACTCCAGGGAAGGGAGGCTAGTTTCTGAGATGTGCTGACCTGTGTCCACTTTTCTCTGCAGTTTCTTGCAGTCATGGGCAGGGCAGTTGCGATACTGCTGTGCCATAGATGCTCTGATGCATCTGAATAGGATGCATTGATAAAAATTGGTGAGAGTGAAAGGGAAGATGCAATCCTCCTGACCCCAGCACCATTAATATAAACCAGAGTATGTACACTGCTCCCCTGCCCCCTCCCCTCCCTAAAGTCAAAGACCAGCTCTTTTGTTTTGCTGACATTGAGGAAAAGGTTGTTGTCATGACACCATGTCACTAGGCTTTCTTTCACCTTCCTCATCATTTTGAGATACAGCCCACTTCAGTGGTATCATCTACAAACTTGCAGCTTGGGTTAAATCTTGTCACAAAGTCATGAGTGTACAGGGTGTAGTGTCGGGGCTGTAGACACGGCCTTGTGGGGCACTGGTGTTGAGAATAATCATGGTGGTGGTGTTGCTGCCTATCCTTATTGAGTGCAGTCTGTTGGTCAGGATGTCAAGGATCTAATTGTAAGTGGAGGTGTTGAGTCCCAGGTTTAGGAGTTTGGAGATGAATTTGCTTGGAATTATAGTTGGGAAGGCTGAGCTGTAGTTAATAACAATAGTCTAATATAGGTGGATTAACTGTAGAGATACTGAGATGACTGCAGGGCCTGGAAAAAGGCATCTGCCATGGACCTGCTACAGAATAGTATGACTAGTGTAACCAGCATTTTCTGTTTTCATACCAAACATGCTCAAAGTAACAATAATATTCAGTCACAACATTATTATTAGTTTGAATCCAAAAGCATTACACCTTACACTAATTTTACAAACAATTAACTATCTCCAACTGTCCTTTCCTACTGATGGAATTAATCTGCCTAAAAATTGTATAGTAATATTGTATATAATGTGATTCAACTTTAATGAAAAAAACACTGATGAGGGAAAACATGGGCTTATTGTGTTTCACAAAAAAAAAAACGATTTTCCTTGTAGGTTCTACTCTTTTGCTATTTATCAATGAATTTGAGAACCTAGACATTTATAGTGGATAATGCATAATTTAGATACCACTTCTAGAACTTTGAATTATGCATGTGTTACTCACTAATAGCCAAGCACACTCATTCAAGAGCTGGCCTTCACACCATTTGAGACCTTTTTCAGTGTTCAAGTAGCTCAAGCTTAATCTTAATCTCCAACTCTATCCCCTATGGATCTCATTGCAGCTAATTTCTTCTAATTTCTAGGCCTGCTTGAGATCCTCTACCAATCCAAACCATCTTCCCACCCTAGGCTTACCTCGTACCGTTTATTATAGACATTTTGTCACTCAGAACCTATTTGGTAGTACATGGCAGCTCAAGTCGAAAGTGCTACAAAATTTTGCAGCAGTAGGACCTGTTGCCACATCATGAACTGCCTTGTTCTTACTTGAACAGCAGTATTTCACTTCTATGTGACTAGTAAGTTCCTACTTAAATGGCATGTCTAAGTCTAGAATCTTTTACTTGGAATTCCCTCTTCAAATCACATATAGTTCATTTATGGTTTAGTTTAGTCAATTTTTCTGATGTTTTATTTTGTTCTGCTAAATAATTCCCACTAAACACAGGTAAAGTTGGTTCAATTATCCTGAATCTCTGAGTATTCCATAAAATGAGTCATTTTTATGTGTTTTAAGCTTGCAATTTTGGACTTCCAGTAAGGGAACCTTAAGATGATATAGAGGTGCGATGTAGATTCATGGGTTTGGTATCTGATATCCAAAATATATGAAGGAAGATTTTAAAGATCATGAGATTAATGAATTAATTTAAATGATCAAAAGAAAGAAGGGTGGATAGAAAAATACTCCACTGAGTGGTGGAGAGTCCAAGAATGACCGTAAGACCATAAGACATAGGTCATTTGGCCCATCAAGTCTGCTCCACCATTCAATAATGGCTAATCCTTTTATCCCCTCCTTAGCTCCACTCCCTGGTCTTCACCCCATAACCTTCGATGCCATGGCCAATCAAGAACCTATTAATCTCTGCCTTAAATACACCGAGTGACTTGGCCTCCACAGGTGCCTGTGGTAACAAATTCCACAAATTCACCACCCTCTGGCTAAAGAAATTTCTCAGCATCTCTGTTTTAAGTGGACCCCCCCGTCCTGAGGCTGTGCCCTCTTGTTCTTGATTCCACCACCATAGGGAACATTCCTTCCACATCTACTCTGTATAGGCCTTTCAACATTCAAAAGGTTTCAATGAGATCCTCCCTTATCCTTCTAAATTCTATTGAGTACAGGATCAGAACCATCAAATATTCCTCATATGATAACCCTTTCATTCCTGAGATCATCCTTGTAAACCTCCTCTGAACCCTCTCCAACACCAGCATTTCTTAGATGAGAAGCCCAAAACCAGTGCCTTATAAAGCCTCAGCATCACATCCCTACTCTTGTATTCTAGACCTCTTGAAATGAATGCTAACATTGCATTTGCCTTCCTCACCACTGACTCAACCTTCAGGGTGTTCTGCACGAGGACTCCTAAGTCCCTTTGCATCTGACGAAGGGTCTCGGCCCGAAACGTTGACTGTTCGTTTCCATGGATGCTGCCCGACCTGCCGAGTTCCTCCAGCGTGTTGTGCGTGTCCCCTTGAACCTCATATTTTTGGATTTTCTCCCAGTTTAGAAAATAGTCCGCATATTTATTTCTTTTACCAAAGTGCATAACCATGCATTTTCCAACATTGTGTTTCATTTGCCACTTCCTTGCCCATTCTCCTAATCTGTCTATGTCCTTCTGCAGCCTTTCTGAATGAGGACAAATAATTAAGGTGGTTAAATGTGAAAGTGCACAATGGACATGTGCAGCTACAAATTCACTACAGTGATAAATCAAATACCAAAGCAAAATCCATGACAATGAATAAGTTATTGGGCTTGAAGAAGAGGGCAAGCCAAGAGATACAGCAGCTTCAAAGGCCTGAGAATAGAATCAGGAAATACTGACAAAACGTATGCAGTTTTATCACCCTCTAGAAAAATTACTCTATTCTAGGTGTTATAACTAGGGCAACATATAGTCTTCACAAGCTCTTTTTTCATTTTTATCATTATTTTGCAAGACGGAATTGAAGTATATTTATGTTTCATAATGCAGTGAATAAATAATTTTGAACAACCAACCTCACATGTACATGAAAGGATTGATGAATACTTGCAATATTATGGGTTGCTTAATATACCTTATTAAGATGTTTCAGCAAATGAATGACATTTACGGTTACTTTGATTATAGAAGCACACAAACTTCAAAAAATCTCTCTGTGCAACAACATAAGTTAATTCATGCTCAGGTTTAATATGGCATTCTCTGTAGATCTAAGCCTACGTGAACATAGAAAGGAACATTATGCCTGGTCAACTAACCAAAACAAAGCATATTTACACATGCTGACAGAAATCATGCTGAACTTATTTTTATGAATGGAGAGAGAAGTTGTGATCACTTCTATCTTATAGAGTTTTGACTTATTCGTTTTAGCCGATTTTACACCCAGAATCCAGTCTAATTAATAAGCATGACTCCAGCTAGGTTCTTGATGGTGGGTTCTACCTCAGATCGTTTACTGAACCATGGAAAACAATTTAGCTTCAAGGTGATAACAAAGCTGGTTGAAAAGCATAAATGCTTCTCCAGTGTTGCTTGTGGGACAGAAAGAATGAGAAGAATTTAGCCACCGAAAAATCCATCACATGCTGCTGCTGGAAATCCAAAATGAAAACAGATTGTGCTGGAAGCATTCAGGTGGTCAGGATGCCTCTGAAGAAAGAGAAACAGGTAACATTTCAGTCCCTTTATAAGTTCTGAAACATTAACTCTGTTTCTCTTTCCCCAAATGCTCCTAGAGTTTGCTGAAGGTTTCCAGTCTTTTCTTTTCTATTTGAAAAGGACATCAACTGCTGCCTTTAATTTGATAAAGCTGCCACTCTCACCCAGAACCTTCAGTTTTGCTTTATCAACCTTGAAACTAAAACTCAGTTACCTTTTTTCATTCTTTAAAGCTGAAAATTAGATTTTCCAGAAGAATCTTAGGAACTTGTTTTTGTTCATCTTTAATACTTTATTTTCCAGGATTTGTTACAAAGCAACATAATTAACAGTATATTATGACTATTTATTTTATCTTATTACTATTATTCATTTGCTTCTATTTAGTGATCCTTTATCTTCTATTATATTGCTTCTTTTGATATTGACTAGTACTTGGGGTAGTTTAAAGAAATATCAGACATCTTTAGAAGGTTCAATATAGACTTTTTCCACATATCGCATAATTATCTACAATCCTGTTAGTACAGATGACAAAATGCAATTTCTAAACACAAAATAAAATGGAGCAAATATTGCTGAACCATATACTTATAAACAGAGGTATGAGACTTCAACTTGAAGCCATTTTAATCTTGCTGTGAGGATGCTGATTTCTGATTAGACTGCCATGTGTCTAGTTAAATACATAGTTCCACTCCCAGCTGGGTGTTAAATAGTAGCACATGACCTTCGCACACAAACAATCTCCAACAGCTCAATAATCATTGAGACTGAACTAGCCATTTTGGTTTCACATATTTATGAGTATGTGTCTTGGAATCCATTTATGTAAAAATAGTCACATATTTATCAAGTTGATTTCCTTGAAGTATTAACTGAACTGTTCTCAAAGTTAAGTCTGCATGGTTATCTTTTCAAGATAGCCTATTACTAAAAGAAAATCTAGCATTTCCTGACCTGAACTACTCAATCAGATCACTCTTCCTCTGTGCCTAAATTGAATATTAGGTTGGTGTCCCGTAATATCCCAATTTCTCACGATCCCTTTATCATCTTAGAAATTTCAACAAATTCAATATTCACAACTATTTAGGGAAATTAGCTGCTGATTTCTATTCTCTTCTGAGAGAAAGTTTCTTTATTTCACTAAGCACTATTTCCACACTGAAAGACTCTCTATAATGGTTCCATTGAGTTCCTTAAATATTTTAAATACCTCAATTACATTACTCTCCAAATTACCAAAAATATAAATGCTATGTTTAAGCACTGTTATAATAATTTAATTTTCAAAACTGAGCAACATTTGATGGAGCTGTGCTTTACCTTTTCTATGCCCAATAGATCTGTTCTGATGCTAGGTACCTCATCATAATGCAATGCCACAGTTAGGGTTTCAAGGGTGCAACAGAATTGAAAGATTATGTATTCACTATTGAACTTCAGTCCCCTTCACATAAAAGCCAACACATCGTGATTTTTTGATTACAGATAAACTCCAATAATTTATTATCTGACTATTCAGAAATCTTAATTATTTGACACCTAACTCAGCAGTACTATTTCTTGAGCTCCCTTTTAAACTCAGTGGCTTCACTGTAAAATTTATTGCAATGTAACATCTTTTTTAAAAAAAATAGAAGTGTTTGAGATATCAAAAGAAGTAACATCTATTGGTCTGGAAAATCTGCTAATTTGGTGTGACCAGTTGTGACTTTGTACTGTACATAAGGCAGCATAGGAAAATGTTCTTGGTGTGTTTTAATAATTTCAGTACATGAAAATCTGCATATCTTTTCTCTTCCACAGTTACTATTTCCATTGTACAGCCCTATCCAATTCAGAAAACTTGACAGTGTTTTCCAAATTAGAGTCACCTGCAAAGCTGTGTAAATAACTCAAATTCTCATTCAAGTCATGGATGTACTTTATGGAAAAACCGAAATACATCTGAGATGAACTACTTTTCACATTCTGACAAGCAAAGAACTACACCAGCTTAGCTTTTCTCAAGACATCACCTGATTATTTCGAATTTATGCAATCTACATTGCAAATTGTTTCTAGGAACAAACTTTGTCATACTTCTTCAAACTTCGTTTAGACAATGATCTTAGATAGACCCCTATCCATCATGCCAGTAACTATCCTTACTCCACGCACTGGGCAGCAGATATAAATGTTAGAAAGCACGTACCACCAAGCTCAAGGACAGCCTCCTATCCTACTGGTATCAGACGTTTGAACTGTTCCTCAGCACTGTGGACTCTTGAAATTCACTATATACCTTGTTATGACCTTGTACGTTATTGTCTATATGCACTGACTACACTATGTAACTGTAGCAGTTTATTATTTAGAATGTACTGTCTCAATGCACTATTGTAAAGAATTGATCTGTATAGATGGAATGCAAGAGAAGTTTTTCACAGTACCTTGGTACATATGATAATAATAAATCAATATCTAATTTTCTCAGAAAAACTGTAACTTAAAAACTCAAGCTGAGTCTTTTAACGAAAATGCCAGCCACTTCTCAGTTGATGGCAATACTGCCTCGAAGTTGGGTGGGTGCTGAAGGTCAGTTTAGAAAATGAGTTCAAAAATCTTGGTTATTTCATTACAGTGATGAGGGAGTACAGCGTTGTTGGAGTTCCAATGAGATATCTGGCTGTGATCCCATCTGCAGTCTTGAATACCTTGCAGAAATTCCAGAGCACTTATGGAGAAGACTAGATGAGTTATCTTTGATGCACAGCCTAATATTTATTCCTTGAAAATTGACATCCAAACAGTTTGCCAGATCATTATCACAATGCTGTTTGTGGGAAGTTGCCCTGCAGATTTCCAACATTAGTTCCATTGGACTTCACTGGCTGTTTCAAAGGATCTCACATTGCTTTATCCCATTTTATTTCTAGTGAAAGATTCCAGCAGCTTTTCCATGATTGATATTAAATGGAATTGACATTGAAATAGAATGTCATTTACAGTTTTCCAGTCTAACAGCAGATTTCCTGAATGCGTCAAGCTTTGGATATACAATTTGCATACTTTTTTCTTCATTCCTTGGGGGCAGCCATTTGGTCCTGCATTGCTCTATCTTGAATCAATTTACATACTCCATTTTTTGTTGTTTAAACTTGCTTCTTCCACACTTAACTTTAAACACCATTGTTCTATTGAAGGAATGGTATAAAATGGCATCAGAAATGTAAGAGAATCGAATGGAATGCAAATTCTCCCTTTACAATTTTTCAATGTTCTTATAGTCTAATCTGCATCCAGCTTTAACAGGCCCATAGTCACCTTCACTGGTACTTTCTCCTTAATATATGAATATTAATAAGACTTTTTACTCATATCATCCTTCCGTACATTATATTAGTTATATTTTCTTTTTTGCCAGTGCAAATTTCTTTGCTCATTTCTTCTTAAAGTCTGTTCATTTACCTCAACATATCATCCTAACTTGAGCAGAATAAATTCTCTACATTCTATCCTACTTATCTCTTTCAATGAATACTCCTATCTAATTCATGACCACCTCCTTGATCGTGCTATCTCGCGTGGTCTCGTTGTCTTAAGCAAAGATAACATCTTCTCTGATCACAGGCACAGAAAACGAAAAGTTATTCACCATTGTAATGCTGGGGAATTCAGTAAGATATGGCTCCATTGCTAGACTCCATGCAGGTCCACATTAGGTGGACAGATGCATTGCCCTTTCCTAATATGGGATTCCTAAATTTGACAGTACCAATACAATAGTCCAAGTCTTGCTACTGCACTGCCAATCTAAATGTTTGGCATTCTATTGAGCAACACCAGTAATAACCTAACGGAATTGCCTTGTTGTTTCCTTAGCATTAAGTTATATTATTTCAAAAACTGCTAGTTGCTTGGAGAAATCCAGTGCTTCTTGAGTCTAATGTGAAGCATCAACTTTCACGGCCAGCAAAAGTATGCAAATAAAGATTGAACCTCAGGGGACCATACTGCACAAGCTCTAAGAACCAACATTTAATAAGTGTCAACCAAAAGGAGAGAAGACAGGGAGGGAATAAACAGTACTGTAATGGAAACATTCATGGAAAGTGATGCCCTCTCAATAGTTAACAGGATGTGACATATCTCCTCTGCTCTCCATTGTTGATAACTCTAATGTCAGAAATCATTTGGATTAAGCCTCTATGAAAAATTTCCACTCAGGTAGGAGGGGTAGGAAAATTGTACAATCTATAAACAGGATACAAAGATTATAGCCTTACTACTAGTCTCCTGCTTGTTGGAGTTCAGTTAGATAGAGGATACTTTTAGCACATCTAAAACAGTCCAATAGCAAAAAAATGGAAGTGGGAAGCAACATAGATAAAGACAAGGTAATCAAATAAGCAATACCACTGTACATTCCAGTTGGATTGCAATCTATCTATTCCTTGTTTTCTTTTTATATTCAGTAATCATGCATTCTTCACCTAGAGGCAGATGGAATTGTCTTAGGCAAAAAAAAAATCAGTTGCAGCACCAGCTGCAAATATTGTTTGGGGGGGGGGGGCTAAAATATCAATGTCCCTTAGTCTTGTGCCTCATATCTGTTATCCAGCATCTATCAGAATCTATATCAGTCATAAATGCATGAACATTTCCTCTCTTAGCATATGAACCTTTAACATTCCTGTCTGAAATTCTTCTTCCATCAATTCTAAGAATCTGTTTAATGTAGAGAATAATATTATTTACACATATTATCTATCTTCATTGAACTTTGCAATTAACAATTTCTATGTTTCATTGTCTGAATAAAGAAAGAGGCTTGGATTAATGTAGTGTCCTTACCAACTTCAGGACATCCCAACATGCTTTTAAATCAAGAATGTACTTTTGAAATGTATTCTTTGTAAAGTAGGAAATACAGTGGCCAATTTGCACACAGCAAGCTCCCAAAAATAGCAATATCATGATGATCTGAAATATTCCTTTTATGGGGATATTGGGCTTGGAACACATTCCCTGTTCTTGAGATTAGTCTGTTGATATTTGCTTTGAGAAAGGAGACAGGATTTCCATTGATCGCAAGACAGCATGTAAGAAAGTATAGCATTTCCTCAAATTCACACTGAAAGCCAGTTTAGATTTTGATGTTCAAGTTAATGAGTTCCAAGCCCCAATCTTATTCAACACTTCAAAGCATCTTTAGCAAAGGTTAGGCAAAAGTGAATTCCATCAAATATGTTGGCCCTCTCATGTAACTTTCACACCAGCTGCTCTGATTCTTCTATCTGGAAAGCAAACATTTTGTAGGCAATTATGTTCTTAAAAACTACTGTTTTTAGGTATACATTTCGTATCATTTTGTAATTTTCTTATCTTGCAAATACAGAAGGAGAGACTGCAGCTTATCTCTAGCTGCACAGATATTTTTACATTGCTATTTTAGTTTTATGTTGTAACTGTGTCAAATACTATTTTATGTGCAATATGATAGTGAAATGGCACTTCAAGCTGATATGATGGCACTTCAACTGAACTAAAACACACATAAATTACACAATCACTAACAGATGGGATCCCATTTCTGTGACAATATCTGAGTCAACATTCGCCTTACAGTGTGAAACTTGTAAAAGATAGGCAAAGCAAAAGGAAGTGTAACCCAGTGTTTCTTTTCTGAAACCCTCCTCATATCCAGCTCACCTCTAATTTACATTCATTTGGCAAGCAATCAGTATGAAATCTGCTTATCTAAGGTCCTGCACCAAATTAAAAGGAGAGGAAGAATATGGTGAAGGTGCAGAAGTTTTACAAGAGCAAGAATTTAAGTGCGAAGGTCATTGCTGTGTAGATGGTTTAGGACAATTTCAGCTTAGGAGAAATATTACTTTCTCTCATATAAGCATCATGTCCTAAAGCAGCAGATAATTAAGGAATAGAAAGTCTCATTTTCAAGCTCAAATTGTCCCAGACTGCTGAGAGAGGCAGCAGGGTTTTCTATGGCATTCTACATTCTCACTCAAAACACTTCAGAATGTTAACAGCCAGAAAAAAAAGAACATGTCCTATACTTGGCCAGTTGTCAAAACTCAAATTCTGATGGGACATTGTTTTATTTGGTAATGCTGTTTATATGATGCTGTGTGTCTGTGATGCTGCTGCAGGATGGATTTTCATTGCACTTGTGCACATCACAATTAACTCAGGAGTTTATATGGCACCCAGGACCCAACACACCACCTGGGTGTCTTGCTGTGGCCTGCTCCCCTCACTATTAATTCTCTCATCACTACATCCCCGTCTGACCGCATTCTTTACCTTTGAGCTTCACAGCCAGACATCCAATCACTGCTGCTAGCCCCTAAAAGAACATAGCCTTCAAGGAGATATACTATTAATGAGGGGAATGGCCACAGGGATGTCCTGCACTGACTGCTTACTGCCCTTTTCTTGGTGGTCACCCACCCTTGGAACCTATACCTTGTGTGACCACTATAGCAGAACTCTCAGCCTCCTGGATGGTCTTAAATACATCCAAGTCCACATCCAGTTCCTTTACCAGACCTGACAGCAGCTGAATCTGGGTGGACTTCCCAGAGATATGGTCATCAGGGAGACTGTGAGATCCCCTGACTTTCCATATTTTGCTGGAGCATTTCACTAATTAACTGTCATCCTGCCTACACTGTATCAGGTACTATGGTTGAATGGCAAAGTAAAACCTTACCAGTGCCCCTTCATCAAAGTGTCAAGAAAAGGCCTCAACTCCACAATCCCACAATTTCAGCTTCAGAAGAACATTCTGCTTAACCTTACCTTCCTTTTATTGAATGAAGTACCCTCCAATTAACTGTTCAATTAGACTTGCTTTTTCAAAAGTTCCTGCTCTTACACGGAGCAGGGTATGTGAGCTGCTCTGAATGCAGGAAGGATGTGGTGAAGCTGATTGGGATTCGAGCACATGACTGGGCCTGCTGTTGGGAGTTTTCTCTCAGGCAGGAAATGGAGTACAGATAGCAGGAAGTGATGGAGATGGAGGTAGCATACGGGAGGTGGTATTGGGTGACAGTAGTTGTATAGAGGAAGGTGAATGGCAGGTTTCTGGAAAACAGAAAAATAAGAGGCTGATTGACGATTGTAGTGGCCTATCTTCCAGTGATGAAGGCAGTAGACAGGATTTAAATAAAAGAAAGAAGGAAGAGTTGAAGGTTTTGTTTTGGTTTGAATGTGATCCTGTTTCTGATAGCAATCTAATTAGACTAACTAAAGATTTGAAAAAAGCATTAGGATGTATTGTGGGAGCAATACCTTTAAGAAATGGGGCACTTATTAAAGACAATAAGTAATGTGAGAAAGCTTTAGGGTTAAAAGTTGTGGGAAGAAGGAATGTAACACCAAACAATTAAATTGAATGACAGTGGTTTTGGGGAGTAATCTCTGGAGTGCATCTAAATATATCCATGGACCAAGTTAAAAATAATACAGTTAGGGGGAAATTGTGGATGTTAAATGTTTAAAAGGGTTTCATGGTGGAGTTAGAACAGATAGGTTATCAACGTTGATTGAATTTGATGGAAAAAAGTTGCCAGATAGGGTTAATTTAGGTTATCCGAGTTATACAGTTCAAGTCTATGTGTTGCCCCCTTGGTGTCAGAAATTTGGTCATGTAGCAGTTGTACATAAGTGGTGTGGTTTATGTGATGGAGAACATGTTTATGGCAATTGTGAAGAAGGTGTTAGGCCAAATTGTAGCAGGTGCGGAGGAGAACATAGTTCTGCATATGCAGGCTGTCCTGTAAAAAAAGCTATGGACGTTCAGTGTGTTCGGGTGGAAATGCACGTATTACATTGCAGAGGCTCTGCTTAAAGTACAGAAGACAGTGTCAATGGTACTTATTAATATTGAGAATTGATAGTTTAAAGACAGTGTGTAAAATGCATGATTATATTATAAAGGATCCTCTGCTGGTTGATAAACTAAGTTTGTTACTTTCATAGTAATGTGGTAAATTGTACAGCAGAAACTAAAAGTATGTCAGAAAAAATTAAAATGAAATTAAAGGCTTCAGTAAAATATATAGAGATAAAAGACAACCCTAGAAGTTATTAATGATGTACAAGGAGTATATAATGTTCAGACTTCAAAGTAGGGTTGTTAATGGTTTTTCCTAATCTTACAATGGAAAGATAGAAGCCTGTTAGCTAATTGTCAAGCGTTTAAGGAATTTATTGAAGATCTACCAAATGCTCCTGATGCTATATGTGTACAGGAAATCTGGTTGAAATCCTGTCTAAGTTTCAAGATACAAGGTTATGTTGATAGAAGATGCGATTGGAAAATGGGTAACAGAGGAGGAGGACCTTTGTCAAAAATAGATAGCACATAGGGTTTGGACATTGGGGTTGCTTATGACTCAATTGTGGTTGAAATGTGGGGAAAGAATAGTAAAGAACAGATAATAAATGTTTATAACCCTTATGAAAGGTTAACACCTGATATATTGGAAACTGGGTGAAAATGGGAGATTTTAATACTGTAATCATAGTACTATGTGGGGTTGTAATGACACAAATGTGAATAGGACTATTGTGCTTTTAATATTTCAGTAATATTTGAGTAATATTGTAAATATATTGTTTGATTCAGCATGCTTTGCTTACATAATACATTGTAGGTTATCTGTAAAGGAACGTAAATGGCACACATCACCACGCCACCACAGGATACGTGCTCGTCTCACTAAAAGAATAAACTAAGACCCATTCTCCTAGACTCTCATGTTTTAGTCTTTATGTTTTGGAGTTACAGAACATAACAGGGATGGTGGTGGAAGCCTTCCTGGAAGAAAAATAGTGTGCATGATGGTAGGAGTAGAAGGATAAATCTATTTAACAACACTGGGAGATAACAAAAGGAGTGCTGGAATCTGAGGATATAGCAAGGGTGTGTAACTGGGAAGTGTATAACCATTCAACAGCAGGGACTGATCATGTACCCATTGGGAAATGGGAGTAGATGTGTATCAGTGGAAAGGTTCTGAGATGGAATTCCAGATGGAATTTTAAAAAGGCAAATTGGAATGTATTCAATGATTTATGTGAAAATAGATTTCCTGATCATTTAGTTTTAGAGGATATTAAGTTGAGTAATAATACCTTGTGCTCTGTACCCAATTCAATAGCAAAGGAATTAATTCCCACATCACTGGGAGATAATAAAAGGAAAGATGTTCCCTGTTGGACAGATAAATGTGAAAGAGTTGTGAAAGTGAGGAAAAAAGCCTTTAGAAAAATTTGGTGCTGTTACTCCTATTCATCTTTCATACCATATAAAAGACCTCAAGCTGTAGTTAGAAAAGTAGTGAAAAGGGCAAAGAAAATGAATTGGAGAACATACTGTGACAGCATTGGGAAAGAGATTCAGGAAGGGAAGTTGGGTTATGATACAGAAAATGTGGGAAGTTAGAAAAATTGATGTATTACCAGTTTTGTATGGTGGGGAGAAGGTTGCAGTTACTGACTCTGAAGGAGCAGCATTATTAGCAAAACTATATATCAATGTAAAGAAGAGAGGTTTTACAGGGAAACAGTTTTGGCAGATTGCTGAGAAAAAAGATTGTTCCAGTTCCTGCTTGGATATTGAGCTTACACTGTCTGAATTTAAAAGGACTATTAATGGGGCTGGTCAGACATCATCTCGGAAAATTTATATTGTTATAATATGTTATCGGATTTGAAACTTATGTTGGTTTTGAAATTCTTCAGTACAATATGGGTTGAAGTATGTCTTCCTGCTTCCTGAAAATCAGCAATTGTTATCCCCATACTGAAACCTGGTAAGGATCAATCAGATGCTTCTAGTTATAGACCTATTTTGCAAACTTCATATGTAAGTACAGTAATGGAATGAATAGTTATTTAAAAATGCAAACACAAGGAAATCTGCTTAATGGTTATAACAAGGCTTTGTTACTTTGTGGAATATTGTGGAAAATTAGCTGTGTTCCAATCTGGATTTCGTAAAGGGAGAATGACGACGGACTCAGTGTTAAGTTTGGAATCTCAGTGTCAAGTAAGGTCCAAGCTAATAAAGAATCTGTGGTAGCAGTTTTCTTGGGATGTAGAAAAATGTCTATGATATGTTATGGACACAGTGATTGCTGCTTGAAATGGAAAAGATGGGAATACGTGCTAGAAAGTTCAATTAGATTCAAGATGTGATAGGGAGATACAAGTTAGGGTGGGAACAACATTCTCTAAGGGATATGAGATAGAGAATGGGACTCCACAGGGGAGTGTGTGCAGCCCACTTCTTTTGAATATTATGATTAATTGATTTTGCAAATGTTGGCTCAGACATTTCCAAATCATTATATGCTGATTAAGGTGCAGTGCAGGAGAGTGGCAAGAATATAAATTAAATTGTTAGGAAAATGTAGGCATCTATTAATGAACTTGAGGAATGGGAATATCAGTGGGGGTTGAAAATTTTCTGTTGCACAGATTCAAGTTACTTATTTTTCTAAAAGGAACATTACACCCTCTATTGATCTGAAGTTATATGGTAAATATCTTAAACAAGAGTCAGTGGTAAAGTTCCTAGGTATGTGGCTGGACACAGGGTGAACACATGTGAATAGCACGCTCCTATGGGCAAAGTCTAGGTAATTCTAAGGTAGGGACGTGTTCGGCACAGCTTTGTTGGCCGAAGGGCCTGTATTGTGCTGTATGTTTTTCTTCTGTTTCTACGTTGTGTGTTTCGATCAGGGTTTCTTCTTCTTCTTCTTGTAAAGGTTAATGGTGGTTGGCAGAACAGCGTGTGAATAAAATTCTAGAGAAGTGTAAAAAAAAATCGCTTAACATGCTCAGGTTCTTAGTTGGGTGTGATTGGGTGCAAGTAGGTGGTCACTTAAAAAATGCATATTGCTTTAATCAGCTCTGTCTTTGATCATGGATGTGTTGCTTATGGGTCAGTCTCACCAGCAGTCTTAACGCCCCACGATAAAGTTCAAGCTGAAGCATTGAGATTGTGGTGCTATTAAACCATCCCCAATTTCAGCATTACTGGTAGAAATGGGTGAAATAACTTCACATCTATGCAGGTTACAGTTAGCATTGGTTTATTGGCAACATTAGTAGAGTGATGGGAGGATTAAATTCGTATGGTCTTCAAATTTGGGTGAATAGGAAATGAATGAGCACAAAATCTTGGGTTGTTTAATGTGGAATTTGGTCCCAGTGTACCCCTTTCTGTCACTCTTGCAGGCTTTTCTCTTTGCCTGTAGTTGATTTAGGCCTTCAGGAAAAGATCAAGGTTGTATATCAGTGGCACAGGAAGTTTGGCAATATGTGCAAGGCAGAGATTATGGACTCATACATATCTACACAGATGGTTCAAAAGATCCAGTAACAGGCTGTACAGGTGTGTCTTTGTTTATACTTCAAAGATTCAGGTGATTATTAAAAAAAGATTATCAAACAAAGTATCAGTATTCATGTCTGAGATGATTGTTACCATTTTAGCCTTGGAATAGTTTGAAGAAGTACACCCTGATTATGTACTTTGGTGCTCTGATTTGTTCTTGGTCTTGACATCAATTAAAGGAGGTACTTCTAATTGGAAGCCAGACGTTCTTCTTGAGATTGGCCAACATCTGTTGATGCTGCAGGGTCAAAGACTGAGGATATATTTCATATGGGTTCCCCCACATGTTAGTGTTGAAGCAAACAAAGTGGCAGATCACCTAGACAATCACCTAAAATTAAGGATATACATGTAGTGGTGCCTTTACATAAGGGGGAGATGAAAGCCATAATTAAAATGTCCATTCAGACACTGGTGGCAACATAGCTGGGCTAAGGAAAAGAAAGGATGCCAATTATAAAATTTCAGAAGATGGTGGGAACTCAATTGGGAGATGGATGTAAAAGGAGAGAAGAAGTTAGACGTACATGTTTATGTATTGAACATTCTTGGTTAAATAATTCCCTGTTCAGAATTAATATGCATGATACTGGCATCCTTAGTGAGTGTACTTGACAAGAAATAGTGCAGCATCTATTTTTGAATGCAGATCCCATGAGGTGCAAAGGGAGCATCTAATTGCTAAACTGAGATCTTTGGGGCTGGCAGAATTTAACATGGAAAGTTCATTAGGTTCTCACATTATAATGTGTATTTGAGTTTCTGAAAAGCATCAGCCTTTTTGATTTTATTTAATTTTTTGTTTGAGGGGGAATTTAATAGGTATACTTCCTGTATCTTTGCTCCACACTCCAACTCGGAGGTTGCGCCTTATGTTGGTATGCCAACCGCCATTAATCTTTACAAGAAGAGGAAGAAGCCCTGACCAACACACACAAAGTGCTGGATATGAGCAGACAGTATGGGTATGTATTTAATTGGGGGAGGGGGAATTATGATGCTATCAGGCAGGAACTGGGGACCATAAACTGGGGACATGCGCAACAGAAATGTAGAGGTTCTTTAGGGACTACTTGCTGGGGTTTCTCGATAGGTTTGTCTCCTTGAGGCAGGAAAAGGATGATACAGTGAAGGAACAATGGTTGACAAGAGATGTGTAACATCTAGACAGGAGGAAGAAAGAAGCTCACAAGTTTAAGGAAGCAGAGATCAGACAGAACTCTGGAGAGTTACAAAGCAGCCAAGAAGGAGCTTAAGAACAGATGTAGGAGGGACAGATGGAGCATAAGAAGGCCTTGGTGAATAGGATTAAGGAAAACCCCAAGGTGTTCTACACCTACAATGTCTACAAAAAGATTTCACCCATCCCCCTTTGAAGTTTTTAATGTTTTATTGTTTTACAACATTAGATCACAAAGGATTTAATTTGGCTTTTTTAGACACTGATCAACAGAAAAGACTCTTTTGTGTCAAAGAACCATAGAACACTACAGCACAGAAAACAGGCCATTCAGCCCTTCTAGTCTGTGCCGAAACTTTATTCTGCTAGTCCCATTGACCTGCACCCAGTCCATAACCCTCCAGACCTCTCCCATCCATGTATCTATCCAATTTTTTCTTAAAACCTAAGAGTGAGCCCGCATTTACCACGTCAGATGGCAGCTCGTTCCACACTCCCACCACACTCTGAGTGAAGAAGTTCCCCCTAAACCTTTCCCCTTTCACCCTAAAGCCATGTCCTCTCGTATTTATCTTTCCTAATCTAAGTGGAAAGAGCCTACTCGCATTTACTCTGTCTATACCCCTCATAATTTTGTAAACCTCCATCAAATCCCCCCCTCATTCTTCTACGCTGCAAGGAATAAAGTCCTAACCTGTTCAATCTTTCCCTGTACTCAACTCCTAAAGACCCGGCAACATCCTAGTAAATCTTCTCTGCACTCTTTCAATCTTACTGATATCCTTCCTATAGTTAGGTGACCAGAATTGCGCACAATATTCCAAATTTGGCCTCACCAATGTCTTATACAACCTCACCATTTCATCCCAATTCCTATACTCAATACTTTGATTTATGAATGCCAGCATGCCAAAAGCCTTCTTTACAATCCTGTCTACCTGTGACACCACTTCCAGGGAATTATATATCTGAACTCCCAGACCCCTTTGTTCCTCTGCACTCCTCAGTGCCCTACCATTTACTGTGTATGTCCTACTTTGATTTGTCCTTCCAAAATGCAACACCTCACACTTGTCTACACTAAATTCCATCTGCCATTTTCTGGCCCATTTTTCCAGTTGGTCCGAATCCCTCTGCAAGCTTTGAAAGCCTTCCTTGCTGTCCACAACACCTCCAATCTTAGTGTCATCAGCAAACTTGCTGATCCAATTTACCACATTATCATCTAGATCACTGATATAGACAACAAACAACAATGGTCCCCGCACAGATCCCTGAGGCACACCACTAGTCACAGGCCTCCAGTCTGAGAAGTCATCATCCACTACCACTCTCTGTCTTCTCCCACACAGCCAATTTCGAAACCAGTTTACAACCTCTCCATGGATACCTTGTGTCTGAACCTTCTGAACTAACCTCCTATGTGGGACCTTGTCAAAGGCCTTACTGAAGTCCATGTAGGCAACATCCACAGCCTTTCCTTCATCTACTTTCTTGGTAACCTCCTCAAAAAATTCTACAAGATTCGTTAAACACAATCTACCACACACAAAACCATGCTGACTATCCTTAATCAGCCCTTGGCTGTCCAAAGACTCTCAGAACACCTTCCAATAATTTCCCTACTACTGATGTCAGGCTCACCGGCCTGTAATTACCTGGTTTACTTTTGGAGCCTTTTTTAAACAACGGAACAACATGAGCTACCCTCCAATCCGCCGGCACTGCGCCCGTGGCTAAGGATATTTTAAATATTTCTGCCAGGGCCCCTGCAATTTCTACACTAGTCTCTCCCAAGGTCCGAGGAAATATCATATCAGGCCTGGGGGGTTTTATCTACCTTTATTCGCTGTAAGGCAGCAGGCACCTCCTCCTCTTTTAACTTCTGTATGTTCCATGACACTACTGCTTGTTTCCCTTCTTTCCATATACGCTATGCCAGTTTCCTGAGTAAAGTGAAAACAAATTTCTACAAATTGGTCTAAATTTATTACACTTACTAAACACAAAATAATTGATTGCATAATTACTCACCCCCTTCAAATCAATATTTAGTAGGTGCACCTTTGGCAGCAATTACAGCCTTGAGTCTGTGTGGATAGGTCTCTATTAGCCTTGCACATCCGGGCACTGCAGTTTTCCCCCATTCTTCTTTACAAAACTGCTCAAGCTCTGTCAGATTGCATGAGGATCCAGAGGGAACAGCCTTTTTCAAGTCCAGCCACAAATTCTCAACTGGATTGTCATCTGGATTCTGGCTTGGCCACTCCAGGACATTAACTTTGTTGCTCTTAAGCTATTCGTGTGTAGCTTTATGATTGGGGTCATTGTCTTGCTGGGAAACAAATCTTTTCCCTATGTGCAGTTCTCTTTTTATACAATCAACTGAAAAACCTTGACTACACACAGGTCTCCAAAAACAGATCTCCATTTTGCTAATTATGTGGCTTCTAAAACCAATTGGCTGAACCAGTGATGATTTGATGTGACAATTATTTTGCATTTTATATTTGTAATTAAGTTAGATCACTTTGTAGAGATCTGTTTTCACATTGACACAAAAGAGACCTTTTCTAAAGCTAAATTAAAACCACTGTGATTCAATATTGTAAAACAATAAAACATGAAAACTTCCGGGGGTGGGGGGGGGAATATTTTTTAAAGGCACTGTATGTGACATACAAGAGGATAGCCAGAGTGAGGGTAGGACCAATCCAGGATAGCAGAGGAAACATGTACCGAAGGCTGGAAGAGGTAGGGAAGGACCTTAATAATACTTTGCTTCAGTATTCACCAGTGAGACAGGCCTTGACATTTGTAAAACAAGCTGATGTGCTTGAACATGTCGATGTTATGAAAGAGGATGTGCTAGTTTCTAGTTTCACTTCCTCTCTGTTTGAATCTAGTAGTAACTGAAGAGTTTGCTTGGCCACTTCAGACAGTATTTAAACATTAACCACACCATGCAGGCCTGGAATTATTCATAAGCCAGACACTATAATAATGGAAACGACAGGAATTCTGCAGATGCTGGAAATTCAAGCAACACACATAAAAGTTGCTGGTGAACGCAGCAGGCCAGGCAGCATCTCTAGGAAGAGGTGCAGTCGATGTTTCAGGCCGAGACCCTTTGTCCTGATGAAACGTCGACTGCAGCTCTTCCTAGAGATGCTGCCTGGCCTGCTGCATTCACCAGCAACTTTTATGTGTGTTACTATAATAATGGAATTTTTTTTCATCTTAAGGACATTAGTGAATGAGATAAATTTTTACCATGAAAAGCAATGGACTGAGGACTGAGCTCTGTGAACATTATTTGTTCATTTACTTATTTTTTTGAGAATTGGACAGAAGAGGTTCTGCAGATGCTGCAAATATAAAGTACACAAAATGCTTCAGGAACTCTGCAGGTCAGTCAGCATCTATGGAAAGGAATAAAGAGCCAATGTTTTGGGTAGAGACCCTTCATCAGTAACTAGTGAAAAGTCTCAGCCCAAAACTTTGGGTCTTTATTCCTTTCCGTAGATGCTGACTGACCTGTTGAGTTCCTGTAGAATTTTGTGTGTGGGTTACTCTATATTTCCAGCATCTGCAGAACCTCTTGTGTCTTATACTCAAAATGCCTTGGCCTCCAAAGGTAAGCATGCCAACTGTTGCATCTTTGAAAATGCACAATGTACATTTCATTAAAATCTCAACTCACATAATATTTATTCCATTTTTTCTGCTCAACTCATTATCATGGTTTCTTTCCCTTTTATATTACATTTCTTTCTCTGCATTCCATATTTGCCTACAGTGAATGAGGAAGTCCTCATAGCATATCTTTTGTGAGTTCATTCATACACTCAGAATCGGCTCCTCTTCATTTTGTTTTGTGTCATGATGAACTTGGTGCTTTCTCCATTCATCATGCACAGCAGAACAACCTTTTACAGGAAGTGGAAGTTCTTGCAATGCAGGTACTGTATATGTACCTATTTGCACTGTACTTGAAGAGAACTTACCATTGAGGAGCAGGCAGACAACAGATGGCTAAGCCTTGATAATTTATAGATGCTTACAACTATGAAGATCAACACCTTAAGCTGAGACAGATCAAACAGCATCTGAGATGGGGAAGCTGGAGCAGATTTTGTGAAACCCTAGCCCTCTCTTTGCAGCAAGGATGTCACCACTGATATCTTAACATGACCTTGCTCAACAATGATTTAAAGGAGCAACTTGTTTTAGTCACTTATAATAAATTTGCCCAGAACTTTTGGACGCCAGTTGTACTTACCTCCCACCTAGTCAACTAAAGTCAGTTGACATACTCTTTCCTAACTGTTATGGGAGGCAACGGTGGGCACTTGCAGTTTTTGCTTCATCCTCCATGTTATAAATATATCAGCAAAGTAGTTTTGTTATAGTGCTGCTGTTCCAAAGGCCTAGACTTGGTAATGTGAGTTTAACTCCCATGAGGGTATCTGTGAAGTTTAAATTAGTTAATTAAGTAAACCTCAATTTAAAATTCTGCCATCTGGAACAGTTACGATGAAGCAAGCTGAATGCTACATACACCATCAATTTATTTTAAAGAAGGACATTTGCACTCCTAACTCTGTCCACCCTCAACATCCAAGCAGCTTCGGGTCAACTGCTAATGCAATAGCTAGTGGTCTTGTGAATAAAAATCATATCATAAGAAGGGACTATTAAAGAAAAAAATCCTTTCTTAGATAATGCTTTTGACTACCTTTCAGCAGCCATATATAGTTCTAAACTAAACCAGTGGAAAAACTCAGGAGGTCAGGCATCATCTATGGTAGAAAATGGACGCTCACATTTCAGTTTGAGGCCCTTCACCTGGCTCTCTAGGGTTATGGGAAGACTCTTGTAGAGGCTAGCTTGTTCTCTCACATGCTTTGGTGAAAGATTTAACAGTGATAGAGTTTAACTCCAAAGCATGTGCATAAGCAAGTATTATTTTTATCTTACAGCTTAATAACTGAAGTTGGGTGACCTTGATTCCGATGTTGAAGTGACATATGTTGAACATTTTCCCCTTTGTACTGTGAATAAACCTCACTCCAGTGGTATGTCTGCTGGAGTTAAGGTTCATCACTGCAGCAATAACGGGCAACAATCAATGGCAGATGACACAACATAGTTTGATACCACTCTACACCAATATTGCATCTTCTGTGAATCCATTAAGGTTATGCTTAAGTAGCAAAAATAAGACAGAGATGAATTTCTGCAGAAGCCTAATTTGAAAAGTATACCTCACAATTTATAAAAAGCCGCAATACTCCTCCCCATATTTATCTTGGCGTTGAAACATAGTGACATTTATGTTCATTGTCAGACTGCAGGGACTGGAAAAGATGCTATCCTCTGACAAGGTGAGATTGGTAAGCATCTGTAGCATTGGAACGAGAATTAGAACCTGTGAGGAGACTCTTGGCTTCTCCACCAGAAACCGGCAGGGATGATTTAATGAGCATGGTCCAAGGAACCTGGAGCTAGTTAACTGCAAACACAAGGCATTCCTGGTTTGGATGTTCCATCATGTCCCACATAAAAATAAATAGCTCTGGGTCCTGATGGCCAAGGTTCAACAGAAATTCCATGACTAAAGCACATATGGTAGGTGGAAAGAGAGCAGGAAGTCCAACATCTTGTTGACAACTATGACACAAATAGATTTTTCAGTATTGTCAAACTATCTACAATACAAGCACTCAATACCCACTTTGCAGGAAGTCAATAATGGAGGTGAACATATGAAGATCAGAAAGCCAGTCAGCACACTTCGAAGAGGAACAGTGCTTAGAGGGTTATAAGCTGAAATTGGGACTAGCTGCGTGGGACCATGACTGGCATGGACTAGTTGGGCTGAATGGCCTGCATCTGTGCCATATTACTCCATGACTCTATAACTGATGCTATGACTCTAACGCCACTCTGTCATTGACAATAAGCACCCTTGATAATATTCCACATCAAACTATCTGGTCCAGTTACATCTTCATCCTGACAAACTAAGAAGTTAACAAAATGTAAACTGAAAGATGAGGCATGAGAAGCAGGTGGTATCCTTGACTAAGTTCTAGAACTTGGCAGAAAGGATCTTCAACCATAAAATAAGTCTTATTGGTAAGTGGAAGACATGGCAAATAGCTTTGGACAATACTTGTGATTATCTTCGTAAAATGCGGCAACTCCATTGCAAAAACACACTGTAGAAGGATCTTCCTGTTATCTGCCAATGGGAAAGTCAATCACAGGAAGCTCTTAACTGCCTTCTTCCAGTGGCCAAAATGTTATTTTCCAAACTGCAGAACAGATTGCATCCAATTCTCAAGTCCAGATTCACTTTTGGTTGAACAGTAAGATATAATCTACTGAGCACCTCTTAACTACAGGATCCATGGATGCATTTTGACAGATCCCAATACTTTGCTTCAGTTTTGCTGGTTAAATAATTTCTCAAATCCCTTTATAAAAGTCACAAATGGCACATATATTCAAATTGGCTTTATACCAGTCCATCCATTATTTTGTCAGCTGTACAATACTAGGTAACTAGTTAGCATCTCGTGCTCGGTTTCCTTATATTGATGGGCAAAGAATGAATTTAAATTAATGAAGTTAAATTAAATATTCACCCATACCTTTCATTCTGCCAAATTAAATCACTGACATTCTCATGTTAAGGCTCACTTTCAGATCAATATTGCAATCCCCTGGAAACAAGTTTTAACTGAATACGCTATATATACTGAGCCTTTTTAAAAAATATTACAAATGTCAACCAAAGCAGGGGTACCTTTTTTGTCACCTCCACTGTAAGTGCACAGCACACAACAATTTTTAGATTTTAAAAAATTTTGAAATACCATACACGTTCAAATCAAAAGCTGCAGCACAGGTGTAAATGCTGAGGAGATTTATATTCTTCCATTAACTAAGTTATTATCTGCCAAATCCCCAGCAGCATTAAGAATGAATCCCGTAACCTACAGCACAATTTTCTGCTTGACCTTTGAAGATCTGTGGGAGGACTTCATTTCAACCTTTTAATGATGCATGAATGGCACAGGTTATTAAGGTGATTCCATCACCAAGCAGAGGATCTCTAAATAATGTTTAATATATGGTAAGATATAAAACTAAGATAAAGGAGTCAAAATTCCTCAAAGATCTGTCAGCATCCTACTATAACTTTGACAGAATACTGACAGAAACTATTCTGCAAACAACAGGAATTCTGCAGATGCTGGAAATTCAAGCAACACACATCAAAGTTGCTGGTGAACGCAGCAGGCCAGGCAGCATCTGTAGGAAGAGGTGCAGTCGACGTTTCAGGCCGAGACCCTTCGTCAGGACTAACTGAAGGAAGAGTGAGTAAGGGATTTGAAAGTATTCTGCAACAGCATTGTGTCAACTATTCCAGTTCTTTCTCTTATATTGGGACAATGTGGACCAAACAAAATTGGGGTCTCCCTCTGGGTGTTCCTGTTTGCCTCATTTCTGACTCTATCTCTATTAGTGAAGACAATTATATCAAATGAACAACTGTGAAACAACTTCCCTGAAGATGTTGTTTCAAGAAAGTTATTCTGATCCATAGTTTGCTCTTTTGATAAAACTTCATGTAAAATGTATTTCACATTTCACTGTATGAATATGCAAAAATAATTTGTTATCATACTGGTGATTTTATGCCAACAGCTGGTTCTTCTAAAATAGTTACTCATTTCTTCTTTCATTCCATGTCCTCTTTTTCAATAAATGGACCTTTTGCATTTCTCATAGCAGATGTTCTGCTAGAACCTGTGAAATTACATCAGTGCATGACTTAAGTTCTAATACATTGTGCATCAAATCAAAATAGAAATGTTTGAAAGTAGAAATGGTAGAAAAGGATGTTCAAGAGGAATGCAGTGCAGTTTAAGAAAATAACTAATCATCCATCTGAAATTAGATTATTTTCAAACATTGGGCTAGATTGAGATAGTTGGATTATTATAACATTAAGATTACTGTAATCTCTAAGCAGCAATAAAAGTACTTAAGCAGAGAATAAGTAGTTCTATCCTTTTATTTATTAAAACCCCCTTGAATAGCCAGTATTATTTCAATTACCGGCACATTGCAGGCTGGATAAGGCACTTCTAATGTATTGTTCAGCCATTGCCCAGATCTTCCCATTAATTGTGTTACACTCCACAAAGACCATCTGACCTACTGACAATTACCCAATCTCCCACTTTAATTTCA
This sequence comes from Mobula birostris, assembly GCF_030028105.1. Lineage (NCBI taxonomy): Eukaryota > Metazoa > Chordata > Chondrichthyes > Myliobatiformes > Myliobatidae > Mobula > Mobula birostris. Next base: position 52,864,231 of record NC_092373.1, read on the forward strand.
CATTTCCAGTGTACACAGTGTTTACTTTTTAAAACATTCTTATATTTGCACATTTTTGATTAATGGATGATGAAAACAGAACATTTCAAAAAACCAAATTGAACTCAAGGCTACATTCCTGCTATAACTACAAAAAGGCTTGTTTAGATCATTTCAGTACCTGAACTGAATGAGACTCTTAGCATGTATACATTTCAGAGTCTGATATTATACATCTTCCAGCCAATTATACCAAGCAAGAAGCAATAAAATCCTTGACAAGATTGGGGAAAATTGTCCTTGCTGAGCCAGGAGCAGCAGATGTTCGTTGGGCTCCATAAAACAGTGTCACCTTGAGTTCCCCATTTGTTTGGCAATAAATCTTCACTCTCCTTAGTTTGTATATCCTGCTTGTTGGGTTGACCTCTGGATTAGAAACACCTCTTCAATTTGGGGATAGCAAGGTGCAGCTAACGGATTATTTTATGCATAAAGCTCTCTTTATGGATTATTGTGAATCCTAGCCAGGGAATGGACTAAGGTTGCTGCTGGCAAGATCTGATGGCAGATCCATGCGCCAGGACCACAATTCTGCTGATCTGCCCTCCTAACAGTTACAACCCAGCTCACTAATTTTTTTAAGATAACTTAACAACACATTAGTTTTGTTATATATCTGGGTGTTACTTTCAGTGTTATATTTTTTAAAAATAACTGAAAATAATAAAATGCTTTACAAATTTACCCTAAATGAGAAAAGATTTTTAAAAAATCAAAATAAGAACAATAGCCTTAAAAACCATGAATAGAGTTAAACTGTGAACAAATATTACTTAAAAGAGATTTGTATTAAATTTCTGGAATGTGTTCAAAATGCAAAAAAACCTCTGGCATGTCGAACCGTTCTATTAATCTGAAAATAACAGTGGAGCATGTTTGTTGTTAAACTCTACATATGGTGCCAAAAATCCCAAGATGCCAATTAACCTACTATATAATTAAATGAAACAATATATAGGAATCTGCATCCCACACACCATTCCCCCACATTTGTTGGCAAACTGCTTGGTCCCAGATTTCTGCCAATACCACCTAATCTGAAAGTTTCCATTCCAAGTATTCAAATATCCTTGGGATGCTTAACACTACTCATTTTGCCTGGCTTAGTAAAGGAAACAGAAAACTCGTTTCTACCATCCACAGACAGGTTCACTGGCATCCACTCTAGAAAAGATACTAGAAATTTTCATTAAAAACTAACTAGCCAAAGACATAATTGGTCAGGTGTTGGACTGGAGGCCTCTTTCTGTGTTGTATGACTCTATGATACAGTCAATTATAATTTAATCATAGAGAACTTCATTGATTTGTGAGGGCTAGGTCACATTAGATCACTTAGTTAAATTAGTTGAGGGTGTCCTTGTTTTGTAGTTCAAGGGAGAGTTCAAGTATATAAAAGTGAAAGGCCGTCTTGCCATTCAATACTGTCTAAAAATCAGATAGATTATGACTGATGAGTACATTAACTGAATTCCTCCATAGCTGTTCCATATCCTTTTGCACACTATAGAAACATAGAAACATAGAAAATAGGTGCAGGAGTAGGCCATTCGGCCCTTCGAGCCTGCACCGCCATTTATTATGATCATGGCTGATCATCCAACTCAGAACCTCGCCCCAGCCTTCCCTCCATACCCCCTGACCCCCGTAGCCACAAGGGCCATATCTAACTCCCTCTTAAATATAGCCAATGAACTGGCCTCAACTGCTTCCTGTGGCAGAGAATTCCACAGATTCACCACTCTCTGTGTGACGAAGTTTTTCCTAATCTCGGTCCTAAAAGGCTTCCCCTTTATCCTCAAACTGTGACCCCTTGTTCTGGACTTCCCCAACATCGGGAACAATCTTCCTGCATCTAGCCTGTCCAATCCCTTTAGGATTTTATACGTTTCAATCATATCCCCCTCAATCTTCTAAATTCCAACGAGTACAAGCCCAGTTCATCCAATCTTTCTTCATATGAAAGTCCTGCCATCCCAGGAATCAATCTGGTGAACCTTCTTTGTACTCCCTCTATGGCAAGGATGTCTTTCCTCAGATTAGGGGACCAAAACTGCACACAATACTCCAGGTGTGGTCTCACCAAGGCCTTGTACAACTGCAGTAGTACCTCCCTGCTCCTGTACTCGAATCCTCTCGCTATAAATGCCAGCATACCATTCGCCTTTTTCACCGCCTGCTGTACCTGCATGCCCACTTTCAATGACTGGTGTATAATGACACCCAGGTCTCGTTGCACCTCCCCTTTTCCTAATCGGCCACCATTCAGATAATAATCTGTTTCCCTATTTTTGCCACCAAAGTGGATAGCTTCACATTTATCCACATTTATCCACATTAAATTGCATCTGCCATGAATTTGCCCACTCACCCAACCTATCCAAGTCACTCTGCATCCTCTTAGCATCCTCCTCACAGCTAACACTGCCACCCAGCTTCGTGTCATCCGCAAACTTGGAGATGCTGCATTTAATTCCCTCATCCAAGTCATTAATATATATTGTAAACAACTGGGGTCCCAGCACTGAGCCTTGCAATACCCCACTAGTCACCGCCTGCCATTCTGAAAAGGTCCCGTTTATTCCCACTCTTTGCTTCCTGTCTGTTAACCAATTCTCCATCCACATCAACACCTTACCCCCAATACCGTGTGCTTTAAGTTTGCAAAATCTCCTGTGTCGGACCGTGTCAAAAGCCTTTTGAAAATCCAAATATACCACATCCACTGGTTCTCCCCTATCCACTCTACTAGTTACATCCTCAAAAAATTCAATGAGATTCGTCAGACATGATTTTCCTTTCACAAATCCATGCTGACTTTGTCCGATGATTTCACCGCTTTCCAAATGTGCTGTTATCACATCTTTCATAACTGACTCCAGCAGTTTCCCCACCACCGACGTTAGGCTATATCACAAGAAAATCCATCAAACACAAACTTGTGGATTAAGATTTATTGGTGCCCTGGGGAAATAGTATAACACTGGGGTGTAGTGTTTGTCACCATAATGCAAGAATAACACAGCAGGGTTTGTTTGGATTTCTGACATTCTGACTCTGTGATCCAGATTGTGTAGAGAAAGGTTGTTACTAGATAATATTTTGTAGGCTATAGCGGGCATAGATCTCTCTTGTATTAACTACAATATCGAAGTTGCATTGAATATGCAGTGCAGACCTGTAAGATCTCACAACAGCAAGAATTTTTTGCAAAACCATTCCTACCAGTATCCACCTCCAAGATTTTAATCTTATTAGATGTGTGTATTTATGTATTGGACAAAATTGATGTCACCTATTGATGGTGCAAAGCATGGTGGTATTTTGGGATGACACTGAGGATATCAGTCACATTTCTTTATTAAATAGAGTGAGAAACATTTATTTTCTGAGGGAAATAAGGAAGTGTAACCAGAAAATGTCTAGAAGAATAGAATACATGTACCTAGAGCTGGAAATGAACCTGGATTTGGAGCCGAGCTTAGAAAATTGGACCACATGCCATGTGGCTCATATGTCTTTGGACACTGGTGCAATGCACAATTGGGCCCTGGTATTGGGTCTGAAACTTCGAGGACCCTGGGGATCAGGTGAGGTACTGGGTGAACCCCTGGGTCCAGTCTCTGTACTTCAAGATTCAAGGTTGTTTTATGTTTATTTCCTGTTCACAAGTGTAAAGGGAGTGAAATAATTGTTACTCCAGATCCAATGCAGCACAAAAATAAAAACACAAAAGATAAAGAACACAATAATCATAAAAGCACACAATAAATATAAATACATAATTTATATCCATAGATTGATTTATGTTGATAAAATGACATTAGGCTGTACGAAAGGTGTCTGGTGGGAAATAATAAAGTAGTGGTGGAGATCGTGGGCAGAGGTGTTGATCAGATTACTGTTTTTGAGTCTGGTGGTTCTGGCATGGTTGCTCTGTAGCCTCTTCCCTGATGGAATATATTTCACCACTCTAGCTTTCCTCATTTAAGACAATACTTAAAATATATTCATTTTATCAAGCTTTGGTGTCAACTGCTTTTATTCTGTCACTTGTGTTAATTTTGCTTGATGATGCTCTTATGATGTCCTTTTGGATAATCTGCTACATTAAAGGAGGTTTATAAATATGAGTTGCTGATGTGTGGAGTGTTGATTACTCTATGATGATGAAATCAGACTAAGAATAAAGATGAGCACACATGGAAATGAAGCTTTTTCCTCACCCTGCACTTGTGAATGTTATTGCTAAGGAGGTGTGTTGCTATTGTTGGATGTAGAATTGTTATGTTTCTAGTATTCTCATTCTAGTTTACCTTTCCTAGGCTTTCTTATAATTTTATGTAATTATCTATATAAGTGGAATCGTTCAGTAAATTTCCTGCTAATTGTGGTCTAGCTGATTTTATATTTTTTTTCTGGAAGCTTTTCAGTTTTTCTGCAGCAAGTGTCACACAATTTGAACCTGGGTCACTGGCACTGCAATAGCATTACACTAACTGCCACACTGCCGTGCTGCCCCTTTTCCTGGCTAATGCTACAGAGCAACTGGCAGCACTTCAGCTTTGCGTTCATTCTTATTCTCCTCTCCAGATGGCTAACCTTTCTCACTCATGTACAATATGTACAATGTTTTTTCAGACAGCAGATTTGTGTCATTATCACCAATAACACTATAAGTATGATCAGGCATGTAGCTGCCTATAAAATTGGACCGTTGCCTCCATAAGCCAATTGAATACTCTACTTGCAAATGAGATGCACTCCTGTAAAAAAAATGTAACTGTTATCTGTACCGGATGTCAAATTTCCACCATGAATATAGTTTAATGAGCATGCATGGTCATCCAGAATTGAGCTCTTGAATCTCTAATTTCTGTTAAGTAACCATGCCATAGGCTAATTGTACACTCAGTAGCCACTGTATTAGGTACACCTGCTTATTAATGCAAATATCTAATCAGCCAATCATGTGGCAGCAACTTAATGCAGATAAACACGCAGACTTGGTCAAGAGGTTCACTTTTGTTCAGGCCAAATATCAGAATGGGGAAGAAATGTGACAAGTGAGTTTGATCATGGAATGATCGTTGGTGCCAGATGGAGTAGTTTGAGTATCTCAGAAACTGCTGATCATCTGGGATATTCATGCATAACAGTCTCTAGAATTTACAGGGAATGGTGCAAGAAACAAATACCATCTAATGAGCAGCAGTTCTCAGGGCTAAAATGCCTTGTTAAGTGAGAACGTTCAGAGGAAAATGGGCAGACTGCTTCAAGCTGACAGTAACTCAAATATTTACTGTTTTATATTCATTTCTAGTTTCAAGCTAATCTTCACCACTTCTGGTTCAGATTATGACCAGGAAAAATATCTTGCCTGTGTTTGGAATAGAGTTACGGATTTTTCTATTAAATCCACTTGTAAACACTTATCAAAAAGTGGCATCTTTGACAATGAAGCACTTTCTCAATATTGGTCATTAGCATCAATTTCTGAGATCATAGATCAGAAAGAATAATTTAAAAACATTAGTTCTGGATACAAAACTGTGTAACTTTGTTTTAATTGTCAATGAGCAGGTTCTAAGTTAGTTGGACAGTATAAACATTCTTTAAGACCATAAGACAAAGGAGCAGAATTAGGCTTTTCGGTCCTTTGAGTGTGTTGTGATATATGATTATGGCTGATTATTTTCCTTCTCGGCCCCATTCTCCTGATTTCCTCCCATACCTTTGATGCCCTTACTAATCTATCAACCTCTGCTTTAAAAATACCCAATGACTTTATCTCCATAGCCATCTGTGGCAATGAATTCCACAGAGTCACTATTCACTGGCTAAGGAAATTTCTGCTCATCCCTGTTCTAAAGGGGTGTCCTTCTGTTCTGAGGCTGTGTTCTCTGGTCTTTATCTCTCACACTATTGAAAGTATTCTTTCCATATCCATTCTCTCCAGGCCTTTCAATATTGGGTAGGTTTCAATGGAAAACCCCACTCATTCTTCTAAACTCCAGTGAGTACAGGCCCAGAGCCATCAAATCCTTTCATTCCTGAGATCATTCTTGTAAAACTCTTCTGGATCCTCTTCAATTTTAGCACATCCTTCCTTGGGTATGGGGCCAAAAACTACTCACAATACACCAGATGTGGTCTTCCCGATGCCTCATAGAACTCAGCATTACAATGCATCTTCGTTTTTATATTCTGGTCCTCTTGAAATGAATACCAATATTGGATTACTACTTGCTACTGGCTCAACCTGCATGTTAATCTTTAGGGAATCATGCACTAGGTCTCCCAATTCCCTTTGCATCTCTGATTTCTGAATTTGCTTCTTGTTTAGAATCTACACCTTTATTTTTTTTTAAATCAATGTGTGTGATGAACATTTCCTGATGCTGTACTCCATCTGTACTTATTTGCCCATTCTCTTAATCTGTCCGAGTCCTTACTTACTCAACAATACCTGCCCTCCATCTATCTTTGTATCATTCACGGATCTGGCCAGAAAGCCATCAAGTCTATCATCCAGATCATTAATATATAATATGAAAAATAGTGAACCCAACAGTGACCCCTGTAGAACACTACTAATCACTGGTAGCCAACCAGAAAAGATCCCTTTTCTTCCTACACCTTGCCTCTGCCAACCAGCAAATCTTCTGTCCATTCTAGCATTTTCCCTGTTATACCTTAAGCCTTAAAGTTGTTTAGCAGCATCGTGTGTGGTACCTTGTCAAAGACATGCTGAAAATCCAAGTGAACAACATCCACTAAATCTCCTTTACCTGTCCTGCCTGTTACCTTCATAGAATGTAGAAAATAACAGCAAAGTACTCGCCCTGCAGTCCACAATGTTGTGCCAAACCATTAACCTACTCTAAGATCAGTCTACCCTTCCCTCCCACATAGCTGTCTATTTTTCTATCATCCATGTGCCATGGGTGGTAGCTGCTGATTTAACCTGCTCTCTGCGTTTAACAGTAGCAAACAGGTTTCCCTGATTTAAAAAAAACACAGCAGCTGAAGTAAACTGAAGTCTGGAGAGGCAGGACGAGCTAATGTGCTTTCTGTTACCAACAAGATCCCACCTTCTTCCTCAAGAAATTCCAGCAGTCAAGGTTCTTTCTTAAGGAAACCTTGCTGACTTCAGCCTATTTTGTCATGTGCCTCCAAGTACTGTACCCTGAATCTCAAAGTTCAAAGTGAATGTATTATCAGAATACATACATGTCACCTTATATTACCCTGAGACTCATCTTCTTGTGCGTATTCACAGTAGAACAAAAAATACAATAGGATCAATGAGAAACTATACACAAAGACTGAAAAACAATCAATGAGTAAAAGAAGACAATCTGTGCAAATACAAAAAAAAGTAAACAACTAAATAATACCAAGAACATATGTTGTGGAGCTTGAAAGTGAGTCGATGAGCTGTGGAACCAGCTAAGAGTTGAGGTGAGTAAAGCTATCCATGCTGGTTTAGGTTCTGAAGGTTGAAGGGTAATAACGGTTCCTAAACCTGGAGGTGTGAGACCCAAGGCTCCTGTACTTCCTTTCTGATGGTAACAGTGAGAAACAGCATAGCTTGGATGGTGAGTGTCCTTGAATATGGATGCTGCTGTCTTCAGGCAGCACTCTTTGTCAATGTGTTCAATGGTGGGAAGGGCTTTGTCTGTGATGGACTGGGCGACATCCATCACTTTTTGTAGATTTTTCTGTTCTTGAGCATTTGGTGCTTTCATACCAGGCTGTCATACAACCATTCAGGAGATCCTCCACTGTGATGTTTGATGTTTGTCAAACTTTCATGTTTGTCAAAGTTTTATATGACACACTGAACCTGCATAAACTTCGAAGCAAATAGAGGTAATGGTGTGCCTACTTTGTAATGGCACTTACATGCTGGCCCCAAGATGGATCTCCGGATCATCTTAATAATGGACTCTTGCCAGCCTCTGTAATTATGCTAACTGACTTATGATTTCCTTTCTTTTCTCCAAAGAACATTTTATCAGTTTACAGATATTCCTGAAATTCTGACTCATTAAATTTGAAAAAAAGTCTTTTCAAATTAAATAGTTAAGGATGACTAGAAAGAAAATGTCATTTCCAATAAGCTTTAGAATGCCATTTTGCAAATAAATTCTGCTTTGCATTGCAGTATCATTTGTCATAACTTGGTATGGCAATGTTTGAATCCTTGGTCTTTCATATTTGAGTGGATACTTCTGTTTAACTTAAATATCTGGCAGACAGGAATAAAATTAAGAGTACAGAGGCTTACCATTGATAGTCATTATGGAGAAGTCACTGACACCATCTGTTGCATCAGTTTCTGTATTTAAAATGCACTCTGGGAAAGAATACATGAATCGCTAGTTTAGAGCAAAATGGATGTGGGTGGGAGCTGCCTTGCCAAACAGAAGATAGGGAACATAACTGTTAGATTTCATTACATTTATAGTTGTTGCTGTTGATCTTACATAGGTTTCCAGTGAAGAAAATGTCACTGAGTAACTGCAAATGATTAATGATTCAGCCAACCTTAAAATGAGCATAGGTAGTGCTGACTTATCCACAGCAATTAACATGCCTTATATTTTTAACAAGCTTAACAAGCTTTATATGCCTTTGAACAGAAAATCCTACAAAAAGTAATGGATCCAGCCCAGTCCATCATTGATAAAGCACTCTTCACCTTGAGCAGATCTACACAGGGCACTGTCACAAGAAAGCAGCATCCATTATCAAGGATGCCCACCATCCAGGCTATGCTTTCTTCTTGCTGCTGCCATCAAGAAGGTGATACAGGAGCCTCAGGACCCACACCACCAGGTTCAGGCTCAATCTTCAGGCTCTTGAACCAAAGGGGATAACTGCACTCAACTTCACATGCCCCACCATTGAACTGTTACCACAATCTATGGACTCACTTTCAAGGAATCTACATCCAGTTGTTCTCAATACTTATTGCTTATTTATTTATTATTAGTTTTTTTTGTATTTGTACAGTTTCTGGGTGTCAAGATCTCTGAGGACTTAACCTGGTACCAACATATCGATGCAGCTATAAAGAAGGCAAGACAGTGACTATACTTCATTAAGAGTTTGAAGAGATTTGGTATGTCAACAAAAACACTCAAAAACTTCTATAGATGTACTATGGAGAGCATTCTGACAAGCTACATCACTGTCTGGTGTGGGAGAGCTACTGCACAGGACCGAAAGAAGCTGCAGAGGGTGGTAAATTTAGTCGGCTCTATCTTGGGTACTAACCTACAAGGTACCCAGGACATCTTCAAGGAGCGGTGTTTCATAAAGGCAGCTTCCATTATTAAGGACCCCCAGAACCCACGGCATGCCTTTTTTTCATTGTTACCTTTAGGGAGGAGGTACAGAAGCCCGAAGGCACAGACTCAGTGATTCAGGAACAGCTTCTTCCCCTCTGCCATCCGATTCCTAAATGGACATTGAAGGCATGAACACTACCTCACTTTTTTAATATATGTTATTTGGTTTTGCACAATTTTTAATCTCCAATATACCTATACTGTAATTAACTTAATTTTTTTAATATATATTATTATGTATTGCATTGTACTGCTACTGCTAAGTTAACAAATTTCACAACACATGCCGGTGAGAATAAATCTGATTCTGGTTTGTTGCCTTTTGCACACTGGTTGAACGCCCAGTTAGTGCAATCTGACACTGATTCTATTATAGTTATTATTCTATTCTGGATTTGTTGAGTATGCCCACAAGCAAATGGATCTCAGGGTTGTATATAATGACATACATGCACTTTATAATAAATTTACTTTGAACTTTGATTTTATCCTTTCGAAAATCATTAGTTTTATTTACAGTGCTGTCATACCATTTGCTCCTTGGTTAAAGGAAAGGCACTTTTATTGCAATACAGAAACTTCCAAGACTGAAAAGAACTATCTGACTTCTCAGTTTCAAAGAAATAAAATCCTGGAATTCTTCCCTCACTATTAACGTACATTTTCAATAATCAATTAGACATTTAAGTAGCAAGACCTCTGATGTGGTATTCTAGGGCATGACCCCACAAAAGTTATATAGCCTCAGCAACAAAATGCTGACATCCGTGCATCAGGGCTGAATATATCATTTTCTAGGTCAGACCTCCTCTCATACCCCCCCCCCCCAACTGCAGTTCAGATTAAATTTGTATTTTTGAGAAGCAGTTTAGGTTCCTTTCCATTAAGACTGCTTTCCAAATCTCATATCTGCACTCTAATGTCACAACAGAGATGTCAAACTTGTGTTGTATGACAGTTGATATTTGTGCTGTAGTCCTGTGTCCAATACATATAGATATGTTTTGTGCAAGGGTATGAATGACTTGAGATTGCAAAGTATGAGCCATGAATTTGGTACAGTACAACTCTAATTATTTGATACACTCACAGCTTGTTAGTGTCAGAGTGGCAGATTTTATGGACTATTAAGCTTATTCCAATTTTTATCTCAATGCCTTTATGTGTTACACAGTTTATTTGTTTATTTATTTATTTATTTTTTACAGGCAACCCTTACGTTGCAGAGGGTTTATGTTCCTAGAAATCCATTCGTATTTCAAAACCCCTATTTTCAATCCCATGTCACAAGCAGAGATGTGTTCCTACAGGATGTTTTCTCTCAACAGTAACAATGAGTATCATCTGCTCTTCATAGCTTGGTGTGGCGGGGGGGGGGGGGGCACTTTAGAAATCTGCTCTCGAAACTGACAAAATAATCCCTTACATTGCCAGCAGCTATATTTGGTGACAGAAGTGACAGTAGATGCTGAACACCTTCGAGCCTTCAGTTTAAATGGAGACAGACACTTTTAAATGAATATCCAATATGGATAAGATAGTTTAATAATTTAACTCACAGCAGCTAATGGTGGTCTTTTAGGCTTACAAATCGCACTTAAACTTGATGGCCCTGGTTCAGACATCTTGAGGGTAAATAATATGGAAAATGTTTGGGGGGGAAAAAAACTGCCAAATAACAAAATACTAAACAAAAGTCTGTGCAAGCATCTAGATACAGTATACAAGTTGAAAAAATAGACAAAGTTTGTTTTTCTTTTGCACTGTGTTTATCTACTTATTTTTCCCTCACATTAAGTGCATAAGAACAAATCTTATTCTTTATTAGATTAGATTATGAGGACACTCAGTCCTCATTTATTGTCATTTAGAAATGCATGCATTCAAAAAATATCTGGTAATTGTCAAAATACACAGAATTTCCAATACCCAAAAAGCCTTAAACATTAATGCTGGCATTGCCCGTAAAAATTTGGCAGGAAATCCCATATGTTTAAAGGGTGTGTAGGAACTGAATTTCAGAGAGGTGTAGGAACTGGGGCCATGGTGAGTTTCAGGGGAGCACAGGAAACATCACCTGTAAGTCAAATGCCAAATCAATTAGTATTTCAGCATCCACTCACAAAATGCTGAAGGAACTCAGCAGTTCAGGGGTATTGACGAAGAGTCTCAGCCCAAAATATTGATAGTTTACTTCTCAACATAGATGCTGCCTGACCTGTAGAGTTGCTCCAGCATTTAGTGTCGAGCATCTGCAGAATCTCGTGTCTTAATTAGGATTTCAGGATAGTCACTAAGCAGATTATGGGAGTTTTACAGGGCACAGTTTAAAAAAAAAACATCTTGTTCTGATCAATACAGTCATGGATGGATGTACCCGAGAAAGAATAAGCAGAGTTTCCCTCATGTTGATACACTCATTACCAATTGCAGCCATTATCTATCACCCCTGTCTTGAGTCAGCTGCCTTGGTTGATATCAATGCTACTGAGTGAAATACATTGAATATTCTCCATTAAAGTTGCAGCATTTATTATCCTGAGAGTTTCTAGTACAGTTCTCTATCAGCAGCTAAACAAAGTAAATGGTACTCACCAGTTTCTTGATTCTGATAACATGATATTTCAGGAGATCCAGAATCATAATTGCTCTTAACAATGTACTGTGTCATGGTGGAAGAGTATAAAACTTTGACCTGGATAGGCTGATGTTAGACCAGTGTTTGGAACCTCCCTCCCAATTCACAAATAACTCCCCTCCTACTCATGTTACTTTCAAAGGCAGTAATATATTGCTGTCCAGATTGATGCAGAGGCCAGACAATGTATAACAATTTTACCTCTTTTAAGACTTCAGTGAACAAGAATTTTTATAATTCAGTGGTTTCACAGAATCTTTTGTTTTATACCACATTAATTAACTGAATTTAAAACTTCTAGTTACATTAGTATCTGTGGATCTTTATTCCTGGCCTTTGGTTCAGTAGTAACATCACCTCACATAAACAGCTTTCAATTAAGTAAATGTTGCTCTAAAGCACAACATTCAGGCTTTAGGAAGCAGCAGCAAATACAAGATCCAATTAAGCAGTGGTGAGTACTGACTTTAAAGAGTTAAAGACCAGACCTTGTTTGGATATCCTTGAATCAACAGATGAATAGCAATGAAATTTTCATTGTGTTCCCATGTTTAATTACTAACACCCTTCATTTGGCAGATTCCTTGCGAATATTGACATTTCGTTGCATTTCAAAACTCTATGTGATCAACTAGTTTAAATTAGTTTTGATACAAAAAAAATCTAAAGATACAAATTGCACATCTTCCATTCTATAATTACAATTTGATTCCAATTTCAAGCCAATTAAGTTCAGAGAATTTCTTCACTGCTGTTAATAGGATCCAAATTACAAATGTCTGGGAATGGTTTGATGCATTAATGCATGGTTTCAGTACCTTTGACACAGCTGTCATCAAATTAAGGATGGAAACTAAAATGAATGATTAGGGAAGAGAAAAAGAGTGTTATCTATAAATGTCAAAAAGTAACTAATCACTTTAAACTCCTGTACTTCACAGGAAAATCATCCATTAGTTTTTAAATGTAAATGGATTTGATGAATAGATATTTTAACTTTACAACACAAGAAATTATTTGGTAGTTGGTGGTAACTTGTTGAACTAGTAATTTGGCGTACCACTCTTTTTTTTTGCCACGAGCTAACTTCTGAATAGTAAATAGGGGGGAAATCATGTAATTGAAAGCTAGTCATTTACAACAATCATCTTGGAGAAAATATGGCTTGACTTAGGATATTTGAATGAAAGTTTTGGAAACAAAATTGAGCTCTACCAGCTGCACTGTTCAAATTAACAGTGATGTGTAATAATGACTTGACTGGACAATGTGCTTCTGAATCAATGCAACATGGTAATTTCCTGTTAGTTCTTTCAGGATGAAAGTTGACGTTAATAGTACCTGGATATTTGTTAGCAGTACTGCCAAAAGGTTATTGCTGTTTATCCATGGCAATTCATTGCAATTAATTTTGCTCAGAGATAATTCGAAACATTTTTGTATCCATTTTCAAATGTCAGCTTAGATTGATACAGCAACATAACAATATTTCTTTAGCAGTAATTAACCTTAGTGGTATACAGTGGCAGAGACAAAGTTTCAGTATATTTGTTTCCTCAAAATGTATTTCTAATGCAACTAAAAAACCATAAGAAAAGCTAATCTTAGTACTGCAAACACTATTTAACTCTCCATCTGCAACAACTGAGTCAAAACATTTTTTAGTCAAATTGGCATACAATTAGGAAATCATGACTTCTGAACATTATACTGAATATGAAAAGCTTTACTCATTTGCCTTCAACTCTCAGTGGCATACACCAGGTTAAGCAAAGTAAAAATTGCAGCCTAGATTCATTTTGACACTAGAACTAACTTATGTTTCTCTAAATGTTTTGGCCTTTATTAAGGTATTGGTAGTAGAAGAAACTATGGGAATGGGGGTCAAAGAAATGAATCAAGGGTGGGCTGGCTGCCAATATTAGAACATAGGGCAAATAAGGTCAAATCTATAGCTAAAAGTAAAAAATCACGCAATGAAAAGATGTAGGAAAATTTAAAATTGAAGTTAATTTTGTCGTTGACATACTGTCACACAAACAATAGCAGCAGCTTGGGATTGATAGGATATGAAGCTTTGCATGACTGAGAACACAAGAAGTAACATTCTCATTATGTCACAACTTTGGCATCATTGGTGTAGCTAAAAAAAATCAAGATACAAGCAAAATTTTAAGATCCTAAACAAGTGAAAATCTGCAGATGCTAGAAGTCAAGGTAACACACACAAAATGCTGGAGGAACTCTGCGGGCCAGGCAAATCTGTAGAAAAGAGTAAAAGTTGACATTTTGGGCTGAGCCCCTTCATATGGGCTGGGAAAATGAGACAAGAAGTCAGAATAAGAAGACTGGGGAAGGAGAGGAAGAAGTACAAGTTAATATGTGATAGGTTTATCCGAGAGTGGGGAAGAGGTGAAATAAAGAGCTGGGAAGTCGATTCATGAAAGAGCTAAAGGGCTGGAGAAGGGGGAGTCTGATAGGAAAGGACAGACAACCATGGAAGAAAGGGAAGAGGGAGGAGCACCAGACGAAGGTGATGGGCAGTTAAGGAGATATGATGAGAGAGGGAAATAGGAATGGAGAATGGAGAAGGGGGTGGGCAAATAATGGAAATTTGAGAAATCAATGTTCATGCCATCAGGTTGGAGGCTACCCAGATAGAATATAAGGTATTGTTTTGAGATGGTGAATGCATTTAAATATTGAGATGTTGATTGCATGTTTGGGATTTTGGCAACAGCAGAGATGAGACAAGTAAAATGAGAGCTAAAAGATACTATTTTGGAACTGGAATAGCTTCTGGGGAGATATAACCTTGAAGAAGAACAGCACACCTGCTTGTTTCATTCAAAATACAGCTAGTGCCATCAGATTTAAGGCCAACAGCTCAAAGATGCTGAAGATAGTCAGAAGAGATAGCCACAGTTTTCCAGAGTTTTTTTTGAAAATAATTTGTGATTTCCATTGTGATTCCCAGAATAACTCAAAGTGACCAGGAAATAGTCATTATCACTAAATGTTAAATGTGTTGCATAGTCAACTTTCCGGGCCACTTCACTTTGAATCTATAATGCAAATATTAATCAAAAGCAAATTTGAAAATATTTTTTGACCCCAATATCTTTTGCCTGAAGAACAAATTTCAAGTCCTCTCATCTAAAAATAACTAAAAATCCCTTCAGAGGGAGTACAATTGATCTTGGGTGAAATCAGTTATAGTTAATAGGCAGCAGTATGATTTTCATTTTGGTGAAGTTAAGTCCAGATTAGTTATCAGTTAAAAATGAAGTTTAACCATAATATCCCAGTACAATAGGATGTGTTGGAACTTCCTTTTTTCCCCTGGAAACTAGTAAAATGTGAGAAGAAAATAACTTTCTTCTTAAACAATGAATATTGCAGCAAGCCAAGGGTTGCAGGCAAGGATGATTTATAGATAATGTGTCGTCAACCCAGGCAAGAAAAGTCCTTGGCAGGTTTGCCAACCTGGAGTCCACAGACCATGGCATAAAAAAGGCTGGGGACACCTGCTTGAAAGCTCACCTTCCCTTTGCACAGCAGAGGACCGAGGCCATCTGGCATACGAGAATGTAAGGCACACACCCGCTATTGGACAATTATGTTACTAACTTTAATGTATCATTGGCTATTAGCTTGTGTTTTCTAAATCTGTTCTGTGATTGGTGACTGATTATGCAAACAAAAAATTTCGACATCCACAAGGTTAACAATTGGTCAATATTTGTATCCAACTCATCAATTTCCGTATATAAGTGACATTTCTTTGTTCAAATTTTAGAATAGTTCGGTGACTGGAGTCGGGTTTTTTTTTACCTTATGTGCAAGTAAGGTGTGATTGAGGATGGACTGCAAATTCTCAGAGTCCAGTTAATTGGCAATAATTGTTACATGGAGTTTTACTGAGATGGCTAAGCTTATACTTTGTCATATGGGAGAATGGAGTTGAGCCATTGTAGCTGATCAATCCTAAGTGCTAAGCAACTCTTATTTGAGTAAAAGACTGAGTCTGCTGCAAAGCAAATTTTCTTCTCTGTGGAGTGGTCAAGATACACTAACACGGTAATTGCCAACATAGGTGAACCATGGCAGTCAGGAGAAGAGTTCCTGACCAGAAGGTCTCAGCCCAGTTTGGATCCATAAGTGCACAGAAAATTAAAAGAGAATGCAGAATGCCCCAGGCTGGACTGGGTCCCACAAGTACACAAAAAGGTGCCTGAGGCTGTGTTGGATGGATTCAAGTGCACAGGAAGAAGAGTGTAAGGAAAGGAATTCTGAAGTGTGGTTGAGTGCCTCGATTGTGCGTATGTGTGAGAGTCCTGAACCCCTGAGGGGACTCCTGTGGTGTGCAAATTGTACATTATGGAGCAGAAAGCATTAAGTATGTTGAAAAGTGGGTGGAACGGAATAAGAAAGTTGCTAAGGGATTCTGTCCTGATGGTACATTTAATACAGATTGTCTGGAGTGCTTGCAGTGTTGGTAGAAAAAGAAAAATGTGAGAAAATGGTAGGGTGGCCTGCATTTACTTACTGGAGAAGTGAAAAGCAGAAAGAAATTGATGGATCCTGTAAGAAGAACATGGAAAGTGAACAGAAGTCTGAGAAGGAAAAGACACAGAAAGAACACGAAACAATTTACCTCATTGTCTAAAAAGAAACAACTAGTACCAGAGGTTAAGGATGAGTGATATGTTAATTTAAATGCACTCTAAGCTAATCTAATAAATGTTTCCTCTTTCACTGTAGATTGCCATAAGATATACATCGTACTACAAAAGGCAGGCAATGATATTAATGAATATATGGATCATGTGTATAATGTATTTCAAAAGTATTCCAGATTAACCCAAGAGGTGGGGACACCTAATTTAACAACTGTTATTGTTGAAGGAAATGTATATTACTTGTGTGGGAATGAGAAGAGTTAAATAGAATTGAATGTTTAACAATATTGCCAGAGGCAATTACAACATAAAAGGTTTAAAACCATTAATGGAAACAAGGACAAAATACATGTTAGCACTGGAGGCTGCCCTGGCTGTTCCACTATAGGCCCTGGGTAATATTGCAGATATTGTTTAAGAATATTGTGACAACTGTCCTATGCAATTTGAATGTTATTTTAATTTTTAGTTCTCTTTTATATTTAACTAAAATGACAATGACCAAGTTTTGGCTAATCTGTACCAGATTAACTTGTGCTTAGAATAGCAGAAAAATATTGCATGATTTGCCAGAAACATAACCCTGGGAAAATGCTACTGCTGGGCACTCCCCCTGGAGGCCATTAGCGTATTTCCAAATGGACCTTATGCAGTGTATCAGTAATAACTAATACTTATTATATGTTTGTTTTCTTGGTAAAAGCCCACCTAACTCATAAAAATGATGCTGTAACTGTTGCGGAACTTTTATTATGAGAATTTACACTCAGTAGCCATTTTATTAGGTACACCTATAAACCTCGTTAATACAAATATCTAATCAGCCAATCATGTGGCAGTAAATCAGTACATAAAAGCATACAGGCATGGTCAAGAGGTTCAGTTGTTGTTCAGACTGAACATCAGAACAGGGAAGAAATGTGATCTAAGTGGCTTTGACTGTTGGTGCCCGACGGGATGGTTTGAGTATCTCAGGAACTGCTCATCTCCAAGGATTTTCACACATAACAGTCTGTAGGATTTACAGACAATGGTGTGAGAAACAAGAAACATCCAGTGAGCAGCAGTTCTATGGGTGAAAATGGCTTGTTAATGATGGAGGTCAGCGGAAACTGGCTAGACTGGTTCAAACTGATAGGAAGGCAACGGTAACTCGCATAACCACATGTATAACAATGGTGTGCACAAGACCATGGCTGAATGCACAACACACGGAACCTTGAAGTGTACAGGCTACAGCAAAAAACCATGAACATATACTCTGTGGCCACTTTATTGGGTACAGGAGGTACATAATAATATGGCCAC
This sequence comes from Mobula birostris, assembly GCF_030028105.1. Classification (NCBI taxonomy): domain Eukaryota; kingdom Metazoa; phylum Chordata; class Chondrichthyes; order Myliobatiformes; family Myliobatidae; genus Mobula; species Mobula birostris. Next base: position 52,882,257 of record NC_092373.1, read on the forward strand.
TAAGTGTGCATGCCATGCTTATATCATCGATGACCCTCCCAATCCCATTGATGGTATCTTGGGTGTGTGGCTACAGGTTTACCATTTGCTATCAAGGTTAATCCCTCTAACATGGGATATTTGGCCTGAACCAAAGAAGTAAAGACATTGTTGTTATTTGGCCTTAGTAGTACCATATGTGTACCACCTGCTTATATTCTCTCTACATCCTACTGTGCTGGTCTATCATTAAAGGACTATTATGGAACTGAACACTTCTGGATTGTAGCATCCCCATTTTGGGGACCTACCAGATTTGCTTATGACAGCATCAATAGTTACAAAATACACGTGGACTAAGATGTTAACTGTCCTGTGCTATCACCAGTGGGATCATCAGTTGATCTGCCACCTGTCTTCAGGAGCTTCAGCCCGCTTAAGATCAAGACTCCCTCGAGGTAGTGGGCCATCAGTGCTAAAGCACCACCTCCCACTGGTGAGCTTAAAAACTTGGCATCTGCCTCTGTCAGAGTTGTTGGTCACTTCCATCCAACAGATAGTCTATTCTTCAGGTGTCTATGCAACTACTGAAGGGTTTGCAAGATATGTATACACTGTCTGACTATCTGCCCCTCTGGACATACTTGGTCCACACCCATGCTGATCCTTTCTCTGCTGCCTCAGCTAATATGGCCTCAGCACCAGAGAAACTGGCTAATGACACAGCCTTACTGTCACATGACACAAGCTAGGGCATTAAAGATATTGCTGCTGAAATGGTGGCAAATCCACACTGTAGCCCTTCAAAATCAATCAATACTAGATTTTCTGTTGACCAAGAAGGGAGTTACTTGTGTCATCATTGGCCAGGAGTGTTGCAGATACTGATATATCTGAGCACGTCACTACTTTAGCTGTGCATGTCCAGCAAGAAGCCGATAATGTTGAGAAGATTAGGCAAGCATTACATGGGACTCAATCACTACCTGAAAGGGTAGACTATTTTCTAAATGGAGAGAAAATGCAAAAAGCAGAGGTGCAAAAGGACTTTGGTGTCCTTGTGCAGGATTCCCTAAAGGTTTATTTGCAGGTTGAGTCTGTGGTGAGGAAAACAAATGCAATGTTAGTTTTCATTTCAAGTGGACTAGAATTTAAAAGCAAGGATGTAGTGTTGAGACTTTATAAGGCACCAGTGAGGCCTCACTTGGAGTATTGTGAGCAGTTTTGTGTCCCTTATCTTAGAAAGTATGTGCTGAAACTGGAGAGGGTTCAAAGGAGGTTCACGAAAATGATTTCAGGTGAATGGTTTGTCATATGAAGGGCGTATGATGGCTCTGGGCCTGTATTCACTAGAGTTCAGAAGGATGAGAAGTGGCCTCATTGAAACCTATCGAATGGTGAAAAGCCTCGATAGAATGGATGTGGAGAGGATGTTTCCTATGGTGGGAGAGTCCAAGACCAGAGGACTTAGACTCCAGTCGAGTGTACCTCCAGTCGAAGCAAGCAGCTGAAGAAGGGAGTGAAGAAATCGGGTAGAAAAAGTCGTTTTTTTTTAAACACTGCTCGGGGAGAAGGGTCTGCACTGCGCAGGTGCGTGACGTAGCGCGCCAAGGTTTAAAAGCAGACCACCATATACAGCGGCCATCATTGTAGCGGCCATCGTCGGAGTGGACTGAGTCAGAGTGGGACGGCTTTGGCTCACCAGGCTTCGGTGAGAACAGGCAGAGGCCAGGGTAGGTTCCGGTAAGTTTTTTGTTCAGATTGTCTAGCGTAGAGAGAATGCCAGGCAGGATGTTGGAATGCTCCTCTTGCAGGATGTGCAAAGTCAGGGAGCCCTTCGGTGTGATAGGGGACTCGATAGTTAGAGGTGCAGATAGGAGGTTCTGTGGTCGTGACAGAGAATCCAGGATGGTTTGTTGCCTCCCAGGTGCCAGGGTCAAGGATGTCTCTGATTGATTGCATGACATTCTGAAGTGGGAGGGTGATCAGCCAGATGTCGTGGTGCACATCAGTACCAATGACATAGCAAGGAAGAGTGAGGAGGTCCTGGAGAGTGAGTATAGAGAGCTTGGTAGGAAGTTGAAAAGCAGGACCTCGAGGGTGGTAATCTCAGGATTGCTACCTGTGCTACGTGCCAGTAAGGGTAGAAATAGGATGCTCTGGAGGATGAACAAGTGGCTGAGGAACTGGTGTAGGGGGCAGGGTTTCAGATTTCAGGATAATTGGGACCTCTTCTGGGGCAGGTGGGACCTGTACAAGAGAGACGGGTTACACTTGAACTACAGGGGGACCAATATCCTTTCAGGGAGGTTTGTTAGTGCTATTGGGGAGGCTTTAAACTAGATTTGCAGGGGGATGGGAACGAGAGTGCCAGAGCTGAAAGTGTGGCTGGGGTGAAAATAAATGATGTTAAAAGTTCAAGCAAATCCGCTAACAGAAAGGTTGTGAGTGGTGGTAAAAAATCTTCTGAGGTGTATATATTTCAATGCCAGGAGTATTGCGGGGAAGGCGGATGAGTTGAGGGCGTGGATTGACACATGGAATTATGACGTTATAGCAATTAGTGAAACTTGGCTACAGGAGGGGCAGGACTGGCAGCTTAATATTCCAGGGTTCCGAAGTTTCAGATGTGATCGAGGCAGAGGAATGAAAGGTGGGGGAGTAGCATTGCTTGTTAGGGAAAATATTACAGTATTGCTCAGGCGGGACACATTAGAGGGCTTGTCTACTGAGACCTTATGGGTGGAGCTGAGAAACAGGAAAGGTATGGCCACATTAATGGGATTGTATTATAGACCACCCAATAGTCAACAAGAATTGGAAGAGCAAATTTGCAGAGAGATAGCAGGCAACTGCAGGAAACATAAAGTTGTGGTGGTAGGGGATTTTAATTTTCCATATATTGATTGGGACCCCCATACTGTTAAGGGTCTAGATGGTTTAGAGCTTGTAAAATGTGTTCAGGAAAGTTTTCTAAATCAATATATAGAGGGACCAACTAGAGGGGATGCAATATTGGATCTCCTGTTAGGAAATGAGTTAGGACAAGTGACAGAAGTCTGTGTAGGGGAGCACTTTGGTTCCAGTGATCATAACACCATTAGTTTCAACTTGATCATGGGCAAGGATAGATCTGGTCCTAGGGTTGAGGTTCTGAACTGGAAGAAGGCCAAATCTGAAGAAATGAGGAAGGATCTAAAAAGCGTGGATTGGGACAAGTTGTTCTCTGGCAAAGATGTGATCGGTAGGTGGGAAGCCTTGAAAGGAGAAATTTTGAGAGTGCAGAATTTGTATGTTCCTGTCAGGATTAAAGGCAAAGTGAATAGGAATAAGGAACCTTGGCTCTCAAGGGATATTGCAACTCTGATAAAGAAGAAGAGGGAGTTGTATGACATGTATAGGAAGCAGGGAGTAAATAAGGTGCTTGAGGAGTATAAGAAGTGCAAGAAAATACTTAAGAAAGAAATCAGGAGAGCTAAAAGAAGACATGAGGTTGCCTTGGCAGTCAAAGTGAAGGATAATCCAAAGAGCTTTTACAGGTATATTAAGAGCAAAAGGATTGTAAGGGATAAAATTGGTCCTCTTGAAGATCAGAGTGGTCGGCTATGTGCGGAACCAAAGGAAATGATGGAGATCTTAAATAGGTTTTTTGCATCTGTATTTACTAAGGAAACTGGCATGAAGTCTATGGAATTAAGGGAAACAAGTAGTGAGATCATGGAAACTGTACAGATCGAAAAGGAGGAGGTCCTTGCTGTCTTCAGGAAAATTAAAGTGGATAAATCCCCGGGACCTGACAGGGTGTTCCCTCAGACCTTGAAGGAGACTAGTGTTGAAATTGCAGGGGCCCTGGCAGGAATATTTAAAATGTCGCTGTCTACAGGTGAGGTGCCGGAGGATTGGAGAGTGGCTCATGTTGTTCCGTTGTTTAAAAAAGGATCAAAAAGTAATCTGGGAAATTATAGGCCAGTAAGTTTAACATCGATAGTAGGTAAGTTATTGGAGGGAGTACTAAGAGACAGAATCTACAAGCATTTGGATAGACAGGGACTTATTAGGGAGAGTCAACATGGCTTTGTGCGTGGTAGGTCATGTTTGACCAATCTTTTGGAGTTTTTTGTCGAGGTTACCAGGAAAGTGGATGAAGGGAAGGCAGTGGATATTGTCTACATGGACTTCAGTAAGGCCTTTGACAAGGTCCCGCATGGGAGGTTAGTTAGGAACATTCAGTCGCTAGGTATACATGGAGAGGTGGTAAATTGGATTAGACATTGGCTCAATGGAAGAAGCCAAAGAGTGGTAGTAGAGAATTGCTTCTCTGAGTGGAGGCCTGTGACTAGTGGTGTGCCACAGGGATCAGTGCTGGGTCCATTGTTATTTGTCATCTATATCAATGATCTGGATGATAATGTGGTAAATTGGATCAGCAAATTCGCTGATGATACAAAGATTGGAGGTGTAGTAGACAGTGAGGAAGGTTTTCAGAGCCTGCAGAGGGACTTGGACCAGCTGGAAAAATGGCAGATGGAGTTTAATACAGACAAGTGTGAGGTATTGCACATTGGAAGGACAAACCAAGGTAGAACATACAGGGTTAATGGTAAGGCACTGAGGAGTGCAGTGGAACAGAGGGATCTGAGAATACAGATACAAAATTCCCTAAAATTGGCGTCACAGGTAGGTAGGGTCGTAAAGAGATCTTTTGGTACATTGGCCTTTATTAATCAAAGTATTGAGTATAAGAGCTGGAATGTTATGATGAGGTTGTATAAGGCATTGGTGAGGCCGAATCTGGAGTATTGTGTTCAGTTTTGGTCACCAAATTACAGGAAGGATATAAATAAGGTTGAAAGAGTGCAGGGAAGGTTTACAAGGATGTTGCCAGGACTTGAGAAACTCAGTTACAGAGAAAGGTTGAATAGGTTGGGACTTTATTCCCTGGAGTGTAGAAGAATGAGGGGAGATTTGATAAAGGTATATAAAATTATGATGGGTATAGATAGAGTGAATGCAAGCAGGCTTTTTCCACTGAGGCAAGGGGAGAAAAAAACCAGAGGACATGGGTTAAGGGTGAGGGGGGGAAAGTTTAAAGAGAACATTAGGGGGGGCTTCTTCACACAGAGAGTGGTGGGAGTGTGGAATGCGCTGCCAGACGAGGTGGTAAATGTGGGTTCTTTATTAACATTTAAGAATAAATTGGACAGATACATGGATGGGAGGTGTATGGAGGGATATGGTCCGTGTGCAGGTCAGTGGGACTAGGCAGAAAATGGTTCGGCACAGCCAAGAAGGGCCAAAAGGCCTGTTTCTGTGCTGTAGTTTCTATGGTTGTATGGACACAGCCTCAGAATAGAGGTGCATCCTTTTGGAAAGGAGGTGAGGAGGAATTTCTTTCGCCAGAGAGTGATGAACCTATGGATTTCTTTGCCACAGGCAGCTTTGGAGACCAAATCTTTATGCAGAGGTTGATAGATTCTTGATTGCTCTGGACATGAAGAGATAGGGGAGAAGGCAGGATCAGCCATGATGAAATAGTGAAGCAGACTCAATGGGCCCAATGGCCTAACTCTGGTACTATATCTGATGGTCTTGTGGTCTACCTTGGGGAGTCTTTAACTGACTTAATTCTGTGCTGGGAAATTGTACAGAGGGCAATGGGGCCACATTCTTGCTGGCTTTAATTTCTTGCTTGAGATCACTCTGTGAAGTGATGTCGCAAAGAACAGCTGCCTCTATTATGATTCAGCAATCCTCCTCTTGAGGTACAGTTGATGACAGGATCACTGAAGATTTCCAAAGACATTGTGCTATTGAACCCTAAACAAGGCTACATTGTTTTTTACAGGACAAAAAGGGAGTGGGGGGGTTGTTATGTGGAACTTGCAGCTAAGCAATGGGTAAGTTAATTCACAGGCAAGGATAGTCTACAGATAGTGTGAAGTCAACCCAGGCAAGAAAGGTCCTTGTGAGCATAGTTTCTCTTTGCACAGCACAGGACCAGGGGCACTTGGCATACTGAGACAAGATAAGGATGCAAACAAAGATTGCAAGGCGTATACTAACTATTGGACAATTACTTTCTAAATCTAAGGTATGATCGGCTATTTGCATGTGGTCTCTATTGATGCCTGTATTACTGTAAGGGAATTGCTATTGATTATACAAGTAAGGAATTTGAACCTTCACAAGGTTACCAATTGATCAATCTTTATCCAATTAGTATAAAAATGTCATTTCTTTGTTCAGACTTTAGAACAGTTTGGTGATGGGGGGCCATGCTGTTCTTCTTGTGCACAAGTGTGATTGAGGAGGGAGTGCAAGTTTTCAGCTTCCTGTTAATTGGCAACAGCAAAACATTATGCAGATGTGAAATAAATCCTGAACCTCTCTTTGACACAAAAGGAAAATCAAATGTAAAGCAGAGCAGAAATGAAACAATGTAATTCCAATTAACTTTTACAAATAAATTTGATTCTGGACCAATTTAAAAGAGTCACAATTGAAGCAAGCCAACTAATAATATCTAGTATACAAACACTATTCAGTTTGTACAGTGCACATGTAAGCCACACCAATTTTATTGCTGTACATTATGATCTCAGAGAATATCATATTTATGCTGGAATTTCCATGAATCTACATTTGAAGTGGCAAGAGGTATCAAATATGTCCAATTTTGCAATTAATTCACCTGTTACAATATTTACTCAGTTATTAGCTACAGCAAAGTACCTGAAATCAAGATCAAGATTGTTTAATGTAATTTCCAGTAGTCAGTGTAAAGGAGAATGAGATAATTCTTTCTCCAGATCCAATGCAGCACAAAAAACACAGTAAGATAAAAATCAATAATAAACAAACAATAAATATACTGCTAATAAATAAGCTACTTTATATACATAGATTAACTGATTATACGTATGTCCTTAACATGATGCTATGCACAGGAGTGTCTCTACATAAGGTGACTGGCAGGAAAAGAAGATAAAGTAGTGGTGACGGGAGGGTGTGCTGTTGTGGGTTAATGGGCGGAGGTGTTGATTGGCATTACTGCTTGAGGAAAGTAACTGCTTTTGAATCTGGTAGTCTTGGCATTCATGCTACGTAGCCTTCTCCCTGATGAGAGTGGGGGAAATAGTCCAAGGTTGGGATCCTTCATGATGTTGCTGGCCTTTTTCTGAGATCTTTCTGTATTTATGTCCTTTATGGCGGGTAGGCTGGTGTCGGTGAAGCACTGGACAGTTTTGCCTACCCGTTGTAGAGCCTTCCTGTCTGCCACAATGTACTTCCTGTACCATTTAGTGATACAGCACTGAAAACAAATGAACCTCTTCACTCAATTACTGTATATAAAATGCTCTGGCTTGATATAATATCTCAATGTGTTTGGTGACTCTTTTGTAATTGTATAAACATGGCATATTAATTCTTCTTTCAAATAGTACAAAACAAAGTGGTAGAAAATTGTCAATGATGTAAGCTTCTTAAAAATTTGATGTAGCATGAAGCATTTTTTCCATTATTTCTACGTATGGCTACGAGGTGAAGGAAATCAATCAAGTCCTCAAAAGTGCTGACAGAAAAACCAGGAAACCTAACAATGAGGAGGAACTTGTCGTTACTGCCTTTGTTCCCTATATTTCCACAGTTTCTGGAAGGATCACCAAGATCCTGAAGAAATACCAGCTTAATACCATCCACAAACCCATAAGGAAGCTCGAGACACAGTTTATGCAGTTCAAAGATAACCTGGCAATCAGGCTGGCTGGCATTTACAGGATTCTTGTGAATGCAGAACAGCATACATCGGCCAGATGGGCCACACGATGAAAACCCTTATCAAGGAGTACAGAAGATATGTCAATTTGGGTCACCCAAAGAAATCAGAGAGAGCAGAACATTGCATTCGCAATAGCCATAGGATTGACTTCAACAGCACAAGACTACTGTGCCACACCAATGACTTTTGGGACTGCCTGGTAAAGGAAGTCACTGAAATAAAACTAGAGGAAAAGTATTTTAACAAAGATGAAGATCTTGCTCTAAGTAAGAACTGGAATTCGATTGTAAACAAGGTGGGAGAGCGGAAATCTGATTGGATTAGGACTAACCAATCAGGAGGGATGGACTATTGCGAAATAAATACCAGTGGACTAGACATATCCAGGCATCATCCCTGAAGAAGATGGCAGAGTTTATTATCGAAACGTTGGTTAAAATTGATACCTGTAAATGGCTAGAAGCCAAAAGAAGAGTTTATTCATCATATATGCTGGGATCCTTTTTCATATAAAAAAAACTTCAGTTAGCTGATCATAGTACAACTAATCTCAATTGTTTTTGATAGCTGAAAATATAGTAGGGGCCTGTATGAAAATGCATAAGACAATCAATCAAACAAAATCTGAACTGCACCCTACCCTGGTTTCAAAAACTGCAGAGTGAGAAAGAATATTTCCTTTGATAAACTGAACCTTTAACACCCTGCACATTATAATTATTAATTTTTTTCTCAAACAATCTGCAAAATACTATATACTCTCAACTATTAACTAAATTTAAAAACAGAAAGTAAATTTGTATCAGAGCATTATCTACACCATTTGAATTAAAAGTTTCGTTGTTTTTAAAGTCTGGATTAGTAATACAACCAGGCACTCTGTACATGATTTTGCAGTTGTCAACTTTAATGGAGTTTTAAACAAAATAAACCAACATACTTTCCTTGCAGGAAAGTGCACAACTCAAAAACAAGTGACCCAAATTATTAGATATACTTTTAATCTGGAACTGAGTTACAAAGCACAATTTTTTTTAATTCATGTGTTTGATGGGATACACTGACAGTCATAGTTGAAAATTAATGCATATATTGCTGGAAATGTCTAAAGTTCCCTACCAAAAGCAAAATATTGAAATTTACTCAGATCAGACCAATAATAATTTAAGCATGGCTACATTCGTATACACACAAAATCTTTAGGCCTTGAAATTCTTACACATCTTGAAAATAGTGTTTAACAAGCAATATGTGACTGGTAAAGCATATTTCTGCATGCACCTATGGCTACGAAATTTCTATTCTGCAAAGGGTTTAAGATATCATTTTGTAGAAAATATAATGAACTAAAACCTACTCTCTCCAGTGCAGCCATTGCTGAAACGAACATGTGGGTTTCTCCTTTTTTTATTACAGCAACAGACTCCTTCATTGTGTGGAAAATTTGTGAATCTCCTTTGGGTCAAAACTAGTGCAAGAAACTGCAGGTGCTGAAGGTTTAAAACTTGTACAAAAGAGAAAGAAAAACAGAGTAAATTCTGATATCATCATCATCATCGGGTGCCATGCCCAGTTTCAGCTTTGACTGCCATGGCCCACACACTCCTGTTTCGGGTCAAGTGGATCAATTCATTGGTATTCATTTCCAGTTCTCTGGCTGCTGTCTCCGTCATCATTTGTCTTTATCTTCCTCTTGCTTTCTTCCCTTCAATCTTTCCCATAATTACAGTGCATTCTAACTCCTCTTTCCCAATCACATATCCAATGAAGTTACATTGCCTTTTCATGATCTCATACATTATTTCTCTTTTTGTGTTTGTTCTGTTCATGACATCCTCGTTAGATATTCGTTTCATCCATGATATTCTTTGCATCCTCCTCAAAAACCACATCTCTGCTGCTACAATTCGTTTCCTCATGTTACTAGATATTGTCCAACATTCTGAGCCATATAACATAACTGGATAAACGTAACATTTCAGTACTCTGAGGTGGGTTGTCATGCCTAGTTTAGTATTGGTCAGTATACTCTTCATTCTCATAAAGGTGTCTTTTGCCATTCCTATTCTTCTTTTGATGTCCAAGTTGTACCTGCCATCTAATGTCACTCAGCTTCCTAAGTAGCAAAAGTTCTGTACTTGTTTTATGTCTTCCCCGTTTATTCTCAGCCTGCAGATAGGATTCTCCTTCTTTGTGGATATCACCACACATTCTGTCTTCTTGCAATTGATAGATGACCCATTTTTGCACTTTCTTCAACAATTATATCAATTAAGTTTTGTAGTTCTTCCTCCGTACTTGCAATTAACAGTGTCATCTGCATATCTGAAATTATTGATGTTTTCACTGCCAACTTTGATTCCCAAGATGTCTCTTATTTTTTGTAATATTGTTTCACTGTACACATTAAATAAATCGGGGAGAAAACACACCCTTGTCTAACGCCTCTCTTAACTTTCGTAAACTGACTCACTTCTCCATCTGTTCTTATAGCGGCAGTTTGTTCCCAGTACAGATTTCTGATTAGGCGGAGGTCTTTCAAATCTAGATCTAGAGTTTCTGTAATATTTCAAATAACTTATTGTGCTTCACTTTATCAAATGCTTTTGTGTAGTCGATAAAACAAACAAACAAATCTTTTTGCACTTGAATAGCTCGTTCTGATAGTATCCTTAACATCAATATAGCATTTCTTGTACCTTTGTCTTTCACAAAACCATATTGTTCTTTGCCTATTTCAGCTTGTATCTTACTTTTAGCTCTTGTCATCAAAATTCTTATAAGTATCTTGGTGATATGACTGATTAAACTTATGGTCCTATGTAATTCACATTCTATTGCTCCAGCTTTCTTAGGAAGAGTGATAAATACTGTTCTGTTCATCTCTTCTGGTATTATTCCAGGCTCATAAATGTCATTGATTAAATCAGCAAGTTTTTCAATTCCATAATCTTCAAGGGTGATAATTAGTTCTGTTACTAATTCATCAGGACCTGCTGCCTTTCTTTTCTTCATCTTATTTATTGCATTACGAACTTCAGATTTTAAAATACTTGGACCTTCAATGTTTTTCTTAATTTCTGGTTTTTCACCTCGATCGTCTTCAAACAATTCCTGAATATACTCAGTCCATCTGTTCATAATCTCATCTTTTTCCATGATAATGGTACCGTTCTTTGCTTTCAAACATACACCTGAAGAACAGAAGAGCTTTTTACCAGTGATATTCTTGATTTGTTGATGTAACCTTTTTGGATCAGTAATAGGGATTCTTTCTATTTGCTCACATTCCTGGTTTAACCATTCTTCATTGGCTTTTTGACATAAGCTTTTAACTTTTTTATGTAAGGACGCGTTATCCATGTCAGCGCGGGAAGGAGATCAACTCCTTGAGCTTGCAAATGACGGCGGGCTGAAAAGCATGTTTGACATAACATCTCTGCCGGCATTCCGGATCTCAAAGTCAAGGCTAAATATCCTGAGGTAGCCACGAAAGCACTGAAAACATTGCTTCCACTTCCAACATATCTCTGCGATGAACGTAACAAAAACTAAACTGCGGAATAGACTGGACATAAGGAACCCTCTTCGAGTATCGCTGTCTCCCATCACCCCTCGATAGGACCGTCTTGTTGCAGGGAAACAAACCCAGGGCTCCCACTGATTCAGCGATATTGGTGCGTTGAGATGATTTTATATGTTCATACGGGGAAAATATGCGCTGTGTGTTTAATATTCAAACGTTACTTAAAATGTTATGATGTTATTGATTTATATAACCATATAATAATTACAGCACGGAAACAGGCCATCTCCGCTCTTCCAGTCCGTGCCGAACGCTACTCTCTCCTCGTCCCACCGACCTGCACTCAGCCCATAACCCTCCATTCCTTTCCTGTCCATATACTATCCAATTTAACTTTAAATGATAATACTGAACCTGCTTTGCCACTTCTACTGGAAGTTTGTTCAACACTTAGTTCAGGCTCCCCTGTCCTCCCCTGATAACTGACTTATCGTTATATTCATGTGAGGAAAATATATGCTGTGTGTTTAATATTAAATTCGTTAGATTATCCCTTTTAGAAACGAAATTGAGTGTATTAGCCACTTATCACCAATATTCCGGTCGTGATTAACACCACCCCCCCCCACACTGAACAGAATCACCAAAAACGATTTGTAGAAAAATAATCGGCAGGTGCACCCATGCGCAAGTCACACATGCGCACTGGTGGCCGCGCAAGGCTTCATGGTCATTGTAGTCTTTCTCTGGGTAAACACAATGTATTTGACTGCTACTCTTGTCCGTTGGCAACCATCTACCCGCACCCCCCCCGCCCCACCCGGTCGGCGGTCCGCAAGAATATTGTCAATATGAAACCGGTCCGCAGTGCGAAAAGGTTGGGGAGCCCTGATGTAATTGATGGCAGAAAGGCCTTGCAAGACATTTTAATTAGTCTTCTCCATACTTCTGTTACAGATATTTACAATAAGGTATTATTAATATATACAGTAGATTCTGGTTCATTGGGCCATCAGTTAATTGGGCAGCCGCTTACTTGGAACAACTCTTAAAGAACAAAAACTAAATTGAGAAAATAGCCCTTCATTTATTTGAGGTACAATGATGCTTAATTGTGCCAGGAGACCATTGCTGAACAGTTTCTAACTATCACCATTCCCACGTTAACCAGTGTAGCCATTCAACTCTACATCGTGCTCAGAGCGATCAGTTTTTAAAAGGTGTCAGTTGCATGCGTTTGTATTCAAAATTCAGTGATTTTTATTACCGATAATTGACAAGAAATAAGCACTGAAACAAATCAGAACTGCTTTGCTCACCTCATTCGTGCTTGGAGAGGGCAGAAATAGCTGAGAGTGAAATTGAAATGATTTCACTATTTCAACAAGTTAGAAATTGCAAAGGTAATGACAATCCTCATGAATGTTACAATGAAAATAAAGAAGTATCACTGAGTATTAATCTTTACTCTCCAGCTGCAGTACATTTCATAACACATACACATGGGACCATCTATTGAAATGCAACTTGCTTACCACCACAACATGTCTACAGCAGATGCAATCTCAATGTCTCTCTACTAGGCCCTGGGTAACTTGGACAACAATAATACCTACCATTAAGCTGTTGTTTATTGGCTACAGCCCAGCATTTATAATCTTCATCCAATCAGTACTAATCAATAAGCTTCAAAACTTGAGCCTCTATACTTCCCGCTATAATTGGATCCTTGACTTCCTCAGCAGGAGACCACAGCTAGTGTAGATTGGGAATAACATTTCCTTCTCACTGACAATCAACAGAGGTACATCTCAAGGATGTGAGCATAGCCCACTGCTATACTCTCTCTACACTTGTGACGATGTGGTTAGGTACAGCTCAAGCGCAATCTATAAACTTGCTAACGAGACAACTGTTAGCAGAATCGCAGATGGTGACGAGGATGTGTACAGGAGTGAGACAGATGAGCTGATTGAGTGGTGTTGCAACAACAACCTTACACTCAGCATGATTGAGATGAAAGAACTGATTGTGGACCAGGAAAGGGAAGTTGAGAGAACACACACCAGTCCTCAGCGAGAGGGCAGCAGTCGAATGGGTGAGTAGCTTCAAATTTCTGGCCATCAACTTCTCAAAAGATCTAACCCAGGCCTAAAATATTGATACAATCTCAAAGAAGGCACACTGGTGGCTATACTTCATTAGCAGTTTGAGGAGACTTATATGTCTCCAAGGACTCCAGCAAATTCCTGCAGATGTACCATGGAGAACATTCAGGCCAGTTGCATCACTGCCAGGTAAGGAGGCTCCAGTGCACAGGATCAGAGAAAATTGCTGTAGAGGTTTGTAGATTCAGCTGGCTGTATCATGGACACTAGTCTTCCCATGATCAAGGACATCTTCAAAAGGCAGTACCGCGAGAAGGAGGCATCCATCATTAAGAACCCTCACCATCCAGGACATGCCCACTTCTCATTAGTACCATCAAGGAAGAGGTACAGCACCTGAAGATGCACACTCAACATTTTAGGAACAGCTTTTCCCCTCCATCAGCTTTCTGAACAGTCAATGAAAGCTATGTCAGTATTTTGTTCTTTTTGCACTATTATTTTATTTTTTATTGTACCTTATAATCTTTTTTATATATTACACTGAACTACTGCTGCAAAATAACAAATTTCATGACATATGTTGTGATAATAAACCTGACTCTAAAATGTAATTTTCCTAAAAATATTTATAATATGACATTATCATTTTAGATTATTTTAGAAAATAGTAAGAGGTGATCCTTATTTCCCTCCTGCAATTAATATTGTAAGACATACCCATGAGACTGTCTACTACTATATCACTGGAAATCAAAGATATAGGCCCTTAAAGAACTGGAAAAAAAAATCAGAAGAAAAGGCAAATGTAAAAGTATGGTTCCAACATCAACTTTAATGGAAGCTCAAGGAGAGAAAAGATACCTGTCTGGAAAGGGTGTAACTTTGACCAGGTTAACTTGTATTTAGACACTAATATTCCAGTTTTCCAATTACCATGTGGAAATCGTACGATAAACTCTTGATCACCACAAATCATTATGGATTTTCAGGACACTTACAGTGAGCTTATACCAAGGGAAGATGCTTCCTGTAACAATATTTTTCCTTCTGTCAACTGCTTTTGCTCAACTTCTGCTGAACATGATATACTGTTGACCTCTGGGAAGGGTGTCTCAAATATTCTAGACATTTATGGATCAATATCTCCTTTTGTTAACAGTCAAAGTAAGGCTCTGATTCTAAATTGTTTCATCAATTTTCCTGTCTTCACTTTTATTTCGCATGTGTTTTATTTTCTAGTCATTCTTTGTGCCATAAAATAATAAAATTATTTGCAGCTATTTAAGGCAAATAACCTTCCAACTGATTCTACTTGTTAGACAACAAAAGGCATTTATAGTATACACTCCCAATGTCATCTGGACAAGCTCCAAAAACAAAATCTAATTTGAGAGAGGAACTCTTTATTAATAAATATTAGGGTCAATATAATAAAAAAACATGTCAACTCTGAGTGTACCGTGTTTGTTTGTGTGGCTACATGGAATGCCACTCGGCATCTGAATACTGAGCATTCACTTGTATTGACAAGGTACGTCAATTGCTTGATGAGAGCCTATCAAGTTTGCCTGAATGCTCGAAATCCTTTCCCTTCAAAGCAGAAGTCTTAAACCAAATAAAACACTTGCTCTTCTAGGGGAACATCAAATCTGTAACATATTAAAAGAAAACAATGGAACTCCCTTGTCAAGGCATTCCTCTTGCCTGCAAAGTTCTCCCAAATGTTTAGTCAAGATCCTGACTGCTACTCACCAATCAATGTGATTTCATACATGATTTGCTCTTACTCAAAGTTCTGCTTCGATCCACCAACCTTCATGCCAACTTAGCCACCACTGGGCAGATATCACCATGTTAGGACTTAAATAATGATTGGTCAAAATGGTGCATCCCTTGTGCTAGTGACTCTTTCCATACTTACTCCAATCCTGACTCCAAACTGCCATTTCCATTCACAGGTTAAAGTTAGAACTGGATCTGTTAGCTTTTGCAGTATATGAATTAATTTTCAATTGATTTTAAAGATCCTGTGATTCATTCACATATTACAATTAATATCGCACAATACTTTCATAAACTTTGAAAATTGACTGATCTCACGTGGCTCATCAAGAAACATGGATAGCTGTGTATGCTGCTTTGTTGAAAACCAATGGGGTGCCAATTTTAGATTTGTTTGCCGCATGCCAATCATTCGTAAATACTTTGGTAAAGACTAACCTTGATGGTGGTTACTCTTTAGCAATGTTATATTACGTACTCTGTATTGGTAATGCATAATCTTACCAAAACTACAGCTTTTTGAAGTAAAAATTACACGCAGTAATATAAAAGAAAACCATGAACATATCTACTGATACAGACAGAACCATTACTTTATACAACATTTTGGAATAACAAGAAATTTTTGATTCCAGCACCTACAATCAATATTAGTTCAAATTCTGACAGCAAAATTCTAATACCAATAGCTCAAAATCAACGTCACCAAATGTCAATGCACTCAGTCAGACATCGATATACAGGAAGTAAGTCCTCATGATTTATTCACTAACAAGCTGTAGGCTTTGTTAATGTTGTCATTTTATTGTCCATCAATAATTTTCAACAAATGAACTACCTTTTTGTACCATAGAGTTCCTCTCATCATGACACTTCTATAATGGAAATTGCGTCCCAAGACATAGCCCAAGTGATGTAGAACAGAAAGCAACACACACAAAATGCTGGAGGAACTCAGCAGGCCAGGCAGCATGTATGGAAAAGAGTAAGCAGTCAATGTTTTGGGCTGAGACCTTTCCTCAGGACTCAGCCCAAGATGTTGACTGATTACTCTTCTGTAGTCGCTACCTGGCCTGCTGAGTTCCTCCAGCATTTTGCATGTGTTGCTTGAATGGAAAGCAAGCTATTCTAAGTAAGGAATGTGCTTGACTTGGAGGGAGAACAGCAGGTGCTCTCAAATCCTTGGTGATGGTGAGGCTACGGGTTTGGGAGATGCTTGGGGAAGTTCCTGTGATGTATTTTCTTTATGGTACAAATTGAAGCCACCATAGGCCACTGCTAGAGGAAGTAAACATTTAGGATGATGGATGAGGTGCCAGTCAAATGAGCTGTTTAGCCCTAGATGGGGTGAACCTCTTGAGCACTGTGTCTTGCAGTTGCATTCCTACAAAATGCTGTGGGTCTCAATGATGACCGTACTATTAAATATAGTTTAGGTGGTTTAATTATCTCCTGCTGGACATGATAACTGCCTAGTATTGAGACACAAATGTTACCTACCATTGTTAACTTACTACCCTTGAATACTAATGAAATGTCATCACATGGAGGTGTGGATTGTTTCATTTTCTGAGAAACTGAATGTTATTGTACGCTAGACAATCATCTGCAGACATACCTGATCCTATCATTGGAGAATGGTCATTAAAGACACAGCCGAAGATGCCTGAACATGGGTAACTGTGCAGTGGAATTCTTGCAATGATGTCCTGTGGCTGGCATGATCAATCATCAGTATCTACAATGTTCTTCCTCTGTGCAGGAAATTACTTTCCCTCTGACTTTAGTCTTATCAGGTCTCCTAGATGTCACATAAGTCAAATGCTGCCTTGCTGTTAAAGACAACAGACCCCTCTGACCTCACCTCTAGAACTCCACTGTTTGGCTCATGTTTGGACTAAGGCTCTGTGGGGCAGATTGATTAGTTATGGCAAAAGCAAAATTAAGCACCAGTGAGAAGGGTTTCAGCAAGTGCTTCAAAGGAAAATCATAATGCCTTCTTTCATTTTGCTGATGATCAAAAGTAAACAGTTTGAGCTGGAAAAAGGTGGATTGGATTGGCTTGTTTTTGATAGACAGAATATATTGGGAAAATGTCCATATTACTGGGCTGATATCATGTTGTAACCAAATTAAGAAGGCTTAGCTGGAGATGTGTTTTGTTTTGAAGAATGAGCCCCTACTGCTACAGAGAGGATCTTGTCTGTACCATTGCCTTTGTCATTTGAAGAGCTCTCAGCTGTTTCTTGATATCTTGTGGAATGAAGCAAATTGTTTCAAATCTGGCTTCTCTGATAATGGCGATCCCAGAGGGAAGCCTTGATCCACTTGCTACCCCAGGCTATAAATGCTTTAGCCTTATCTTTGGCATGAGACATGGAGATCAGGATGCTCTTGAAACCTCCTTCCGCTAGATATTTAATCGCCCAGCATCACTTATAATTTGCTGCAATAAGAATGCAGAGCTTTAATCTAATCTGTTTATTGTGGGATTGCTTAGCTCTGCCAATTGAATTCAGTTTTTGCAGTACAGGACAAAT
This sequence comes from Mobula birostris, assembly GCF_030028105.1. NCBI lineage: Eukaryota > Metazoa > Chordata > Chondrichthyes > Myliobatiformes > Myliobatidae > Mobula > Mobula birostris. The sequence continues at coordinate 52,899,975 of NC_092373.1, forward strand.
GCTGTGCTTATTTAAACTTCAGTTTTTTTTAGATGTGCCTGATGTTACTTTCACCTTGCCCTTCTGCACTTTTCACTGAAAAGTACTATATAAAGATTTTCAAATATTACTGGATGGAATATATTAGAGCAATTATTAAACACTAAGAGCAAGGTAATGTTTAATGTGTAGCCTATACTCCAATGTACAGCCCTGTAGGTAAAATTATCTAAGAAATACTTAATAGCCTCTTAACCTTCAATAAATAATTTGAAGATTTGACATTTTATTTCATTTCATATATGAGTAATAAATTGAGAATATTTACATATTAGCACTGTAAATTTCCTTTATTTCTCATGTATTTGGTATAGTCTTTTTATAATTCAGACCATTGCTTTTTATCCCATGTCAAAATTATCCATAAGATAAGGATTTGTGGAGCTAGGGTAATGTTTTAGTATAGATAGAATTCTAGTTAAAAATATAAGGCAGAGAATTGGGATAAATGGGTATTTTCTGATTGTTAGTCAGGAGTGAGTGGAGTGCTTGGCCCACAACAGTTCACAATATGGAAATTATCGGTATTAACGATTTGCAGTATATCTAAGTTTGTTGATGACACTAAATTGAGTGAAAAGCAAATTGCGCAGAGGATGTGGAGAGTCAGCAGAGAGAGATACAGTAATAGAATAAATGAGTCTGGCAGATGGATAAATGTTGGTAAATGCAAATTCATCCGCTTTGGAAGGGAAAATAGAAGATCAGATTGTTTACATTAAATGGTAATGGTGAAAGACTGCATCATGATGATGTGCAGAGGGACTTTGGAGTGCTTGTGCATGAATTACAAAAGATTGGTTTCCAAGTCCAACACAATATCACAAGAAGGCAAATGGAACGGTGACCTTCGTTGCTCAAGGAATTGAATTTAAGAGTGGAGAGGTTATGCAGCAATACAGGGCAGTTGATATACACGTAGACACAGTGTGTAGTGACACTGTGAGGAAGGACAGAGATGACAGGGTAAAATTGCAGTCAGTGGCATGAGTTGAAATGTAATGTGGAGGCAAAATTGAAAAGGGTGTTAAGGACTGCAGGTGGTATACTTGAATACATGCAGTATATGGAATAAGGTAGATGACCTTATAGTACAGCCAAATATTGGCAGGTATGATGATCCGCGCATCACTAAGATGTGGCTGAAAGACGATCATTGTTGGAAGCTTAACATCCAAGGATACATATTGTATAGAAAGGACAGGCAGGTGAGCAGGGGTGGTGGGTGACTCTGTTGATAAAAAAATGAAATCAAATACTTAGAAAGAGATAACATAGGATCAGAAGATGGAGAATTCTTGTAGGTAGTGTTAATCAACTGCAAGTGTAAAAACACCCTGATGGGAATTACCTACAGGCCTCTGAACAGTGGCCAGAATGTGGGATATAAATTACAATGTGAGATAGAAAAGGCACGTAATAAGGGCAATGTTACAATAGTCATGGAAAACATGCGGTTAGACTGGGAAAATCAGGTAGGTGCTGGATCTCAAGAGAGGGAATTTATAGAAAGCGTATGAGATGGTTTTTAGAGCAGCATGTGTTAAGCCCACTGAGCAACAGACAATTCTGGATTGGATGTTGTGCAATTAAGCTGATTTTATTAGGGAAATTAAGGTAATGGAACCTTTAGGAGGCTATGATCATAACGTGATAGAATTCTCTCTGCAGTTTGACAGGGAGAAGATAAAGACAGAAGTATCAGTATTACAGTGGAGTAAAGGGAATGACAGAGGCATTAGAGAGGAGTTGTTCAAAGTTGATTGGTAGGGGACATTAGCAGGAATGACTACAGAACAGCAATGGCTGAAGTTTCTAGGGACAATTCAGAAGGCTCAGTATAGCTACATCCCAACATGAAGAAGTACTCTAAAGACAACATAAAAGCAAAGGGGAGGGCATATAATCGAGCAAAAATTTGTATTAAGTTAAAGGATTGGGAAGCTATACAAAAATCAATAGAAGGCAACTGAAAAGGCACAAGGAGAGAAAAGATAAAATATGAAGATAAGCAAGCCAATAATATAAAAAAAGATACCAAAAGATTTTTCAAGTGATAGTGCATATCCAACCACTGGAAAATGACACTGGAGAGGTAATAATTGAGGACAAGGAAATGGCAGATGAACTTAGGTATTTTGCGTCAGTTTTTACTGTGGAAGGAACTAGCAGTATGCCAGAATTTTGAGAGTATCAGGAAGGAGAAGTGAGTGCAGTTGCTATTACTAAGGAGAAGGTGCTTGGGAAGCTGAAAGATCTGAAAGTAGGTAAGTCACCTGGACCAAATAGATTACACCCAGGGTTCTGAAGGAGGTTGTTGAAGAGACTGTGGAAGCATAGTAATGATCTTTCAAGAATTACTATACTCTGGAATGGTCCTGAAGGACTGAAAAATTGTAAATGTCAATCCACTCTTTTAAAAAGGAGGAAAGCAGAAGAAACAAAATTATAGGCCAGTTAGCTTGACTTCAGTGGTTGGGAAGTGTTGGAGTCAATTATTAAGGATGTGGTTTTGGAGTACTTGGAGACACATTTTAAAATGGATAAAAGTCAGCATGGCTGACACATCCGTTGGAATTCTTTGAGGAATAACAGGCAGGACAGACAAAGGAGAGCTAGTGGATGTTATTTATTTGGATTTTCAGAAGACCTTGTACCATACACGAGGCTGCTTATCATAATAAAAGCCCCTGATTTTATAGGAAAGATAGTAACACGGATAGAAGATTAGCTGACTGGCAGGAGGCAAAGAGTGGGAATAAAGGGGACCTTTTATGGCTGGCTACCTGTGACTAACGGTATTCTGTAGATGTTGTTGTTGGGACTGTTTCTTTTCTAATCATTATTCATAGATTTCGATGATGAAATTGATGCCTTTTGGCCAACTTTAAGAACAATACAAAGATGGAGGATGATCAAGTAGTGTTGAGGAAGCAGGGAGTTTGCAGAAGGACTTAGACAGAATGGGAGAATAGGCAAAGAGTGGCAAACGGAATATAGTGTAGGAAAGTCCATAGTCATGCACTCTATCAGATTCCATCAGACTGAAAAGCTGGATTGCAACAAATTAGGTAAATATCTTTTATCATTATTATGTCAATGAGGCTGTGTCACATACATCAGGAACTTTGCTGATGCAGAAAAACTATTAGTTAAATCCTGAGATGAGCAGTTGAGAGTATAATACTTGGGTCCTACTTGTAATTGGCATCTACTATTTTCAAAATAAAATGATAATTCTGGCCTTTTAAGCAAAATGAATAAACTAGGTGAAGGGTACTTCAGAGTGCTGAAAACAAGGACAGAGGGTTTCAAAGTAGATATGTTTTTTTAACTAATTGAAGTTTGTACTTTCTCTCAAAATATCAAAATAGTAAATAAATGCAAATGGATTAGACAAAATGTATTGCATGAATTTATATCAATGCGTGAATTTATATTAATAAATGCAATTTACATTTTAATTGTATTATTAATGAAATAGGAAGTATCAGGAATATGCCTGAATAAATATATTGAATATAAATAGTTGATTTTCACTCCATAACACAATTCTTATCACTGGGTTGGTTCTACAAATATGGAAATATAAATGCATAATATCCCCTAATATTATTTCTTACTGTATACAAAACAACTAAGTTTTGTATGATTGCCATGATGACAGAGGCACGATGAAGACACTGGTAATATTTATTAATTATTATATTTGCTCTAAGGCAAGTGTATGTCTAAAATAATAGGTTGTAGAGGGAGACGTATCTAAAGTAAACTATTGACAGTTACTTTAAAAAATTCAGAAGGAACTTAAAGCTTCTTTATTTGACTAATCTATCTGATATTGATTTCATTGTAGCTAACATCATACTTCAATCATTTTGCCATTATTTTGCCACTGGCTATTGCAGTTAAGATCTTTACAAACATTAATGATAAATATTGTAGTGATTCACTAAGCCACTTAATTCTTACTGATACTTCAAATAAAATTTTAAGTAATTTCAATTTTACCACTTCGGAACTTGATATCAAAGGAAGTTGATACCATTTTAATGGTGTGTGTTTGGATTTCAAGCAAAGGACTCTTCACCTCTTAACTTTTGCCTCTCATTTATGATTTGGCTACTTTACTAATAATTTATGTTGAAAGTATGATCTTTCTTATAGCTTCCTTTCATTGCATAAGGTAATACAACGTAGACACATGGAAAAACAACGACTGAACTATTCTAATGAGCAATCTTTTGTAAGATCTTTTGTTTCCTTCTGATCTGCTCTACATCAAAGATGGTGTTGTTCAGTGACACAAAGATCAAATGAAGACAAAGTCAGCTAGAGTTGTGATCCTTCCACAAAACATGTGTCATTGGAGAATGAGACATGAATTATACAAATGTTTTAAAATGTCAGGCCAAAAATCGCACATACAATCGGACCAACAATGCAAGGGCTTAAATTTTAATCGATGCATTCTCACGGAAGTTCTCAACACACATCCATGTGTTTTAAGTTGAGAAGTCTATGCAATTTTAACTTAATTTTAAATGTTAATTTAGACATACAGTATGGTATCAGGCCTTTCCAGCCCAATGAGCCCATGCCTCCCAATTGCACCCATGTGACGAATTAACCTACTGACCCATGATGTCTTCGGAATGTGGGAGGAAACTGAAGCACCTGGAGGAAACCCACGTGGTTACAGGAAGAACATACAAACTCATTACGGACAGTAGTGGTTCACAACAAGCATTAAACTATCTAAAATGTGATACTTTGGAGCAGGAAAAAAAGAAATATGACTTATTTTATCTAAATGTTAATTGAGGGAATTTTTATGAACATGTATGATCCCCAGAAAGAACTACATAATGAATAACATGTTCTCTGCAAAGTTGAATCTGTGTTAGAATGAATGTAGAATTTGCTGGAGTGTGGTCAATATTGCAATACTGGAAAATGGCAGCATAATCTTTTAAACAATGATGCATGGATAACCAAATGATCTGTCATAGAACAATAGAGGACAGAAACACAAACACGAGGAAATCTGCAGATGCTGAAAATTCAAGCAACACACACACAAAATGCTGGTGGAACGCAGCAGGCCAGGCAGCATCAATAGGAAGAAGTACAGTCGACGTTTCAGGCCGAGACCCTTCATCAGGACAGAAACAGGTCCTTTGGCCCATGTAGTGTGTGACAAACTATTATTCTACCCAGTCCCACCGAACTGCACCCTTTCATACCCCTCTCCTCCATGTACCTAGCCAAATTTCTCTTAAATGTTGAAATCAAACTCACATCTACCAGTTCCACTGCCAGCTCGTTTCACACACTCTCACCACCCTCTAAGTGAAGAAGTTCCACCTCATGTTACCCTAAATCATTTCACCTTTCACACTTAACCAATTACCTCCAATTCTAGTCTCACCCCACCTCAGTGGGAAAAAAAGCCTGCTTACAATAAACCTAACAATATCCCTCATAAACAACAGGAATTCTGCAGATGCTGGAAATTCAAGCAACACACATCAAAGTTGCTGGTGAACGCAGCAGGCCAGGCAGCATCTCTAGGAAGAGGTACAGTCGATGTTTCAGGCCGAGACCCTTCGTCAGGACTTCGTTAGTCCTGACAAAGGGTCTCGGCCTGAAACGTCGACTGTACCTCTTCCTAGAGATGCTGCCTGGTCTGCTGCGTTCACCAGCAACTTTGATGTGTGTTGCTGATATTCTTCATAATTTTGTATACCGTTACCAAATTTCTCCTTCTCTCTTGGGAATGAAGTCCTAACCTGTTCAACATTTCCCTATAACTCAGGTTCTCAAATTCTGGCAACAACCTTGTCAATTTTATCACTGTATTCCATCTGCCATTTCTTTGCCCATTAGCAAGGCATTTGATAAGGCACCCTATGCAAGGTTTATTGAGAAAGTAAGCAGGCATGGGATCCAAGGGGATATTGCTTTGTGGATCCAGAACTGGCTTGCCCACAGAAGGCAAAGAGTGATTGTAGACAGGTCATATTCTGTATGGAGGCCAGTGACCAGTGGTGTGCCTCAGGGATCTGTTCTGGGTCCCCTTCTCTTCGTGATTTTTATAAATGACCTGGATGAGGAAATGCAGGGATGGGTTAGTAAGTTTGCTGATGACACAAAGGCTAGGGGTGTTGTGGATAGTGTGGAGGGCTGTCAGAGGTTACAACGGGACATTGATAGGATGCAAAACTGGGCTGAGAAGTGGCAGATGGAGTTCAACCCAGATAAGTGTGAGGTGGTTCATTTTGGTAGGTGAAATATGATGGCAGAATATAGCATTAATGGTAAGAGTCTTGGCAGTGTGGAGGATCAGAGGGATCTTGGGGTCTGAGTCCATAGGTCACTCAAAGCTGCTACGCAGGTTGACTCTGTGGTTAAGAAGGCATGCGGTGCATTAACCTTCATGAATTGTGGAATTGAGTTTAAGAGCCGAGAGGTAATGTTGCAGCTATATAGAACCCTGGTCAGACCCCACTTGGAGTACTGTGCTCAGTTCTGGTCACCTTGCTACAGGAAGGACATGGAAACCATAGAAAGGGTGCAGTGGAGATTTACAAGGATGTTTCCTGGATTGGGGAGCATGCCTTATGAGAATAAGTTGAGTGAACGTGGCCTTTTTTCCTTGGAGCGACGGAGGGTGAGAGGTGACTTGATAGAGGTGTACAAGATATTGAGAGGCATTGATCATGTGGATAGTCAGAGGCTTTTCCCCAGAGCTGAAATGGCTAGCATGAGAGGGCATAGTTTTAAGGTGCTTGGAAGTAGGTACAGAGGAGATATCAGGGGTAAGTTTTTTTACGCAGAGAGTGGTGAGTGTGTGGAATGGGCTGCTGGCAGCAGTGGTAAAGACAGAAACGATGGGGTCTTTTAAGAGACCCCTGGATGGCTACATGGAGCTTAGCAAAATAGAGGGCTCTGGGTAAAGCCTAGGTAGTTCTAAGGTAGGGACATGTTCGGCACAGCTTTGTGGGCCAAAGGGCCTGTATTGTGCTGTACATTTTCTATGTTTCTATGTTTCTATATTCTCCTAATCTGTCTAAGTCCTCCTATCACCTTGCTATTTCCTCAAAACTACTTGCCTCTCCACATTTTCTTATCAGCTGCAAAAGTTTCAACAAAGCCATCAATTCCATCATCCAAATCATTGACATAAAACTTAAGGAGATTCAGTCTCAACACAGACCCCTGTGGGACACCACTAGTCACTGACAGCCAACCAGAAAAGGCTCCATTTGTTCTCACTCTTGGCCTCCCACCAATCAGCCACTGCTTTATCCATGCTAGAATCCTTCCTGTAATACCATGAGCTCATAACTTGTTAAGCAGCCTCATGTGCTGCATCTTGTCCGAAAATCCAAGTACACAACATCAACTGATTCTCCTTTGTCTATCCTGCTTATTATTTTTTCAAAGAATTCCAACAGATTTGTCAGGCAAATGATGACTGTGGCCTATTTTATCATGTGCCTCCAAGTATCCTGAGATCTCACCCTTAATAATCGACTCCAACATCTTCCCAACCACTCAGGTCAGACTACATAACTGGCTTACATCAGCCTCTCTCCCTTCTTGAAGAGTGGAGTGATATTTGCAATTTTCCAGTCTTCCGGAACCATTCCAAAATCTAATGATTCTTCAATGATCATTACTAATGCCTTCATGATCTCTTCAGCCACCTCCTTCCCAACTCTTTCAGATCTTTCATTTTCCTAAGAACCTTCTCTCTAGTTATGGTAACTTCACACACTTTATGCTCCCTGACACCTGGAATTTCCACCATACTGCTAGTGTCTTCCAAGTGAAGACTGGCGCAAAATATTTATTTAGTTCTTCCACCATTTTCCTTGTTCCCCATAACGACCACTCCAGTATCATTTCCCAGCAGTCCGATATCCACCCTCATCTCTCTTTTACACTTTATGCATCTCTTCAGTATTATTGGCTAGCTTACTTTTGTATTCCACCATTACCTTCTTAATGATTTTTTAGTTGCCTTCTGTTGGTATTCGAAATCTTCCCAATCCTCTAACTTCCCACTAATCTTTGCTCTATTATATGCTCTCTCTTTGACTTTTATGTTAACTTTGACTTCCCTTGTTAGTCATGCTTGTGTTATCTTACCTTTAGAATACTTCTTTCCCTTTGGGATGCATATATCCTGTACCTTCTGAATTGCTCCCAGAAGTTCCAGTCATTGCTGCTCTGCCATTATCACTGCCAGTGTTCTCTTTAAATCAATTTTGGCCAACTCCTCTCTCATGCCTCTGTAATTCCCTTTACTCCACTGTAATTCTGATACATCTGACAACTCCTTCTCAAATTTCAGGGTGAATTCGATCATATTATGATCACTTGCCCATAAGGGTTACTTTACCTTAAGCTCTCTAATCAATTCTGTTACATAGCTCAACATCTAATCCAGAATAACTGATCCTCTGGTGGGCTCAACCACAAGCTGCTCTAAAAAGCCATCTCGTAGGCACTCTAGAAATTCCTCTTTCTGTAATCCAGCACCAACTTGATTTTCCCAGTTTAACTGCATATTGAAGTCCCCCATGACAAATGTACCATTGCCCTTTTAGCATGCATTTTCTATCTCCCGTCGTAATTTGTAGGCCACATCCTTACTACAGTTTGGTGGTCTATCTACAACTCTCATCAAGGACTTTTTACCCTTGCAGTTCCTTAGCTCGATCCACAATGATTCAACACCTTTGGGCCCTATGTCTCCTCCTCTTTCTAATGATTTAACTTCATTTTTACCAACATAGCCACACCACCCCCTCTGCATTCCTGCCTATCCTTCTGATTCAATGTATGTCCTTGGACATTAAGCTCCCAGCTATAATCTTTCAGCCATGATTCAGTAATGCCTATAACATCATACCTGCCAATCTGCAACTATGCTGCAATTTCACCTACCTTATTCTGTATACTGTGCGCATTCAAATAAAACACTTCTAGTCCTGTATTCACCCTTTTCAAAACCAGTAGGTATAGGTTTTGGTCAAACAAGGTAACTATTAGATTTATACTGAGTAATTGGAATTGTCAGTCAACAAACTATATCGTTGAATTCAGAAATTTAATACTTGTCTATTATTAGTTCTTTCTATTATTAATGGAAGGTAATGTTGGATAATCTGGCAAAATGAGTTTGACTCTGGGGATGAACAAAGGGAATAAATAAGTTGAAAGAAAACTTATTTCCTTAGATTATGGAAGTCTATACCAATAATGAGGTACCTCTAGATTTTATTTGGAGCAATGTTTGGCAGCTCTGTAGTCTTCTGAATGAGGTAAGATCGCAGGAAAAAAACTGTAAAATGTCAAGTCAAAATGAGAAATGGATTGCCAGATCTATTTCAAAAGACTGCACATGTAATTGGAATCCTGGGGAAATATCCAACTAACTAGGTCACCAGATTCTTTAGGGGTACACAGGTATCCATCTCATTCAGCAATGCCCATTACCTACTCAGCCTCACCTTTATCAGTGAGCTTAGAAGTAAAGATGGAAAATACATGGTTTGCAGAAATCTGTTGATGCAAAACAGATCGTGACACCCTACTAGCCTAAACAAAAACAGAAAATGCTGGAAACATTCAGTAGGTCAAGTAGCATCAGTGATGAAAGATGCAGAATTGACATTTCTTCAGAACTAACAAAGTTAAAAAAATAAATGTGCTGCATTGTGCTGCAGAGAGGTGAGTGATCATAGGGAATGTTTTTCAATTGACTACAGACCAAAGCTGTCAAGGTAAAATGGTAGTGGGAGACAAAAAAAAAGAAACAACTACATGGACTAGCTGCACATTCCACACAGCAGCACTGGAGGTCAGGACTGAACCTGGACTCTGGTACTATGAGGCTATGCCACTGTGCTTTTGACAGTTTCTATGTTTAGAATTTCCAGCATCAGCAATTATTTTTCTCCAATTTAACAACAGCTTATTTGGGCAAAAAGAAGTAAATATCTTGACTATACCTCTTCCCACCCTGTTTCCTTTAAAAGTGCCATTCCCTTTTCTCAGTTCCTTCACCTCCACCGCATTTGTTCCCAGGATGTAGCTTTTTTTTCCCGGTCCATCAGAGATGCCCTCCTTCTTCAAAGAGCAGGGTTTCCCTTCCTCCACCATGGATGCTACCCTCACACGCATTGCCCCCATTTCCCGAACATCCATGCTCACCCCATCTTCCCACTGCCTTAACAGTGAGAGAGTTCCTCTTGTCCTTACCTACTACCTCCTGAAACTCCACATCCAACACATAATCCTCCACAGCTTCTGCCACCTCCAAAGGGAATCTACCACCAAACATATCTTTACGTCTCCACTCTCTCTGCGGGGATCACTGCCTCCGTGAATCCCTTGTCCATTCGTCCCTTCCCACCATCTCCCTCCTGGCACTTATTCCTTCAAGTGGTCAAAGTGCTACACCTGCCCATTCACCTCTTCCCTCACCTCCATTCAGGACCCCAAATAGTGCCTCCAACTGAGGCAACACTTCACCTGTGAATTTGCTGAGGACATTTACTGTGTCCAGCACTCCCGATGTGGCCTTCTCTACATTGGTGAAACCTGTCGTAAAATAGGGGTCTGCTTCATTGTGCACCTCCACTCCATCCACCCAAAGCAAAATTTACCAGGGGCCAAACATTTTAATTCCAATTCCCATTCCCTGTCTAACATGTCATTCCATGGCCTCCTCTTTTCAAAAAATGAGGCAACCCTCAGGGTGGAGGAGTAACACCTTATATTCCACTTGGGTAGCCTCCAATCAGAATATCAATTTCTCCTTCCAGTAATGGAAAATCCCTCCGCCTTCCCTCTTATATTCCCCACTCTGACCTCTTACCTCTTCTCACCTGTCTATCACCTTCTCCCTCTCGTTCTCCTATGGTCCAGTCTCCTCTCCTAACAGATTCCTTTCTCTCCAGCCCTTTATCTTTCCTGCCCACCTGGCTTCATTTATCACCTCCTAGCCATCTTCTTATCTCTGCCCCAGCTTTTTTATTCTGCCATCTTCCTCTATCCTTTCCAGTCCTGAAGAAGGGTCTCAGCCTGAAACGTTGATTATTTATTTATTTCTATAGATGCTGCCTGACCTACTGAGTCCCTCCAACAGTGGGTGTGTTGCAAAAAAAAGTAAATCTGCCTGCCACGTAAATGTCACCTATTAGATGACAGAGGTAAACTTGGAATTGTAACTAAAGCTTTGAGGTTACTTACTGAACTCAAAGGGGATTATTTCTTAAAAAGGATCCACTTAATGAAGCTGCATTTGATATTTGTTGCTTTAATTCTTTATTGCCAATATTTTTGCTAACTACTGAACTGAAAAAGGAATGGCAACAGTGATGGTTGTTAGGAAAATGAATGGTCCTTGGAAAGTGAAGACTCACAGTGAACAATTGAGACAAGTTGCACTTGAGCATCAACAGGAGCAGAATTGAAGCTGAAAAGATTCCCTAAGAAATAAGGAATAAGAATTCATGGTTAATCACAAACTAGAAGCTTCTCTGCAAGGTGACTTCTATTTTTTATGCAGTGATACTCAGGTTGAAGCTTAACTATTTAATTTCATGTCAAAGACTTTAAAGTTTGTCGGTTGTTACTATAGCAAAAACTTTCAAATCCGACATGACATAATGTTGTGAAATTGATTCAGGATACCATCACACATAGTAGAAATGAGATCCTTCACACACTTTTAATCAATATGAATAACTTGATCAATTTTCTTTCATGATTAATAACATTAGAATGTGGTGTTGGGCACCAGGAAAACCAAACAAATACTGAATCATCACAAGCTGTCATTTGTTGGTAAGGCAGCAGGGTTTAAACAAAACTTGGAGCCTTTTGGAAATTTTTGGCAGGCTATAATCATAATGATCTATTATGGGTCAGTCAGCAAAGGCTGATTTTAAAAAATGTCAAATGTAAGTGGTGTGGTTATTGTAGGAGGAGCCATTGTAGGAATGGACAGTGTTATAGTGATCAGGCTTTGGCTCAATAGGCTTAGGCAAGCACAGGCAGAGGTTCTAAGTTTTTTTCTCTCTTTTGTCTATTAGTACATAGCTGGTGCACTAAAACTGACTTCAGAGTTAGTGGTATGCTCTTTGTGTGAAATGTGGGAACTCTGTATCTCCAGACCCCCTGATAACTACATTTGCACCTGGTGTACCAAGCAGCAGCTTCTTGGAGACCATGTTAAGGAACTGAAGCTGCAGCTCGATGACCTTGGGCTCAAGTGGGAGACTGAAGAGGAGACAAGAGTTATGGGGAGGTTGTGTCACAACCATGGGTTCAGCAGTGCAAATACGGCAATTGCGCTTGTGAATTTGCATGTCTCAGCTAATTATTATTTAACTGTGATAGTATTTAACTTCATACTTGTCATTGTAGTGCTTGTCAAGACTTGGACAGAGCACAGCAACGCTTCACTGCCTGTTTGCTTTCGGCCTTCCCTGAGAAATTGGTCTTTCGAGTCAATTGACTCTGAAGACTAGCAGTATTCGTTTAATGTTTAGATTTTCTTTTTGGCCGCGGTGGAAGAGTTTTTAGAATTTTAGTTAATGGCTCTATTTGGCCTAGCATTTATTGTTTATTTTCCCTTTAACTCTTTTCACATTAAAGTTTGTGAACTATCGACCTGCTCCAGAGTCTCTCACTCCGCACTTGGGCTATATCTGAACCTGGTAACAGCAAGTCTCGACCACACAACGATGGACCCAGCAGAGAGAGTGCAGCTGATCTTGGCTGTGAGATTCATTGGTCAGGTAGGAGACAAGCTACAGGCAATGGAATCTGTTCTCAATGAAGTTACTGAGGCAATGAGGCAGATAACTTTGTGCCGACAAGCCTAGTCTCACTTGGAGGAACAGGTACCATCTCTAGCCACAACTGTTCAACAGCTCACCACAGACAATCGGACTCCGGTGTCTGTGATTTCTGCACTCACGGTCGCTGTCCATGAACTTACTATGAACAGCCAGCATCAGCTGACAGCCATTAACATTCTCGCCAACTCAATTCAGCAGTTTCAGGCCACCCCAGTCCCACTCCCAGCATCTTGCAGCTCCTCCTTTTCTGCTGCCCCGACAATCTCCGCTACTAATGCTCCCGCTCTCACACCTGGACCAGAGCCGACTCCCACGACTGTACAGGAATCGAGTATTCCACCACCAGGCAGATATCCTGGTGATCCCAATGGTTGCAGGAATTTTATTACCCAATGCGAGCTGACATTCCAAGCCCAATCTGGTCATTTTGGTGATGACGCATGAAAATTGGCGTACATGGTCAATCTTCTTGATGGACCTCCACTCAGCTTATTCAACGCTCTACGAGAGCAAGAATACCCCGCAGCCCAGTTGTTTTGACATTTCATGGCAGAGTTAAGGAGGGTTTTTGATCTTCCAGTACGGGGTCAAGAAGCTGCCCACCGATTCTTGGACCTGCGCCAAGGCAGAGGAATGGAGAGAGTCTATGCAGTGAAATTCCATAAGCTTGCAGTAGAGACGGGATGGAATGAGAGATCTCTCTTCACTGGCTTCCAGCATGGACTGAACGCAGGGGTCCAGCATGAGATTGCTTTCCAGGATGAGGAGGATAGTCTGGATGACCTGATTAATCTGGCTATTCGAGTTGATGACCAGGTAACTGAGTGGCGCAGGGAAAGAATGTTTCAAACTTCCTACACACCACCTGATCACCGTCCTTCATCGCCCTCTCCCCCTCCCTCACCTGACCACCGTCTTTCCTCACCCTCTCCCCCTCCCTCACTACCCAGCACCCAGACCACAGAGCTTCAAAAACTAACAGAAGGCAAATAAAAAAGCCAAAAGGAGTGAAAAGATGAAATATGAAGGTAAGCTAGTTAATAAGATTGAAGAATAGACCCAGTGTTTTTCAGATATATGAAGAGTACATGAGAGGTAAGAGTGGATACTGGACCACTGGAAAATGATGCTGGAGAGGGAGTAATGGAGGGCAAACATGGCAAACAAACTCAATAAGTATTTTGTATCAGTCTTCACTGTGGAAGACATTAGCAGTAAGTCAGAAATTTGAGAGTGCCAGGGGACAGGAGTGTAGCTGTTATTACTAAGGAGAAGGTCCTTGGGAAGCTGGAAGATCTGAAGGTAGATGTGTCACCCAGATGAGATGAACTATACCTCAGGGTCCTGAAAGAGGTAGTTAAGAGATTTTGAGGCATTCATAGTGATCTTTTAAGAATCACTGGATTCTGGAATGGTTCCAGCAGACTGCAAAAATGGCAAATGTCACTCCTCTCTTTAAGAAAGGAAGGAAGCAGAAGAAGGGAAATTATAGGCCAGTTAGCCTGACCTCAGTGGTTGGGAAGAAGTAGGAGAGGAGTGCATTTTTAAGGATGAGGTTTCATGGTACTTAGAGACACATAATGACGTAGGCCAAAGTCAGCACAGTTTCTGTAAGGGGAAATCTTGTCTGATAAAACTGTTGGAATTTTTTGTGGAAATAACAGGCAAGATAGATGAAGGAGAGCAAGTGGATGTGGTTGATAAAACCCCATGGTTTACAGGAAAGCTACGAGCATGGATAGAAGAAAGGCTGACTAACAGGAGGCAAAGAGTGGGAATAAAGATGGCCTTTTATGGTTGGCCACCAGTGACTAGTGATGTTCCGCAGGGCTGATGAAGGATCTCGGCCTGAAATATCAATTGTTTACTCTTTTCCATAGATGCTACCTGGCCTGCTGAGTTCTTCCAGCATTTTGTGTATGTTGCTTAGGAGTCCTTGCACAAGAATTCCTGAAGTTTACCTTGCAATTTACCTTGCAGTGGCAAGGAAGTTATATGCAATATAAGATTTATTTTGCGAGGACTTGAATACAATACCAAGGATGTAATGTTGAATCTTTATAAGGCATTGGCCAGATTGCACTTGGAGTATAGTGAGCAGTTTTGGGGCCCCGTATCTAAGGAAGATGTACTGGCAATGGAGAGGGTCCAGAGGAAGTTCACAAGAATGACCCTGGGAATGAAAGGGTTAATATTTGAGGGAGCTTTTGATGGTTCAGTGCCTGTACTCATTGGAGTTTAGAAGAAACATGGGTGACCTCATTGAAACCAATCAAATATTGAAAGGGTTAGATAGAGTGGATGTGGAGAGGATGTTTCCTACAGTGGGTGAATCTAGGACCAGAGGACACAGCCTCAGGATAGAGGGATGCTCATTTAGGACTGGAATGAGGAGGATGAGGGTAGTGAATCTGTGGAATTTATTGCCACAGACAGATGTGGAGGCCAAGTCATTGGGTATGTTCAAGGTGGAGTTTGATAGGTTCTTGATTAGTCAGGGTGACAAAGGTTAATGGGAGAAGACAAGAAAATGGGTTGAAAGGTTTAATAAATCAGCCATAATGCAACCACAGAACCATAGAACACTACAGCACAGAAAACAGGCCAATCGGCCCTTCTAGTCTGTGCCGAAACTTTATCCCGCTAGTCCCATTGACCTGCACCCAGTCCATAACCCTCCACGCCTTTCCCATCCATGTATCTATCCAATTTTTTCTTAAAACTTAGGAGTGAGCCCGCATTTACCACGTCAGATGGCAGCTTGTTCCACACTCCCACCACTCTCTGAGTGAAGAAGTTCCCCCTAATGTTCCCCCTAAACCTTTTCCCTTTCACCCTAAAGCCATGTCCTCTTGTATTTATCTCTCCTAATCTAAGTGGAAGAGCCTACTTGTATTTACTCTGTCTATACCCCTCATAATTTTGTAAACCTCTATCAAATCTTCCCTCATTCTTCTATGCTCCAAGGAATAAAGTCCTAATCTGTTCAATCTTTCCCTGTAACTCAACTCCTGAAGACCCGGCAACATCCTAGTAAATTTTCTTTGCACACTTTCAATCTTACTGATATCCTTCCTCTAGGTAGGTGACCAGAAATGCACATAATACTCCAAATTTGGCCTCACCAATGTCTTATACAACCTCACCATAACATCCCAACTCCTATACTCAATACTTTGATTTATGAAAGCCAGGAATGCCAGCCTTCTTTACAACCCTGTCTATCTGTGTCGCCACTTTCAGGGAATTATGTATCTGAAATCCCAGATCTCTTTGTTCCTCCGCACTCCTCAGTGCCCTACCATTTACTGTGTATATCCTACCTTGATTTGTCCTTCCAAAATGCAACACCTCACACTTATCTGCATTAAATTCCATCTGCCATTTTCTGGCCCATTTTTCCAGTTGGTCCGAATCCCTCTGCAAGCTTTGAAAGCCTTCCTTGCTGTCCACAACGCCTCCAAACTTAGTGTCATCAGCAAACTTGCGGATCCAATTTACCACATTATCATCTAGATCATTGATATAGACAACAAACAACAATGGTCCCAGCACGGATCCCTGAGGCACACCACTAGTCACAGGCCTCCAGTCTGAGAAGCAATCATCCACTACCACTCTCTGTCTTCTCCCACACAGCCAATTTCGAAACCAGTTTACAACCTCTCCATGGATACCTAGTGTCTGAACCTTCTGAACTAACCTCCCATGTGGGACCTTGTCAAAGGCTTTCCATATAGACAACATCCACAGCCTTTCCTTCATCTACTTTCTTGGTAACCTCCTCGAAAAACTCTACAAGATTCGTTAAACACAATCTACCACACACAAAGCCATGATGACTATCCTTAATCAGTCCTTGGCTGTCCAAATACTTGTATATCCGATCTCTCAGAACACCTTCCAATAATTTCCCTACTACTGATGTCAGGCTCACCAGCCTGTAATTACCTCGTTTACTTTTAGAGCCTTTTTCAAACAACGGAACAACATGAGCTACCCTCCAATCCTCCGGCACTGCGCCCGTGGCTAAGGACATTTTAAATATTTGTGCCAGGGCCCCTGCAATTTCTACACTATTCTCTCTCTCCAGGTCCGAGGATATATCATGTCAGGCCTGGGGGATTTATCTACATTTATTCGTTGTAAGGCAGCAAGCACCTCCTCCTCTTTAATCTCTATTTGTTCCATGACACTACTGCTTGTTTCCCTTCCTTCCATATACACTCTGCCAGTTTCCTGTGTAAATACTGATGAAAAAAAATCGTTTAAGATCTCCCCCATCTCGTGAGGCTCCACACACAGACGAACATTCTGATCTTCTAGGGGACCAATTTTGTCCCTTGCTATCCTTTTACTCTTAATATACTTGTACAAACCCTTCCGGTTTACCTTCACACTATCTGCCAAAGCAACCTCATGACTTCTTTTTGTCTTCCTGATTTCCTTCTTTAGTATTTTCTTACATTTTCTATACTCTTCAAGTACCTCATTTGTTCCTTGTTGCCTATACTTGCTATACACCTCTCTCTTTTTCTTAACCAGATCGCCAATATCCCTTGAAAACCAAGGTTCCCCATGACTGTGACTTTGTGTTTAATCCTGGATGGGTTGTCAGGGAGGGGTAGCACCTCTGGTGGGGTAACATGTCGCGTCCTTTTCAAGGCGGTTAGTCCACCTTTGGTCCCCATCCGGCACTCAGCTCTCACCTGTGGCTCCCCGTAGCTGTTTGCACGCGACAGCGGCCACACCCCGGGCAACGGCTTCGACAAGCCGGCTAAACCAGGTGAGGGTCTCAAACCCTCGGTGAGATAGGGAGTTGTCTATCCCAGCATGTGAAGACAGACTCCAGCGGATTGAGTGGACGAGACCAATGGAAGGTCCAACGGTCAAGAAGGCGGTCTCTGCAAGCGTCGTGGAACGTGTAGAGCAGGACAAGACACAGAAGACGTCCTGGTCATCCACTGCGCCTAGTCCCATCTCCAGCCGTCTCGACTCTGTCTTGCCACTGCATCCAGATGGGAATTGGGAAGAGAGGGTGAGGTGACGCTGCCCAACTCTCCCTCACTTAAATCCAAGTCACGCGCTAGTCTCGACACCATCAATAATGGTGTCGAGGTCCTCATCAACGTACGATGGACGAACAACAACAATCCTAGCAGGAACATGCAAACTCTGCACTCTCAAAATTATGCCTTTGAAGGCCTTCCACTTACTGAGCACATCCTTGCCAGAAAACAACTTATCCCAATCCATTCTTCCTGGATACTTTCTCATCTCCAAAAAATTGGCCCTTCTTCAATTTAGAACCTCAACTCGAGGACCAGACTTATCCTTATCCATAATTAACTTGAATCTAATGACGTTATGGTCACTGGACCCAAAATGTTTGCCAACACATACTTCTGTTATCTGACCTGCCTGGTTCCCTAATAGGAGATCAAGTACTGCATCCTCTCTTGTTGATACCTCTATATATTGATTTTAAAAACTTTCCTGAAGACATTTGACGAACTCCAAGCCATCTTGCCCTTTCACATTGTGTGAGTCCCAGTCAATACGTGGAAAGTTAAAATCCCCTACAATTACAATTTTGTTTCTTACATTGGTCTGCTATCTCTCTACAGATTTGCTCCTCCAATTCTCTCTATTTGGCGGTATATAAAACAACTCTATTAGTGTGGTCACACTTTTCCCGTTCCTCAGCTCCACCCATATGGACTCTGTAGACAAGCCCTCCGGGCTGTCCTGCCTCTGCACAGCTGTGTGTGTTGCTTGAAATTCCAGCATCTGCAGATTTCCTCGTGTTTACGCACAGCTGTGATATTTTCCTTGACTAGTAATGCCTCCTCCCCCTTTCATCCCTCTCCCTCTGTCCCGTCTGAAACAACGGAACCTCGGAACACTAAGCTGCCAGTCCTGCCTCTCCTGCAACCAAGTCTCACTAATAGCAATAATGTCGTAATCCCACATGCCAATCCATGCCCTAAACTCACCTGCTTTACCTACAATACTCCTTGCATTGAAATAGATGCACCTGAGAACATTTCTATCACATACAAACCTTTAATTTCTATCTGTACATGCAGTCCTCGCATGACCTTTATCCTCCTCCACCTCACTATCTGCTCTAACACTCTGGTTCCCCTCCCCCTGCAAATCTAGTTTAAACCCCCAGAGCAGCACTAGCAAACTTACCCGTGAGGATGTTAGTCCCCCTCCAGTTCAGGAATGGTGGAGCAGATTCAATGGGCCAAATAGTCCAATTATGCCTGGGTCTTATGCTGTTACGGAATTGAGTTTCGATCTCTAAGTTCAATATTTTTCTGTATTTTAAGCTCCTTCTCTGTTCATGTTTTATAAACTTGCATGGAAGTGAGAAGAATAGTTTGTAGGTATTCTTTACATTTTCTTTTGCCCATCCCTAAAACGTTCTTCTTTGATTAAGAAAGTAGGATTGCTGACAGCCATTTTACAGAAAGTCATCAATCACAAAGATATAGTTGAGAATGACATTTAATGTCTGAAATCACAGCTTAGACTTCATCAGAATACTATGACAATGAAAGAAATGTGGTTATCCAGCTGCTTATGGGAAGTCAGTATTTTACAGTCAAATTGCCATTTCCATTTTTTTTCCTTGGGAAGAAAACTAAAATATAGATTGTGAAATACTGATTGGTATTGGCTTATCATTTTCACGTGTACCAAGATAAAATGAAAGCATGTCTGCCTGCTGTATGTGGTGGCACAGTAGCGGTTAGCACAAAACTTTACAGCAGCAATTGTACGATTGGGGTTCAATTCCCTCCAGTGTTTGTAAGGAGTTTCTGCTTTCTTTCTGTGACCACATGGGTTTCCTCCAGCGCTCCAGTTTCCTCACATATTCGAAAGAAATATGAGTTAGTATTAGTAAGTTGTGGGAATGTCCCCTCCACCCGCTACATCTCATTGCCCTGACTGGCCCAGACATCAAACACCACAATTCCTGATTGAGAGCCTGAACTCTACCATCACTCAGGCTTCACAAAATAACTTCTAGCTGGCTGAAGCCCCACACCTTCAGAATCTCAGTGTTCGAACCAATCCAACCCACCTGAACCCTTCAGGCAGTGCAGTTTGTCTAGGAAAACATGACTATTCTTCAGTTTGAGAACTGCAGAAGTTTGGCATGACCGCTGGAGGAACAGTCACTGCCACACCTAGCAATGATGATAAGACTTTAATGGTGCATTAATTTCCTTCATATTTGGATTATCTTACCAGGTACATCAAAGGAAACCTTGAACTTGGTATTAGAAGTTTGCCAGTGCCATTTCCTAGGCCAACTATTTTTAGCTGCTTCAATTATTTTCCTTCCATAATAAGGTTAGAAGTTGGGATGGTCACTCCAATTCGCAACTCCTCAGAAAATGGATTAGGTCAAACTTGTGTGTAGCAAAACCTAGATAAATTGGAGGCACTGGCCAATATGTTCCAAGTATGATTCATGCTATGGAAGTTGCCAGATGAAGTCTAAATGCCTTTGATATTTGGTAGTATCACTATTGTAAACATTCTGGACATTACCTTGGACAGGAAGCTCATGTAAACCAGGCGTGCAAGTATTATGTATCTGCAAGTGGAGATCAAAAATAGAATACTTTGTGATGAGTCCGAATATCCCAAACCTTTTCCACCACAAGACCGGGGCATGGCAGAACAGGTTTACTTGCTTGGATGGGCGTAGCTTCTGGCAATCAAAATGCTTAATACATCTAGGACAAAACAGCTCACAAAAATAATACTACATCCCCCACTAGGCAAGGAAGTTGTGGGGGAAAAATGAAATCTTAGCCACAATATGAATTCAATGAATTAATGATTTCTGAAAATAAAATGAATAAGATCTGTTTTTTCCTAAGATATGCAGTCACTAACTCTGTGTATTTGTGCATGGGCAAGCAATGTCAACATTCACCCCCAGCCTGACATTTCCCTGCAGTGAAGCCTCAATTGCACTCAGTTGGGAAACTCGACTTCGAGTCAAACACATTCTATTTCAAACTCTGTCATAGGAAAATACTATTGAGGGGACAGAGGAAAAGATTCAAGTATGTTCTCAAAGCCAATTTGAAATATGCAAGATCCCCAGTGACTCCTGCATATCCCTGGCCCAAGGCTATTTAAAACTGAGAAAGAGAATTTGAGAGATGCAGCAAAAACACATGAATGCCCAGCACTGTCAGCAGAAGGCGACACCATTTCATAAACTAACTACTTGTTCATCTCATCTAGTACCTCTTGCCCCATATGGTACATATGCCCCATCTCTGGTAGAATAATTACACCAAAACCCACAGAAGTGAAGTGGAGCCCAAGAAAACTATTCTTTTCATTGATTCATTTCCATAAATATAAAGCTTTGAGCATATTTCTAACACCTTACAGATGCAATGGACAATATTTATACCCTGTGCACTTGCAAGCCATATAGTATTAACAAAATATGCAATTATATAGTTATATGGAGTCATAAATTTTGTCGAAGTGAAAAGCTACACTCACATCATCACACTAATGGTTTTACAGTGAAGGATATGGAGGAAATTCTAGGTAATGAAATGTGAATATTTTCTCTCTGTTGTTCTTTATTTATGTTGCCTTGTCTCTGAATTCATCTCCAAATCTTTGAACAATATCAGTCTGCCTCAGATTTTCATATTTCAATCTGATTTATAGATTGGAGATGAATTCAGAAGCCTAAAATTATGCATGGATTGTGTAAGTATAATGGGCACAGTTCCCAACTTCAGCAGTTGTGCAGCCAGTCTGATTTTTCTATCGTTTAAATCAATTGAGCAAGTTGTACACAGGGCAGTGAAGTCACTCTGTTCCATTTATCACTCCCAGCAAATTTGAAGATTCTAATTTATGTGTTTATGTGTCATGACTACCAGAGACATGGCTAATGTTTGTGATAAATTACCACATTTTGCTTTGACAGTGTGGCTGCTGATAAACATTTTCAATGGTGTATATGTAAAGGTTTCAAAAACCTTCTGAAAACTGTAAGTGATTCTTGCATTTATTTTGTGAATAAAGAATATTTTATTTCTAAATTTATGGGATAGAATACCAAAGCTATGAAGTTATTCTATATCCTGGCATTTTTTCCTGATAGGTCTTAGCTGAAACATTCTGTTCAAATATAGGGAAAACATTTTAGAAGGATTGTGAAGGTGTATTAGAGTTCAACTCTCTCTTGTTCCTGCCTAATATTTGTGCAATTTGCCCTGCCCCTGTTTCCTAAATATTCTCCCACTGAAAGTTCAGTCACCTGGCCAAGCTCAGATCCCAATACTAGGATCCTCCTCGAGTTGAACCATCTACATACTTGCTTAAGAAACCCTCTTGATTCATCTAACAGATTCTGTCCCATCTAAAGGCATTGCACTAAGGAAGTTCCAGTCTATATTAGGAATGCTGAAATCACTCATGAGAACAGTTCAGTGTTTTTTTTCCCCGAACCTTTCCCTTATCTACCTGCATACGTGTTCCTCAGTGTTTCAGTGGCTACTGGGGGATCTGTAGTCAGATATCATCAGAGTGGTTGGATCTTTGTTATTTTTTTGTGTCCTACCCATTGAGACACAGCGGATGAGCGCTCCAATATGTCCCCACTGAGTGATGCTGTCCCTAATTAATAATGCAACTCCCTCTATATTTTCTAAAACATTGAAACTAGTGAAAAATTATAAAACTATTTTATACAGTGGGTTTTGATCTGAATTGCACCATCGAAAGGATGAGAGAAGTAGTTTAAGTAATATCAAAGGAAAAAAAAATTAAAAAAGAACTGAAGGTGAAAACTATCAGAACCGTGAGAAAAGACTAGGTGAATGGAATTGATTACATACGCCAAATAAAGTGTCAACTAAGATATTATTATAACTCTATGATTCAATAAATTCTTTAATTTAACTATTCATGTGTAGACTTTCAGAGATTTGTCTACCATTATTACTCTTTGTTACTTTGTCTTCCAAATGCCTTCAACAACATGGACCTGTTAAATTATTAGAATCTAATTAATTGCACCTTTCAACCTCCAATCTGTGCATTGTGCATTATAGTATCCACAATTAAAAATGGCAATACAGTGAATCTCTATTTAGAAGGAAAAGTCATTTAGGTATTGTGAACCCACACTAAATTCAAAATTCCCAACTGAAAGTCATCTTAATTACTGGCACTAAATGCACAATTGGCAGCAGGTTTATTTAGTATGTCATTTCTTTGCAGGGTACAATAAGCAGTCATGCTATATTTTGACCTAACTGGCTTGAAATAAATTTCTATGTCAAATAAATAGAATGGCATAGCTTATGTAGTAAATCGTAATCTGGTTAATTACCACTTTAAGGATGATATTTTTGAATCACAAATGAAATGTATATCACAATATCTTGCCTCTAAATTTATACAAGCCATAATCCTGTCTTGCTGATTTTGTTAAAGTTAACAGTACCAGTGAATGAGTGCCACTTTGCCATAGGCACAGGTGAATATTGCACCACAAATGAATCTCGGGAACCCAGGAGGCACCCACTGCCAGAAATTCGGTTGTTTGCTGTTAGTTTTGGTATGAGGACTGTTTACTCTTAATATCTTCACAGAAAAACAAAATAACTTTGTACAACTGCTTAAAAATTGATTATAACATCTTCCCAGAGATTATTTCCCGCTCCAAATCTTTTGATTTCCAAATAAACATAATAATGTGAAACAATCTGGATGGAGAATCCCATTCTCTTTGCAAAAGTTATGGCTCACACTATTCCACCAAACAAGGACACTTCAATAAATGGTGTGTGGAAGACTCAAAAGCAACTCCAGCAGACTCTCTAATATAAATTTGGAGCTTTTGGAGATATAATTATGCAATCAGATTGCTAATTTCTACTGCAAGTAACTAATCAAAATGGCTAATCCTGCATTGCTGCATGAATGTTGAAGTAGTACTGTTGTTTGAGCAATTTTATGTTTTTGACCTTTCACTTGGTTTATATTTAATTGAAAAATTGTTCACACTTCAAAAGAAATTTTGATATTCATGGCAGCACATTTTCAAACTAGTTACAAAGGTACCTGTTTTACATTTTCCAGCATAAACAAGAAATGAAATCCTTAGGGGAACACATCAGAAAAGTGGTTGAAGCATTTCAGTGATTCTTTTTCATGTAGAAAAGCCCTTGAAGACTAAAATTGGAATATGCTTATTATATTCACACACTGCTTTACACAATACCTTCAATCTTGACTGAAGTAAATTTAAAACGAATTGACTGAACAATGTCACATCCATCTAACCATCTCTTCATTTCTGGCTGAAAGTAAATTGTTTAGATCTGAACTTATAATTTGAAAAATACATAGTTAACAAGGAGGATCTAGATAAAAAAGATAAGTGAATAGCAAATATTCATCATTAATAATTGACTGAATTTACTGAAAACTCCTTTCCATTGGCAATTTTAATCAGCAATTAGGATAACAATCTGAGCCATTCTGAATACTCTCACAGCTTTCTAGTCATTAACTAGCCAGCATAAGGGAAAAATACATATTTTGATTTTAGTGTCAAAAGCTAGAGTATTGGATCAATTACAGAAAATAAACTGAATATTCATAAATTATCATACTGCTGCAATTTAGTCAGAATTCTAAACAATATTACAAGACAAAAATGTCTTGATAAATTATTCCTGAAACCTGACATTTAGAATATGACTGTTATAAATAACAAAACAAGTAATTTTAACTTTTAACATATGATGGAAGTGAAACATAATCTTTGTCAGATTTATGATGTCGGCCTTGAAATTCCAACACACTCTAATGGATGTGCTGAAATTTCTAAGGGTAGTAAATCTCTAGAGCTGTCTGCCCCCAGGGTGACGGAGACCAGATCATTCAATATATTTCAGGTGGAGATACAGTAGATAAAATACTGTACTTGGAAAGACTGAGGAAGTGAGAGTTGTGAGGAACTGACACAAGAGGAGCTGAAGCCAACATATATCAGCCATGATCATACTGAATGATGGAACAAGCATGAGGGACCTGTGTCTTACTCTTGATCCTATTCTTTGTGTTTTTGTGCGTTTGTGTTGAGTAATCAGATTTTAAATGAAATGTATTCAAAATGTGCTTAAAATAGTTAACTTTGCACAAGAGAATTTCCAGGTCTTCCTTTATTTACAGAATGATAAGGTAAAAGTCCGAATATGGCCCAGACTATCATGGGTAAAGCTCTCCCCACCATTGAGCACATCTACATGGAACCCCTTTGCAGGAAAGTAGTATTAATCATCAGGCTCTTGAACCAGAGTGGATAACTTCACTTGTTCCATCACAAAACTTTTACCACAACCTATGCACTCACTTTCAAGGTCTCTTCATATCATGCTCTCCATATTTATTGCTTACTTACAGTACTGTGTAAAAGTCTAAGGCATAAGTATATAGGGTGCCTAAGATTTTTGCATGGAGCTGCAGTAACTTTATGTATTGTGCTGTACTGCTGCTAAAAATAAAATCATGACATATGTGAATGACGATAAATCTGATTTTGCTATGGGTTTCTACTGTGGACTGAGAGTAGGAAGTGGGCAGGAAGAGGGGAATCATGGTTGGGAAAAGGGAAGGAAGAGGGGAGGAAGAGGGGAAGGAGCAGGAAGCACCAAAGAAACATTCTGTAATGATCAATAAACCAATTGTTTAGAATCAGATGACCTTGCCTGGTGTCTCAGGGCTGGGTGTGCCTGCGCCCACACCACCTTCCACTCCAGCACTCCTTTTCTGCTATCAGTTCCAAACTACTCCTGTGGCCCTCCATCCTCACTATTCCCAACATCCTTTGCTCCCACCAGGTTTACAAACTCGCTCTCTGCTACACATTGACAAATATAGTACTATGCAAAAGTCTTAAGCACTCTCTCTCTCTCTCTCTCTCTCTCTCTCTCTCTCTCTATATATATATATATATATATATATATATATATAGTGTGTGTGCGCGCTTAAGAGTTTTGCTCATACTGTCCTTATTATTGTTCTTTGATTTCTTTTTGTACTTATACAGTCTATTGTCTTATGCACATTTGTTGTCTGGATGTCCTGTTGGGTGCAATCTTTCATTGATTCTATTGTGTTTCCTGCATTTACTGTTATTGCCCAAGAAAATGTATCTCATGGTTGTATGCAATGACATATACGTACTTTGATAATCAATTTTCTTTGAACTTTGAGATCATATGATTTTATGGATCCGATCCAGATGCATCACAACTTGGTTTGGGAACTGCTTTGCTGTGAATACAAGAAACTGCATAAAGACAAGGACACAGCTTGGCACATTATAAAAATCAGCTTCCCCTCTATGGACTCTGTTTATACTTCTTGCTGCCTTAGTAAAACAGCCAGCATAATCAAAGCCACCCCAGTAATTCTATCTTTGCTCCCCCCCCCCCAGCAAGCAGAAGATCCCACACTACCAAGATCAAGAACAGTGTCTGCCCTGCTAGATATAGTACAAATGAATAGTTTCCTAGTACAGTAGGATGGGCTCCTGACATTAAAATGCAACTCATTGCACCTTATTTGCTACTTGCACCACACTTTCTCTACAACTATTGCATTGTATTCTGCATTGTGTTATTGTTTTACTTTATACAATGTGTAATGATTTCATCTGCATGTACAGCGTGCACGCCAAAGCTTTTCATTGTACCTCAGTACACATGACAATGATAAATCAGCAATAAACACAGAATATGTACAAGAAAATAGGAGCAGGCATGGATAACTTGGCCCTCAAGTTTGCCCTACCATTGAATATAATCATGGCTGACCTGCCTCATGTCTCATTTTCTCTTCTGTACTAACTTCTCATAGCCTTCAGTTCCTCAACCATTCATAAATTTATTTATCTTCACTTTAAATGCCTCCAGTAACATACGTATTGTCCACATTGTTAAATAATTCCTGAGATTCACTCCCAAATATGAGAAGGAATTCCTGCAACCTTTGTTAAATGGCTGTCCTCTTGTAAACCTGTACCCCTTTTTTTGAGGCTCCCCCATAAATGGAAAGGTTTCAACATCTATTTTTCATGAACCTTTAGATCTTAGATGTTTTCATAAGGTCACCCCTCATTCTGCAAAACAACACTGAACATAGACCTAGCTTTAGACTTAGCTATCCATGAATGGATATCCTCTCATACAAGGAATTAGCTGAGTGAAGCTTTTACAGATTGTTTACAACCCTATCATATTGTATCCTTTCCAAAAAGCATAATACTTTGGGTGCAGCCTCACCATAGCATGTGCAATTTATAGCACTACTTCTCAATTTCTAAACTCCAACTGCAAGCAAGAAAGGTGATTATGCCACTTGTCTTCCTGCATGCGAACAGGTTCTTTTTGTTTCATACACAAGATAGTTAGATCCCTCTTTACTCCACTCATTTAAAGTATCTCTCCATTTAGATAAGTCAGCCTTTGACCCCATACTTTTCTACTTTAAACTCTACCTCAATCTTTTGCCTACTTACTCAACTTAAAAGTATTCCTTCGTAATATCTCGTGCTTGCATGGTCACAGCATACCATCCCACCTGTTTTCATGACCACAGAAGTTGGATGCTTTATTCTTCCCTTCCTTCAAGTTATTAAAAGACAGTAAACAATTGAGGGCCAAGGACTAATCTTCTGGACACTTGGCATATATCTTTCCAGTCGGGGAAACAGAAATTCCAACTCTTCTGTATCTTCAATCCCTGTTAACATAGTTTCCTCAATACATGAACTCTTGTCTTGTGCATGAGTCTTATATGTGGCACCTTATCAAATACCTTTGATAATTCCAAATGTAGTACGCCATTGCATTGTCCTCCAACTACAATCCTTGCTATCTTAAGACAAATGTACAAGTGTACTATTATTTTCATAAAATCATACAAGTTCAAGTTGATTGCTTTAACTTTTTCCAATGCTGAACTTTTCTTTACCTATAGATTCCAGCATATTTCCCGCAGCAGATGTTAAATTAGCTGGCTGATAGTTTCTTGCTTTTTGTCTCTCTCCCTTCTTGAACTCGAACATCACATTTTCTTTTCTCCAAATGCAATGGCAGCATCATTGAAGTCAGAGAGTTTTGAAAATTTCACCCAATGGCTCTACTGTCTCTACAGCCACCGCTTTTAAATCCCATGGATGAAGGACATCAGGTCCTGGTGACTTGTCTGCCTTTAATGCCTTAGTTTTTCCACAATTTCCGTTACTAGTGATAAGGATATTTTTTTCAGTTCCTTCAATGTTTGATTAACCAATGAATAAATTGACTAAAAATCACCCAGATTGTTGCAGCTTGTGTTTCTTACATATCTTCAATACTATCGCATTTACTACTTGTCCCACATGAGACAACATGTTGGGGACCTGTGGACCAATTCCATCCGTGCCTTCATTTGTCTCCTATTCTTTATATGCATGCAAAATGATTTCATGTTATTGTCTACTGCAACCTACAATATTTCACAACATAGCACAATGTTGATATTAACAATGTTACCCCGACTCCTTTTTGGCTTTTTCTTTTATTATTACCAAATAACCCAGAATATTAAGTTCCCAATCATGCTCACTTTGCAACTACAGCTCTTTAATAGCTATTAAATTAAACTAATTTATTTCTGTTCATGCCATCAAGAGATATCATCATGTTGCAGATGGTACGTCCATTCAGATTAAAAATTGTATGCTTTTTCTTATACTCTATTTCCAATTACTTTGACACACTTTTGTGTATATTTTCTCCCCATTCCTGTAATGCTTTGTTATTCATTATCCCCTTCATCAACCTGGAGAATTGCTGCAAAGTGATTGGTAGCTTCTTTTCAGCAACAGGGGAAATTCATCAGGCACATCTTATCTCCCTTGTTTTGATCAATGCCCTTCAGGAAAACATCATACATGAGACTTTGTGGAATTTTACTGGAATTATCAATGGGATAGTGAGTATCAATAAGAACTACAGCTGTGACTAAATTGAGGGTGAGGTAGAAAATCAAGATCATTATATTGGTCCCAAAGGTTAGATATTGCAAAACTCCTGTACATATTGTCAAGTGAAATGTAAATTTCAGAGCTGACAGAGAAACACAAGTAAGTATTTACAACAAAATACAGCAACGTCCCAAGGCTTTCCTATTTAGAGAGGAATCAATGAAAACCAAGAGCTGATAGATAACTGTATAGTTGGGATAAAAGAGCTTCTTCCAAACAAAACAAGAAGGGCAGTGGCCGGTAGAGTTGGAAGAGTGAATGAAATAGCAGATTGCTGAAAATGGCGAAAAAAGGTATGTCTGGTGAAGAAGGTGAAGAAAATTACAAAGGATGATCTGGTCAATGTGAAGCTGGTGGGTAGGAAGATGTGTACAAGGGAATTCATCCTTGCTCTGGTTGGGAGTTGGGGGGCAGGGCAGAGTGGAGCAGAAATGTGGAAAATGGAGGTGACAGAGTTTAGAGCCCCGTCAAGTGTGATAAAAGGGGAAGTCAAAAAAGAGAAAGGAAAAAGAAATAGATCCTAAGTGCCATGGATTAGAAATTCTAATTATTAGATCCATTATTATGTAAATGAAGAAACTAGGAGAGCCATTTGGATAGGAAAGAGTGTAATCAAAATAACTGTGGTAATCTGTAACCACCCCCTGATATGTAGCTAGAGATTGCAGGAGAGGGAAAGGTTGAGATAGACTTTGGGAAAATTAAAATAGAGTGGAAAATTGTGGCAAAAGTAATGACATTATCAACTTCTGCATAATTGCTGGAAATATTATCAATGCATTACTAGTATAAATGAAAATGTATTGAAAGATGGTCTTAAGCAAGAACTGTTCCATAGATCAATTTAGTTGCAGTTATGGAAACATGCACAGTTTTGGCCCTTCATTTCACCTTTGACTTGGAGAAAGTTGAAACGAAAGCTGATTAATACACTGGGGAAAATTGTTCAACGTATAGAAAGTTCAAGTGAAAGAAATTGGTGTCGAAGGAAAGTAAAAGGGTAGAGGGACTTAGAGTTGCATTCTTCGATCTTTACTGAAATGAACAAAAGTTTTGTTCAAACACCAAACACAGTTAAGAATAAAGCAGAACTATAGGCAAGGATAACTTGGGGGAACTTATCTGGGTATCTGGATTTAAACAATCTGACACTTTATGGTATTTTTAAAGGTGCAGAGGACCACTGGAATCAGTCTGCCACACTTGACCCAAGTGGAAGTGTAAGGTTCCTATTGAAGGTCGGGGGAGGAGGGGACAGAAGGAGAGAGGTGGGGGGAGGGGGGGAGAGAGGGCGGGAGAGAGAGAGGGGAGAGAGGGGGGAGGGGAGAGAGGGGGAGAATGAATGAATGAATAGATAAATAAATAAGAGCAGATTCAGGAAAAGCTGGTCTTTTTTTGGCTGTGCTGGAGCAGTTAGTGTTGGCATCAGAGGCCTAAACTCAGCTGCAAATAAAATGAAGGTACGATCAAGCAGAGCAACCATTGTTGGATTGTGCCAGTGATAGAATGGGAAGACTTCAGCTCAACAGGCGGAGGTACAGATAAGAAGAGATAAGCTTTTTCTTCGTACAAAGTCAACAGGATGGAACACTCCCCCTACCAGAAGAGAGAATTCAGGATATGTGCCAGTTTCCTTTATGATTATATCTGCAGGAGGTGCAGCCAACTTCAGCACCTGACTGACCAGGTCAAGGAATTGGAGCTTAGACACATTCATGATCATTCGGGAGGCTAAGGATATTATAGATGAGACTTTTGAAGAGGTGGTCACACCAGGTGTACAGCCTTCGGACAGTCGATGTGTGACCACCAGGAGAGGTAAGGGGATTAGGAAGTCAGTGCAGGGTTCCCCTCAGGAACAGCATATCTCTTTGGATACTGCTGGGGAGGGGAATGACCCATCAGGGCGTGGCAGCAGCAGCCAGGCTAGTGACACTGTGGCCAGTTCTGAAGCTCAACAGGGAAGAATAAAGTCAGGCAATGAGGTAGTTATAGGGGATTTGATAGTTAGGGGGACAGAAAGGAAAATCTGTGGCCACAAAAGAGACACCAGTATGGTGTATTGCCTCCTGGGTGTTAGTGTCCAGGATGTATCGGAGCGGCGGCAGGAAATATCAAGGCGGAGGGCGAACAGCCAGAGGTCGCAGTACATATTGACACAGATGGCATAGGCAGTAAAGGGGAAGAGGTCCTATGCAGTGAGTATACAGAGTTGGGAAAGAGGCTGAAGAGAAGCACCTTCAAGGTCCTAATCTACAGATTACTCCCTGTGCCATGGGATAGTGCAGGTAGGAATGGGATAATAGCATGGATGAATGAGTGGCTGAGGAGAAGGTGCAGGGAACAGGGTTTCAAGTTCTAAGCTCATTGGAACCTTTTCTGGGGAAGGATTGACCTGTACAAGAGTGGTGGGTTGCACCTGAACTGGAGGGGAACAGTATCTGTCTGGGAGGTTTGCTAATGCCACTTGGGAGAGTTTGTATTTGTTTTGCAGGGTGCTGAGCACCAGGTGAGTGAGGGATGGCTAAATTTAGCGTGAAATTTTATTGAATTAATTCTTGATTGGCATTTCTGAAGTACTGACATCAGCAGTCAATATCTCATTGAAGTGTGCTGTCATTACAGGGTTAATAATTGCAGCAGCATCATCATAAATCTTTATAACCGGCACTATAAAGTTCATTATTAGGTTATTCTGTGCCCCATGTCTGTTATTTATTATGTATTTCAAGGATAGAGTAATTAACACAAATCAAAATAAAGGCTTAAGTAGTCAGCTGTACAGATTTATAAATAAGACTGCTGTTTTTCAAAATTAATTTGTCAAAAGCACATGCTAATTTATAGCAGTCAATGGTATACAATACTGTGCAAAAGTCTTAGGCACATACTGTATATATATATAGAGCTAGGACTTTTGCACAGTAACGTAGTAATGTTATATATTGCACTGTACTGCTACTGCAAGAAAAACAAATTTCATGACATATTTGAATGATGATAATCCTGATTCTGATATGGGTCTCTATTGTCGACTGGGAAGGGGCAGCGAGAAGGAAATCATGATTGGAAAAGGGGGACAGGAAAGGAGAGGCAGCAGGAAGCACCAGATAGACATTCTGTAATGGTCAATAAACCAAATCTTTGGAATCAAATTAGCTTGCCAGGCGTCTTAGGGGTAGGTATATTTTCACCCATGCCAATCCCTTTTCTGCTTCCTGTCCTGCAGCCCTCTACCCTCGCCATTGCTTTGCTACAGTCAGATTTACAAACTCGCTCTCTGCTTCACATTGACAAATACAGTACTGTGCAAAAGTGTTAGGCACCCTAGCTATATATTCTAAGGCTACTACTTCATGAGGCAGAAGACCTGTACACCAAGCTAAATCAGGTAAAATTTACAGGCTGCTCTTTCTAGCATGGAGCCATTCTCCATTGAAAGCACAAAAGGTAACTGGATTCAGATGTCAACATTCACAATTTATGTCTTCCCATTTTCTTTTCAAGAGGAAAAATAACAGTTGCATTTATCTTCAAAAATTGTAGCTTTCTTGTGTGATTTTTTTGGACACATCATTTATACATACAGTGGATTCTGGTTAATTGGGCCAGTACAAATTGGCCCACACAAGCGGCTGCTCCAATTAGCCAAAAGTTTCATGGAAATTGTTAAAAAGGTATTAAAAAAAACAAACTATCATTTAACTGAGAAACAAATAGTGCATTTAAATGAAATACAGAATCAATTTGAACAATACCAAAACTACTACATTACTATAAAAGTGTGTATTAGTTTCTGATAGTTATTGGTGGAAGGATTCACTCATTGTATGCTGACATGTTCTTTTGACAGATTGTAAATAAACAAAATCAGCACAGACACCTAGTGCAGAAAATGGACTGCCTTCAAACAATGCTTTTGACTATTGCATCCTCCAAATCTTCATTTTTATTATAACTTTCAAGATGATTGTGGATACCATTAAGTTCTTCGTCATACCTAACTTGTTGATGTAGTGAAATCATTTCAATTTAACTCACGGTCATTTCTGGCATTTTCAAGCCTGAATGCTTGAAACGGTAGTGAGCAAAACAGTTTTGAATTGTCAGTTAATTACTCGCCAATTATCGGTGATAACATTCACAGCTTTTTGAACACAAACACACAACTGATGCTATTTAAAAATTGTTTGCCCTAAGCACAGTGTAGTGTCTAACAGCCACACGATGTGCATGTGACTAATGCTAGTTAGAAAATGTTTTGACAACAGTCCGCTGTCCCCAACTAAGTGGTATTATGTCCCAAATAAACAAAGAATATGATAGCTATTTTCTTTTGTTCTTTAAGAGTTTTCTCAAATAAGCAGCTGCCTCGATTAACCAACGGCTCAATTAACCAGAATCCACTGTATTCATAATCTGAGAATTGAAATTTCCAGATTGCAAAGCAGTAACAAAGTCCTTTGATTTTCAGATATGGTTATATGGGCATCATATAGGAGAAAAATGGGATGTCCAACAATAATGTGAAATAATATTAGCATGCTTAACTTTTAAGATTAACTACTTCAGATGTGTGTCCAGGGTGCCTTTAATGTTGAAGAGGTATGCCAAGCTATTTTACAAAGGGTGAAATTTCTGAGGGACACATACAATCCATGAGAACTTAAGAGCTGATACATCACAAGTTGACAATGAATAAATTTGTCTCTGACATAAAAGTAGTACTGAATAATGTGAGTAGCAAGATGTGCCACTTTTTAGAAATCAAATAACCAGAATCTTGTCAAAAAGAACATTTAAATGAATTTAAATGAACTTGTTATTTATTAATGAGGTTGACAAAATTCAAATAGAACCCAAACAACCTTCTTTATTTCCCTGAAACTCGAAGATGCGAAGACTCGAAGACATATCTGGGAAGCTCTAGTCCTAAGTGTAGTTTGTTACTCCAGTAAGGGCTGACAGAATAGAGCACTGCTTAAGGTACCTTTACATCTGGAATGATATTTTGTGCTTCCAAGTGTATGAAATAGATCCATCTGCTTTTATTTTACAAAAAGCATTAGAGTTCACATACATAAACAAAATTTATTCTTCAATCAATTCTACCAATACAAGTTGGGGTTTCCTGAAACTGTTGACTGCTTGGATCTTCCCACTTTTTCACTATTTTTTGTGTAGTCTCCAACTAGGAGGTCTGTACACAGCTAATGAGAAAAACCAAGCACAAGGGCTCTCCTAGCATAAATGATTTGAAATGAAGCCAGAATATATTCAATCACAAACAAGAGAAAATCTGCAGATGCTGGAAATCCAAAGCAACACATACAAAATGCTGGAGGAACTGAGCAGGCCAGGCAGCATCTATGGAAAAGAGTATAGAAGTTTTGGACCGAGACCCTTCATTGAGATTGGGGGGAAAAAGATGAGGAGTCAGACTTAGAGGATGGGGGGAGAGAAGGAAGAAGCACAAGGTGATAGGTGAAACCAGGAGGGGGTGGGAAGGGTGAAGCAAAGAGCTGGGAAGTTGATTGGTGAAAGAATTACAGGGTTGGAGAAGGGGAAATTTGATAGAAGAGGACAGAAAGAATAGGGGGAGGAACTCCAGAGGCAAGGAGATAAGGTGAAAGAGGGAAAAGGGAATTGGAAATGGTGAGGATGTGGGGAGCATTACCAGAAGTTTGAGAAATCCTTCTTCATGCCATCTGGTTGGAGGTGACCTAGACGGAATACAAGGTGTTGTTCCTCCAACCTAAGCACACACCCCTGAGGTGCACCAGTGTTGATTATCTGCGAGGGGGAGCTATTATCACTAATTCAAACAGATTGTGGTCTTCTGGTTAGGAAATCAAGGTCCAATTGCAGAGGGAGGTATAGAGGCCCAGGTTCTGTAGATTAATGATCAGGACTGAAGGAGTGACAGTGTTAAATGCTGAGCTATACTCAATGAACAGCATCCTGACATAGGTGCTTATATTGTCCTAGTGATATAAAGTCGTGTGAAGAGCCATTAAAGTTGCATCTGCCATAGACCTATTGTGGCAATAGGCAAACTGCATTGGGTCCAAGTCCTTGCTAAGGTAAGAGTTGATTTTTTTTTCCTCTTTTATGGGATGTGGGCATCGCCAGCTAAACCAGCATTTATTGCCCGTCCCTAGTTGCCCTTGAGAGGTGGTGATGAGCTGCTTTCCTGAACCGCTGCAGTCCCTGAGGTATAGGCCATGACCAACCTCTCAAAGCATTTCATCACTGTAGATGTGAGTGCTACTGGATGATAGTCATAAAGGCAGCTCACACTACTCTTCTTAAGCACTAGTATAATTGTTACCTTTTTTGAAGCAGAGGGAGCTTCCAACCATAGCAGCGAGAGGTTGAAAATGTCCTTGATTACTCCTACCAGTTGGTTGGCATAAGTTTTCAGAGTCCTACCAGGTACTCCATCTGGGCCTGTCGCCTTCTGAGGGCTCAGCCTCCTGAAAGACAGCCTGACACCAGCCTTTGAGGCAGAGATCACAGGGTCTGTGGGTGCAGCAGGGATCTTCACAGGTGTAGTTATATTCTCCCTTTCAAAGAGTGCATAGGAGGCATTGAATTCATCTGGTAGTGAAGCATTGCTGCCATTCATGCTCTTGGGTTTCACTTTGTAGGAAGTAATGTCCTGCAAACCCTACCAGAGTTGTCGAACATCCGATGTCGCATCCAACCTCATTCAAAATTGTCTCTTCACCCTTGAAATAGCCCTCCGCAAACCATACCTGGTTTTCTGGTACAGGCCTAGGTCGTCAGACTTGAATGCCACAGATCTAGCCCTCAGCATGACTAACCTCTTGGGTTCATCCTTGGCTTTTGGTTTGGAAATGTACAGCGAGACTTTATAAGCACACACTCATCCACACAGGTTTTAATGAATCTGATAACGACTGCAGCCTACACATCCTGATTCGAAGATGAATCCTTGAAAACAGTCCAGTCCAGCGTTTCAAGGCAGTCCTGTATGTGCCTCCTGTGCTTCCCTTGTCCATACCTTGTTGATCCTCACTACTGGTGCCGCAGTCTTCAGTTTCTGCCTATACTCAGAGAGTAGAAGTTTCGCCAGGTGATCAGACTTTCAGAAGTGAGGGCATGGAATAGCACAGTAGGCATTCTTGATGGTGGTGTAGCAGTGGTCCAGTGTGTTGTTTCCTCTGTTACTACAAGTGATTTGTTGATGGTAATTATTTAGTAACTTTTTCACTCTAGCCTGGCTAAAATCCCCAAAAATGATGGCGAAGGTGTCAGGGTATGTGGTTTTGTGCAGGTTGATCCCATTGCTCAGGTCATCAAGAGCCTGCTTGACATTGGCCTGAGGTGGAATGTACAATGCTACCAAAATGATCCCAGAAATCTCCCGTGGTAGGTAAAATGGATGGCACTTAATTGTGAGATACTCCAAGAGGAGTTGATCATGAGGCATATACCTACACCTCTTCTTTTGAAAGATTTGACAGCCCTCTCCAGTTGGTGTAGAGTGAACCCATCAATCTGAATCGTTGCGTCCAGTATGGAAGGATTCCATGAAACCAAGTAAGATAACTACACTGTAAGACCGCTTCATTACAACGCTTTAACATCTGTGGTGAAACATGTTCACTACAATATTAAAATCAAGTTAAATAAAAGGGAATAAACCAGCTTTTTAAAAAATGGATAAACTATGAACTGGTATTTGGATGTTTTTTATATGATAATTTTTTTTGTTAATCTTCAAGATGGCAGCATGAAATACGTGACCAATGGTGACATCCTCCAGTAAGTTCACAACACTACTTTCACTTCTTCTTTCAAATATGATTCTACTACCAAGCCGCATGTGATTGGAACCTGTAATTTACGTTTTGATGGTGTGTTTTGGGACTGATTGGGCGATCTGGTGCTTTGCGGTCTCTGAGGGAGTTCGCTGAGGTTTGGAGTGGAGAGTGCAGCCTGGAGACAGGGCATGAGCCTATGATCAACTCCACTGCTTCTCTCTGAATGAGGTGCTGAGGGTGCCAGCTCATGATCAACTCCATTTCTTTTCTCCAATTGAGGTGTCGAGCAAGGTTGAGGTTGACAAGGACAAGAGGACGGGCGGGTGTTCGGCGCTGTCTGCCTGCGTTTGACCGATTTTCCACTCCTTATTGCAAGCTGATGTCAGAGAAAAGCGCAGAGGTCCTGGGATGCACGTTGCAAGGATTGTTTGGAAAGGCTAAGGACTCAGTTTGGGGTTCATGTTGCATGCATTCCTACACTGGTTACTCTTTTTATTCTTGTTTCTGAGCATTTTGATCAGGGCAATTGATGCGATCTGGGTCACTTCAACGAAGAATACTTTGGCCTGCAGTCTGCAGTGGGATAGCAGCGCAAAGCTGAACTGAACTAAACTGAATAGTACTGGACTCCTGGTTTGATCTTTGATATTCTGTGTGTTGTCTGCTTGCTCTTTGCCATTTGAACAATTTGTTCTTTTCTCATGTATTGGGTGTTTGATGTTTCCTTGAATGGGTTCCACTTTGTTTTGCGGCTGCCTGTGGGAGGGTGAATCTCAGAGCTGTATTCTATAGACATATTTTGATCATAAATGTACTTTGCATCTTTGAAAACATATTAATCTGAAGAATCTGCATTTCCATTACAAAATGAATCCATGAAACTAAATAAAAAGCTGGAAACTTACATTTCAATCAGAAGAAATAATTCTATGCTTTCAAATATCATGTGCAATATCTATTAATAAATTATTAATAAAGAAGAAGAAATAAGCAGAAAACTTTATATGTATTTTGGTTCCCCTTGGTTGAGAAACTACTACAATTTGATAAAGCTAAGTTGTGGGATCATCACCTTCAAGTGGTCTCATAAGATTCTGATTTTTTTCACATTAGCTTTGCTTTATTTATATCTGCATCATTGATTTCAATGTAAAATTCAAACTGTGGAGATGACAATAACTCAATCTTTCCTATAATAATCATTTGAAATAAAACTCATTTTGCAAATGGCTTTTAAAACATTTTTTTGCAGAGAATAAGAATGATAATTCTTTACAGAAAATAGAATTCATTTTCAGAAAACAAAGGTGCTTCTGGGCGGTTAACACATGAGAAAGAGTATTGTTACCATTTTCAAGATGCAAAGATTCAAGGTACATTTATTATCAAAGAATGTATAAATTATATAACCTTGAGATTTGATTGCCCACAGGTAGCCACAAAGCAAGAAACCTGAGAGAATCCAATTAAACAAAAAAGAATAAAACCTGATATGCAAGAGAAAGAAAAAAAAACACAAATCATGCAAACAATTAAAATGAACAGTAACAATCCAAAATAAAAATTGAGTCCTCAGATCTGAACCCTGAACTGCCCGAAGTAGGCCCAAAGCCTTGCTCATCAGTTCACCATATTAGTGGGCATGGGGCACAGCAGCTGGGGCAGTTTTCACAGCCTTAGTGCCATGGAGAGAGAAGAGTGACCATCACAGAGAATGAGAAAAATCAACTCTTGCCCCAGATCCCGACGCCCTGTCTTTTTGGTGTACTTGGGCCAGCATCTAAATTGATCAAACAACGGAACAGTGAAAGGTTTCAGTACCCTGAAAGGGGGAGTGAATATCGCGGAGAGCAAGCAAAATTGGCTCTCGCCTCTGTGCATACCTTGCACTAGAACCCAGGCACCACTGCAATGAAAGGCTCCGGGCCTAGACGATGTTGCCCAACAACTCGCTCTGGGCCAAAATTTCGCCACCCAGCCCGAAGCCACTGTCAAGCACTTCAAATCAGCTCAGTGCCCACAGCATTCCAACCTTGCAACTGGGCTAGTTGTACGAGCATCAAATCTCCTCTGTCCAGGTTCCAACTTCTCCTTTCAGTGCCCAGAGCGATCCAACCTCGCACCTGGGCCAGTTGTACGAGCATCAAATCTCCTCTGTCCAGGTTCCAACTTCTCCTTTCAGTGCCCAGAGCGATCCAACCTTGCACCTGGGCAAGATGTGCGGGCATCAGAATTCCATCTGCAACAATTCTGCAGCACACCATCGCGGTTCATCCCCCAAACTCGTGTCACTTTCGCTTGCCCCTTCACTGTGTCTATGAAGGGTCTCAGTCATCCTGGTCATTGTATACCAAGCAACAGTAAATCAAAGCAACTGGACCTGCTGTGTTTCACCACTCATCCAAGAGCCTTCTCATTTCTAAACCATGGTGGGTAGTTTACCAGTTTATAATTTCTGTGAGTTGTTAAAAGGTATAGCAATCACAGGGTCATTAAAAGTTGTAGAGGTAATGAAAGGGTCATTAGTCTTACCCTTGCATGAATGGAGGTGCAGACAGTGGCGTAGGGATGTTAGGATTGCATTTTAAGTAGCTGATAGGTGTTGTTGTACCCCACTCCCTCTAATCAGGGATGGGTTTTCCAGTTTGACACAGAAGGCTCCTTTAACCCTTTTTTCACACCACCTGTCCTCCCTGTCCAAACTGTGCACATTGTTACCATTAAAGGAGTGTCCCTTGTCCTTTTGGTGTAGGTATACAGCTGAGTATTAAGCTGAGGTGTTAGCCCTCCTATGTTGGGCCATCCGTTTGTGAAGTGGTTGTTTTGTCTCACCGGTATACAGATCTGTGCAGTTCTTGTTGCATTGGATAGCATCTGCAACATTACTCTGTTTATGTTTGAGTGTAGGATCCTTGGAGTGGACAAGTTTCTGCCTGAGTGTGTTTGTAGGTTTAAAAAAACTCAGGGGTTTGGTGTTTGTTGAAAATCTTTCTGAGTTTCTCTGAAACTCCAAACTACATATGTGGTAATTATGTTTTTCCATTTGTCTTGCTCCCTACCCCTGTCTGTTGAGCTGATGTCCCTACTGGTTTTTAGTCCCTTCACTATTTATGGCAAAATTTACATCAAATAAGGTGTGTGCAAGTTTCATCAGAAAAAGAATTAAACATGGTCAAAAGAGATGTTCCGAGGCAAACATAACTGTGTTTAATATCAAGGTAATATCAAAGCAACTTCTTAATCTTAGCAGCAATGGGAATCAAGGAGAAATCTTCCATTTTAAAAGTTAGATCAAGCACAAAGAAAAGTGTCTCTATTGGCCAATCATCTCAACTACAGGCTATCATTGCTAAAGTTTATAAGAACCTGAGCTATCTCAAGTATCTTTAGCTGCAGTATTTCATCAGCAACCACTTCAGCATGAAGTCATTGGGATCCTTATTGGTGATTATACAGGAATTCTGTTCAGAACTTTTAGGATAAAGCTATAGCTCTTACTGGTATAGCAGAGGACAATGGACTGAAAAATGTGAGTTAGAATTTGTATCAATCAAGTTCTACAAAATGACCATCTCAATCAAGTAAGGATATTATCATAACACCTTATTATTTGTTGTAATTATAGATGTTAAGTTTCCTCACCATGACAATTCATAACGGGCCAGAAAGTTCAATGGTAAATGGTAGGGCATTGAAGAATGCAGAAGAACAGAGTGATCGAGGAATAATGGTGCATAGTTCCCTGAAGGTGGAATCTCATGTGGATAGGGAAAACTGCACTGCTCTCTCTGCACTCTGTGTGGTTAGGCACAGCTCAGATATCACCTATCAATTCATCGATGTCATCGATGGGGTGGTAAATTGGATTAGTAAGTATGCAGATGATACTAAAATAGGTGGTGTTGTAGATAATGAAGTAGGTTTTCAAAGCTTGCAGAGAGATTTAGGCCAGCTAGAAGAGTGGGCTAAAAGATGGCAGATGGAGTTTAATGCTGAAAAATGTGAGGTGCTACATTTTGGTAGGACTAATCAAAATAGGACATGCATGGTAAATGGTAGGGCATTGAAGAATGCAGTAGAACAGAGGGATCTAGGAATAATGGTGCATAGTTCCCTGAAGGTGGAATCTCATGTGGATAGGGTGGTGAAGAAAGCTTTTGGTATGCTGGCCTTTATAAATCAGAGCATTGAGTATAGGAGTTGGGATGTAATGTTGAAATTGTATAAGGCATTGGTAAGGCCAAATTTGGAGTACTGTGTATAGTTCTGGTCACCAAGTTATAGGAAAGATGTCAATAAAATTGAGAGCGTACAGAGGAGATTTACTAAAATGTTGCCTGGGTTTCATCTCCTAGGTTACAGAGAAAGGTTGAACAAGTTAGGTCTTTATTCTTTGGAGCGTAGAAGGTTGAGGGAGGACTTGATAGAGGTATTTAAAATTATGAAGGGGATTGATAGAGTTGACATGGACAGGCTTTTTCCATTGAGAATGGGGGAGATTCAAACAAGAGGACATGAATTGAGATTTAAAGGGCAAAAGTTTAGGGGTAACATGAGGGGGAACTTCTTTACTCAGAGAGTGGTAGCTGTGTGGAACGAGCTTCCAGCAGAAGTGGTTGAGGCAGGTTCAATGTTGTCACTTAAAGTTAAATTGGATAGATATATGGACAGGAAAGGAACTGAGGGTTATGGGCTGAGTGCAGGTTGGTGGGACTAGGTGAGAGTAAGCGCTTGGCACAGACTAGTAGGGCCGAGACGGCCTGTTTCTGTGCTGTAATTGTTATATGGAACTGGCCACAAAATATTGCAGCTGAAAGGAAGTCAGAGAATGCTTATCCATTGTGTAAGAAACAATTCAGAAGAACTTTGAAATCCTCTTTGCTTGCCCAAATGATTAAATCTACAATAACAATGAATTTTGTTCAGGTCAGGATAAACCAGCTGACGGGTACCCCATGCACCACAGGTGTAATAAGGTTACAGTTTATGTTAATCTATAAATGCAATGTAACAACTCATCAAGATTTCTGACCTTCCCACTGTTTGTTCTTTTCCATCGTGCTGTCTGACATGCTCAGTTCCTCAAACAGTTGGCATGTTTTGATTTGGATTTCCAGCATCTGCAGAATTTGTTTATGACCTTTCCAAATCTGTGACCTCCATAGATCAGTTCAAGAGAATTGGACAAATGGAAAGCCCACTCTTGCAATATTCCCACTCTGTCATACGATTTT
Organism: Mobula birostris; assembly: GCF_030028105.1. Classification (NCBI taxonomy): domain Eukaryota; kingdom Metazoa; phylum Chordata; class Chondrichthyes; order Myliobatiformes; family Myliobatidae; genus Mobula; species Mobula birostris. The sequence continues at coordinate 52,942,030 of NC_092373.1, forward strand.
CTGATTTGAAAATAAATTGCTTTACCTTTTTAACTGGATCAAATCCTAACTAACAGCAGAGTGGAAGCACCCTTACCATAGTGACTGCAATGATTTAGAAGATAGTTCTCCACTGCTTTCTCCAGTGCTTTGAGAAGTTGGTCATGGCTAAGCAAGGACCTGGACCCACCACAATTTGTCTGTCACCACAATAGGTCTACAGCACATGCAATCTCACTGCACTCCACTTCCTGTTGGATCACTTGGACAATAGCAACACCTACATCATGCTCCAATTTATTGCTTACAGCTCATTGTTCAACACAATTGTACCCTCAGTTCTAATCAACAAGTTCCAAAACCTGGGCCTTTGTATCTCCCTCTGCAACTGAATCCTTTGACTTCTTTGACAGGAGACTGTAGTCAGTGTGGATCAGAAAAACCATCTCCTCCTTGTTGACAATCAACACTGGCCCACCTCAAGGATGTGTGCTTAGCCCACTGATATACTCTGTCTGCTATACTAGCTAGGCACAGCTCAAAAGCCATCTATAAATTTGCCAATGACACAGCTATTGTTGGCAGAATTTCAGATAGTGACAAGGAGGCGTACAGGAACAAGACAGATTAATTGGTTAAGTGGTGTTACAAGAACAACTATGCACTCAACATCAGTAAGACCAAAAAATTGACTGTGGACTTCTGGAAGGGGAAGTTGAGGGAACACATACCCGTCTTCAACAGGGGATCTGCAGCGAAAGGGTGAGCAGTTTCAAATTCCTGGGTGTCAACATCACTGAAAATCTATCCTAGGTCCAACATATTGATGCAATTATAAAGAAGGCATGACAGTGGTTATATTTCATTAGGTATGTGTGTAGACTTGGTATGTCACCAAAGAATCTCACAAATTTGTGCAGATTACTATGGACAGCCTTCTAACTAGTTGCATCACCGTCTGGCATGGAGGGACCTGATCTTCGCCAACGATCACCAATTGTTGTGGTGGAGAGGCTTGTGAGTTCCTGAGATCCCATGACTGATACTGTCTAGAGTTTAGCTCCTGGTAGGGTCACCCATGGTGGTAAGATCAAGCGGGTGGTTCCAGACCAAGAGCGATCTAATCAAGAGCTCAGTGGTGGAGCTGGCACAAGATGATGACACATCAGAATGTCGGTAAAGACAAGGGAAGGCTGCAGCAGTGAAGGGTCCTCAGTTGTCTTACACTTCATGCCACCGGATCTTGAGCCTGATCTGCCAAGCAATGTGTGGTGGCTGCCCATCTTAAACAAAGTTAAGCACAAGCATTTTCCATTAAGGGAATCCATCCTCATGTCCAAGATTAAGTCCTGTGACGATTAGCAAGTGGTGAAGGGGACATGATTGTGAGGTCTGAAAGCCACTAGTCACAAGCTGGCACATTGGGTGGTGGGTGTTTGATTCAGTTACTGGGCTTTTGGACTGAGCACCTTGGCAGCTGCACCCAGGACTAAGCAGCCCTACTGAGGATCCACTCTGCTCACCCCATTCAGGGAAAGGGCTGGAAATGGTGCCTTGGATATAGCCTGCCTTGATACCTCCTGACTAGATTATCATATCCAGAAGGATCACTATATGCAGTCAGAAACAAAAAAAAACATGACTTTTGGAGCCTGGAATGTGCATACTCTGATTATATAGTGCAACCAACCAGTGATTGACAAGAGAGGAAGGGCAATTGAGGGAGGAGAAAGGTAGTTACTCCTTCTTCTGAAAAGGGAAGGCCATTGATGAGTCCAGCATTTATTATTTTGGATTTGCAATAAAGAACCATCTTGTCAGTCAACTCTGTGAACTTCCTGTGGAGATCAATGAACATCTCATGACAATCTGTTTGCTGCTTGCCAACAACCAGATGGCAACAGTTGTAAATGGTTATGCACCAATTCTAGACTCACACGAGTTTGAAAATGAGGCCTTCTACTCTTGCTTAGATGCAACACTGTTAAGCATCCCCAAGGAGGATGAGATAATTCTCTTAGAGGACTTCAATGCCAGGGGTTGGTCAGGATTTCATCCTTTGAAAAGGTCCCATAGGAGGAAAGAAAAGCATTGTCAACATCAACTCAAATGGATTCTCACCATACGTACTGAGCGCAATCTTATAATCACGAACTCTCTCTTCCACTAGATAAACAAATTCAAGGTATCTTGACAGCTCCCCCAATCTGAACAGTGGCATTTCATTGACTATGACATTATCTGAGCTAGGGAATATCACATGATTAGCACAGATGACTGTGGGACAGATCATCAGCAGATCTGCTCCACCATGTCCATTATACTCATGAAAAAGAGGAGGGTTCATAAGCAGCAGGCCAAGTCACGACTAAAATTTGAGCGCCTGCTTGACACTGCCACCCAACAGCACCTTCAGATCTTGTTTTGGGGAAAATATTGAAGAACACTGGGGTCTGTTCTAATCCACCGTCCTCAATATCTGCAAAAACATTTTTGGATACAAGTCCAGAAAACATCAGGATTGATTTGACATTAATGGCATGGAGATAGAACAACTAATTTCCAAGAAAATGAAAGCCTCTTGTGCCTCTAGCAAATTGAAATCAGCAGCAAGGTCAAAAGAGAAGCCAAAGAAAATGTCCAATGAAGTGCAAGAGAGCTAAATAATCCTTGGTGGACTGAAAAAGCCCTGGAAATCCAAAGACTGGCAGATTCTGGTCACGTGGGGATGCTTCACCAGTGCCATCAAAGCAGTCTATGGTCCAAGTTTCTTTGGATTAAACCCCCTGTGCTCAAAGATTTGGAAGAACTTGGTAAAGAATTAGATGGATATCAATGATTGATGGAGAAAATACTTTTAAGAACTTCTTAACTGCGACAGCACTGCTGAACCAAAGGTTACTCACCAAATCCTTCAGAGACCTGTGAGAGAAGATATAGAGGAAATCTCCCAGTATGAAAGAGGTCCATGATGCCATTAGGAGCCTGAAAAGCAACAAAGCCATTAAGTTGATCCTTAAGTAAGGTGGACCAGCACTCCTGCACAACGTGCATACCTTACTCCTGAAGGTCTCTGAAAAGGAACAACTACCCTCAGAGCTCAGGAATGCTCTAATAGTGATCATATTCAAGAAGAGAGACAAGGAAGATTGTGCCAATTACAGAGGCATCTCCCTCCTGTCAACAACAGACAGAGTACTTGCACGTATCCTTGTCAACTGACTCCTTCAGCTATCTGAAGAAGTACTCCCTCAATCACAGTGTGGTGCCTGTCTATCTAGAGGTACCACAGACACGATCTTCACAGCACGTCAATTACTGGAATAATGCCATCAACAAAGGCAACCTTTGTACTTGGCTTTCATAGATTTGACAAAGGTGTTTGATACAGTAGATCGCCCAGCCTTCTGGCATATACTATCAAGACATTGCTGTCCTGACACGTACTAATGAATACTGAGGTTACTGTATGATGGTTTAAAAACTTATTGCTTTTATTAGTTTTTAAAATTATTATTCATGATTCAAGTACATTATCAAAGAATGTATAATATAACCTCGAGATTTGTTTGCTCACAAAACAATAAAACTGAAAGATCCCAATCAAAGAAAACCAATAAAAATAAAAATTAAAACAGCCACCGATATGCAAGAGAAAGAAAATACAAATCATGCAAGCAATTGAAGCGAACAACATTCCAGACCAAAATTGAGTCCTCGGATCTAAACCCGATAGCAGCCCGGAGTAGGCCCAAAGCCTCACTAATCAGTTCATCATATCAGCGGGTACACAGCACAGCAGTCCTCATAGCCTCAGCGCCATGGAGAGAGGAGTGACTATCATAGAGAACAAGTGAAATCGGCTTTCACCTTGGATCCCGACACCTTGTCCTTTCAGTCTATCTGGGCTGCTGTTTAAAATAACCAAACAATGGTATGTGAAAGGCTCCGGTACCCTGTAGAGAGGAGTGAACATCAAGGAGGGTGAGTGAAATCGGCTCTCACTTCCGATCTGGGCCAGCATTTAAATTGTCTAAATACCAAATCATACCTTGCACTGTGCTGCTGTTGAAAAAATAGCAAATTTCATGACATATACCAGTGGTATTATCCCGATTGTGACACCCAGGATGAGCATTAGACATTTACCTTACCAACAAGATTCAGCACTTGAATTTAAAACAACTCTCCAAAACCAAATATTGTATATTGGTTCAATTTAAACCTCCCAAGTGGTGGGAACATAGGGAAGTGAGTGGCTGGCTGTCACCAACATACAATAGATTTCAAATTTTCTGTTTGACAGAATTATTGTAACCTAGCAATGGTGTTAATAAATAGCTTCAGGATTGTCTAACCAGCTGGGCTAAATATGAGTGATGAAGGTACACATGACTCACTATCATCTCCAGCATTTAAAGGCATACAGTATTAGAGTATTCAAGAATTCTGTTACAATCTGTGAAACACAAACATACCTCAAGAATATGCGCTGCAGATCAAGTTGCAGGAAAGGCCGTATCATCAAGCAATAATCTAACCACTAATCTTTGTCATTTGATAGAATTATCAATGCCGCATTTTGACTGCTTCAGTGACTCTTTCTTAGGTACTCAATGGGGAGTACAAGTTCCAAATTAATATCGTAAATTCTGCTGCCGTGAAGTAGCCATCCATCAGCAATATGGAGAGGCCAAGACTAGATAGTGCTGCAGAGGTGAGAGATAGGAGTTTGGTCCCATTCTTCTTGATTCAGTGGCAAAATTGATTTCACCTGATCAGAAAAATTGAACAGAGTGGCAGTTACATTCATCCTGATCAATTGTATTTACACCCTTCAATCTGCCCTCTTAAATGCAGTTCTTTAGTTAAAACAATACACCTTGCAGGCACAGCAAACCTTTGTTGTCTGTACACCCATTCTCCTTTGTAACTATTAATGATCATTCTGGGATTATGAAATTATGGATAGCATGGCTATGGATTAACTAAAATGAGAACCAGTGTAGAATATTCAAAGGATTCTGCATATTAGTAAGTATTACCATTGTAAATATGTAATTATGTAAGTTTATCTGACAATATTCAAAATATTGAAGTTATAGTGCCTATAAAAATATCCACCCCACTTGGAAGTCTTCATATTTTATTGTTATACAAAATTGAATCATGGTGGATATAGTTTGTTTTTTTTGACACTGAACAGCAGAAAAAGACTCTCTTGTGTCAAAGCAAAAACAGATCTCTGCCAAGTAATCTAAATTAATTACAGATATAAAACATAAATTAATTGATTGTGTAAGTATTCACTCCCTTTAACATGATACACCAAATCATCACTGGTGCAGCCAACTGGTTTTAGAAGTCACGTAATTAGTTAAATAAAGATCACCAGAGTGCAGTCATGGTGTTTCAATTGATCGTAGTAAAAATTCACCTGTATCTGGTGAGTCAGTATCTTGGCAAAAGCTACACCATGAAGACAAAAAGAACACTCTAAGCAACTCTGCAAAAAGGTTATTGGAAAGCACAACTCAGGAGATGGATACAAGAAAATTTCCAAGTCACTAAATATCCCTTGGAGAACAGTTAAGTTAATCATCAAGAAATGGAAAGAATATGGCACAGCTGTAAATCTGCCTAAAGCAGGCTGTCCTCAAAATGAGACCATAATGACAACTCTGGAGGAGTTATAAGTTTCAGTGGCTGAGATGGAAGAGTCTGTGCATATGCAGATACAACAACTGTTGCCATGTGTTTCACCAATCACAGCTTTATGGAAAAGTGGCAAAGAGAAAGCCACTGTTGGGGAAAAAAAACACATGAAATCTCAGCTAGTTAGCTAGAAGGCATGTGGGAGACTCTGAAGTCAGCTGGAAGAAGGTTCTATGGTCTGACGAAACCCAAATTTAGCATTTTGGCCTTCAGACTAAATGCTATATTTGGCATAAGCCAAACGCCGCACATCACCAAAAACACACCATCCCGACTATGAAGCATGGTGGTGGCTGCATTGTGTTATGGGAATGCTTCACTCCAGCAGGTCCTGGAACGCTTCTGAAGGTAGAGGGTAAGATGAATGCAGCAAAATACAGGGAAATCCTGGAGGAAAACCTAATGCAGTCTGCAAGAGAACTACAACTTTAGAGAAGATTTGTTTTCCAGCAAGATAGTGACCCCAAACATAAAGCCAAAGCTACACAGGAATGGCTTAAAACAACAAAGTTGCCAAGTCAGAGTCCAGACCTCAATTCAATTGAGACTTTGTGGCTGGACTTGAAAAGTGCTGTTTACTCATGATCCCCATTTAATCTGAGAAAGCTTGAGCAGTTTAGCAAAGAATGGGGAAAAATTGCAGTGTCCAGGTGTGCAAAGCTGATAGAGACCAATCCACAAGACTTCAGGCTGTAATTGCTGCCAAAGTGCATCTTTTAAACACTGACTTGAAGAGGGTGAGGAATCTTGTGTTTAATAATTGTAATAAATTTAGATCAATTTGTAGAAATTTGTTATTACTTTGCCACAAATGAGTCTTTTCTGTTGATTAGTGTCAAAAAAGCCAAATTAAATTCACTACCATTCAATGTTGTAAAACAATAAAACATCAAAACTTCCAAGGGGGGATGAATATTTTTTATCAGCATTATAAGTAGATGATTACTAGACAACGGGGTGACCCATTGGGGCAGCTTTTGAGAGAAGGGTAGTGCAGTCTGATGTGACCAGAATGAACATTAAATTTTCCTGAATGTTATTCTTTGGAAACTGAAGTAGTAAACCTCAGTTTATTAAAGAAGAATGACGTGTAGCAAAGCAAATATAGCTCCTCTTCATTTAACGAAGGACACTTTTGCTGGCATCATTTCTGGTTTATCTGCCACCCTCATGCCTCTTGTTATCATTCTGGAGATCTGCAGTCCTTTCATTCCCCGTCTCTTAATCTCTTCTGCTGTTTGTTCTTTGTCTCTGATCCTGGAGACGAGAATTTCTCAGCTGCTTTGTCTCTTCCTCTCTCCTCCTTCTGTGCCTGTTTTTGTCATTCTGGAGATGTGCAGCCCTTTCATCCCCCGTCTCTTCAGCTCTTCTGCTGTGTGTTGTTTGTCTCTGATCCTGGAGACACGAATGCCTCTCCTCCTCTGTCTCTTCTTCTCTCATTTTTTTTGTCCTGACTCTTTCATCTTGGAGTCGTGCGGCCCTGGCCTCATCCGATTCTTGTTCTCTCCCTCTCCTTGCTGTTTCCCGACGATGTTTGGCGTCATCTCTGGACCATAATGTCCCCCTTCCCTTTCCACGCAGCACAATTAGGCTGACCATTTTGTTTGTACCCTAATGCTGGATAGAAGATATGAAGCAGTAACACCAATGCATGCTGATTATTCTTGATGATGTAGTTAGCGCTCTCCTAAATGGACGTGATATAGTCACTGCTGTCCTTTGACTGCAGCAAAAGGTTTTATGGATGTCTTGAAGTACGTCATTACAATAAGATGTAATTATCTCTTATTGATGGGTCTCAGTTTGATCTGTCCCAATCCTGCACATGCTGATGGTGATTAGCAGAATGTGACCCCTGAAAATAGAGCTGCCCTGCCTTTTTGCTCCGGTAGGTGCCGCTGCTGAGACTGGCTGTGCACATGCGTCGGGCTGTCGCATCCCAATTTCCATAATGGTCGATCGGGTCTCGGATGAAAGCTAGCCTGTTGATTTTTGGTGAATGAGCAACTTTATACGAATATATAACCCTGAACTTTGCCTGCATTCTGTAAGCTAGTGCATTTTAATTCGATTTAGCCAATAAAAGTGCCACTGTAATGCACTGTTTGCGCTAATTGGAGGTCACAGACATACAGAGCATGAGAGTTTTAGTAGTATATAGATAGCAACTGAAACTGTAGTTAATCATTTATTATCTCTTTGTTGAAGACGTTCAAAACGTTGTGTAGGGAGAATGAGATTTTCTTGGATCCTCCTGAAGGTTTGCTGTATGAATATAGACTTTTGGATAACCATTTATAGCTTCTGTGTGACTCAGTATTAGTCAGGCACAACACACCTGTGCATCAATCACTCACATACGACTACAGCTGCATACAAAGTTATGCCTGTCATTGTCGCCGTTTCCATTTTCCCATTCAATATGTGCCATTTGTCTCATCTATGGATCTCTTAGTTGTTCCTGGGAGATGAAGACAAAGTAGAATGTCAAGGAGAAGCAGGCAATCAGATATGGTGCATCAGCCATCTTGTAACTCAGATCTACGGCAACAACATAAGATATAATGCCATAACAGAATGTACAGCCATTAGAAATGGGATCTTTATTGCATCCTGGTGTCAACTTTTTCCCCATTCAGATTGTATACAACATCCATCTACGTAGAATTACAGTCGGCAGCAAGCGGATAAAAATTCTTGTGCTGAGTGATAATCTTAAACAGTCCAACCTTGACAGTTATAATGCACATCTTTAATCTCCTACAGAGCTTTCTTCTATTCTTCTTGGATGAAGCAGTGTGATTGACTCCTCCTCAGAGGAAGAGATCATTCACTTCGAACTTGTCCCATCAAAGGACTCACACTTACCATGCATCACCCAGATTACTCATGTTTTCATGGAGCCAGGAAGAAACAGAGTGTCTCCCATTTTAGTGACTCCTTTTTCACAAGTGAGTAGGCATAAATGATAGGCAGTGAAGCAAAAGACAGAATGCTGCAAGCTAAACTCTCCCAGATGCAAATGCTGCACCTCATTTACTGCAATTCTACAGGATATTTGTGGAGCAGCCATGGCAAATATTCTTACAGTATATGCATCCATGAAAAAATCCATGTCAAGTCTGAATTCCCAGACCTTTGTTCTTGAAAAAGGACATAGAGCATTACATGCAACAGTCTCATGAGTGCATACAAGTCCTCGCCAAGAGTACGCATTCCATGAATGCGATCTTCAATTATAAACGTTAGAGCACAGCTGAAGCTATTCTTTGTTGTAATTGTCTGCAGTGAAGTGTTCATGATCTCATTCCTTTCAGGGAGGTGAAGGTGTGTCTTGTGAAGGCTGATAATTACAGAAATATGGAAGTGTGGGCTCTGATCATAATAGTTTTTCACTCAAGGCAACTTCAACCAATGTTCCAGATCAGTATCTGCTCTGGTATAGTTAGAACACTCTTTGGTGGGGCCTTTTGTGCTCTTAAAACTCAAAAGATAGCAGAAAAAGGCATCACTTCTGTCAGAATTTGATCTGAGTGAAGTCACCGGATTTATATGACACAAGAATGGCAGGAATTAGAAGATCGGTAGTCAGCAATGGATAATTTGCACAATGCTGGACTAAGGCTGCAGCAGATCTGTCTAGCACATATTTAGCATGTTGTAACTAATGTCCCAATACCTGAAATTCAGGGAAGAACCATATGTGAAATATCAGTACATTCCTAAGCAAGTTCTCAGTGAAATCTATCACTTGCTACAGCCATAGATGCAATCACAGAGCTTGTCAGGGACTGATAATCTGATCATATTTCAAATCTCTACACTTGAAATATTTCTACATTCCTATGTTTTTCATCCACTACTTGAAAGATGAGAACCGACACTGCAAACAATATTACATGCCAGAGACCAGAAGGTGAAGACATGGAAACTGCAGATACTGCAAAACTCCTGATGTGGGGTCTCAATTCAAAATGTCAATTAGCCCTTTGAATCCACAGACGCTTTGTGACCTGCTGAATTCCTCTAGTAGTTTTTTTTTACACCAGATGAAGAAAACACATTGCCCTTCTAGGATAGCAGGCTCTGAACTCCGTCATAAAGCAAAAGTGAAATATTTCTCTTCTTCAGTATCCAACTGCTATATGACATTAACAGCATGACTGTCTATTGACCAGCATCCTGCGGCAGCTATGATGCCTTCTGTGCCAACTGCATTGTCTACCACAATAAACTAAATTTTGTCAGCCGAGAAGCAAAGTCTATTGGCTGATAATTTTAATTTACAACCTATGTACATATAATTTAATGAAGGCAATTTCAAACAAAAACGTGCTGGAACAAACTCCTCATGTGCTGCAGCACTTTGATTGTATACAGTGCTTTGGAGGAATCCTGAGTCAGCAAAGTAGGTGTCGAGTCAGATAGTCTACTGCTTACTAAACGTTTTCATCTTCAGTCTTTACCGTAAACCATACAATAAGTAACTAAGAAGCACAATCAGCAAAAGAAAAAGATGGAGATAAAGTCAAAGGGAGAGGCAAGCGAATCAGCCCCTTTCAGCTGAACTACACTACATCCATTTTCACTGGTCAAACTCCCTATGTCAAAGCACTGTGAAATACTCTTATAGGAAGGAGGCTCTTCACTCTACTTTCTTCAGTAAAGGATGGGCATTAATAATTACCTTGTCAGCAAGATTCTCTTCCAATATTAATAAAAATAACAAGATAGGCTGTGTTAGTTTTCCATGGAGTGAAGGGGGACTGAGGATACATTTGAATGAGGTAGACAAAATTATGGAGGGCATAGATTGGCTAAGTTCTAGGAAACATTTGCCCTAACAGAAATGGCTACAATCAGAGGGCCAAGGTTTAAACTGAGTAAGTGATTTTTGGGAGATTTGAGGAAGAATTTTTTTTGCCTGGTAATGTACTACCTGAGGGTCTGGTGGATCCAGGTACTCTTACAAAGTATTTAGATGAGCGCTTAAAACACATTGTGATAGACAGCCACAGCATGTGCTGGAAAATAAGGTTAGTAGAGAAAGGCAGATAATGGCCATCATAGATATGGTGAGCTGAGGGGCCTGTTACTGTGCTCTGACATTCTAAATTGTGGCATTTTTGTACAGAAGCTTCTCCTTTCTGTCTATACTTGTATGAAACTAAGTAGAAAAATATAATACACCCTTGACAGACTGTAACATACTGACAAATAAACAAATTTTCATTAAAAAAATCAATTCTGTTTCAATTATTTATGATTTATTTAATACTAACATAGTCCTCTGCTGTTTCTGGCCACAACAATTTTACAGTTTTGATCGCAAATGAAAATTTAATTACATTTTCCAGCAGTAAATACTAAATAGCAATTGCAGACTAATCATCCCTGCACAAAACCCACTCCTACTGTTTCATTAATTAAATTAATGCATTATGTCAAGGAACAAGACTTCCAGTGAGTTATAGATTTCTAATTGCACAAATAATTCCTAAATGGGAAAAAAATAACATCACCAATTCAGATGCACTATAGATGCAAGAGCACTTAAAGCTCAGAAATAAGAAATAATAGGAAGTGTCGAATAAATATGATTTATAAGTTACAATCTACTAAGTTTTGACACTTCTATAAATTTAGATTAATCTTTGGTAATGTTCATATCATTTGGTCCCTGAAGACTGAGTAAATTACTCAGGTTAATTTAGAAGAGTTGATAATGTCAAACAATCATCATTAATTACTAAAAATTGTCAATGATCCCTATTACAAATTACTATTCAGTAGCCTGTGGTGGATAGGTCTGCTGCAGGACCATCACTAAGCCAGGATCAGACTCTATTATGATATCTCCAAACGTCAAATGTCCTCTCAAACTATTAAAATTCACAAATGAATGAAAGCTAGTTCTGGTATTCAAACCCAGAATCAGAATCAGGTTTAATATCACTGGCATATGTCATGAAAATTATTGTTTTATGACAGCAGTACTTGGCAATACATAACAATAAAAACTATAAGTTACAATAAGAAGTCTATATTTAAAAAAGAAAAATAATTTAAATCAGTGGTCCCCAACCACCGGGCCGCGGACCAGTACTGGGCCTCAAAGTATGTGCTACTGGGCCGCGAGGATATGATATGATCTGGCTATGAGTCAGTTGCACCTTTCCTCATTCCCTGTGACGCACTGTTGAACTTGAGCATAGGGTTGCCAGCTGTCCCGTATTTGCTGGGACATCCCATATATTGGGCTAAATTGGTTTGTCCCATACGAGACTGCCCTTGACCCGTACTTTCCCCGCTAAGGTAGAGCATTCCTATAAAACTTTTCGTGCCGAAATAGCGTAAAGCAAAGAAGCAATTACCATTAACTTATACGGGAAAAATTTTTGAGCGTTCCCAGACCCAAAAAATAACCTACCAAATAACATATAAAACCGAAAATAACACTAACATATAGTAAAAGCAGGAATGATATGATAAATACACAGCGTATATAAAGTAGAAATAATGTATGTACAGTGTGGTCGGGAAGATGAAGGCAAAACTGATTTGTGGAGAAACAAATCGGCACGTACTCACGCATGTGCACGCAGGTGCCTGCACAAAGCTTCATGGTCATCGTAGTCTTTTTTGCGGTACAGTGTCCTGGGATTTGGCTGCTACTTTTGTCCCTTATTTGGGAATGAGAAAGTTAGCAACCCTAACTGTAGAAGACATGTTGAGGTGAGTTTAACTTTACTTGAACACCATCCCCCCACCCCCGTTGGCCGGTCCACAAGTATATTGTCCATATTAAACCGGTCCGCGGTGCAAAAAAGGTTGGGGACCCCTGACTTAATAGGTAGCCCAAAAAGAGAAGGAAAATTACTAAGATAGTGTTTATGCATTCATTGTCCATTCAGAAATATGATGGCATAGGGGAGGAAGCTGTTCCTAAAATGTTGAGCATGTGTCTTCAGGGTTCTGTACCTTCTCCTTGAGGGTAGCAATCAGAAGAGGGCATGTCCTGGGTGATCGGAGCCCTTAATGAAGGATCCTGCCTTTCTGGGGCATTGTCTTTTGAAGGTGTCCTGGATGCTGGGGAGACTAGTGCCCATGGTGGAGCTGGCAGAGTTTACAACTTTCTGCAGATTTTTCTGATCCTGTGCAGTGGCCGCTCCATACCAGACAATGATGCAACCAGTTAGAATGGTCTCCACCTGAAAGTACAAGCTGTAGAAATTTATGAGTGTCTTTGGTGACATACCAATTCTCCCAAAACTCCTAATGAAATATAGCTGCTGTCATCCTTCTTTGTAACTACATTAATATGTTGTACTCAGGACAGATCTTCAGAATTGTTCACACCAAGGAACTTGAAATTGCTCACCTTTTCCTCTTCTGATCCCTCAATGAGAAATGGTGTGTGTTCCCACATCTTTCCCGTCCTGAAGTCCACAATGAAATCCTTGGTCATACTGATTATGAGAGCAAGATTGCTGCTGTGACATCATTCAATCAGATGATCTATCTTGCTCCTGTGTGTCTCCTTGTCACCATCTGAAATTCTGCCAACAATAGTTCTGTCATCAGCAAATTGACCGATAGTGGTTGATTTGTGCCTAGCCTCAAAATCGTGGGTATATGAGTAGAATGTGTGTACTTGAGATGCACCAGTGTTGATTGTCAGCAAGGAGGAGATGTTATTTCTGATCCACACAGACTGTGGTCTCCTGATGAGAAAGTCAAAGATCCATTTGCAGAGGGAGGCACAGAGGCTCAGGTTTGGGAACTTGTTAATTAGAACTAGGGATAAGATTGTGTTGAACACTGCTGTGGCAATAAACAGAAGCCTAATGTAGATAGAACTATTGTCCACATGATCCAAGGCCCAGTGGAGCATCAGTGAGAATACGTTCACTGTAGACCTATTGTGGTGATAGGCAAATTGGAGCACGTCCAGGGTCTTGCTTCGGCAGAAGTTGATTCTAGTCATGACCAACTTCTCAAAGCACTTCATCACAGTACATGTGAGTGCTCCTGGACAACAGTCATTGAGGCAGCTCACCCTGCTCTCCTTGGGCACTGGTATGATTGTCGCTCTTTTGAAGCAAGTGGCAATGTCTGATTGCAGCAATAAGAGATTGAAAATGTCATTGAACACTGCCGCCAGTTGATTAACACATGTTTCCAGAGTCCTACCAGGTATACCATCAGGACCTGATGCCTTTTGAGGGTTCACCCTTTTGAAAGATGTTCTGACATCAGCCTCCGAGATGGAGATCCACAGGGTCATCAGATGCTGCAGGGATTCATACAGGGGTAGTTTTACCCCTTTCTAAGCATGCATAAAAAGCATTGAGTGGGAGTGAAGCATCACAGCGGTTTACGATGTTAGGTGTTGCTTTTCAGAAGTAATGGCCTGCATACACTGCCAGAGCTGACATGCATCTAATTCTGTCTCTATCCTCAATCAAAATTTGTTTTTTTTGCCCTTAAAGTAGCCTTCCCTAGATTGTACCTGGACTTGTATAGTTTGGATCGCCAGTCTTGAATACCACAGATCTAGCCCCAGCAGATGATGAATTTCCTGGTTATTCCATGGCTTTTGTTTTGGGTATGTCTGATATGTTCTTGGAGACACACACTCCTTCCCACTACTTCAAGCCGGCCTGGTTAGAATCTCCCACAATGATGGGGAAGGCATCAGGATGTGCAGTTTCATGTCTGCTGATTACATTACTCAGCTCCTCCAGTGCCTTGCTGATGTTGGCCTGAGGTGGAATGTACACCGCTACCAGGATGATGGTGGAAAACTCCCTCAGCAGATAAAATGTTTGACATTTGTTCCAGGTTGGGTGAACAGAACTGAGAAAGAAACTTCACATTTGTGCACTATGATCAGTTAACCATAAAGCATACTCCACCCCCTTTGCCTTTAAAAGATTGAGCTGTCCTGTCTTTGTGGAGAATAGAGAAGCTATCGAGCTGCAGTGCTGTGTCTGAAATAGCAGGGGTTAGCCATGTTTCCATGATGCAAAGTACACAGCAGTTCATGATGTCCCTCTGGTACAGCAATCTTCATTTTATTTTCCTGAGACTGTACATTCACCAGAAGGATAGTCAAGAGTAGAATTCTAAGGCTTCTTTGTTTCAATTGTACCTCTAGATGGGCACGGCTTCCCTACTTCAGTTTTCTTAAAGAGGAACTACACATGCGACTACATAGTCTGTCACCCAAGGTTCATCAACTTTGAGCATCGATTGATTTTTTTTCTAAACATCTTAAAACTATACTGCTTTCTAAAGTACCCATGGCTATGACTGCGGATTTCAGATGAGTAGCGCTAAATAGGAACTCTTGATGATTCCCATCGGAGCTGCATGCGAAGAGTTGCCATGTAATGACACCATGTTACCAGAACTAATGTGTTATCCAGTACTTAGTTTTATTCTGCACCCTTTAGAATATTCCATCAATGAAAGACAAAAAAGAGGGCTATAATTATTGTGAAGTTCTTTCTGTCATTGGAAACATAAAATTAGACCTGAGAAATAGAATAGGACTTTGTCATTGCTCAAGACAACGAGATTGTGGAAATAAAGTATTTTTTTTAGAAGCTAAAGTACAAGGTAGAAAATTAGTGTGGTTAAAACAAAAAAAATTCCAAATGTATTACCACTCTGTGGAGCAGTGTATTTGCTCTACTCTGTCATCAATAAAACATGCTTTTTCAATGTCAAATGGTGCTGAAAATGTGCCAAAAGAATGGAACTAAGTTCTCACATAATTCATAATCAAATTCTCAATGTAAAATGGTCACAAAAATAAAGCTTTTTTAAAATAAAAAATCCTGGAAAAGTCCAAATAAATCAGTCTTTCATCGGGAGAGATTGTTTGGACCCCTGAATATAAAGACATGGCAAGGTAAAGTGGCAGGTGCTGCATCTCCTACAATTGCATGCACAGGTGCTGTGAAGTGGGAGGAGACTTACTAAATACAACACAGAACAGTGGCCTGGAACATTATGGAGGGAATGATTCATTTGTAATTCTGCAAAGGAGGGGAGGGTCAAGAGACCATAGAATGTTGTCCATACAGGATGCAGGTTGTTAGGAAATGCATTCAAGGTAGTGGTTGGGAGCCAGGAAGTACTTTTACTTGTATTACCTCCTATTCTGTGTGCTGAATTGAACGTTCAGGGAGCAACTTCCACTGCATTGAGGAAATCAATGCAGTTTATAGAAAACCTCTTTTCAATCCACAAAGCTGATCTAAGCTTCCAATTGTCTTTCACTTTAATTCTCCTTTTCATCCCTATCTGAAAGGTTAACTTCATTCACCACTTCTCTGAACTGATTCCATGACCTACCCACTGACATTCAGGGACTCTTTACAACTCATGTTCTTGGTATTATTTTTATTTGCAGTTTGCCTTTTGCCAATGGTTTTTGTCAGTCTTCGTCTGTTTATGTACAGATTTTCGTAAACTTCCTTCTTTTCCTTCTTTCTGTAAATGCGTGAAAGAAAGTGAATCTCAAGCTAACAGATAGGTACTTTGATAATAAATTTACATAGAGGAAATATGTCACCATTGATATTTCCATCTCCAGAAACTGGGCTAGATATCTCTTTGGGTCTTCTAATTTTTTCAACTTTTTTCCCCCCACGTAGGGGACAGCATCATCCTTGCTATCTATTCATCTTACTATCCAAAGCTTTTACTGATCAACTCAGGCTTCTACATTGCAATTGGCTTTGTCTCTGTGTGTACGCCCAAAATACATATGAACCTCATTTGGAATCGACATTTATTTCAATAAATGTAGTTCTTTACAGTAATATTTAATATATGAATGACTGGCAAGAATATGCCACTTGCCCCTTGAGCCTGCTCTGCTACTCATTGAACTTCTAACTGATCTGACAAGGATCTCAGCTGCACATACCTGCATAATTCTGGTAACCTTTCACGCCTTGTTTTTCAAGACTGTTTGATCTTTACATAGTCAGAAGCAAATTTCCTATTGCTTGCACTAAATATACTGTATGTTTAATCTCTGAAATGAAATTATGCTTGTTTTTTTGTCCCTGACAGAATTTAGCTGGACCCTTTAAAAAGTATTCAGTTGGCTTTGTATAACATTAATTTTCTGTCAGGTAAATAAACATGTATCTGCACCAAGATTCATACTACTTCTAAGTTAGCTAAAGAGGTGCTTGAAGCTACCTGATATGGTCTGACAACTGATATTTTCTTATTCACATAGGTGAAATACTTCATCATAGATACTTCCATCTCCAAAAATTGGGATAATCCATCTTAGGTTTACATTAAGAACCCAATGTTCCACAATAGGTCATCCATGGAAAATGGAAAACAAAAGATAAAGTCAGTCCCCGGAAAGGGAAACAAAATATATAATAATTTATTGTAAACTACCTGGAAATCATATTTTTTATAATATAAAAGGAAAATTATAACTGAAGTAAGCCTGGGAGTAAATATTTACTCGATGCCAAGAAAATCTGCTGACGCTGGAGATCCAAAATGCTGGAGGAACTCAGTGATCCAACAGCACCTATGGAAAAGAACAGTCAATGCTTCGGGCCAAGACCTTTCATCAGCACTGGAAAAGAAGATGAGAAGTTAGAGCAAGAAGGTGGGGGAGGGGAGGAAGAAGCACAAAGTATAGGTGAAACCGGAAAAGGGGGAGGTGGTGGAGAGTTGATTGTTGATAGAGATAAAGGGTTGGAGAAGGAGATATCTGATAGGACAGGGTAGAAGACCTTGGAAGAAAGGGAAGTGGTAGGAGCACCAGAGGAGGGGTGATGGGAAGTTAAAGAGATAAGGTGAGAGAAGAAAACGGAAATAAGGGAGCAATTACCGGAAGCTTGAGAAATCGATGTTCATGCCAACAGGGTAGAGACTACCCAGACAGAATATAAGGCGTTGCTCCTCCAACCTGAATGTGAACTCATTGCAGCAGTAGAGAGGAGGCCATGGACTGACATGTCATAATGAGAATGGGAAGTAGAATTGAAATGGGGGGCCACTGAGAGATCCCGCTTTTTCTGGCGGAGTGGTCTCCTAATCTACGTTGGGTCTCACCGATATATAGCAGGCCATACTGGGAGCACCAGATACAGTAGATGACCCCAACAGACTCATTGCTGAAGTGTTGCCTCTCCTGGAAGGACTGTTTAAGGTCCTGAACAGTAGCAAGGGAGGAGGAGTAGGAGCAGGACTGGTACTTATTCCGCTAGCAAGGATAAGTAGCAGGAGGAAGATTAGTGAGGTGGGGTGAGTGGACAAGAGAGTCATGTAGGGAGCAATCCCCTTGGAAAGTGGAAAGTTGTGGGGGAGGGAAAGATGTGCTTGGTAGTGGGATCCCGTTGAAATTGGCGGATAATATTTATGCATGCTTTCTCCATTCCGATTTTTCCTTCTCCTTATCCCAAATGCTCTGGCTCCTTAGTTATCGGAAGTTATTAGTAGTCATTGGAATTACCTAAATAAGTATTTTACATTAATGAGTTCAACCAATAAATTTAGCTTCTGATTAAAACAATATCCTGGAAATAGTTTATAACGACGTTTAGGATTGGAAAAACACTTTCATGAATTATATTGTCCCTGAAATTGCTCCAGGGATTCTTTTAAACTTCTTTTCATCCATCCCAGGAAATTATGTTGCTGCTGATCAGTACTGGATGTCGAAGACTATATTGTCCAATGAACCTCATCAAGCAGACATACTCAGTGGAAAAAAATGACCTTTTATGTTCATCTTTCTGAATACATTTACATCTTAAATTTAATTCCAGTGTTTTTCTGCTCAGCCATATTTTGATCCTGAAATTGAATCATCAGTGACCATAAGACATAGGAGCAGAATTAGGCCATTTGGCCCATTGAGTTTGCTCTGCCAATCATGGCTGAACCTTTTTTCAATCCCTCCTCAGCCCCAATCCCTGACCTTTTTCCCATAACTTTTGATGTAATCATAAGCCCATAAGATATAGGAGCAGAAATAGGCCACTTGGCCCATTGAGTCTGCTACACCATTCAATCATGGGCTGATCCAATTCTTCCTGTCTTCCCTACTCCCCTGCCTTCTCCCCATACCCTTTGATGCCCTGGCTAATCAAGAACCTATCTATCTCTGCCTTAAATGCACCCAATGACTTGGCCTCCACAGCCGCTCGTGGCAACAAATTCCACAGACTTACAACCCTCTGACTGAAGTAATTTCTCCGCATCTTTATTCTAAATGGACACCCTTTAATCCTAAAGTTGTGCCCTCTTGTCCTAGACTCCACTACCATGGGAAATAACTTTGCCATATCTAATCTGTTCAGGCTTTTTAACATTCGGAATGTTTCTATGAGTTCCCCTCTAATTCTCCTGAACTCCAGGGAATACAGCCCAAGAACTGCCAGATGTTCCTCATACAGTAACACTTTCATTCCTGGAATCATTCTTGTGAAACTTCTCTGAACTCTCTCCAATGTCAGTATATCCTTTCTAAAATAAAGAACACAAAACTGCACCCAATACTCCAAGTGTGGTCTCACGAGTGCCTTATAGAGACTCAACATCACACCCCCGATCCTATATTCTATACGTCTAGAAATGAGTGCCAACATTTCATTTGTCTTCTTCACCACCGACTCAACCTGGAGGTTAACCTTTAGGGTATCCTGCACAAGGACTCCCAAGTCCCTCTGCATCTCTGCATTTTGAATTCTCTCCTCATCTAAATAATAGTCTGCCCGTTTACTTCTTCCACCAAAGTGCATGACCATACACTTTCCAACATTGTATTTCATTTGCCACTTCTTTGCCCATTTCTCTAAACTAAGTCTCTCTAAAGGCTCTCTGTTTCCTCAACACTACCCGGTCCTCCATCTATCTTTGTATCATCGGCAAATTTAGCCACAAATCCATTAATACCATGGTTCAAATCATTGACATACATCGTAAAAAGCAGCGTTCTCAATGCCAACCCCTGTGGAACTCCACTGGTAACCGGCAGCCAGCCAGAATAGGATCCCTTTATTCCCACTCTGTTTCTGCCAATCAGCCAATGCTCTACCCATGCTAGTAACTCCCCTGTAATCCCACAGGATCTTATCTTGCTAAGTAGCCTTATGTGTGGCACTTTGTTAAAGGCCTTCTGAAAATTCAATTGCACCACATCTACTGCATCTCCTTTGTCTACCCTGCTTGTAATTTCCTCAAAGAACTGCAGTAGGTTAGTCAGGCAGGATTTTCCTTTCAGGAAACCATGCTGGCTTTGCCCTATCTTATCATGGGCCTCTAGGTACCATGTAATCTCATCCCTAACAATTGATTCCAACAACTTCCTAACCAGTAACGTCAGGCTAACAGGTCTACAGTTTCCTTTCTGCTGCCTCCCACCCTTCTTAAATAGCGGAGTAACATCTGCAATTTTCCAGTCATCCGGTACAATGCCAGAATCTATCGATTCTTGAAAGATCATTGTTAATGCCTCCACAATCTCTCCAGCTACTTCCTTCAGAACCCAAGGGTGCATTCCATCAGGTCCAGGAGATTTATCCATCCTCAGACCATTAAGCTTTCTGAGCATCTCCTCAATCGTAATTTTCACTACACATACTTCACAGGGTAACACACTTGAATGGCTAGTATACTGCAGATGTCTTCCACTGTGAACACTGATACAAAGTACACATTCATTTCCTCTACCATCTCTGCGTCTCTCATTACAATATCTCCAGAGTCATTTTCTATTGGTCCTATATCTACCCTCAACTTTCTTTTACCCTTTATATACTTAAAAAAGCTTTTAGTATCTTCTTTGATATTAGTTGCCAGCTTCCTATCTTTTCCTTCCTAATGACCTCCTTAGTTTCCTTCTGAAAGTTTTTAAAAGCTTCCCAATCCTCTACCTTCCCACTAGCTTTGGTTTACGTGTTTGCTGTCTCTTTTGCTTTCACTTTGGCTCCAACTTCACTTGTCAAGCACAGTAGTGTCCTTCTTCCATTCACAGAAACATAGAACATAGAAACCCTACAGCACAATACAGGCGCTTTGGCCCACAATGCTGTGCCGAACATACACTTACTTTAGAAATTACCTAGGGTTACCCATAGCCCTCTATTTTTCAAAGCTCCATGTACCTATCCAGGAGTCTCTTAAAAGACCCTGTCGTATCTGCTTCCACCACCATTGCCGTCAGCCCATTCCACGTACTCACCACTCTCTGTGTAAAAAAAAATTACCACTGATATCTCCTCTGTACCTACCTCCACACACCTTAAAACTGTGCCCTCTCATGTTAGCCATTTCAGCCCTGGGAAAAAGCCTCTGACTATCCACACGATCAATGTCTCTCATCCCAATTTGAAAATTTCTTTTTATTAGGAATATATCTGTCTTGCACTTCCCTCATTTTTCGCAGAAACTCCAGCCATTGCTGCTCTGCAGAACTTCCTGCTAGTGTCTCTTTCCAGTCAACCTTGGCCAGTTCCTTTCTCATACCACTGTAATTTCCTTTGTTCCACTGAAATACCAACACATTGAAATTTAGTTTTCCCTTCTCAAATTTCAAAGAGAACTCAATCATATCGTGATCCCTAAGGGTTCCTTACCCATAAGCTCCCTTATCACCTCCAGATCATTGCACAGCACCCAATCCAGCACAGCCAATCCCCTAGTGGGCTCAACAACAAGCTGTTCTAAAAAGCCATCCCTTAGACATTCTACAAATTCTCTCTCTTGAAGTCCAGGACTGGCCCGGTTTTCCCAATCCACTTTCATGTTAAAATCCCCAGCGATTATCATGACATTGCCCTTCTAACATGCCTTTTCTATCTCCTGCTGCAATTTGTAATTAACATCCCGGCTGCTGTTTGGAGGCCTGTATACAACTGCCATTAGGGTCCTTTTATCCTTGTCATTTCTTAACTCAACCCATAGAGACTCTACACCTTCCGATCCGATGTCATCCCTTTCCAATGATTTAATATTATTTCCTATATACAGGACCACACCACCCCCTTCTGCCCACTAACCTATCTTTCTGATACACTGTATATCCTTGGACATTCAGCTCCCAATGGTAGCCACCCTTTAGCCAAGTTTCAGAGATGGCCACAAAGTCATACTTGCCAATCTGTAGCAATTTCAAGATCGCCTATTTTATTTCTCATGCTGGGTGCATTCAAACACTACACTTTCAGTCCAGTATTTGTTGCTTTCTGTTTTAACTGCACTATGCCTCTATTGCCCTGTAATTCATCCCACTGGCTGTGATTATGCCTCATCTCCTGCCAGTCCTTTCTATGATCTCTGTTGCACACCTTCTTTGATTTATTTCTGTTTCCCCCTTCCTTAGCCCTATCATTCTGGTTCCCATCCCCCTGACAAATTATTTTAAACCCTCCTGAGCAGCTCTATTAAATCTGCCTGCTAGGATATTGAACCCCTTTGGGTCCAGATGTAAACCCTCCTTTTTGTACAGGTCATACCTCCCCCAGAAGAGGACCTAATGATCCATGAACCTGAAGCCCTGCCCCCTACACCAGTCTCTCAGCCACGTATTAGTATGCCTGATCATGCTATTCTTGGGCTCGTTAGCATGTGGCACAGGCAGCAATCCCGAGATTACTACCAAGAGCCTATCAAGCTCTGCCTTAAATACACCCAATGACCTGGGCTCCACAGCTGTCTGTGGTAACAAATTCTGCAAATTCACCACCCTCTGGTTGAAGAAATTGTTCCACATTTGTTTTAAATGGACACCCCCCTATCCTGAGGCTCTGCCCACTTGTCCCAGATTCCCCACTATGGGAAACATCCTTTCCTCATCTACTCTGTCTATTGGTCATCAGGTGTGCTCTCAGCAGCTGCAGACCAGATTTTGTGTAGCAGTTAGTGTGATACTATTACAGCGCCTGTGACCTGGGTTCAATTCTGCCTCTGTTTGTTCATTTTCCCTGTGACCTTCTGGGTTTCCTCCCACATTCCAAAGGTGTCTGGGTGAATAGGTTAACTGGTCACATGGGTGTAACTGGGTGGCAGGGGCTCCTGGGCTGCAAGGGGCTGTTACCATCATTTATCTCTTAAAAAACAAACATAATCATTGATATCTCCTAGCTCAGTCCGTGTGTTTGGTAAAGATGAAGAATTAAGGCTGAAACATTTTAATCAATGTTGCTCTGTAATTATGATCTACTAAAGGTACTCAAGCTTCCACTCTTTCAGAATAATAAACAGTTGTTTTCATAAAACAACTGCACAATTAAAACCTAGGGAAAATCCTCACATTATAAAAGCATTAAATTGAAATATCTGTATTAAAAAACTGTTGGTATGACACTGACTTATTTATACTGTATAATTCACATTTTTTTAATAAATGCAGGAACCCAGAACTAATAAATAGGCAAATTACAGGAATACATCATGGTGAAAATTAAGGGGTTTTCATTGCTGAATGTAAACAAATGTCATTCAATGAGAGGTGCTTTCACAACTGCGGAGGCACACTATTGTGCCTTTCAACAGACACCAATACATACTCCTTGTATAGCAAAACACTAGGCCTTTGGTGAAGGGAAATCAGTCAGAACCAGTCAACAGAAACAGACTTCAGATCACATGACCTTCAAGAACTCTAGTTGCCATGGTAACAGAACTATGATGAATTACCCAGTTTCTGCTCAGCATTCTGTTCACGTATTATGTCGTGCAAGGTGCTTGCTAGAAGCGCTTTCATTTGTAGACAATTCCAAATGAAACTTTTTTTTGCTGTTATGACACTTGAATCTTTCATTAGTAGACAATTCCAAAACGAACATTTTTTTCCCTGCTATGACACTTGAATTTTACCATGATGTTTCCCATGAGCATTTTAGTTTCATACTTTTAAGTCCTTCAGGAAGATTAATTAAAAATATCTCAAAATCCTGAATTTTCCTTTCAACAAATATGCAGTATTTTTATGATTAGATATCGGCTCTGCATGTGAGCTGATATCCTAGAAAAAAGGGTTCTTCTTTGATATTATGGTGCTTCCAAGTAAATGATCAGGAGAAGGCTTTCACTGCTGTCACTGTTCATTTACCTTTAAATGTAATATTTATCAAAAACAGTGGGTCCACAACAAGAAAACTGAAGTTCACAGTTGTTAAATTTCAGGAATTTTAAAGATTTTGAGAAATGTAACAATATCACACACTCTTCACAAACTGCAGGATATATTTTTACATATTTCAACAAGGACTCTGTATAAAAATTATTTTAAAATGTGCTGAATATAATTTCATTTTATCATTTATCTTGTGATTATGATTGAACCTCCAGAATGACTGCATGCATTTTGGTGCCATTCTGTATGTAACTGAAAGAGATTTTTGAAAAATAAATAAGACTATAAAATGTGATAGATATTCACTTTTTGCTAAGCTTTCTTTCTAAATACCATCTGCCACTTTTAAGATCACAAACAGATGTAAGTAAACTTCCAACTAACAGTTTGTTTAATTGCACACACAAAATACTGGAAGACCTCAGAAGGTCAGGAGTATCTATGGAAATGAATAAACAGTCGAAGGTGGGGTAGGGGAAGGTGGATAGCTGGAAGGTGGTGGGTGAAGCCAGGTGTTTAGGAAAAGTAAAAGGAAGTCAATCTTCAGGTCTTAGGAGTGTAAACAGAAAGCAGTAATCAGCTTGAAGTTTAAAAAAAAACCAAAGCTTTGCAAATGAGCTTTGTATTTCGAAAACATAATGTGAAGAGGAGATACTAGTTCACAGCATCCTGTCTTATTGCTTGAGCGATACAGTATAAGACAATGCAGTATAATTTGAGTTGTTTCAAATAGACAAGTTGATTCTTAATATGTTAGGTCAAGAAAGCTTGAATAATATAATTTAGCATATCAATAACTGATATGTTTATAGTTGAAAATTTTAAGGTAGCCTTACAGCATTAATTGCAAACTGTGAACATTAAGCTGAGGTCTATGTCTCCAAAGAGATTTTAGATCATTTGTGTTATAAGGATATGTGAGGAAATATCATATGCGTGTGAAGTCACCCAGGTAGGAAAAAGGGGGTATAAATGTAGATAGCAGTTCAGGCTTATTAGGAATGTGGTAAAGGAACATCAGGAAGAAGCACGAAAGAAACACAGGGTGAATCCATTCCTCCAGCTTTGGTTCCTGCGACAAACAATTCACTCATCTGCATCAAGGGCATATCTTATACTTTACAGGAATTGTACCAATGCTTTGGAAATCCTTAATAGTTTATTCTTTGAGATTAAGTGATCATTTGCATGCTAGAAATCCTTTATGCTTAAGAAATGGTTTGTGATTTGGAAATGCTTTGTGATTTAGAAATGGTTTGTCATTGGAATTGTTTCATAATGTATTCAATAATTCAAGATATGATAGAAATCCTCCGTGAGAATTTGGAAATGTTTAAGATATAAATCCTCTGAGTTTTAAATGAGTTTTAAGAATGGTGTTTGGATTTAAATGTGCATCACTGCAAATTAATAGACTGTGCTTTAACATATTTTGTAAGCGGAAGGTATCCTCTCCTTGGTAGGGAGAGGGGACCCACTGCTCATCTGGTAGGTGTTGGCAGGTAAACTCACCATGGGGAATAAACAGGGAAGTAAACTAGTCTTTGAAGATTGGGTAGTTACAATATAATCTCCCTTTATGGGAATACGTAGCTATTTATATTGTATAGGGCTTTAGGTCTTCATCTGAGTTTAGAGCTTTGCAGTAGGCAAACACAATACACAATAATTGCTTTGAGCCAACAGTGATGTACAGCACAGTTAGAAGAAGAAACTGGTCACTGTGATAAGCAAGAAACCTGAGGAGAGTATACAAACCTATAATCCTTTATCATACATTAGTGGTTCAGATGCCTTTTAATTTGATATGGTATTAATTATTATGCAAGTATTGTTAGAAAGAACCAAATATTGTTCCTATCAGGAAAAATTCTTAAGTGTTGTATTATTAGCGCATTGATGTAGAAAACTAAAAAAAGTCTTTTTATATAAATTGAATTTACTTCTCAGATTATAATTTGGTAAGGATTTTCGTAACAATGGGCTGTAGCATGGCTAAATATTGACAAAAATACAAACTGCCTATTTGTGCCTGAGCCCCACAGAAAATGGTTTTCAAATAAACCGCAGTTTAAGTGGTGTGTATCTCCAGGAAACAAACAAAATACAGCAAAATTGATATCCTTATATACTTTGAACTGATGTTAGAACTTTACTTACAGAAACCTAACTTTTGGCATTTGAAGAGTTCTCTCAGGATTTCAAGCAACTTTCCTTTCTACAAATGATTGTGAAGACTCCAAAAATAACCCTGTTCAAAATAAGTGCATCCCTTTGTAAGATTCTCCCATTTCATCTCCCTGTAAGTCACCTGTCTTCCTTCCCTCTCCCAACCTGCACGGGTGCTTTTCAGGACTAACAAAACTACAGTAATACTTTCATGAGATCAGGTAACAAAACCGATCAGGTTTCCCACTGGTGACAAAGGAAGGTAATGCAATAACCCTGACAATGAATAGCCTTCAGTAACTTGGCAAATATCACCTCACTATTCATTTCAAAACGATCACCATGATGAGTGTGTGAGTACATATTAATGCATGAGTATGAACCTATTTACCTGCCTGCAGCCTCTTCTATTTTGCGTACAACTCTCCATATTCAGTGTAAGGAATCCTGTCATTTGCACTGCATAAAAAGCAAGGTTTTCTAATACATCCTTCCAGCTGGCAAGGCTCCCCACCAACAGTGTTTACTCAATTAATTTATGTCTGCTTTCCCTGTTGGAGTATGTACAATTTTAACAATATTTTGCTGGATTTCTGTATTTACAACGTTGTTTAAATCGGGACATTGAGTGAAATGTTACATTTGTCAGATGAAAAATGAAATTTCTTTCAACCTTAAGAAAATAAACTCCCAAATATCATCACCACAATCTGAAAAATCTTCCTGAGAACATTATTAAAACAGATCTCTGAGAAGTTGTTATTCATTCATTTGCCCAATCAACACATTATAGTTCAATCCAAACACTGAAATAAGCTTGAAATACAAGATATTTGTTATTTTCATATCTTTTATAAACCTTCTGATTCATAAATATCTTGACTATTCGTCTCCACTGCATCAGTTCTCAGGATGAGACCTAACATACCAGAACATTTGAGTTATCCTCCTTCTTTAAAGAATGGTGTTTAACATAACATATAACATATGCTATGTTATATATGGTGTTTCTCAACCATCGATACTGCTCTCAGCCACATCTCCTCCATTTCCTGGACATCCCCCTGATCCCATCTTCCTGTCACTATACAGGATTAGAATTTGCCTTGTCTTTACCTAACAGCCCATGTGCCTCTGCATCCTGAACATCCTTCTCCACAACATCCACCACTTTCAATGCAATCCTACCAATTAGCACATCCTCTCTTCCCCCTGCTCGCTGCTCTCTGCTTTCCACAGGCAGTACAAGTGCTATACCTGCCTCTTCACTTTCTCCCTCACCATCATTTAGGACCCAAACAGTCCTTCCAGGTGAGACAAACAGTTCACCTGAAAGTCTGTAGGGGTTAGCTAATGTGTCTGATACTCCCAGTACAGCCTCTCCATTAGTGAGACCCAACATAGACTGGGGGACTGCTTCATTGAGCACCTTCACTCCATCTGCCACAACAGGCGGAATTTCCATCTTAATTTTACTTCCCATTCCCATTCTAGTATTTGTGCCCCTCCCCTTCTTTCTTTTCTATTCCCCATTCTGGCTCCCCTCTTACTCCTTCCCTTCTCCTCACTCGCACGTCATCTCCCTCTGGTTCCCCTACTCTTTCCTTTTCTCCAATGGTTCACACATCTCTCCTATCAGATTCTTCTTCCTATTCTCTTCTTCTTTATCTTTTACACCTATCACCACCCAATTTCTCACTTCAACTCCTCCCCTCTTACTTAGCTTCATCTGCCAGTTTGTACTCCTATCCCTCTGCCCATCTTTTTATTGTGGATCCTTTCCCCTTCCTTTCCAGTCCTGATGAAGGGTCCAGGCCTGAAACGTAGACTGTGTATAGCCCTCCACAGATGTTGCCTGACCTGCTGAATTCCTCTGCGTTATTATTGAGTCTTGCATTAGACATTTTTTTCTTCAGAAGCGTGTTTCATTAGGTTCAAAACAGACTAATATGTTATTGAGAGAATAATTGTAAATGGTTTGACAGGAAACAAAAGAATGATGATATATTAATAGTTTTCTTTCCTCAGTCTTCATTGCAGAGGATATTGCAAATAAACAGATGAGCTAGTTTTGAAATAACATGTAGGAACATGTAAAAATCACTATCACAAGGGATAAAAGTTTAAAGAAAACTGTAAAGCTAAAGGCAGGGAAATTACTGGGAAATGATGGTCTGCTTGCAAGGATTTTAAAGGAAGTGGTTGGAGAGACTGCGGAACTTTCCTTGGAACCATTATTTGAAGATTTTCAAAACTTTCTAAATTCTGTGAGGTTACCAGTAGGTTGGAAAACAGCCCGACTCTGTTATTGAAAAAGAGGCAGAAGACAGAAAATAAGGAATGTTTGGTTAGTTAGTTTAACAGTTACGCAGGTCAATAATCAAAGACAAAATAACTGATCAGAAAAGTGAACATAATCAAATCTAGTCAATGTGGTTTTATGAAAGGTAAATCATGTTTGATAAATTTGTTGTAACTCCATGAGGACATAATAGGGAGAGTTCATAGAGGGGAACATGTGGATGAAGTATATTTTGATTTCCAAAATAGTTTGACCAGGTACCATGAGAGGTTCATGCACAGTTCAAATAGACTTGGAGGAGTAAGTGGGAAAAGTACAAAAGTAAGTGGGAAAGAATGTTGTGATGAGGACATGGTTATCCTGCAATTTGCTATAGGTAGATTGAATGATAAAACAAAAACATGGCAAGTGCAGGTTAATATGGGAAAGTATGAGATTTGGTAATATCTCTCCTCACTGGCAGTTAACATAGGTGCACCTCAGGAATGCATGCTTAGCCCATTGCTCAACTCTCACTACACTCATGATTGTGTGGTTAAGCACAGCTCATATGTCATCTATAAATTTGCCAGTGACACCATTGTTGTGGGCAGAATTTCAAATGGTGACGAGGAGGCATTGAGGAGCAAGATAAACCTGCTGGTCGAGTGGTGTTGCAACAACAACATTTTATTCAATGTCAGTAAGACCAAGGAATCAATTATGGACTTCAGGAAGGGTAAGTCAAGGGAACACATACCAGTCCTCATCAAGGGATCAGAAGTGGAAAGGGTGAGCAACTTCAAGTTCCTGGGTGTCAACATCTACGAGGATCTATCCTGGGCCCAACATATTGATGCAATCACAAAGAAGGCAGGTCAGTGGCTACATTTCATTAAGAGTTTGAGGAGATCTAGTACATCACCAAAGAGCAAATTTCTCCAGACGTACAGTTGAGAGTGTTCTGACCAGTTGCATCACTACTTGGAGGCTCCAGTACACAGGATTTAAAGCGGCTGCAGAGGGGTGTAGATTCAGCCAGTTATATCATGGGCACAAGTCTCCCCATCTTCAAGGACCTCTTCAAAAGGCAGTACCCCCAAGAAGGCTTTATTAAGGACCCTCACCATCTGGGACAACCCCTTTTCTCATCAGGGAGGAGGTCCAGGAGCCTAAAAGCACACACTCAAGGTTTTAGGAGCAGCTTCTTCCTTTCTGCCATTGGATTTCTGAATGATCCATGAACCCATGAACTCTGCCTCTCTATTTCTCCTTTACACTATTTATTTATTTTATTTTTATTGTAACTTCATAATTTTTCATGTCTTGCACTGTGCTGCTGATACAAAAACAACAAATTTTATGACATACTGTACATCAGTGATAATAAACCTGATTCTGATTTATGTATCAGATTATTATTTAAAGTAAGTTTGGAAGATTGTGCCCCTGGAACACAAAAATTTTGTGATTCAAAAAAGACATTAAAGAGTCATTTTAAAAAATTAAATCATGATTCTGTAATATTTTATGTTTATCCTGTGCACATAAAGTGTGAGTCACAAGGTCACCCGTACTCATATATCATTTCTATGAAGGGAAACGATTTACAAACTTGCAGTTCAAATTAAAATTGTAAACCTTGACACCAGTGATACCCACAGAAATAACTTCTGCTGGAATGAATCACAAACTGCAAATCAATTAATTGTATAGAGAAAGGAAATTTTGCTTTTGTGTTTTCCAAACATTAATGCCCACGGAACAGAATTCAGAAAACATATTTTTATACTATAGTCATAATGTTCAACAAATGTCTGATCAGCACTTCACTTATCATCACACATTTTTCTGATTGGTCACACTATTTACCTGAACATCAAATTTTTAACAACTAACTAATGGGATGCCTAGAGCTATTGTCAATTTCCCTTCCACAAGCTCCAATTCCTGAACATACTCTTTTCATCCTACTAATGCCTGAATACCCAAGAGTGGCTGTAACTTGACTGTTACATTTGACTTTAACATAAGGTTTCAGCTATATATCTGATCCATACTTGACTGTCTTCAACCATTACTCCCCAGCTTCAATGCTGTCTGCCCAGTTCCTGCAAAAACCCTCATCCTTTTTTTGTTGCTAGTTCCATTAAAGTATCAGATACTTATACTTATACTTGGTTACCATTTGATTTTTATTAGGTGCTGTTATGACTGTGTAGGTTTGGTGTATTGTTTTTAATCCATAACAATTATTTGACAAGAGTTGAAGGATTGGTTCTATATTCTAGTTTCCCAAGAGTGGATACTTGTTACACAACATGATGAAGAAGGTGAACAGAGGACATAAAAGCTATTAGCTATTGGAATGAAGAGGATGAGGGGAGGAGAGGTCAAACAACAAGTTCATGTCCTCCAGAAATGTTGAGCGAGACAACCTTAAACTCAATGACACTATGAAGTATTATACCTAGTTTACTGTCTGATGTTGGATGAATGAATTTGCTGACACTTCCTATTCAAATAGATTTAACTATATTTCACTCTCACTTCCAAGAAAGCTAGCAGAATGAGCATGGAGCTTCAAATGGATTGTGGGCTGGCTTTTGGTTCAAAATGCCATTGGTTGTTGATAATTTAAAAATTTGGGGTGTTACATAACTAAAAGGACTGTGCAATACAGACTGCTGGTCAGACAGAACAACGCCTGGTTTCACGGCTGCACTTAAAATACTGTCATTTTGAGGTAGTTCGCTGTTCCGCTTCCATTGAAACCACATGATAAGCAAAAAAAAGTGGCTACAGAACGACAAGAGTTAGTCAAGTGCATAATCCACGGTCATGGATACAGTACCAGTATAATGAAAGCCATGCAGCCATCCAAACATGCAACAGATCAGACCACTATTATAATGAAATAATGTTTCCTGCATCAGTCTGGAGGAGCCTCATATACAAAATAGGTATGAAGGTTCTTGATTGTTTGCTATATCTGGAACAATATCATCTTCACAAAATGACAGCTCTTCAGTGAATTTCAGGGCCTGCAGAGGGAGCAGGAGGAGACAAGAAAGGAAGGGGAGGGGTGGGAAGTGACACCAATAAAAACCCTTTCTATATTTGATATTCATGAACATTTATCCAACTAGTAAATGCAAACACAATTCCTCAGTCACCTTTTACCTTCTCTTTCTTTCAAACCATCAATTGTCCAAAATTTAAAAAATAGAATAAAACACAAAATAGAAGCTCATAAAACAAAATAAATGTATTGCACATAAACTTCAATTGTCAAGCATGTGCACTCACTAGTGCTTGGTTCGGTGTCCTTATCTGTGTAGGTGCACATTACTCAAAGTTCAATGCTGCTGTGTGACTGGGGCAAGTGTAAAACACTGCAGATGGACTTGATTTATTCTGCAGCACACAGGCTGCAACTACGTAACTAGAATAGAGCAGATTGAACTAGAATTCCTGTAAAGAGTGACTTATATGTTATACGTTTGTCTTTCCATCTATAATACATGTCAAGAGATAAGATGTGACACTTGCCTTCTGTCTTGATGAGTGCAGCTCCAACAAGTTTGATGCCATCCAGGACAGCTTCTCACAAGGCTAGCATCTGATCTACCACTCTAAACCTTCAGCTCACAAGGCTACCATCCAATCACTCACTCTAAACCTTCACTCCCTCCATCCCCAACACCCATTAGCTACAATCTGAATAAGTTTAAACTTCTTCTAAAGCAGCTCCAAACATGTTGCTTTACCCTCTCAAACGACAAAGGCAGCATGCATTGGTAGTTTGCTTTTCTGATCATATATTTTCCTGACTTGGCTGTTTCTACATCTCTCCAATGTCACTGGGTCAGGATTCTCGAACTGCCTAACTAACAACATTGCTGGAATCCCCTTGCATCTACTGCGACAATTTAAAAGCTGGCTCGCTATTACTTTCTCAGAGGCAATTAGGAAAGAGCTCTAAATGTTGTGCTTGCCAATGACATCTTATAAATGAAAATAGCGGCACGAGCCTCACTGGTCTTTGGGCACCACAGTGACGATAGCAAAGTGGCAGAAGTTGCCAAATATCATCCTGAGAAATTAGAGCAGATCGGTGATCCACCTGCATCACTACTTATCCCCAGAGTTTTGCCTTTTCAATGCTGGTCTTAATTTCAATGACAGAATGCTAAACTAGTACTACAACCTGAGAGTTTCATTCCACAATGTCCTCCACAGCTATAATTGCAGCAGTATGAGCCTATATAACAGAAATCTGAATTGCATGAAGCCAAACAAAATATACAGTAAATGAGAAAACCTCAATTTGTGTGGTATCAAAATGACCTTGGCAGAATTCTGAACTTGCCCTGCAGCATTCAGACACTGAGTAGCATCTGTGTCAATTGAAGCTGAGACACTGTCCATTTAACTAGGTGTTACTTGCAGTTGCTTTCACACATGACAATGGAGTTGCCTGCACTTGAAGCAGGAAAAAGGGGTTATAATTTCCACAGAAAACTTTGTGAAGTTGTATGTCCAACTACAATCACTTTTTTACATAGGCATTCAAGCATGCCTGCCTATGCACCAAGCTGTGCATATCTATCTGCATTTTTGTAGCACCATCAAAACATTTCTACCGGTCCTCTGCGGTAGATCATATGCATAATCTCAGGGAACAAGGATCTGTCCCAACTGTAATCTTTATCGTTGCTGCAGAAAGTATATCTGTTGTACGATTAGCTATAGTGCCCATTTTTGAACTATACTCTTAATAATGTGCAGTGTCAGAATATAGAGTGGCTGCTGCTGGTATGAAATTGAGTGATTGTGTTTCTTCATCATAACTGTTCACTTTTGTTTGGGTTGTTTTTGAGTGGTTTGTTCGTGGCCATCGGTGCCGACGGGGTCGTTTCAGTGATGAATGGCCCTGCGTTGGCTGGCAGCGTGGGGCTGAACTGAATTAAATTGAATACTTCTAGTTTGATGTTCGATATTCTATGTGCTGTTTGCTCGCTTTCTGCCGTTTGCGCAATTTGTTACTTTGCGCGTTGGGTTTTTGATATTTGCTTGAACGGGTTCTATGGTGTTTACTTTGTCTCATGGCTGCCTGCGGGAGGGTGAATCTCTAGAGTTGTATTCTATATATGTACTTTCATAATAAATGTACTTCAAATCTTTAAGGACAGCTGCTGTCCTTACAGCTCTCCATGCTCAAGTTGCAGATTTTGGGTAAGAAAAGCAGGAAATGCTATAAATACACAGATCAGGCAACATCTGTCAGGAGAAGAACAGAGTTAATTTTTCAGGCTGATAACATTTCATCAGTTCTGCCTGACTTACTGCATATTTCCAGCATTCTTTTTTAATTTAAATTTGCTAGTAGTTGCCATATTTTGCTTTTGCAGTTCTTGAGAATCCTAATAATGAAAGGATATGCTAATGGGAGATATGATGAGGGAAGGTGGAGTAAATAAGACAGGTATATCTAAAATATTTCCTCCAGCTTCTGAGTCAAAAGAGAATGTAGAATATGGTTTTTAGAAATGAGGGAACTTTCATTTTCGGTGGTAACGGTCTCACCACCAGCCAACAGTTGCTGTTTCACTGAGGACGAAGACTATTTTGGTCATGGACTGAGGATGTAACATTGTCTGCTCCTCACTAGTTATCCATTGCTTCCAGTGTCGTATTTCTCTTTGTCCTGCAGACGAGAGGAATGTATGCCCTTGATTGTGGTGCAATGTGCTTGAGTATTGTGGCAAACTATGAGGTCAGGTGAACCAAGGAATGTCAGAATGAAATGCTTCAGGCTGTCTTTAAAAATGTAGCGTAGCTTTAAGTAGTGCTAACTATCATGCATTGGTCCCTGGAGAGATGTGCAACTGCCGAATGGCTTGGTAAGCATTGGTTACATGCTGAAAACATGGTGATTAATGTGAAGGAAACATTATTTATTGCTTTGGAATATTTTTAAGGGAAATAAAATGCAGCCTGTTGTCTTTTGTTAATTCTCTTCTTTAGTGGGAATCCATTTTTTTGCTGACCACTTAGATTTAGCAGACTGATCCACAGTCGTCCAGATATTTTCTATATCGTCAAATACAGGCATCATCAGAGCAATCTGTGAGTAAAAAAATGTGCCTCTGCTAGTCCTTCCTTAGTTTATTTTAAATTGTACAGAAGCAATACATCCAAAATAGAGGGTTTATCATATTTATGCTTAATTGGCTGATCATTCTGTCACCTTTTATTAATTTTAAATACATCGATTCTTCTCTCATCTTCTAACATATGAAATGTCTCCTAGTAAATACTTCAGCAAAATGGTTGATTAATATTTCTTCCATTTTACTGTATCTCACCATAAATTTTGTTTAACCAGAAATTAATTGAGCAGTACCACAGGAGTATTATAAATCAGAGCCTGGATTATACTTATTTTTGTAAATGATGCAAATAAACACAACTGAAAATATGTAATATATGCATTTGAACCCATCAGCTGAGGAAGGATTGCTTGTGTATCACCATACAACTAGTGTATATAAAATACTAAATATCTGTTGATAGATCTTCATAACAAAGCTTTGACAGATCTTATAGCAGTATACTTTTGTACTGCTTAATATAGTTAATTTTAAAGAATGGAGAAAAGATGTATGTATGGAATAGATTTTGTGCCTTATGCTGTGTAGCATGCATATTAGATTTTGTAAAACATTGAATGGATGTCTGTCAGGTCAATGCCAACTTAACTCTTTCTGAAAATCATAACATGTGGAGTCTGTTAATGTCTGTAGAATGTTTGTTGATAGATGGATTCTTAGCTAGATGCTTTCTCAACTCGGGCTTATTTCTTATTGACAAACTTTAATGTACTTTGTAAGTCCAAGAAATGTTGCGTCTGGATATGAATGAATGAGAATGAAAGTTCAAAGCTTTTGTCTCTCGATGACTGCACTCGTGAAACTTGTGTATATCTTGACCAGCTTTTCGAGATATTCCTTGGATGTCAGCCAGGGCTGCAAATCACGGTCAGTGCCTAGGACCCAGCAGTGGTTTCATGAGAGTCGGAATCAGAGATCCCCCAACAGCAGCAACATTTTAGTGGTGACTAAGAATTGTGAGCCTGGAAGTCTTTGTGACTTGGTACATAGAATTCTGTATGATTTACTTGTGTTGTCAATTTTCTGAGATACAAACGTTTGTAAATTAGCCTTAAGTTACTTTGTTGTATTTGTACACTTATTAACACATCTCCTGAACACTTGAATTGATGGGACTGATTAATCCAGTCCATTATACACTGCTTTGCCATTGTAAAATATATAATGTCTAGGCAAAAATTCTGTTTGTTTAAAACTATGTATTTTAAAGTAATACACACAAAATGCTGGGGGAGCTCAGCAGGACAGGTAACATCTATGGAAATTAATAAACAGTCAACATTCCAGGCTGAGACCCTTCGTCAGCACTAGAAAGGAATCGGGAAGATGCCAGAATAAAAAGATGAGGGGAGGGGAAGGATGATAGCTAGAAGGTAATAGGTGGATAGGAAAGATAAAGGGTGAGAGAGAAAGGAACCTGACAGGAGAGTAGAGAGGACCAAAGAAAGGGAAGGAGAAGGGGATCCAGGGGGAGTTGAAAAAAAGGAGAGAGGCCAAAGTGGGGAACAGAAGAAGAGAAAAGGCAAAGGGGAAGTGCTTTTTACCGGAAGGATAGATATTTATGCTGTCAGGTTGGAGGCTACCCATATGGAATATCAGATTTTACTGCGCCATCCTGATGCTGGTTTCATCTTGGCACAAGAGAATGCCATGGACCAACATGTCAGAACAGGAATGGGAATCAGAATTAAAATGTTTGAGCACTGGGGAGTTCTGCTTTTGGCGGATGGAGCGGCAGTGCTTGAGGAAGCAGTCCTCCATTTTACAATGGGTCTCACCAATGTAGAGGAGGACATTAGACACAGTAGATGATCTCAGCAGATTCGCAAGTGAAGTGTTCCCTTACCTGGAAGGACGCTTGTGGCCTGGAATGGAGGTGAATGAGCAGCTGTAACACTTTACTGCTTGCAGGGATAAATTCCAGGTGGGTGAATAGTGGGGGGGGGGCACAAATGGACAAGGAAATCATGAAGGAGTGATCCTGTGGAAAGCGGAGAGGAGTGGGAGGTAAAGATGTGTTTGGTGGTAGGATCCCTTTGGAGATGGTGGAAGTGTGATGGATGATGTGTTGGATGTGGAGGCTCATGAGGTGGTAGGTAAGGACAAGAAGAACTCTATCACTGTTAAGGTAGCAAGAAGATGGGGTGAGTGCAGATGGTCAGGAAATGGAGGAGAGGCGGGTGAGGACAACAGTGGAGAAAGGGAAAACCCGTTCTTTGAAGGAGGAGGACATCTCTAATGTCCTGGAAAGGAAATCCACTTCCTGTGAACAGATGAAACTTCCTGTGAAACAAAGGAACTGAGAAAATAGAATTTTTGCTGGAGAGAATGGGAACAAGTATAGTCAAGATAACCATGGGAATCAGTAGGTTTATAAAAAGTGTTGTCGACCATTTGTCTCCAGAGATGGAGACAGAGAGATCAAGAAAGGAGAGGGAGGTGTCAAAAATGAATTTAAGGGTAGGGTGGAGGTTAGAGGCAAAGTTCATGACATTGATGAGCTCAGCATAGGTGGATGAAGCAGCGCCAATGCAGAGGAAGAGTTCGGGAGCATTACTGGGGAAGGCTTGGAACATGGACTGTTCAACGTAGCCAATGAAGATGTAAGCACAGCTGGGGCCCATGCGAGTGCCCAGGGCTAAACTTTGAGATTAGAGAAAATGGGATGAGCCGAAGAAAAAATTGTTGAGGGATTTATTTTAAAAACTATTTATTTTACCATGGCTAAACATGCTAATCTTTCTGCCATAGTTAGTAGCATTATCAAAGAAAATCACAGGTCACGGTGGAAATGTGACATTGAACTTATCCAAAAGTCATCCAGAAACAATGCACTTCCATTCTCTATTTCTCAACTATTATCTGATTTTACATCTTCCCACAATTTTAATATGAGGTAATGGGGAAGGGATCTGACTTTGTGTTCTCTGCATAGAAAAGCATCACACTTCTGTTGCATAGTTCATTCAGTATTAAGATGCATAGTTCATGAAATGTACAGTTGCCACATTCCTTTTTGGTTCATGTTAAATAAACAGAAACACCAGGATTCAGTGCTTTGATCACAGGTACTCACAATATTTATTAATGATTTAGATCAGGGGTACCCAACCTGGGGTCCAAGGACCCCTCGGTTATTGGTAAGGTTCCATGGTATAAAAAAAGTTTGGGAACCCCTGATTTAGATGCTGGAGTGAAATGTAGTATCTCCAGGTTTGTAGATAACACCAAGCTGAGTGAGAATATGAGCTGAAAGGATCATGTAGTGAGGCTCCAATATGATTCGGATAGTTTAATGAGTAGGTAAATAGATGGTAGAACCTGTAATAAATGGATAAATGTGAGGTTTCCTATCTTGATGGGCAAAGCAAGAAGGCAAATTATTGCGTAATGATGCTTGATTAGGAAAAGAGGGGTGGTGAAATAAGACTTGAGTATCTTTGTACATCAGTCAATGAAGGTAAACATGCAGATGCACCAGGGAGTTAAGAAGGCAAATATTTTTCTGGCCTTTATAGCATGAGGATTTGAGTACAAGGAACAGGAATGTTTTACTGCAGTTATCCAGAATCTTGGTGAGACAACACCTTGAGTTTTGTATGCAGTATTCATCTTTTTCTCTGTGAAAGAATGTTATATATGCAAGGAGTGTAGAAAAGGTTCACTAAGCAAGTTCCTGGAATTTGTGAAGAGAGATTGGGTTGAGTCACATTGCACTTGGTGGAATTTAGAAAAATGAAAGGGGAAATCATTGTCACTTATATATATAACTAAATGCAGGAAGGACACGCCCAATGATGGGGATATCCACTGATAGAGGGTCACAGATTAGAGATACAGGATAAGTCATTTATGACTGAAGTAGGAGAAATTCCTTCAGCCAAAGAAAGGTGAGGATATAGAACTTTCTATCATAGAAGGTATTTAAGGCTATTTCATTAAATATGTTCAAGAAGACGTTATTAGATACAGTATAGTTCTAAAAGCTAAAGAGTGCAGAGAATCAGGTAGAGTGAAGGAATAGAGTACAGAATTTGAATGATTGTCTAAAATTGCATCACAAAACCTACCCCTTGAAAACTTGAAGAACCTCAATGAGATACACATATTGGCTGCAATTACTCCACTGCAATGTTTTGAAATAACAAAGCAAAATTTTCATAGTATTCTCCCAAACTTTTTTCACACTTTAGTAGAAATCTTAACAAGAGAGAAAATGGATTGTATTTACTATTTAATCAGACCTATTATTGAATTAGACTAAAGAGAAGATAAATAAATAACTGAAATAGATTTTTAAAGAACACACTTAAGCAGTAGTTGTAATGTGACAGACACTTCTCTGTCTATATTTCTTGCTGACTCCGTAAACCAGACAGCATAATCAAAGCCCCCGCTACCCTGCACATTTTCTTTTCTTTCTTTATGGATTGGGCTAAAGATACAAAAGCCTGAAAGCATATGCCACCAGGGTTAAGGACAGCTTCTATCCCACTATCCTTTAAAGGAGTCTTTTGTATGATAAGAGGATATTCTGACCTCACAATTTCCCTTATTATGATCTTGCACTTTATTGATTTTCTGCACTATACTTTCTCTGTAGCCTTTACAGTTTATTCTGCATTTTCATTGTTTTATTCTGTTCTACCTCATTGTACTGTGCAATGATTTTAATAGTATAAACAATAGGCAAGGCAAGCTTTTCACTGTATCACACATGACAACAATATTTTAAATTTAGCAAAGCAAGACTTTTAAGTTCCAAAATTGCTATTCAATAAGTTGTGGCAAGTAATTTGTTGCATGACAATTGTAAGGAAACCGTTTCACTGCTTCGATTGTGAAGGATTGGTGGGAAAAATGGAATGCAAAACCAGGACAGCTGTGGTGACCACCAAAGAAAATCGACTTTATACCTCGTCAACTGAAGTGGAGTTGTATCTGATGCATTGAAGAAATGCACTGATGTAATACTCTGGACGATTTACTTAAGTTAAGTGCATTCTGCCAATACCTCAACCATTCTTAATTAACCAAGCTGTTTCTATTTAATTCACAAAATAGTGTATTTGTGTTAAAATAAAATTGAATAGGAGTTTTTATAAGTCTATTCCGTCATTTAATTTGATCATGGCATTTGTCTCAACAGGAAATTTTAGATTTCAGGAAAAGAAATATAAATCAACATCAGTGACATAGACTGGATATTTCTGTGCAGGCTTTTTTAGTATGCCTTTTTTAGTTCTTATTGATTAAAACAATAATATTCACGTGCAACAGGTACTTTACAATTTTGCCTATTGTCCTATTACTGCACTGTAAAACAAATTTAATTCTTCCTCATATGCACCTAAGTAAAGTTGTCAAAAATTACTATACTTGTAATATTGCAACTGCTACTACAAATAACCTTTGCAAATGCTATCATGTCAGTTTAGATTTTTTTAAACTGGTTATTAACAATTAGTGAATTGAAAGAATAATTGACAAGGATGAATGACAATTGATAAGGCAATTGAGGATTTGTCATTGAAACTTATCACTGTGTTAGTGTGTTAATAACCTATCATCTGAATTTAACATGTACTATTTAAAAAAAAAGACTTTGATATAGATTCTAATTATGCATAGAATAACACAACAGGGAGTGATCCAGCCACCACACTAATTAGTGAAATTACTGTTATACAGAATAGATACTGTTGGGACAAGCAGAGATGGTCCCACAAGTGATGTTTTAAAACCTAATCTTCATCAGTATTTAATTTTTGGAAAGTCACATATTCATTACCTAATCTACAAAATTTGACATCTGAGAAAATGAACTCCATTTTACACCGTAGTTTATAAACTATAAAGTGCCTGCAGTGAGGACTCTATTCAACTTTTTAAATGTTGAGGAGATACTGCATTTTTAATCTTAATTTTCATTGTTTTCTATGAGATCAAATGCAAACAGCCTTTAAAGAAAAGGACCACAGATATCCTCCAACTGAATATTAAACAGAAGCACTTGCTTTGCCTTACAATCCAACTGTTCACACCACTCCACCAATATCCACTTCACCTTTAAAATAAAATCCAGCTGATTCTGGGTTAAACCACGATCCAGCGATCAGTGATCATGGTTCAATTCCCTCCACTGTCTATAAGGAATTTGTACATTCTCCCCATGACCACATGATATTTCCTCTGAGTGCTCTGGTGCCCTCCCCCTGCATTCCAATGACGTATGGGTTAGGTCTAGTAACTTGTGGGCATACTATGTTGGCACTGGAAACATAGCAACACTTGTGGGCTGTGTCCAGCACACATTTGGTCCGTATTGGTTATTGACACCAACGACACATTTCACTGTATGTTTCGATGTTTCATTGTACACGCAACAAATAAAGTTTACATAGACATAGAATAGTACAGCACAGTTACTCTAATCTAGTCATAAACAAAAAAGGACTATGTCAGACCCTAAACATCCAAGCAAAAAGAGAGTAATCTACAGCTGTGCATGGTTATTTTCTAACTATTTATCATGTTTGAATTAGGGTATGACATCAATGCATTTATGTCAGCAAGATGTCTCACCCAGACATACTGGAGCAGTTAGTAAAGTCCTTTGAGAAAGAGCTAAGCACCCAGCAACCTAGAAACTTTATTAGAGAGAAATGGGACCTTCTGGGGAATACCACCTACTGTACAACCTTAGCTACCTCTGGGAAGAAGACCTCAAAAACAAATAACTGGTTCAAAGCCAAATTCAATGAGATGGGCCCTGTATTGAAGCAAATTGTGCTGCAGTAGGGCCAAGTATAAATGTTCACCAACTGAAAGGAACCTACAGATCCTCAGGGCTGCTAGGAGTAAAGGTCAGCGAACTGTCAGGCACAACACCAATGAGTAACAGATGCAGCCCAGTGAAGGCATTCAGACTGCAGCATGAAAGCCCTCAGTCCCTTTCAGAGCAAGATAGCTTCCCTCAAATGGGGAAATAATCATAGACAGGAGCAAACGAATGGAGAGATGGACAGAAAATTACTCTAACCTCAATTCCAAAGTGAACACTGTCACCACCTTAGCCCTGGATGCCACTGAGTGCCTGTCAACAATGGAAGAGCTGGATGCAAAGCCAGTCCTAGGCAAGGCCCCCATCAAGGCCATCAGCAGTTTGGCCTCAGTGAAGGCACTGGGCAATGATGGGATTTCCCCCAGACTTGATCAAGCATAGCCTGACTTCCCTATTGCACCCACTGCATGAGGACCTCTGTCAGTGCTGGCTGGAAGGAGCTGTACCACAGGATATGAGGGAAATCAAAATCATTACCCCCTACAAAAGCAAAGATAAGAGAAGTGACTGTAACAACTACAGGGACATCTTCGGCTTGAATGTCATCAGCAAAGTCTTTGCCAGGCTCTTCTTGGTCTGTTTGTAGATGTTGACTGAACATGTCTACCTGGAATAATAGAGTGGTCTCCATGCTGGAAGGTTAACTGTGGACATGACTTTCTCTCTCCAACAACTCCAGGAGAAGTGCAGAGATGCAGTGAAGAAAAGGGGCCTCTCTACATTACGTTTATTTATCTCACCAAGGCATTTGACTTGATCCGCAGAGATGGGCTCTTTCAGATCCTCTCTAAAATGGGCTGTCTGACAAGACTACAGAGCATGATCAAATCCTTCCATAACAACACGAAGCACATGCTTTCTCAAATAAGGGGCCAAACTGCTCACAATACTCCAAGTGAGGCCTCAACACTGCCTTATACAGCCCCAGCATTACACCTTCGTTTTTATATGAAATATGATAACAGATGAAATATGAAAGCAAGCTAGCAAATAATATCAAAGTGGATTGTAAAAGTTTTTTCAAGTGTTAAAAATAAAAGAGAAATGAGAGTGAATAAGGACTGCTAGAAAATGAGGCAGGAGAAATAATAAGGAGATGGCTGATGAACTAAATGAGTATTTTGCGTTAGTCTTCACTGTGGAAGACACTAGCAGTGTGCCTGATGTAGTGTGTGAAGGAAGAGCAGTGGGTGCAGTTACTATTACAAGACAGAAAGTGCTAAAAAAAAACTGAAAGACCTAAAGGTACATAAGTCACACAGACCAGAGGAACTGTACCCTAGGGTTCTGAAAGAAGTAGCGTTAGAGATTGTGGTGACATTAGAAATGATCTTTCAAAAATCAATGGATTCTAGCATGGTTCCAGAGCACTGGAAAATTGCAAATGTTACTCTATTCTTTAAGAAAGGAAGGAAGGCAGCAGAAAGGAAACTATTGACCAGATAGCCTGATCTCAGTGGTTAGGAAGATGTTAGACTCAATTGTTAAGGTTGAGGTGATGGAATACTTGCTGACACAGAACAAGATAGGACAAAGTCAGCATGTCTTCCTTATGGGAAAATCCTGCCTGACAACCCTGTTAGAATTTTTTGAGGAAATTGCAAGTAGGATAGATAAAGCGGATGTAGTGGATGTTGTATATTTGGACTTTCAGAAGGCTTTTAACAAGGTGCCACTCATGAGGCTGCTTACCAAGTTAAGAGCCTATGGTATTACAGGTAAGTTACTAACATGGTTAGAG
The DNA here is from genome assembly GCF_030028105.1 of Mobula birostris. Lineage (NCBI taxonomy): Eukaryota > Metazoa > Chordata > Chondrichthyes > Myliobatiformes > Myliobatidae > Mobula > Mobula birostris. Next base: position 52,985,068 of record NC_092373.1, read on the forward strand.
TATTCACTGATTGGTAGTAGGCAGCAAGTGGGAATAAAAGGATCTTTTTCTGGTTGGCTGCCAGTGACTAATGGTGTTCTGCAGGGGCTGGTGCTGGGACCGCTTCTTTTTATGCTTATAAATAAATGATTTAGATAATGAAATAGATGGCTTTGTTGCCAGGTTTGCAGATGATACGAAGATTGATGAAGGAGCAGGTAGTGTTGAGGAAACAGGTAGGATGCAAAAGGACTTAGACAAATTAGGAGAATGGGCGAGAAAGTGGCAAATGAAATGCATGGTCATGCACTTTGGTAGTAGAAATAAATGCACGGACTATTTTCTAACCAGGAAGAAAATCCAGGAATCGGAGATGCAGAGGGACTTGGGAGTCCTTGTGCAGAACACCCTGAAGTTTAAATTGAAAGTTGAGTCGGTCGTGAGGAAGGCAAATGCCATGTTAGCATTCATTTCAAGAGGTCTGGAATACAAGAGCAAGGATGTGATGCTGAGGCTTTATAAGGCACTGGTGAGGCCTCACCTTGAGTATTGTGAACAGTTTTGGGGCCCTCATCCTTGAAGAGGTGTGCTGTTATTGGAGAGGTTCCGGAGGAAGTTCACAAGGATGATTCCAGGAATGAAAGGGTTATCATACGAGGTCTGTACTCGCAGGAATTCAGAAGGATGAAGGGGGATCTCTTTGAAAGCTTTTGAAAGGTCAAAGGCCTAGACAGAGTAGATGTGGATAGGATGTTTCCCATGGTGAGAGGGCTTAGGACAAGAGGGCACAGCCTCAGGATAGAGAGGCACCCTTTCAAAACAGAGATGCAGAGAAATTCCTTTAGCCAAAGGATGGTGAATTTGTGGAATTTGATGCCACATGTAGCTGTGGAGGCCAGGATGTTGGGTGTATTTAAAGCAGAGATTGATAGGTTCTTTACTGAACATGGCAGTGAAGGTTATGGGGAGAAGGCCAGGAACTGGGGTTGAGAGGAGGTAGAAAAAAAAGGATCAGCCATGATTGAATGGTGGAGCAGACTCGAAGGGCCAGATGGCCTAGTTCTGCTCCTATGTCTTGTGGTCTTATATTCTTAATCATCTTGAAATGAATGTTAACATTGCATTCACTTTCCTCCAAACCAATTCAAACTACAAACTAACCTTTAGGGAATCCGGCAAGAGGACTCCCAAATCCTCTTGCACCTCAGATTTTTTTATTTTCTCCCTGTTTAGAAAATAGTCTATGATTTTACTCCTTCTACCAAAGTGCATAAACATTTACTTCCAAAACACTATGTTGCATTTGACACTTTGACCATTCTCCTCATCTGTTTAAATACTTCTGCAGCCTCTCATCTCCTTCAACATTATTTTCCCCTCCACTTATCTTCATATCATCTGCAAACTTGGCCACAAAGCCATAATTTCATCACCAACATCATTGGCATACAATGTGAAAAGAAGCAGTCCTGACCCAGACCCTAGTAGGATACCACTAGTCACCGGCAGCCAATCTGTAAAGGGTACCTCCTTTCAATTAGTGAATGCTCTATCCATGCTGGTATCTTTCCTGTAATACCCTGTGCTCCTCTCTTGTTTATCAGCCTCATGTGTGGCACCTTGTCAAAGGCTTTCTGAAAACCCAAGTAAACAATATCTATCAATTCTCCTTTGTCTATCCTGCTTGTTAGTTCTTCAAGAATTCCAACAGATTTGTCAGGCTAGATTTTCCCTTAAGGAAACCATGCTGACTATGGCCTATTTTCAGATTATTTTTTTAGATTATGAAGACATGCGGTCCTCTTTTATTGTTATTTAGTAATGCATGCATTAAGAAATGATACAATATTTCCTCCGGTGTGATATCACAAAACACAGGACAGACCAAGACTGAAAAAATTAACAAAACTACATAATTATAACATATAGTTACAATAGTGCAACAATACCATAACTTGATGAAGAACAGTCCATGAGCACAGTAAAAAGTTCAAAGTCTCTCAAATGTCCCACATCTCAGGCAGACGGGAGAAGGAAGAAAAACTCTCCCTGCCATGCCTGACCACAGTCCGACTCTGAGTCGTCCGAAAACTCCAAGCCTCCGATCAGCTCTCCAACACCAAGTACCGAGCACCATCTCATACGAACGATTCGACCTCAATCTTGGTCGCCAACAGCAGGCAAAGCTAGGGATTTTGAAACCTTCCCTCCGGAAGATTCTCGATCCCGCAGTGACAACAGCAGCAAACTCGCGTTTCAGGAATTTCTCCAGATGTTCCTCTGTGCTTTTACATCTGTCTCCATCAAATCAGAATTGTCCACAGCCCTATTTAACAGATATGATATCATTTTCACCGGAGGGCTGCGCACACGCGGCGCGCTGCTATCTCTCCTCCTGCCGATTTGTAATTTATTATCTTATTTTATAACGTATTATTTTATAATGTATCTAAGTATCCCGAAACCACATCCTTAACAAACCTCCAACATATTCCCAACCACTGATGTCAAGCTCATCGTTATCGTGGCTATCCCTCGAGGTCGAGGATAAGAAGTGGCCCACAGAGCGAAGACGCCTGTGCGTGTATTTGTTTAACGTGTACTTGATGTCGCACTCCAAGAAGCACACGATACTTCACAAATCAACCAATTGATTCCAGTGGCATGGAAACCACGACGATTGGAGCTGATAGATTTGTTGCAGCCTTCATCCGCCTTCACAGCCATTGAGTTCGAAGTAACTTCATCCGCCTGTTCCACTATTGAGGTCTTGGTTAGATTGTTCTTTGTCAGGGACCTCACCCTCGACCTTACCGCCATGGGTGACACTACTAGGAGCATAGCTCCAGATGGCATTGCTCTCGGAATCACAGGACCACGCAAGCTTCCCCACCACGACAAGGTGACAATCCACGAAGAAGCTAACTGGCCTTTAATTTCCTTTCTTCTGTCTCCCACCCTTCTTGATGAGTCGAGTGACATATGCAATTTTCCAGTACTCCAGGATCATGTTAGTATGTTTTGATTCTTGAAAGACCATTGCTAATGCCTCCACAATCTCTTAAGTTACTAATTTTAGAACCCTAATATTCATCCATCAGATCCAGGTGAATTATCTACCTTCAGAACTTACGGTTACCCAAACACCACTCCCTAGTAATAGCGGCTGCACTCACTTCTGCCCCTTCACACTCTCGAACATCCAGCATACTACTAGTGTCTTCCATGTGAAGACTGATGTAAAATACTTATTTAGTTTGTTCAGCTTTTCCTTGTTCAGCTTTTCCTTGTCCACCATTACCATCTCTGTAGCATCATTTTCCAGTGGTCCAACCTCTACCATCACCTTTCTTTTACTCTTCATATATTTGGAAAAACTTTTGGTATCATTTTTGATATTATTGGCTAGCTTTCATTCATATATCATCTTTTCTCTCTTTGCTTTTCTTAGTTGCTTTCTGTTGTTTTTTATTTAAATATTTCAATCCTCTAACTTCCCACCAATTTTTGCTCTATTATATACTCTCTTTTGCTTTTATGTTGACTTTGACTTCCCTTGTCAACCTTTCGAATACTTCCTCTTCTTTGGGATGCATCTATCCTGTGCCTTCCAAATTGCTCCTAGAAATTCCAGCCATTGCAACTCCACCATCATCCCTGCTAGTGTTCCCTCCCAATCGACCTTTTTTTGTTACTCCTGGAGGTCCTGTTTTTCAGCTTTCTATCTAGCTCTCTAAATTCTCTCTTCAGGACCTCCTCCCTTTCCTTTCCTGTGTCACTGGTATTAATATGTACCAAGAACTCTGACTGCTCACTCTCCCTCCTCAGAATGTCGTGGCCACAATCTGAGACGTCCCTGACCCTCACAACATTCCATATGGATCTCTCTATTGAGTCCACAGATTCTCCTTTCTACTCCTCTAACTGTGGAATCCGCTATCACCACTGTATTCCTCCTCTGGACGCTTTCCCTCCCCTCTGAGTCACACAGCACCAGATTCAATGCCGGAGACCCTATTGCTGCAACTCCCTCCAGTCAGTGGTTTCCTGCCCCCCCCACCTCCAAAACAGTATACTTGTTATTGAGGGGAACTGCCACAGAGGTACTCTGTACTGGCTGCCTATTTCACTCCCTTCTCCTGACAGTCATCCATTCACCTGCCTCCTGCAACCCGGGAGTGACTACCTCCCTGTAGCTCCTTTCTATCATCTGTCCAATTTTCCTTATGAGCTGAAGATCATCTAGTTCTATAACACATTCTCTGAGGAGCTGCGGTTCTGTGCAGCTGGTGCAGATGTGATTATGCAGGAGGTCTCCCAGAATTCCCACATCTCTCACAGTGAACAAGGGATGCCTGAGAGAAGGCTCAACACCTACATCTTGGGCATCTCCTGCAGAGGCAGAGCACTCAATTCTGAGGTTCTCGCTCATGTTGCCATCTGCCCCCCCTCCTCCCCCCCCCAGTGTGTACACCCTGTTCACTCAGAATAGATTGCACTGGCTGAGCCATGTTTGTCGCAGGCAACAAGCATGCCTGCAAGCAGGACATCAACATTGAGACCAGGTGGAACTTGCAACCAACCGCACCAGATGGAAAAGTCCCCTGAAACAATCAGAAGAATCTGTTCCTGAATCACTGAGTGTGTGCCCTCAGGCTCCCATACTTCCTTCCTGATGGTAACAATGAAAAGAGGGCATGTCCTGGATGGTGGAGGTCCTTAAAGATGGATGCCCACTTCCTGAAGAATGTCTCCTTCTTTGAAGATGTCTTGGATATAACGGAAGATAGTATCCATGATGGAGCTGACTAATTTTACAACTTTCTGCAACTTATTTCGATCCTGTGAAGCAGCCCCCCCCCTCCCCCCATACCAGACGGTAATGCAGCCAGTCAGAATGCTCTTCAAGGTAAACCTGTAAAAGTTTTTGAGTGTTTTAGGTGACAAACCATATCTCCTCAAACTCCTAATGAAACAGAGCCACTGTTTTGCCTGCTTGGGTGCACGACATCCTGGTACGAGAGGGAAAGCAGCCAGAAGTCGTGATACATGTTGGGATCAACAACATAGGCAGGAAGAGGGATGAGGTCCTGAAGTGTGAGTTTCAGGAACGAGACAGAAGGCTGAAGAACAGGACCTCAAGGGTGACGTTCTCAGGACTGCTGCCAGTGCTACGTGACAGTGATGGTAAGAATTGGAGGAGATGGCAGTTGAATGCGTGGCTGAGGAGTTGGTGCAGGGAGCAGGGTTTTAGATTTTTCAATCACTGGGATCTCTTTTGGGGAAAGTGGGACCTGTACAGATTGGATGGGTTGCACCTGAACTCGAGGGGGAGCAATATCCTTGCAGGTAGGTTTGCTAGCATGGTTCAGGAAGGTTTAAACTAATTTGTGAGTGGGATGGGACCCAGAGCGATAGAGCAGTGAAAGAAGTGCATGGAGTAAAGCCAGATCTAACATATAGAGAGGCTTTGAGGAAAGAGAAGCAAAATAAACAGTATAAAGACAGTAAGGTAGAAAGGCTGAAATGTGTGTACCTCAATGCAGGAAGCATCAGGAACAAAGGTGATGAACTGAGAGCTTGGATACATACATGGAATTATGATGTAGTGGCCATTACAGAGACTTGGCTGGCACTAGGGCAGGAATGGATTCTCAATATTCCTGGATTTCAGTGCTTTAAAAGGGATAGAGAGGGCGGAAAAAGGGGAGGAGGGGTGGCATTACTGGTCAGGGATACTATTACAGCTACAGAAAGCGTGGGTAATGTAGCAGGATCCTCTTCTGAGTCAGTATGGGTGGAAGTCAGGAACAGGAAGGGAACAGTTACTCTATTGGGGGCATTCTATAGGCCCCCTGGTAGCAGCAGAGATACAGAGGAGCAGATTGGGAGGCAGATTTTGGAAAGGTGCAAAAATAACAGGGTTGTTATCATGGGTGACTTTAACTTCCCTAATATTGATTGGCACCTGATTAGTTCCAAGGGTTTAGATGGGGCAGAGTTTCTTAAGTGTGTCCAGGATGGATTCCTGTCACAGTATGTTGATAGGCCGACTAGGGGGAATGCCATACTAGATCTAGTACTAGGTAATGAATCGAGTCAGGTCACAGATCTCCAAGTGGGTGAGCATCTGGGGGACAGTGACCACCGCTCCCTGGCCTTTAGCATTATCGTGGAAAAGGACAGAATCAGAGAGGACAGGAAAATTTTTAATTGGGGAAGGGCAAATTATGAGGCTATAAGGCTAGAACTTGCGGGTGTGAATTGGGATGATATTTTTGCAGGGAAATGTACTGACATGTGGTCGATGTTTAGAGATCTCTTGCAAAATGTTAGGGATAAATTTGTCCCAGTGAGGAAGATAAAGAATGGTAGGGTGAAGGAACCATCAGTGACAAGTGAGCTGGAAAATCTAGTCAGGTGGAAGAAGGCAGCATACATGAGGTTTAGGAAACAAGGATCAGATGGGTCTATTGAGGAATATAGAGAAGCAAGAAAGGAGCTTAAGAAGGGGCTGAGAAGAGCAAGAAGGGGGCATGTGAAGGCCTTAGCAAGTAGGGTAAAGGAAAACCCCAAGGCATTCTTCAATTATGTGAAGAACAAAAGGATGACAGGAGTGAAGGTAGGACCGATTAGAGATAAAAGTGGGAAGATGTGCCTGGAGGCTGTGGAAGTGAGTGAGGTCCTCAATGAATACTTCTCTTCAGTATTCACCAATGAGAGGGAACTTGATGATGGTGAGGACAATATGAGTGAGGTTGTTGTTCTGGAGCATGTTGATAATAAGGGAGAGGAGGTGTTGGAGTTGTTAAAATACATTAAGACGGATAAGTCCCCGGGACCTGATGGAATATTCCCCAGGCTGCTCCACGAGGCAAGGGAGGAGATTGCTGAGCCTCTGACTAGGATCTTTATGTCCTCGTTGTCCACAGGAATGGTACCAGAGGATTGGAGGGAGGCGAATGTTGTCCTCTCGTTCAAAAAAGGTAGTAGGGATAGTCCAGGTAATTATAGACCAGTGAGCCTTACGTCTGTGGTGGGAAAGCTGTTGGAAAAGATCCTTACAGATAGGATCTCTGGGCATTTAGAGAATCATGGTCTGATCAGGGACAGCCGGCATGGCTTTGTGAAGGGCAGATCGTGTCTAACAAGCCTGATAGAGTTCTTTGAGGAGGTGACCAGGCATATAGATGAAGGTAGTGCAGTGGATGTGATCTATATGGATTTTAGTAAGGTATTTGACAAGGTTCCACATGATAGGCTTATTCAGAAAGTTAGAAGGCATGGGATCCAGGGAAGTTTGGCCAAGTGGATTCAGAATTGGCTTGCCTGCAGAAGGCAGAGGGTTGTTGTGGAGGGAGTACATTCAGATTGGAGGATTGTGACTAGTGGTGTCCCACAAGGATCTGTTCCGGGACCTCTACTTTTCGTGATTTTTATTAACGACCTGGATGTTGGGGTAGAAGGGTGGGTTGGCAAGTTTGCAGACGACACAAAGGTTGGTGGTGTTGTAGATAGTGTAGAGGATTGTCAAAGATTGCAGAGAGACACTGATAGGATGCAGAAGTGGTCTGAGAAGTGGCAGATGGAGTTCAACCCGGAGAAGTGTGAGGTGGTACACTTTGGAAGGACAAACTCCAAGACAGAGTACAAAGTAAATGGCAGGATACTTGGTAGTGGGGAGGAGCAGAGGGATCTCGGGGTACATGTCCACAGATCCCTGAAAGTTGCCTCACAGGTGGATAGGGTAGTTAAGAAAGCTTATGGGGTGTTAGCTTTCATAAGTCGAGGGATAGAGTTTAAAAGTCGCGATATAATGATGCAGCTCTATAAAACTCTGGTTAGGTCACACTTGGAGTATTGTGTCCAGTTCTGGTCGTCTCACTATAGGAAGGATGTGGAAGCATTGGAAAGGGTATAGAGGAGACTTACCAGGATGCTGTCTGGTTTAGAGAGTATGCATTATGATCAGAGGTTAAGGGAGCTAGGGCTTTACTCCTTGGAGCGAAGGAGGATGAGTGGAGACATGATAGAGGTGTACAAGATAATAAGAGGAATAGAGGAGTGGATAGCCAGCGCCTCTTCCCCAGGGCACTACTGCTCAATACAAGAGGTCATGGCTTTAAGGTAAGGGGTGGGAAGTTCAAGGGGGATATTAGAGGAAGGTTTTTTACTCAGCGGGTGGTTGGTGTGTGGAATGCACTGCCTGAGTCAGTGGTGGAGGCAGATACACTAGTGAAGTTTAAGAGACTACTAGACAGGCATATGGAGGAATTTTAGGTGGGGGCTTATATGGGAGGCAGGGTTTGAGGGTCGGCACAACATGGTGGGCTGAAGGGCCTGTACTGTGCTGTACTATTCTATGTTCTATGTTCTATATGTTCTTTACAGCTGCATCAGTATGTTGCGATCAGATTAGGTCCTCAGTGATATTGACACCCAGGAACTTGAAATTGCTTACTCTCCCCACTTCTGATCCCTCTCTGAGGAACAACACTTTAAAATTCCTTAAGATTTTTTAGGAAATTTAATCGGCAGAAGACAAATGGGCCCATAGAAAAGAACGCTGCAGAGCTGAGGCCACTTTTAGCTGCAATCTCTGCACCAGAGACTGCCACTCTCACATCGGTCTCATCAGCCACAGATTGCTCTGTACCGACAATATTAATAGCTGGGATGCAACATCCATGGTTGACCTTGACCAACGGAGGGCCATTTATTAGGATATGGAACATGTTTACATTTCATTGTAATTACTGCAGTTTTTATGAAGACAGACCATTATCTAGCTTAGATAAAAAGCAAAAAAAGGCACACAAAAACACAAACATCATCTAAATAAAAGGGATGCAAGAGTAGCAGAGTTAAGGTTATATTAGTGAAATACTATTATGGGGATAGGTCTCATTCCTCTCAACTGTCAACTAAATTACAAGGCCAGATCTTGCTGGTCTGATCACCCTATTTGGAATTACCACCTGCAGTAGTCTATACTGTCATTATCTCCTGCAAACCTGATTCCACATCATCTGGTAGCAAACTCTTGTCTAATTTTGTCTGCTATGATAAACTGCAATCAATTTGTAATGATGTTTTAAACATATCAAAGACTCAGAAACATTTAAAATCTATTAAAATAAAATTAATTATATAAAACTAAAAAAATAAAGTTAAGCATACATATTTAAAGTCCTTAAACAATCAAACATACTAAAATGAAATACAATAATGTTAAAAATTTGTCATATGGAAATGCACAAAGAACTTTCCAAAACACTTGGCTTGTTCAATACATAGGTATCTTGGATGACATGTATTACAGATTAAGGTCTTCAAATACACCTGTACAACACCATATCAATGTACTTGTACCATGAATGATCAATTTCAGGGCAAACATTTTTCATTTAGCAAGCCATGGACATCTATCTGGACAATTATTAAGTTCAACATTTTTAGACTGTAACCATTATATCAATTTTAGATTGGAACCTTTGCACCAATTTTGACTTCGGTAAATTTTTTGCTGTTTGATTTACATCTTATCTGGCCCCTTATTTTGTTTATTTCTTGTTCTATCTTATGTTTAACATTATTATCCCATTTGTCATTTAATCATACCCGTCTGCCTCCATGTCTAAGAGGATCCTCTTATCTTTTTTTTCCATCTTTACAATCTCTATGTTAGCAAAAAAAACTAAAGAAAAGGCACAGATTTTAATAAGTTGGTTGGAAGATCATCAACCTGAGGTAGTAACTTGGTTCCTCGGTCCACTGATGCATTTTATCCATTGTGTATTATCATTATCATCTTTTACTTTAGTACCTCAGTAAGTGGAGGGATTTCCTTATGTGTCAATAAAGTCTCATTCTCTGAAGAACCACAGATGGTATATCAAATTGCATAAGCACTATTTTTCATGGCAAACAAGAGAGGAGATAATAATAATGACATTCTGTGAATAAATTCAATAACTGTTATCTACCATGGACCAGAAAATGCATAAATATATTATATAACAAAATGATTCATAAAAATACTTCATGTTAAAGTAATCTGAATTATTTTCATTATATTCTTTGAAATAATATATGCAGTTATATGTACATATACTTCATGTAATGACAACTTACTTCAGCAAACATAACATAATTACCAGCATAATATGCATCTTTCCAAACTGAATATATTATCATTCATATCTTTGCCCATGTTGTTTCACAATCAACTGCCAGATTAATATGAATTATGAAGTTTTATTTATCATTTTTATATCACTGATTTATTATGCAATGCTTCATAGTTACAGATGGGTTTATTGAAATACACTACATGGCTTAATATATTATAGAATATAATACTTCTATAATAAAATATATATTTTCATGACATGTAAGGCTGATTACAGTTCCCAATTACAATCTTTGTACAAGTCATATTGAATGTTGCACCAGTGGACCTAAATCCACCATTTTTAAACTGCCTATAGTTCAAAATGATTCATATTTCTGAGCCTGTATGTGAATATTGAAAACCCCCTGAGATTATGTGGTATAAAGAGAAGGAAATTTACTTTGAGCTCTGACATTCTGTCTTTCTGGGTTACAAAATATAAAATCAAGGTTGTAATGGGTTTTGGGCACCCACTATTCCAATCCCAAAATGCTGCATTTAACTTCTAAGAGCCACGTTTAACAGGCAAGTTACTACCTACACAACTACCACACATCAGTTTTACAAAATTTGCACCGAACAAGCTCTCCTGCCAATTTCAGTAAAATGAGGGAAGAGCAAGAGAATAAAGTTTCAGCAAAATGAAATCAACTGGTAACTTTGTAAAGGAAAAAAAGGATATGAACTTAACAGAATGGTGGTCCATCCATGTTGGTTCTGCTTTGAGAAAAATAGGGGAAAAAATAGAAGCATGCAAAGTAGATAACACAGAGAAAAATCAACCCCTTGTTTTACTATTTGCCTCTGGAACTCTGATTTAGCATTCAAGTTAGCAACTATGAATTTAATGTAAAATGTTTTTCAGCAATTTAGAGTAAGAACAGTAGGCCATTTAGCTCCTTTAGCCTATTCAGTAATATTATGGATGATCTGCAGTTTGATTCCCTATACCTACCTTTTCCCCATATACAGTACGTCAGCACGATTGATGAACAAAAATTGGATTATGTTCACACAACGTGATTGTTTATAATTTACAAAAACATGATACACTCAAATTCACAGAGGAGGTACAGAAATGGTAAATTCCAAAATAGCACTAGCTTATTAGAGGGATAGTTGTGTTGTAAGGTAACAGCCAAGCTTTTCCATGCTGATTGCAGCAGGCTTTCATGTTAATTCTCATGAGGAATAACTGGAAATTTAGAAATCTTGAATAATAACTTTTCAGCATCTGGTAAAGTGAGTACATCAATGAATGGCCATGCTTTAAATTCAAGCTGGGGCTTTTTAGATCCTTATTACTTTTGGAAGCTAATTCATTTCATATAACAGTTAATTTTCACCTAAGTCAGATGTGTAAGTGTGCCAGGTTTAATGTGTAAGGCTAGCAGAATGGGGTTCAAACTAAACATGTGATGGATGTTCACCATCTGGGAACATGCAGCCTTTCCTTTTTTTGCCAAGATCAGCTTTCTAACATAGCAGCTGAAACTTCTCGAAATCAAAGGGTTGTTTTTGAGTAAGATAAACTTCCAACTAACATTCTTGTTTAGCTTCTTATCATAAATGAGAGCTAGTCTTCAGTTCTTAAATTTAAATGGAAAGAATAGTCAGTTTGAGTTAAAAGGACAGCTTGGCAAACAAACACACTGTCTATCCAGCACACAACAGCACAAGGCTAACTTCTCAAGAGTTGCAGTGTAAGACAATGGAATTATTTAATTGGGTTTGTTTCAAACCAGACGATGTGGCTAAATTATTTAGTTCAAGGAAGCTTGCAAAAGATTGATACTGTTACTTAGCACATCAAATAGCTGATGTGTTAATAGTTGGAAGGTTTGTATGGTCTTTGAGTCAGCTTCACAGCATTAATTGTACGTACCTGAGAACTCTGTCTCCAGAAGCTTTTAGACTGTTTGTATAAAAAGGTATCTGAAAAAAAACTTGTAAAGTATATAATATTGTGAACCCTCGGAAGAAGGCAGAAGGACCGGATGGAGTACCTGGTAAGGCTCTGAAAACCTGTGTTTCAACCAACTGACCAGAGTATTCAAGGATATTTTCAACCTTTCACTGCTACGGGTGGAAGTTCCCACTTGCTTCAAAAGGGCAACAATTATACCAGTGCCTAAGAAGAATAACATGAGCTGCCTTCATGACTGTTGCCCGGTAGCACTCACATCTACAGTGATGAAATGCTTTGAGAGGTTGGTCATGACTAGACTGAACTCCTGCCTCAGCAAGGACATGGACCCATTGCAATTTGCCTATCGCCACAACAGGTCAGCTGCAATCTCAATGGCTCTCCACACAGATTTAGACCACCTGGACATCACAAACACTTATGTCAGGATGCTGTTCATCGACAATTGTTCAGCATTTACTACCATCATTCCCACAATCCCGATTAAGAAGTTGCAGAACCAGGGTCTCTGTACCTCCGTCTGCAATAAGATCATCGACTTCCTAACCGGAAGACCACAATCTGTGTGGATTGGTGATAACATCTCCTCCTCGCTAACGATCAACACTGGTGTACCTCAGGGGTGTGTGCTTAACCTACTGCTCTACTCTCTATATACACATGACTGTGTGGCTAGGCATAGCTCAAATACCATATATAAATTTGCTAACAATACAACCATTGTTGGTAGAATCTCAGGTGGTGACGAGAAGGTGTACAGGAGTGAGATATGGCAACTGGTGGAGTGGTGCCGCAGCAACATCCTGGCACTCAACGTCAGTAAGACGAAAGAGCTGATTGTGGACTTCAGGAAGGATAAGACAAAGGAACACATACCAATCCTCATAGAGGGATCAGAAGTGGAGGGAATGAGCAGTCTCAAGTTCCTGGGTGTCAAGATGTCTGAGGATCTAACCCGGTCCCAACATATTGATGCAGTTATAAAGAAGGCAAGACAGCGGCTATATTTATTAGGAGTTTGAAGAGATTTGGTATGTCAACAAATGCATTCAAAAAACTTCTATATATATATGTGTATTTCTGTATTTTGCATATTTAATCTTTTAAATATACATATACTGTATAAGGTATACAGAATAAATTTATTTATTGATTTATTGTCACTATTTTTTTTTCTTCTATATTATGTATTGCATTGAACTGTTAGTCCTAAGTTAACAAATTTCACGTCACATGCCGGTGATAATAAACCAGATTCTGATTCTGAATCTGAAGTCACTGTAGTAGCAGAACAACTGTATAAATGTAGAGGTAGAGGGTATTCAGGCTTATTAGGAATGGCCAAAGATCAGCAAGAAGAATGACAGTGTAACAATTTCATGTTATGAAAAACGTATCAAGTTTCAGACCAAAAGCTCAACATAACTTTCTAATCAAGTTTATGACTAAGCATTCACAGCAAGTACTGTGGCTTGCTGCTTCTTAGGCCGATGCCCTCCAGCAATCCTGTACATGAAATGAATACAAACAAAGTCCCAGGCAAGTTATTCTTAGAAGCAGTTTAAAGCTGATTGGATTTAGTTTGTAATGTATAAACCATTACAAATAAAAACATAAAAGAATAAATTCATCCTTAGTACAAAATAAGCATTTGAAAAATGTCAGATACTTATTGAACTCTGCTTCTGAAGTTTTGATTTCTTGACTTCAATGAAACTGAATTTCAGAAATAGTGTACAATACACATACAGCATTGCAGTTCGCAATCATCGTGTGACCAATACATGCCATTGCATGTTGAGGTCAATTAAACTGATTTCAGAGTAGATTGCAAGATTCAAAGTTCGAGTTTATTTGTCACATGTACATCAAAACATGCAGTGAAACATGCTGATTCTTTTAACAACCAACACACCTAAGGGTGAGCTGTAGGCAGCCTGCAAGTGTCACCATATATTCCAACGCCCAACACAGCATGGCCATAACGCTTGGCAGAACAACATCAAACACAACAAGCAACAAAACAACAACAGCAAAATCAAGCCCCGTTCCTCCCTCCTACCATGTACATACACAGTACCTCCTCATGTCAGGACTCCAGCTAGACTTCTGGTTGATTCTCAGGCATTGATCCTCAGAATCAATCCCAGGACACACTGATTGCCGAGCATTCAGCCTTGAACTCCGTACTGGCCTATGTTGGGACCCCAAACACTAACCCTAAAACCCTGGTCCCAGTATTTTACAAACACCGGGGTTATCAGAACTCATTCCTCTTCTCACATGGAACTCCATGTGCTGGTCTTCAAACACAGACCAGAGACCTTAGGCTCTGGCCTGACCTCTAATTCTACCACATCCTTGACCCTAAGCCCATCCTGACCCCTAACTCCACTTTCTGTCCCCAAAACCATCCTTATGAACCTAAAAAACTATCAAAACAACAACTGCACCTGAACTGTGCAAACACTCTACAAAATCACACCTTTAGTTCATGATAAATTTCTGCTTCTTTAGTTCTGCACTTTCACAAAACATTCTAAATAATTACAGCAGTTGCTAATTTGCTTAGGCCTTGACATAAAAATACATTGCTCAGTATATTTTGGTAACCCTGAATGCAATTGAAAAGAATATTTGTTAGTGAAGGTAAACAGAAATTAATTTAACTTTATATATATTTTTAGCTGTCCAATATAAAAACTCAAATCTTAAACATATGAATGGTAAAAGTAGAAGTTGTACGCCCTTATTACCTATGGATCGATTACAGAATCCTTAATGAGATTTAGGTTGTTTTAGTTTTGCAATCTGTATCACACAATAAAATTATCAAACTACAAAATATCAAACAACAAAAAGATTGAATTTCTACTCATGCTGCCATTGTGGATCTGCCTGAAGCCTGTTACCAATACTATACTGTCTGGATGAGAACTTGTTCATCCCTTTAATTTACACCAAAGCAAGCCTCATGTGTCTCTGAATGACTGGCAGTATTTGTGGGTTATGTATGTATGCATGTATAAAAATAATGTGGTGTCTAAAAGTGTACTGTATATTATTAACTGCTACTGACACTGCATTAGCACATTTGATGTTATAAGGACTGAAGAGGAAAATCCTGAAGCACTTGACAATTTCCAGAAATTCATTCTCAGAGCACATATAACAATTGTATCTCAGAACAGATAAAACAGGATTTCTTGGCCATTCTTTTCTTCTGCAAAGGTGAATGAACGTCTCTTTAAGGTTACTACATCTTATTCCACTAAGTGAACACATGAGTTCAGTAAAATGTCAACAGAGAACTGCAGTTTTCTGATCTAATGTTTTCTTCATGGATGTATTTTATTTTTATACACTTGAGAATAGTGTAGCTGTTTATATTTTGACGTAAATAAAAGAATAAAATTTTGCTCTGTGAGACTTAAAAAGTACAGAAACAAAAAAATTAGTGAAGATTTATTTACATTATGAGAGAAACAAATTAGGAGAAGACAAATTTGAGTAATTAGAAGAAAAATTAGAGGGGAGCTGGGGTGGATCTGCTGATTAAAAAAGCGGAAGGAGTAGAAACAATCCCATCAAAAAGGTATTCAGCTATATATATCCATAACCTACAAAGTAGCAAGCACAAGATGTTGGGTTATTCTGGATAGCCATTTCTTTCCTGGTGTGAACATGATGGGCTGAACAGCAGTCTTATTTCCAGAAATTTCTATGTGCTAAAAATATGAAGTTTAACTCAAGTGCTTTTGCAGCATATAGACAAAAACTGGAGCAGTATGGAGAAGATTAGCATGGTAGCTGCACAAAAATAATATTCAGATCCAGGAAGCACTGCGTTTTGTGAAAAAAAACCTTGGTTAGGCCACATTTGGACTATGGTGTGATGTTCTGGTTGTTACATTTTAGGAAGGACATGGAGGCTCTGGAAAAGGTGCAGAAAAGGTTCACTAGGGTGTTGCTTGGTTAGGGAATATCTAATCTCCAATTGATTGGAGAATCAATTGGTAGGAGAAGTTGGTTGGACAAACTTGAATGTTTCCTCTAAAGTACCAGAAGCTGAGAAGAGGTGTGATAGAGCTCTGTACAATTATGAGAAGCATAGTAGATAGAGTCTTTCCCAGAACAGGAATGTCAAATACCTCAGGACATAGTTTTAAGATCAGAGTGATAAAACAGTGGTGAGTTTTAACACAGAGAGTGGTAGACGTCTGGAATGTGCTGCAAAGGGTGGAAGCAGACACAATAGAGGTATTGAAGAGACATTTAGACAGACATCTGCACATATAGGAAATGAAGAGATATTGCTTCTTGAAGGTGCCCTGGATGTTAGAAAGGTTAGTACCCATGATGGAACTGGTTGAGTTCACAACTTTCTGCAGCTTTTTCCAATCTAGAGCAGTGGCCCCTTTATATAGATGGTGAGCAATTACTTAGGATGCTCTCCACAGTATATCTGTAGAAATTTGTGACTATCTTTGGTGACATACCAATTCGTCTCAAACTCCTAATGAAATATAACTGCTGCTGTGCCTTCTTTGTAATTGCATCAATATATTGGGCCCAAGACAGATCCTCAGAGATGTTGTCACCCAGCAACTTGAAACTGCCCACCTTTTCTACTTCTGATCCCTGGAAGTGGACTGGTGTGTGTTTCCTTGATTTACCCGTTCTGTAGACTAAAGTCAGTCCCTTGGTCTTTCTGGTGTTAAGTGCAATGGTGTTGCTGTGACAATACTCAACTAGCTGATTTATCTCGCATCTGTATCCTTCCTCATAGCCATCTGAAATTCTGCTAACAATAGTTGTGTCGCCGTGTTTGAGCTGTGCCTAGCCACAAAATCATGGGTGTAGAGTGAGTAGAGCAGAGGACTAGGCATGCATCCTTGAGGTGCACCAGTGTTGATTGACAATGAGGAGAAGATATTATTTCCGATCTATACAAACAGTGGTCCCCTGGTGAGGAAGTCAAGGATCCAACTGCAGAGAGAGGTACAGAAGCCCACGTTTTGGATCTTGCTTATATTGAACTTGCTTGAGGGTATTATCGTGTTGAACACTGAACTGCAGTCAATAAACAGCAGCCTGATATACTGATGTAAGCATTACTATTGTCCAGGTGATCCAAGGCCGAGTGGAGAGCCAGTGAGGTTTCATCCACTATAGACCTAGTGTGGCGATAGGCAAATTGCAGTGTGTCCAGGTCTCTGCTTAGGCAGAAGTTGATTCTTGCCATGACCAACCTCTCAAAGCACTTCCTTAGAGTGGATGTGAGTGCCACTAGGCGACAGTCATTGAGGAAACTCACCCTGCTCTTTCTGGGCATTAGTGTGATTGTCGAGATTGAAGATGTCCTTGAACACTCCCTCCAGTTGGTTGGCACAGGTTTTCAGAGCCCTACTGGGTAGATTAGCAGAGCCTGGTGCCGTGCGAGGGTTCACCCCCTTGGAAGATGTTCTGACATTAGCCTCCGAGTCAGAGATCACAGGGTCACTAGATTCTGCAGGGATTCACAGAGTTGTAGTTTCATTCTCCTTTTCAAAGCATACATAAAACACTTTGAACACATCTGGAAGTGAAGCATCACAGCCATTAATGATTTTAGGTTTTGCTTTGTAGGAAGTACTGTAACAGCCTGCAAACCCTGCCAGAGTTGACATCCATCAGATTCTATCTCTAACCTCAATTGGAATTGTTCATTTGCCCTTAAAACGGCCTTTCATAGGTCATGCCTGGTCTTTTTGTATAATTCTGGATCACCAGAGTTGAATGCCACAGATCTAGCCTTCAGCAGACTACGAATCTCCTGATTCATCCACACAGGTTTTGATGAAGTCAGTGACAACTGGGGAAAATTAATTCAGACTCGAAGATCAATCCCTGAATATCATCTAGTCCACTAACTCAAAGCAGTCCTGTAAGCGCTCCTCTGCTTCCCATGGAAGGACAAACTCCAAGGCAGAGTACAAGTAAATGGCAGGATACTTGGTAGTGTGGAGGAGCAGAGGGATCTCGGGGTACATGTCCACAGATCCCTGAAAGTTGCCTCACAGGTGGATAGGGTAGTTAAGAAAGCTTATGGGGTGTTAGCTTTCATAAGTCGAGGGATAGAGTTTAAGAGTCGCGATGTAATGATGCAGCTCTATAAAACTATGGTTAGGCCACACATGGAGTATTGTGTCCAGTTCTGGTCACCTCACTATAGGAAGGATATGGAAGCATTGGAAAGGGTGCAGAGGAGATTTACCAGGATGCTGCCTGGTTTAGAAAGTATGCATTATGATCAGAGATTAAGGGAGCTAGGGCTTTACTCTTTGGAGGAAAAGAGGATGAGAGAAGACATGATAGAGGTGTACAAGATAATAAGAGGAATAGAGGAGTGGATAGCCAGCGCCTCTTCCCCAGGGCACCACTGCTCAATACAAGAGGACATGGCTTTAAGGTAAGGGGTGGAAAGTTCAAGGGGGATATTAGAGGAAGGTTTTTTACTCAGAGAGTGGTTGGTGCATGGAATGCACTGTCTGAGTCAGTGGTGGAGGCAGATACACTAGTGAAGTTTAAGAGACTACTAGACAGGTATATGGAGGAATCTAAGGTGGGGGCTTGTATGGGAGGTAGGGTTTGAGGGTCGGCACAACATTGTGGGCCGAAGGGCCTGTACTGTGCTGTACTATTCTATGTTCTATGTTCTAAACCTTCTTGGTCCTCACCATTGGTGCTCCAGTCTTTCTTGGTTAATACCTGCTTAGTATTTAAGTGCAAATATATTCTGTCCTTCAGATTTTTTTCCATTAACTTCTCCACCATAATGGTATTTAAAACAATACCATTTTTTGGTCTTTACAACTAAAGACAAGGAAACAGACTCAAATGTTAATAATGAATGTATTAACTATGCCTTGAATGAGCATAAGGAGGCATGATATTAACTGTCAGGAATTTTAGCAGGAAGCACACACTGCCAACAGTGAAAGATCTCGATATTTTGGAATGACATATTGACCACAAGTCTGATAGGCTGCATCTTCACTGAAGGGCAGAGATTCTATATCACAATGTTATCGTTATAAAATTCTCCAAACCACTGACCAGATAAGGAAACCAATAATGATAGGGGTTCCACATTGATCTCATCAGCTATTTCAGAACCCAAAGAACTAGGAAAGCCAATCATTTCTGGTCAAAGAATGTGCTTCAGAAGAAGTAATTAAAGTACAAATGCAGCAAGGCAGGTTGCTTTTAGTCACTAATATTTCCACTGGCTCTGGGCAAAGATTGTGCAACTGCAATATTAGACCCAGTTCTTTCAACTTAGCTGTAGAGATTGCTGGTCAAGGGGGCAAGACATGAAGACGATAACCACCTTGACTGACGCCAGCCAGAGCTGTCTATATAAATACGGGTATCTATTTCTCTGCAGTTATCACACCTTGTTACTTCAAGTTCCTTACCACTTTATTACACTCTATTCTGTCATGGCTCACAAACCTTCCTGAAATGTTCCAATACTATTGTATTCAGATAAGAATTAAGAAAGCTAAGCATCAAATGCTCGGACAGATGCATCCTTAGTTCATAGTTCATTTACTATATTTCAACCTTCTCCTTATACAAACACTGACTCCCCACAATCAGAATACAAATTATTTGGATAACCCCAATATGTGTGCATTGCTGTTGAACAGCTACTCACTAACACTATTTTTCAAGACAACATAACTCCGATATATAAAGTACCAGTTTTTAGAAGCTTTTTGTATGACGCATGGCTCCGGGGTTGTACACCTAATGGATTCTTCTTTTTCTCACTTTTTCTGCTTAGTAGGTTGCTTTTTGTTATCACAATTTTTTTTCAATCTTTACGATAATGTCTTTTTTGAGACATTGTAAGTGTTGTTACTTCAATGTTCTCATGTTATTTCTTTTGCATAATATAGCAATAAAAAGATTTGAAAAGCAAAGAAGAAAGAAAGTAGCAGAGTAAGACCTGAGGAAGGTTAGCAAATAGCAAATGAAATTAGCACCCATGGTTATTATAACGCAATTAAGAAAGAAGTGTACTAGCAATTGTTGGTTATATTCATAATTGCTATTAAAAACACATTTTCTAACATTACAAATTTGTTTCCTGTTTTCCATTGTAATGTTAAGATGGCATGTAAATAAAATTAGCTGAACATGTGAGCTCACAATATAGTTTGAGCCCAAATCTAAAATGCAAATTATAGTTTGATATTTAAAATAGCTGAAGGCATATCAGCAACAATTCATTAGTAAGTAGAATATCTATTTAACAAGATTATCATTTCTTAATAAAAATGAAAAGTCTTCAGCATGAAACTTTAACATGCTTATTCATCCCATCACTGCAAACTGACACGATTTCCAGTATCCTTTGATTTTATTTTTCTAGTATCAGCAAATATTTTACTTTTGCTTTCAAGTAAATTCATCAGCCATTAGTGACACTAAGCACATTTTGTATGTAATGCCCTGGTTAATATTTTTACTGATATGCTATATGTATTTCATTTAGCAGTTCTGTAAGAGAATTTTCTTTTTTCAGCTTGCTTGGGATATTGTAGAAGATAAGAGTTGAGGAGAAATGTGTGGCATCCAATTAGGATGGTCAAATTAAGAGGACGTTTCTCTGGGGAGGGACACTAAGGTTGGGCTTGGGGTTTTTGTTCGAGAGGAGATGAAGAGAGAAGATGCAGGAGAGAAGAGGTCGTAGGATTTGACCTAAGGCGGGACCATGGTTCGATGAGGCCAGGGAGTTCCATATAGTAATGGCAATGTACTGTAATTTGCCTCCAAAGTTCATGATATTGACTTCAATAAAACAGAATTTTGGCAGCAGGGCACATACCCAATGACTTAGCTTGCACAGCCATCTGTAGCAATAATTCCACAGATTCACCACCCTCTGGCTAAAGAATGTTTCTTCATCTCTGATGCAAATGGATATCATTCTATTCTGAGGCTATGTTCCCAGGCCCCAGACTTCTCCCATGATAGGAATAATATTCTTGATATCCACTCTATTTAGGTCTTTCAATGTTCAAGAGTTCCAATGGGATTCCACTCCCCCGCCACCCATCATTATAAACTCCAGCGAGTAGAGGCCCAGAGCTATCAAACACTCCTCAAATGTTAATTCTTTCACTCCTGGTATCATTCCTGTGAGCCTCCTCCAATGGCAGCACATGTTTTCTTAAATACAGTAAGGGGCCCAAAATTGCTCACAATATTCCAAATGCATTCTGATCAACGCCTTATAAAGAGTTAGCATTACAGTACATCCTTGTTTTTGTATTCTAGTCCTCTAGAAATGAGTGAATGTTAGCACTGCCTTTGCCTTCCTTACCACCCACTTAACCTTTAGGAAATCTTGCACGAGGACTCCCAAGTCCACTTGCCCCTCTGATTTTTGAAATGTCTCCCCATTTAGAAAATAGTCCATGCCTTTATTCATTCTCCCTAAGTGCATGACCATACACTTCCTTACGCTATATTCCATCTGCCACTTCTTTGCCCATTCTCCCAATCTAGCCAAGTCCTTCTGCAGACACCCTGCTTCCTCAACACTACCCGTACCTCCACCTATTTTCATATCATCTGCAAACTAGGCCACAAAGCCACCAATTCCTTCATTCAAATCACTGACATATACAGTAAAAAGAAGTGGTCCTAACAACAATCCCTGCAGAACACCACCAGTCACCTTCAGCCAACCAGAATAGGCCCCACTCTTTTCCTCCAGCCAGTCAAGCAATCTTATATCCATACTAGTATTTTTCCTGTAATACCTTGGGCTCTTATCTTGTTAAGCAGTCTCATGTGTGGCACCTTGTTAAAGGCCTTCTGAAAATCAGAATAAACAATATCCACAAACTCTTTTTTTGTCTACCCTGCCTGTTATTTCTCTAAAGAATTCCAACAGATCCACTAGGCAAGATTTCTCCTAAAGGAAACCATGCTGACTTTGGCCTACTTTGTCATGTATCTCCAAGTACCTCTAAACCCCATTATTAATAGACTCCAATATCTTTCCAACCACTGAAGTCAGGCTAACAGGCTTATGATGTCATTTCTTCTGTCTCCCTCTCTTCCTAAAGAATGGAGAGGCATTTGCAATTTTCCAGTCCTCCTGAATCATTTCAGAATCTAAATTTTGAAAGGTCATTACTAATGCCTCCACCATCTCTTCAGCTACCTTTCAGACTGCTGGGGTGTTGTCCATCTGGTCCAGGTGACTTATCTACCTTCAGACTTTTTAGCTTCCCAAGCATCTTCTCCTTAGTAATAGCAACATCACCCACTTCTGCCCCTTGACATACGCATTTCTGGCATTCTGTTAGTATCTTCAACAGTGAAGACTGAGGGAAAATACTTATTAAGTTTGTCTACCATTTCTTTGTTTCCACATTATGACCTCTCCAACATAATTTTCCAGCAGTCTGATATCCACCCTCACCTCTCTTTTACTCTTTAGATATCTGAGAAAATGTTTTGATCCTCTTTTATATTATTGGTTAGCTTATCTTCATATTTCATCTTTTCTCTCTTTACGGTTTTTTTAGTTGCCTTCTGTTGGTTTTTAAAAGCTTCT
Organism: Mobula birostris; assembly: GCF_030028105.1. Lineage (NCBI taxonomy): Eukaryota > Metazoa > Chordata > Chondrichthyes > Myliobatiformes > Myliobatidae > Mobula > Mobula birostris. The sequence goes on from NC_092373.1 coordinate 53,007,769, forward strand.
GAATTTTCTAACTTCCCACTAATTTTAGTAATATTATGTGCCTTCTCTTTTGCTTATATGCTGTCTTTGACTTGCTTCGTCCTCCTTTTAGAATGCTTCTTCATCTTTGGGAGGTATCCTTCCTGCGCCTTCCGCATTGCACCCAGAAACTTCAGCCATTGCTGTTCTGCAGGCAGCAATCCAGAGATCACTACACTGGAGCTGAAGCTTTTCTGCTTTCTACCTAATTCCTTATATTTGCTCTTCTGAACCTCCTCCCTTGTCCTACCTATGTCATTTGTACCACTATGTATCATACTTCTGGCTATTCAACCTCCTGCTTTAGAAAGCATTGGACCAGATCTAAGATATCCCTGAACCTAACACATGGGAGGCACATACCATCTGGTTGTCCCTTTTACATCAACAAATCTGCTATCTGCTCCTCTAATTATGGAATCCCTATCACTACTGAATTCCCATTCTCCCCACCTTCCTTTCTCAGTCACAGAGACAGACTCAGTGCCAGAGAACAGGTCACTGTGGCCTTGCCCTGGTAAGTCATCCCCCCAGCAGTATGCAAAGCAGTATACTTATTATTGAGGGAAACAGCCACAGGGGTACTCTGTACTGCCTGCCTAATTCCTTCTCCTGTCCTGACAATCACCCACGTTCCCACCTCCTGCAACTCAGGGTGACTATCTCCCCGTAACGATTCCATTATTAAAGACCTCCATTACTCAAGGGGGTCCCCCTTCTCATTGCTACCACCAAGGAGGAGGTACAGGAGCCTGAAGGCGCACACTCAATGTTTCAGCAACAGTTTCTTCCCCTCTGTCATCAGATTTCTGAATGGGCAATGAACCCATAAATATTACGCCAGAACTTTTCCCCTTTTTTTTGCACTAATTTAACATTGTATATACTTCTTATCATAATTTATATTTTTATTATGTATTGCAATATACTGCTACTGCAAAACACCAACTTCATAGCATAAGACAATGATATTAAACTTGATTCTGATTCTGCAGCTCCAATCTATCTATCTTTCACCTCCTTATTTTCCCATAAGAGCTGAAGTTGTCCCATCTACAGCTCTAGTTCCCCCTAACACAGTTTCTAAAGAGCTGCAGATCAGTGTACTTCAGGTAGATGTAGTTCTCAGGGAGACTGGAGGTCTGCCAAAGTTCCCAAATCTCACACAAGGAACATATCGCTAACTCTGAACCCATTTTCATCTCATTTGCTATGTACTAACAGAGAAAAAACTTACTAGAAACTTACTTGGAACCTTGACCTGTGCTTACCCAAGTTTGATTTTACCTGAGCTTGTTGAGCCAAAGCCTGACCACTCCAGAACTGTCCACTCACACAATGGCCACTCTGCTTACATTTTGCTTCTCTTTAATGGCTCCTGCCAAGCCCGTAATAGATCATTATGATTGCAGCTAGCCAAATACTCTCAAAAGCACCTGAGTTTGACGTTGCCACCAAATGACCTCTCGTGCTTATTGCTGACTATCAAAAAGTCCCAAAAGCACCCAAGCTCTTTTTAAACCTCACACTGCATCACCAACAAATGACCTTTTGCAATAACTGCAACATGCTGAAAAACCCCAAAAGGCCTTGAGCTCTCTTTATATATTACCAACAAATGACCTCTCCCATTGATTTCAGCTTGCCAAAAAGTCCCGAAAATACCCAAGCTCTTTTTAAACCTCACACTGCATCACAAATGAACAATCTCTCACACTGATTGCAGCCAGCTGAAAAGCCTTGAAAGATCCTGAGCTCTTTTAATAATTCGTGCTGCCTCACCAACAAATGACCTCTCACACTGATTGCAGCCCACCGATACGATAAGAAAATCAAAATACTGATCAGCCACAATACAAAAGAACAATATTGACTACATAAATTCCTTGACCACACTTACAAAAGATTTAAAAATACTTACTTTAATGCCTCTTACTTTATTCCTATTACAGTTAATTTGCTTTCCTTCCATATAGTCAAGGGGTGTAGTCATTTCTGATCTACTGTATCCATGTCTGGTTATCACACGTTAGGAAGCAAATGAAGATGCTTGAAAGGGTGCAGAAGAGATTTACTTGAATAATCAGTGGAATCAGAGATTTCGGTTAGAAAATTGGGTTGCAAAAGCTTGAGTTGCTCTTCTTAAAGCGAAGAAGATTAAAGCAAGATTCAGCAAATGTGACCAAAATTATGTGCCGCATGTGAACAGAAATAGCTTTATAGGTAACACACACAAAATGCTGGAGGAACTCAGCAGGCCAGGCAGCATCTATTGAAAAAAGTACAGTCGACATTTCAGGCTGAGACTCTTTGACAAGACCCTTCATTTTGGCCCAAAACGTCGACTGTACTTTTTTCCATAGATGCTGCCTGGCCTGCTAAGTTCCTCCAGCATTTTGTATGCGTAGCTCAGATTTCCAGCATCTGCAGATTTTCTCTTGTTTTCAGCTTTATAGGTACCTGACGTTGACAGGCCAGGTTCCAATAGCAGAGGAATCTTCCTCTTGTTTGCTAAGAACCTTCTCCCAGGGACTCTCTGAATTTTTGTGTGGATTCCATCCATCTAAAGGTGCAACAGACATGAACATTATCATATAGCAACTTCAAAATTCAAGGAGAAGCACAAACTAATGCACTGTACATAGTTTTTTATGATCTCACAAAAGTTTTTGACTTTGTCAATCAAGAAACTGTAGATCAGCCTTCTCAAAGTTGGCTATTGACATGTGTTTCTGTCTGCCAACAAATCCAGACCCAATTTCAATGCAGGCTATTGTCAAGATAACCAAGGACAATGAGCCAACACTTTTCATAATCTTTGTTGTTGCATGTTCAAGATGAATCCCACTGGTGTAACTAGGTTACAAAATAAATGGAAAACTGTTCAGTCTATATTGCCTCTAATCCAGAAGGAATGTTACCTCAAATATATCACCCAGCTACAGGACACAGATAATGCTTACATTTATATACAGTTAGAAGTCGCAATTCATGCCATCATCAATAAGAATACAAGAGAAGATGCCTTGCACATAACATGCCTTATTAACCTTTGTCTACAGCAAACACTGTCCACTGATAATAAAGACTCATTATGAGATGCTGGAAAATGTGGATTTCTTCCCATATCTTGGGAGTAGCTTCCCAGTGAAAAGCAGATCCAGACTGTGAAATTCATCATTGCCTCCAGTGCATCAACATAGCCTGAGGAGAGGAATGTTTGAAGTCCATGACCTCAAACCTGGCACAAACCTCACAATCTATTGGGCCTCAGAGATACTTGCTCTGCCCTATACTTTTGAGATCTGTACTACTTACAGCAAGTACCTCAATGCACTGGAAAGGTAGCATATATACCGTCTCCTCACACACATCCAAATTCATTGGTAGGATAAATAAGCCCATATCAGTGTCCCCTCTCAAGCCAATCACCCCAGAACCAAAACCCGAATTACAAGCTTTATTCTGTCATTAGTCTGCCTGACACCACAGACGTGAAAATTAAAACTCTAGTTCAAACTTGTCACAGCAAGAGACAAAGGAGAGAGGAAAAGATTCAAATAGGTTCTCAAGGCCTCCTCTGAAAAACAGTAACATGTACATTAACATAGGGGAATCCTGAGGCTATGACACTTAAAAGTGAGAAAGAGCTGCAGGTTGGCATTAAAAGCCTCAATGCCCACAAAGGCTGGTAGGTATAGCAGTGAAAGAAGCACACCATTCCTCAAACTGCATATTTGCTCATTCTATCAAGTACTTTCTCACTTACACCAGAATCCATGACTCTCACGTTAGCCTTAGCAAGCATCTCAAAATCCATATAACTGGATGGAAAACAAGTCATCTTTGACCCCAAAGGGACTGTATAAGGAGAAGAAGTATTAATATTAAACAGGCATGTGGACATAATCAAAATCAAAATAAAGAGAATTAATTGCTCTGTAAGTCCATGTAACTGTGATAATAGGAAAATGTACACAAAACTCGTATTAAAAGGAACATACACTTGAGCACTCAGCATCACATTACAAGATGATATCATTTATTGGAGATCATTCTGGTTCCAATAAAGTTTTGTGAAATAAAAAGATTTGACTGGCAATTTGATGTTATACAAAACATAATACCTGCAAATACCAATGTAACTTCAACATTACCAAACATATATTGATGTTTAATTTGATGATGTGGATTAATAGACAAGATAACCAAAATTTGATGATACAATGCGGTCACATATTGTTTGGGTTATGGACCCAAACAGTTTATGCACAAAAAGGAAAATTGCTACATTGATAAAGAATTGGAAAATAATCTGTTGAAGTTATGGAGACAAGCCTTTTTGCTTCAGTTGCCCCGTATAAAGAACTTGTTATTGCAATCTCAAATTATTGTTTCAGTAGTGGTTAAAGGTTTTGTAAACATTGCAGGAATGCCAGGGGCTGAATTTTCCTGGCTGTGCTGTCAAATCTAAAGGGAACTGTCAGTGTTTGGACAGCCATGGAAACAAGTCCTAAGCTTGCACAGACCTGCTGAGTGACAGATGTCACCATAGATTTCTCCCTTATTGAAAGCATAATGTCAGCATTTGGATTTGCTAGACATTTGTGAAAATAGAATGGAAAATTACCTCTTTGATCCTATGCCTGGTCTAACTTGACATCAGATTAGTGATCCCATTCATTTCAATAAAGAGTGGGAAGATGTTAAAATGTTTCTCAGCTTAATGTTTCAATTAATCTGTATGTATTTTAATGCACTTAATTGGCTCATTTTTTTTTAAGGTTTCTAATTTTCAAAAATAAGTTGCATCAGTGTTGATGCTTTAAGATATCTACATAGCAGATTTGAAGATGAGAATAAGCAGTTAAATCATTAAGGATGAGGGCAAAAGGAGCTAATTTTGTAAAATCAATATACTAAGATTCTCTTTGACAGTGTTTCATTAACTGTTATTTTTCTAAAATCTTGATTTCCATGGAAAAATAGTGTGATTCTCAACACAAAATTTCTTGGCTACATCAAAGTGATATCAAGAGGTTAAAGAATTTCTGGCCTCTACCTTAAGAAGGATATTCAAAACAAGTTGATTACTACTAATTTCATTTTAACTCAAGGATAAGCTTTTCAAACCACTACATATCACAAGGTATTATGACATTGTGTGACCCCTTCTCTTTGTTATATGTATAAATGACATTGATGCGGAAGTAGAAAGGTGGGTTAGTAAGTTTGTAGGTGATATAAAGGTCAGTAGTGTTGTGGATAGTGTAGAAGTTTGTCATAGGTTATGACAGGATATTAACAGGATGCAGAACTGGCCTGAGAAGTTGCAGATGGAACTTGATTCAGAGAAGTGTAAAGTGATACACTTTAGTACATAAAACTCGAAGGCAGAGTTCAAGGTTAATGTCAGGATTCTTACAAGTGAGGAGAATCAGAGGGTTCTTGGGGCCCAAGTCTATAGATCCCTCAAAGTTGACACACAGTTGACAGGGTAATTATGGAAGTATATGGTGTGTGAGCATACTCAAGTCACAGGATTAAGTTCAAGAGCTGCAAGCTAATGTTGCAGCTCTATAAAACTCTGGTTAGACTACACTCGGATGACAATGTTCAGTTCTGATCGCCTCTTACAGAAAGGATGTGGAAGTTTTAGAGAGGGTGCAGAGGAGATACTATATACCAGCATGTTGTCTGGATGAGAAAATATGTCCCATGTGGAATCATTGAGGGGTGCTAGGGGTTATTCTCTTTGAAGCAAAGGAGAATGAAAGGTGACTTGATAGACGTTGTAAACACAAAATACTCTGCAGATGCTGGGGACAAAGTAACACGCACAACATGCTGGAGGAACTCAGCAGGTCGGGCAGCATCCGTGGAAACGAACAGTCAACATTTCGGGCCGAGACCCTTCGTCAGGACTGAAGAGGGAAGGGGCAGAGGCCCTATAAAGAAGGTGGGAGGAGGGTGGGAAGGAGAAAGCTGGTAGGTGCCAGGTGAAAAACCAGTAAGGGGAAAGATCAAGGGGTGGGGGAGGAGAAGCAGGGAGGGGATAGGCAGGAAAAGTGAAGAAGGAATAGGGGGAAGCATAATGGGTAGTAGAAGGAGGCGGAACCATGAGGGAGGTGATAGGCAGCTGGAGGAGGAGGCAGAGTGAAACAGGGATGGGGGAAGGGAGGGGGAGGGAATTACCGGAAGTTGGAGAATTCAATGTTCATGCCAAGGGGCTGGAGACTACCCAGACAGTTTATGAGGTGTTGCTCCTCCAAACTGAGTTTGGCCTCATCATGGCAGTAGAGGAGGCCATGTACGGACATATCTGAATGGGAGTGGGAAGCAAAGTTGAAGTGGGTGGCAACTGGGAGATCCTGTCTGTTGTGGCGGATGGAGCGGAGGTGCTCCACAAAGCAGCCCCCCAATCTGCGTCGGGTTTCACCAATGTAGAGGAGGGCACACCGGGAGCACCAAATGCAATAGATGACCCCAACAGACTCACAAATGAAGTGTTGTCTTACCTGGAAGGACTGTTTGGGGCCCTGAATGGTGGTGAGAGAGGAGCTGTAGGGACAGGTGTAGCACTTACACTTGCAGGGATAAGTGCCGGGTGGGAGATCCGTGGGGAGGAACAATTGGACCAGGGAGTCGTGGAGGGACCGATCCTGCGGAAAGTGGAGAGGGAAAGATGTGCTTAGTGGCGGGGTCCTGTTGAAGGTGGCGGAAGTTTCGGAGGATAATGTGCTGGATCCGGAGGCTGGTGGGATGGTAGGTGAGGACAAGGGGAGCTCTGTCCCTGTTGTGGTGACGGGAGGATAGGGTGAGGGCCGAATTATGGGAAATGGAGGAGATTCAGGTGAGGGCATCATTGATGATGGCAGAAGGGAAACCATGATCCTTAAAGAAAGAGGACATTTGAGGTGTCCTGGAATGGAAAGCCTCATCCTGGGAGCAGAAGTACTGTATATAAGAATATGAGAGATATAGATAGAGTTTAGATCCAGCATCTTTTTCCCAAGGGGAGATGTCAGAGGTAGTGTTTTTGAAAGAGAATAATAAGTGCCTGGAATGCACTGTTGGGTGTGGTGATAGAGACTGACAGAATACCAAAATTTAAGAGACCCTCATACAAACCGATGGATGTAAGAAAAATGAGGGTTATGGGCTGTGTAGAATGGAAGAGTAAGATTGAACATAGAGTAGGTTTATATACTGTAGGTTGGCACATTACGGCTGAAGGGCCCATACTATAAGACCATAAGACATAGGAGTGGAATAAGGCTATTTGGCCCATCAAGTCTGCTCTGTCATTCCATCACGGCTGATTTATTATCCCCCTTAACCCCATTCTCCTGCCTTCTCATTGTAACCTTTGACACCCGAACTAATCAAGAACCTATCAGCCTTCCCTTCAAATATACCCAATGACTTGGTCTCTACAGCTATCCATGGTGCTGAATTTCACAGATTCACCACCCTCTGGCTAAAGAAATTCCTCCTCATTTCTGTTCTAAAGGGACATCCTTGAATTCCAAGGCTGTGCCATCCGGTCCTGAAATCTCCCACTATACGAAATATCTCTCCACATCTACTCTAAGCCTTTCATATTAAAAAGCGTTCAATAAGATCCCTCTCATTCTTCTAAACACCAGTAAGCACAGGCCCAGAGCCATCAAACACTCTTCATACGTTACTCCTTTCATTCCCAGGATCATGCTCAGGAACCTCCTCTGGACCCTCTCCAAAGGATCTCTCACATACTTTCTTAAATAAAGGGCCCATAACAGTTCACTATACTCAAAGTATAAAACATAGAACACATAGAAAACCTACAGCACAATACAAGCCCTTCAGCCCACAAAGCTGTGCCAAACGTGCCCTTACCTGAGAAATTACCTAGGGTTACCCATAGCCCTCTATTTTTTTGAGCTCCATGTACCTGTCCAGGAGTCTCTTAAAAGACCCTATCTCCTCTGCCTCCACCACCATCACCAGTAGCCCATTCCACACACTCACCACTCTCTGTCTAAAAAACTTACCCCTGACATCTCCTGTGTATCTACTTCCAAGCACCTTAAAACTGTGTCCTCCCGTTCTAGCCATTTCAGTCCTCGGAAAAACCCTCTGACTATCCACATGATCAATGACTCTCATCATCTTATACATCTCTATCAGGTCACCTCTCATCCTCCTTACTTTCTCAATAAGCCTTGCATGGGGTACCTTGTCAAATGTCCTGCTGAAATCCATATACTGCTCTATCTTCATCAATGCATTCAGTCACATCCTCAAGAGATTCAATCAGGCTTGTAAGACATGACCTGCCTTTCACAAAGCTATGCTAATTATTCCTAATCATATTATGCCTCTCCAAGTGTTCATAAATCCTGCCTCTCAGGATCTTCTCTATCAACTTACCAACCACTGAAGTAAGACTCACTGGCCTATAATTTCCTGGGCTATCCCTACTCCCTTTCTTGAATAATGGAACGACACCTGCAAACCTTCAATCCTCCAGAACCTCTCCCGTCCCCATTGATGATGCAAAGATCATCGCCAGAGGCTCGGCAATCTCCTCCCTCACTTCCCACAGTGGCCTGGGGTACATCCCGTCCGGTTCCGGTGACTTATCCAACTTGATGCTTTCCAAAGCCTCCAGCACATCCTCTTTCTTAATATCTACATCCTCAAGCTTTTCAGTCCACTGTAAGTCATCCCTACAATCGCCAAGTTTCTTTTCTGTAGTGAATACTGAAGCAAAGTAGTCATTAACTACCTCTGCTGTCTCCTCTGGCTCCATACACACTTTTCCACTGTCACACTTGATTGGTCCTATTCTCTCACATCTTATCCTCTTGCTCTTTATATACTTGCAGAATACCTTGGAGTTTTCCTTAATCCTGTCCACCAAGGCCTTCTCACGGCCCCTTCTGGCTCTCCTAATTTCTTTCTTAAACTCCTTCCTGCTAGCCTTATAATCTTCTAATTCTCTATCATTACCTAGTTTTCTGAACCTTTCATAAGCTCTTCTTTTCTTCTTGACGAGTGTAGTATAGTCTGACCAATGCCTTATAAAGCCTTAGCATTATATACTTGATTATAAAAGGATGTGTTGTATTGTACTGTAGTGTTCTATGTCCTATTTTCTCTGTAATTATAGTCTAATTCCCAATGCATTGGTCACACCAAACAGACACTATTGATTTTATGAACATCAGTTTGCAATATGATCAATAATATATTTAAATCTGAATATTTTCTTATTCCCGCTGCTTGGACACCATTATCTGTAGGGGACCGTGCGCAATTCTGATTTGATGAAGACGGACGTGAGAGTACAGAGGAACATCTGGAAAACTTCTGAAATGCCCGCTTTGCTGCCACTGCTACTGTGTGGTAACCGGAATCTCCGGAGCAGAAGGCCCCGAATCCTCGGCTTTGCTTGTTTCAGTGGCCTGGGCTAGGTCGAAGGTGCTCAGCAGAGGATGGAGCTCAGGAGGCTGTATCGGAGGGGCTGGTCAGAGGCTCGAAGTTTTCGGACGGATGGGCTCAGTGTCAGCTGCTTCCAAGGCATCGGCAAGTTGACGGTGCCTGGAGGTTTATGGCAGGGAGTTTCTCCCTTTTGCCACCTGCTATCCGGGACTCGGGAGTCAATCAACTCGGGGACTTTGAGACTTTTTTTTACCATGCCCATGGTTTGCTCTTCATCAAATTATGGTATTGCTTTGCACTGCTGTAACTATATGTTATAATTATGTGGTTCTGTCAGTGTTAGTCTTTGGTTTGTCCTGTTTTCTGTGATATCACTCCGGAGAAACACTGTATCATTTCTTAATGCATGTATGCATTTCTAAATGACAATAAAAGAGGACTGAGTGTTCTCATAATCTAATCTGGATGCCCAGATGCAGGGTCTTGACCTAAAACATTGATTGTCCATTTTTATCCATAGGTACTAGCTGTCCCATTGGGTTCCATCAGCTTTTTGTGTGTTGCTACAGATTCCAATAGCGGCAGTCTTTTGTATCTCTCCACTTGGTGAACTCAGCAAGTTCAAAAATGATGTCCCTACACAGAGGTTAAACAAAAATGCTACATAAAAAGTAACCCAGCAGGTGATATATTGAAAAAAATGCTTTTGGATAGCAACAAGAAGGCATTATTCATTCCCTGGGGACAGCCACAGACTCAAACTGCTCTTCAGGAGGACGTAAAATCATCAAATCTCCCCTGACATTTCTTTGGTATCCAGAACAGCACCATTTTTTCTTTTCTCATCCAGTGAGGAAAAGCACGGAAAGTTCAAAAGTCACAGTAAAGTATAAGTGTCCACAGTATTCATTTCATACATTTTGTCTTGAAGGTAAATGATTTCGATGCAATAGCAGGAGAGAGGCTCAAAAAAATATTGTTTATGACATTTAATCCTGTTCCTTATTATAGTTCAATGTCTTGCTAAATTAATTGTGCAAACATTCAGCTTCAAAGCAACAGAAGAGTTGTTAAGAATGAAACAAATAGTATGAAATTATCTTTAGACATTTAGAAAAACCTCACATTCATGAAGATTCCTGTTGTAAAAAAAGAAAAACAGCTAGGAGCCAGTAAGGTAAAAATAAAAAAGTAGAAATACTCAAAAAGTCACAGACGTTCTGTGGAAAGAGAAAAGCCAAGCTCTTGGTTTGCGTCAGGTAGCTAAGTTTTACGGCACAGAGGGTGGGAGGAGAAAGCAAAACTAATGATCAGTGATAGAAGTGATTAAATGGCATAAACTATAATATGATTATAATTATAATCAAGGCAAGGCAAAATATGATTATAATTTTAACAATAAATGAACAAAAGATAGATCAATTGAAGTTATAAACAGCAATGATAGGATTAATATATATATAAACATCAGAAATTCTGGATTTCAACATTGAGAGTTCTATATTAGGTCCTGGCATGTAAAGATATCTTTCTATTACGTTAAAGCAGATTCAGTAAAAGTAATCTTCAGACTCTACCTCACTTTTTTTTAATATACAGTATTTTTGTTTTTGCACATCTTTTATCTATTCAATATGTGTCATTGATTTACTCATTTATTATCATTATTATTTTATTTTATTTATTATTATTATTTCTTTCTCTGCTATATTATGGATTGCATTGAACTGCTGCTGCTAAGTTAACAAATTTCACGTCATATGCCGTTGATAGTAAGATTCTGAATAAGCAGTTACTTTACTGGTTCAAGCAAAACAAATGCAAAAGAGACTCACCTTCATCTTCAGAAACAGCCTAAATATTCAATTGGCCCCATGCCTTCCTTTTGTGTTATGTGATCTCATGGAATGCTTTAGTTATTTTAAAGGTCTTTTACAACTTCAGGATTAGAATACCAGCTGATGGTATTCAATTCCAATTTCACTCACATTTCCTCAGTAAATGAACCAGTTCATTGCTGTGGTAAGTAACATTTGCACCCCAAAATGCACCAGTCAATCATTAATTTAAACAAGAGAGAATCTGATCACTTCTCCCTTGACATTATATGTTTTTACTATTGCTGAGTCTCCTATTACCCACAGCCTGGAAATGACCACCAACCATAAAGCTTGAATACTATAGATATGAGTACAGATCAGAGGCTGAGCACCCTATGGTGTCTCAGTTGCTGACACATCGAAGGAATTCCATAATTTAGATTAGATTAGATTAGATTCAACTTTATTGTCATTGTGCCGAGTACAGATACAAAGGCAATGAAATGCAGTTAGCATCTGACCAGAAATGCAAAGAATACTGTTATTTACAAAATAACTGCGAATAAAAAGTAAGCGCTGCAGCACACAAATATAAAAGTACTGAGACAGCAATACTGCTTAGCGCTGTGATGTGAGGTTCAGCAAGATCACAGCCTCAGGGAAGAAGCTCTTCCTGTGCCTGCTGGTGCGGGAGCAGAGGCTCCTGTAGCGCCTACCGGATGGGAGGAGAGTAAAAAGTCCATGGTTAGGGTGAGATGCATCCTTGATAATGCTTTTCACCTTGCCAGGCAGTGTTTATGGTAGATGTTCTCAATGGTGAGCAGTTGGGTGCCGATAATCCGCTGGGCAATTTTCACCAGACGCTGGAGTGCTTTGCGGTCTGATACGGGACCATTGCCATACCACACTGAGATGCAGTTGGTGAGTATGCTCTCAATGGTACAGCGGTAAAAGTCCGTCAGTATCCTGGGACAGAGGTGAGCTTTCTTGATGCTCCGCAGGAAATAAAGGCTCTGTTGTGCCTTTCTGATCAGGATGGAGGAGTTCAGAGATCATCGGAAATGTGGACACCAAGGAATTTGAAGCTTGATACACGCTCCACTACAGTTCCGTTGATCAAGGTGGGGACGTGCGTGTGACTCCTGGCATGCCTGAAATCCACAATGATCTCCTTGGTCTTCTGGGTGTTAAGGGCCAGGTTGTTGTCGGCACACCACTCGGCCAGGTGCTGGACCTCGTCCCTGTAGGTCGTCTCGTCATCCCCTTTGATCAGGCCAACCACCATGGTGCTGTCTGCGAACTTGATTATGGAGATAGAACCATGTACAGGAATGCAGTCATAGGTGAAAAGGGAGTACAGAAGAGGGCTCAGCACACAACCTTGTGGCACGCTGGTGTTCAAGGTGAGAGTGGAGGAGGGGAGGTTGTCTAACTTAACTGATTGGAGTCTGTTAGTCAGAAAGCCCAAGGTCCAATTGCAGAGGGATGAGCTGATACCAAGCTGGCGAAGTTTGGTGATCAGCTTGGAGGGGATCACAGTATTGAATGCCGAACTAAAGTCAATGAACAGCATTCTGACGTAAAAGTTGGGGCTGTCCAGGTGGGTCAGGGCAGAGTGAAGTGCCGTGGAGATGGCGTCCTCTGTTGACCTGTTGGTGCGATAGGCAGATTGATGGGGGTCCAGGGTAGTGGGCAGACAGGATTTCAGATGTGATAGAACCAGTTTCTCAAAGCACTTTGCAGTGATGGGGGTGAGTGCAACTGGGCGGAAGTCATTCGGGCCCGTGGCAGTGGAATGCTTCGGCACTGGCACGATGGTGGCGATCTTGAAGCTTGTGGGGACAACTGCCTGGGCCAGGACAGATTAAAAATGTCCGTGAAGACCCCGGCCAACTGCCCTGCACAGACTCTGAGCACACGGCCAGGTATTCCATCCAGACCAGCTGTCTTCCGTACATTCACCCTGGATTTACATTTGGACTTATTAGGGATAGTCCGCATGGCTTTGTGTGAGTGAGGTCATGTCTTACAAATTTGACAGAGATTTGTGGAGGTGATGAAGATGATTTGGAGGGCAATGGATGTTCTCCAAATGGACTTCTAGAAAACACTCGATGAGGGTTCTCATGTAGATTGAGGCAAATGGGATCCATGGAGTCTTGGAAGACAGGATTCAAAATTAGCTTGGCCATATAAAACAAAGGGTAGTGGTGGAAGTCTGTGACCACTGGTGTACTATAGAGATTAGGGCTGAGACCTCTTTTGTTTGTGTTACACATAGGATGAAAAAATGTAGGTGAGCTAACTATTAAGTTTGTAGAAGACAAGAACATTTGCAGAATTGTGGATTGTAATGAAAGTTGTCAAAGGATACATTGGAATATAGATCTGCTGGAAATATGAGTGTAGAAATGGCAGATGTAATTTAATCCAGACAAGTGTGAGGTATTGCACTTCGGAGGGTGAAATGTGAGAAGCAAGTATGCTGTAAATGGCAGGGTACATTGCAGCAGGCAGGTTGAGAGGGATCTTGAAGTGTAAGTCCCTAGCTCTATGAAAGTGGTAACACAAATAGATAGAGTCACAGAATCATAGCTATACAGCTTGGAATCAGGCCTTATCAGCCCAACCCATCCATGCCTACTATATCCCTCTAAACCTTTCCCATCTGTGTACTTATCCAGATGTCTTTTAAATGTCGTAATTGTACTTTCTCTGGCAACTGATTCCATATATGTTCCAGCTTCTGTGTGATAAAGTTGCTTCTCAGGTTCCTTTAAAATCTTTGGTCTTTCTCTTTCAATCAGTGCCCTTTAGATGTGGACTCTCCTCCCCTGGAAATGACTGTGGCTATTCACCTTACCTAGGCCATTCATAGTTTTATATACATCTATAAGCTTACTTATTAACCACCTAAATGCCAGGGGAAAAGTTCTAACCAATCCAGCCTCACCTTATAAATCAACCCTCCAATCCCAGTAACATATTTGTAAATCTTTTCTACACCCCTCCCACTTTAATGATGACCTTTCTATAGCAGGGTGACCAAACCTATATGCTGTACTCCATCTATGGGAGGAGTTCCCAACCTGGGCTTCACAGACCCCTCAGTTAATAGTAGGGTTCCATGACGTAAAAAAGGCTGGGAGCCCCTGATCTATTGACTTACCAAAATCTCGTACAGCTGTAGCCTGACATCTCAACTCCTGGACTCAATATTTTGACTGATGAATCCAAGCATGCCATTGTATATATCTGTATCATCACTTTCAAGGAACTATCTACCTGCTCCCCTAGGTCTCCCTGTTCTACAGCATTCCTCAAAGGACCCATCATTTACTATACAGGTCCTGCCCTAGTTTGGCTTACCAAGATGCAACACCTCACATTTATCCAAATTGAACTCCATCTACCATTCCTTACTCCTCTGGCCCAGTTAATCAGCATCCTATTATAATCTTAATTAACCTTCTTCACTGGCCACTTTTCAATCAATCTTAGTATCATTTAGAAAGTTACCAACCATTCACCTACATTAGTAGTCACCAACGTTTTTAAGCCCAAGATCCCCTACCTTGATCTTAGTGAAAGGCAAGATCTACCTACTAAATCATTTAGAGAAAAAACAGCTCAGATTGTACTTCCAATTTGAGGCCTTTTATTTGGGCTAATTGTATTTGAATTACACAAAATACTTTTGTCAAGCTTTCAAATTAATTCAAACAAGAAAACACTGTAACTAGCATATCAAACAGAACATAGCTGTCTTTCTTTAAGAATATTACAATACTTCATACCTTTAATTCTAAGTTTCATTATTTAATTTTATTTCAACACGAAAAATAAATGAATAAAAATTGACTGTTGCACTCAGTGTGATGACTGGGGCTGAATACTTACGGCTAGTTCCCTGAAATTTGGCTCATAACTACAGACAGCCAGTCTGAGACCGTCTGTGAGGTGTAGGGTTGCCAACTGTCCCGTATTTCCCCCGCTAAGGTAGAGTGTTCCTATGAAACCTTTCATGTGGAAATGCTTTATGCAGAAGAAGCAATTACCATTAATTTATGTGGAAAAAAATTTCCAGCGTTCCCAGACCCAAAAAAATAACCTACCAAATCATACCAAATAACACATAAAATATGAAGTAACACTAACATATGGTAAAAGCAGGAATGATATGATAAACACACAGCCTATATGAAGTAGAAATAATGAAGATTAAGCCAAAACTGATTTGTGGGGTAAAAAAAATCGGCACGTACGCGCATGCACACACAGGTGCCGGCGCAAGACTTCATGGTCATGGTAGTCTTTCTCGGGGTAAACACATATGTCCCGGGATTTGACTGCTACTTTTGTCCCTTATTTGGGACCGAGAAAGTTGGCAACCCTAGTGAGGTGTCTGTCAGTAAGTCAGCTCCTGTACTTAGATTTAATAATTTTCATCCGTGAAAATGCAATTTCACATAGATAAATTGACCCGAAGTAGGCACTGACTTTTAGTGCTGTGAAACCAACGCGCACACCGCGCATTGCTGGGGCCCCATCAGTAGTAATTGCCACCAGTTTATGAATGGGGATGTTATTTTCACGAACATATTTTTTAAACTCATTGAGATATCCTCACCTCTCATTCTCTCCTTTAATTGCAAAAGAGTGAGTAAGTCCTCCTTTGTTGTAAAATCCTGGAAAGCCATTCTGACAAATAGAACATGCTGAGCTGTTTGCATTACATCCAGGGATTCATCGAACTGTAGTGAAAAATATTCACAGAGTGACAAGTCCTTTAACACTTGTTGATCCACATCCTCTGACAATGACTCTACCTTCCTTGTCACTGTTGCAGAGCCAAGCGGTATATTATCTATTGCTGTTGTGATGCCATTTTTGTTTTTAAAATTATTAAAAACAGTCTCTGCGGTAATGGCCATTGCTTCCTTGAATAAATCGCCATCTGTAAAAGGCTTCTTGTGTTTAGCCAAAAGGTGACTTACACGAAATGATGCTTCAATAGCAGCCTTATTTTGAGCAGCATGTTTTGTGAAAAAGGATTGCTGGGCCTTCAAACCTGATTTCAGCTCCTCAACTTTCCTGGCACAAATTGCGCTCTTTGGGGGGTAGGTGTCTTTAAATTTCTGGTGGGCGGCATTGTGGTGCCAGTCCAGATTCCCTCTTTTAGTCAGTGCTTGCGTTTGGTGGCACAACATACATACACACTTGTCTTTCACCAAGGTAAATAGAAATTCCTCTTCCCATTCTGGATGGAAGTTGTACGTTTTCGTCTTCTTTCATGGAGCTTCTGCCATGTTATCAGGATATCACGAGCGATTAAGATTGCGTTGTCTCTGATCTGGGCCGACATTTACGTGCCGGTGGCATCTAATTAATTAGCTTGTTTATTTCGGGTTTTTTTCTTAAAGATGTGCTGTGTGCGTTCGGACTACCACTGCACCACTGCATTCTTCGCAGCCCGGAGGTTGGGGACCACTGCCGTATATTGATGTTTGCGACCGTCTGTACTCTTATCTAATCTGATTGGTCACTTTGACGCAGCACAAGCTACGCTGAAAACGCGGTGCATGGCGAGGGAACTACACACATGCGCACTGGGCAAAAAGAACAGAACTAAAACCCCGCAACCCGGAAACAATCTCTCTTTACAAACAGCTTTGTAGTGAAAATATTACTATATTACCATTATCCTAATCAGTATTACTTACTTTTATAATGCTCACATTACATTCTGTTTTATTTTTGATTTTTTTCGGGATCTACTGGGAAAGTCTCAAAGATCGACCAGTCGATTGCGATTGACGGGTAGGCGACCCCTAACCTACATTGTCATCTAAATTATTAAAATAAATAACATAAAACAGATAGCTCACCGGGCTCCAATCAAAAACACAACCATCCCTACAGCCCTCCAATTGGGTAGCTCACCCTTGATTTCATGTAATCTAACCTTCGCGACTAGCTGCCATGTGGTATCTTGTTAAAGAACTGCTGAAGTCCATGTGTACAATGTCCACCACACTGATCTCATCTATTTTCTAAGTCACCTCTGTAAAGTCTAAATCAATTGGTGAGACACAATATCACATGCACAAAGCCATGCTGACCATTCCTAATTACCACTTACTTTTACAGATGCATGTAGATCCTGCCTCCCAGGATCCTTTCCTGCAACCCCGCCACCACTGGCATAAGCTCACCAGTCTGTGGATCCCAGGCCTTTCCTTGCAGCCTTTCTTAAACAGGCTTTTCCTTCCAGTCCTCCAGCATTTCACTTGTAGCTTTTGATGACTAAGAGTCCCACTATTTCTGCCATAGCTTCCCACAATGCCCTAGGATACATTTGATCAGGACCCAGTGTTTTAACTACCTTCAGGTATTTGAACACATCTAACATTTTGTCATATGTAATGCCAACTCTCTTCAAAGTATCAGTACTAAGTTCCCCAAGTTCTCCAGAATCCATGTTTCCGGAACATAGAATTTAACCTACTCCAAGATACATCTAGCAGGTCGGGCAGCATCCATGGAAAAGATCAGTCAACGTTTCGGGCCGGAACCCTGACGAAGGGTTCCGGCCCGAAACGTTGACTGATCTTTTCCACGGATGCGGCCCGACCTGCTGAGTTCCTCCAGCGTGTTGTGAGTGTTGCTTTGACCCCAGCATCTGCAGATTATTTTGCGTCCAAGATAAATCTAACCCTTCCCTCCCACATTGGCCCCCATTCTTTTCATCTATGTGGCTACCTAAGAGACTTTTAAATGTCCCAAAAGTATCTGCTTCTATCACCGCCCCTGGCAGTGTGTTCCATGCACTTACCACTTTCTGTGTAAAAAACCTACCTTAGACATCCCTGCTGTACTTTCCTCCAATCACCTTAAAAGTTTGTCTTCTCATATTAGCCACAGACTGCACTGGGAGAAAGGTGCTAGTTGTCCATTCTATTTATGCCTCTTATCATCTTGTATGCTTCTATCAAATTGCTGCTCAACCTCTTTTACTCATAAGACATCTTTCTAATCCAGGCAGCACCCTGGTAATCCTCCTCTGCATCCCTTCTGAAGCTTCCACATCCTTATAAGAGGTAACCAGAACTGAACGCCATTCTTACTCCAAGTGTGGTCTAACCGAGTTTTACAGAGCTGCAACATTAGCTCGCAATTCCATCCCCTGATTAATGAAGGCCAACACACTGAAAGCCTTCTTAAACACCCTATCAACTTGTGCGGCAATTTTGAGGGATCTGTGGTCTTAGACATCAAGATATCTCTGTTCCTCCACACTACTAAGAAACACCTTCAATTCTGTACTCTACATTCATATCAACCTTCCTAAGTGCATCACTTTTTACTTCTGCAGATTGAACTTCTCAATACCCCACTCCTGGGTGTCAACTGCATTTTTCCACTTCCTTATCCAAGTAATTTATAAATCTCAAAACAGTCCCAGACAAGATCCCTGCATTACACCACTAGTCATAGACCTCCAGGCAGAATAAAATCCATCTATTACCACCCTCTTCCTTCTGGGAGGAAGACTTCCTCTACAGTAAAGACATGTGAAACATTTATCAAGAATATTTAAAATGTGTGGCCACTTCTATTTTAATTCCACATCCCATTCCTATTCCGATATGTCAATCCACGGCCTCCTCTACCATCGGGATGAAGCCACACTCCGGTTGGAGGAACAACATCTTATATTCCATCTGGGTAGCCTCAAACCTGATGGCATGAACATTGATTTCTCTAACTTCCGTTAACGGCCCTCCTCCCCTTCTTACCCCATCCCCATTAATTAATTAATTATCTCTCTCTCTCTCTCTCTCTCTCTCTCTCTCTCTTTCCCTCTCACAATAACTCCTTGCCTGTTCTCCATCTTCCTTTGGTGCTCCCCTCCCCCTTTCTTTCTTCCAGGGCCTTCCATCCCATGATACTCCTCCTTCTCCAGCCTTGTATCCCTTTTGCCAATCAACTGTCCAGCTCTTGGCTTCATCCCTCCCCCTTCTGTCTTCTCCTATCATTTTGGGTCTCCCCCTCCCCCTCCCACTTTCAAATCTCTTACTATCTCTTTTTTCTGTTAGTCCTGACGAAGGGTCTCGACTCGAAATGTTGACTGTACTTCTGCCTATAGGTCAGGGGTGGCCAACCTTTTACACTCCATGCATCAATTTTTTCACTCACGAGTTCAGATGCGCCATATAACTCTTGTACTCCCATTCAATTCCTGTAAAAACATGTTAATATAGAACTCATGCGTGAAAAAATCGCATCTGAACTCATGCGTGGAAAAATTGATGCATGGAATGTAAAAGGTTGGCCACCCCTGCTATAGATGCTGCCTGGCCTGCTGCGTTCCACCAGCATTCTGTGTGTGTTGCTTAAATTTCCAACACCTGCAGATTTCCTCGTGTTTGCGTTGAATCAGCGAGGGATGCTCGACAGCTGTAGCAGGGTTTGAATACGATCACCTCCTGCATAAGTGACAAGACTTTGCTCCCAAATGAGCTCAATGCATTCCATTCTCACTTTGTCAAAATATGGAGGCACCATCACAAACTTACATAGCCCCCGATGACCCTGTGATTTTAATTTCCGTGGCCAATGTAGTGCACCCTTCAGGAGGGTGAACCCACAGAAATCATCCAGCCCAGACAGGGTACCTGGTTGAGTACCAAAGACCTATGCTGATCAGCTGGCTGGAGTGTTCACTGATATCTTTAACCTCTCACTTCTGCATACTGAGGTATCCACCTGCTTCAAGCAGGCTTCAATTATACTGGTGTCTAAGAAGAACATGGTAGCCTGCCCAGTAGCACTTATATCCACTGTGATGAAGTTCTGTGAGAGGTTGCTTATGAAACATATCAACACCTGCCTACAGCAACTTCTCCACAATCTCTATCAGTACAAGTGCATCACTTAGCCCCCTAATCTACTCGCTTTATGCTTACAACTGTGAGGCTAAGCACAGCTCCGACGCCATATCTAAGTTTGCTGATGACACCACTGTCGAAAGCCAAAAATCAAGGTGGTGGCAAATCAGCATATAGGAGGGAGATTGAAAATCTGGCTGAGTGGTGCCAGATTTCTCAGTGAATAACAGCAAGACCAAGGAGATGATTACTGATTTCAGGAGGAGGAAACCGGAGGTCCATGAGCCAGTCCACATCGGGGTATCAGGTGGAGTGGGTCAACAACTTTAAATTCCCCGGTGTTATAACTTCAGAAGATCTGTCCTGGGTCCAGAAGGTAAATGCACTTACGAAGACAGCATGGCAAAACCTCTTCTTTTTCAGAAGTTTGTGAAGATTCGGCATGTTATCTAAAACTTTGACAAACTTCCGTAGATGCGTAGCGGAGAGCATATTGACTGGTTGCATCACAGTCTGGTGTGGAGACACCAATGCTCTTGTATGGAAAAGCCTACAAAATGTAGTGGATATGGCCCATTCTATCGCAGATAAAGCCCTCTTCACCATTTTGCACATCTACATGGAGTGCTGTTGCCAGAAAGCAGCATCCATCATCAAGGACCCCCACAATTCTAGGCCATGCTCCATTCTCACTGCTGCTATCAGGACAAGGTACAGCAGCCTCAGGACCCATACTACAAGAACAGTTATTACCCTTCAACCATCACACTCTTGAACCAGACAGGATAACTTCACTCAACTTCACTTGCCCCATCACTGAACTGTTCGTACAGCATATAATTTCACTTTCAAGGACTCTTCAACTTATGTTCTTAATATTTATTGCTCATTTTTTAAAATTATTATTTCTATTTTTCTTTCTTTTTGTATTTATAGTCTGTTGGGTTTTACACGTTGGTTGTTTGTCCTGTTGGATGTAGTCTTTCATTGATTCTATTGCGTTTCTTGTATTCACTGTGGTTGCCTGGAAGAAAATGAATCCCAGGGTTATATGCCTTGACATGCAGTATATGGACTTTGACAATAAATTTACTTGGAACTTGACCAACTCTAAAAGAGAAGAGAGGGTGGGGTGGGGAATCATTTCTCTAGCTATATTTAGTGCGCTGTCTCCCTGGTACCAAGTCTACAATAGTACAAAATGGTTATAGGGCATTTTCAAGAGGGAGGAAAACAGCTGGAGGTCATGGATCACAGATATAAGCTCTCGTGACATGATTTAAGGGAGTAAGGTAACAAATGAAAATTTACTGAGAGTGGGGTCTGCATCAAAGCAACAATTCCCTGTCAGAATTCTGGTCCACTAGGCCAACATGATGCTGCTAAACTGCATGGCTTGCACAGTCACAGCATAGAATCCGACACATTCCCTTCCCTAATGAGCAAGAACTAGCGCTTGGGTTTATGATAAAGCTATATTTTCATGATCACGATCACTCTTCCCACCTTTTTAATATATAGTTATTTAACTGAACTTCAATTTCTCAACTGTTTCAATGGAAATTGAATTTGTATCATTAAATCATTAGTCCAGGCACATAACCCTATGCTACCACACCCTCAGCAATTATCTTCAGTTTAGTTTATGATCTTTCCTGGAGGGTGGAATTTGTGATAATATTGTACAATATAGAACTGGTGTGTCAGTCTTTATTATGTGCTTAATTCCCCCGAAGCAGCAGGGATGAATGTAGATTCCTTTGATTTAGAGGTAATGCAAAATGGTGATGCTAAATAGTTTTAATTAAATCTGTTAATGATTTGTACTGAGAAAAGATCTAATGATCAATGGTTTTTGTTAAGGAAATGATGAAAGAGCTGTATTACAAACCCTACAAGATTAAAAAATCTGAGTGCAGACATTTTTTTCGTTAACCACGACTTGAACTGAAAATACTGCTCATGAGCAGACTGTTGGCCAATAATGATCAGTAATTCTTCAACAAAACCATTGTTTTATGTGAATTACCATAAATTTACACAGTCTTTTTGGTTATTTGTCTCTGTGCCTCAGATGAAACAATTATCCATAAAGTGTATAATAATCAAAGCTAACCTGCTAATGGTTAAATTACACCTTAACCGTGTGATCCATTCCCTGAAGCCTCCCAGTGATATGTGTAAATGTAATTAACAAATGATCAAGGTTCCCCACTCACTTTGGTTTAAACCAACATGATGATAGATTTCAAACTAAAGCATTTCCAAGTTGTTTATTAATTCTCTCCTGCCTTTTTCCTATTCAAACAGTGCAATCATATAATAACAACTATGTTGATGTAACTATGGAAACAAGAATGTAAGATACAGCAGCATCATGACTACTTATAAAGAGAAGTCACGTTGACATTTCTGGTGGATGTTTTCAAAATTGATAAAGGTATGCCCAAAATATAAAATGATGATATCGTACACCATTCAGCCCATTAAGGCAAGGCAAAAAAGAAAAATAAAACCGAACGACAGGATATTCAAAACCCGGACTCCAGTCATATTCAAAACCCGGACTCCAGCAACGACCATGGACACCTTCACAGCGATTGCGCAACCACCAACTGCGACTCCAGCCTTGAACTCCAGGCCGGGTCTTTATGTGCTGCTGTTGTGACTCCCGTCTCCCCTTTCCCCTTTCCCCACCACCACTCTGCAACCCCGTCTCCCTCAGATCCCACCGTCAACTCCTGGGCCCTCAGAGGCTCCATCTTCCTCTCACCCCAACCCTCCCCTCTCCACTGACACCCCCAGCCTCCCCACTCCTGCCTCTGATCCCAGTTCTCAAGATTCCAGCCTTGAACTCCAGGCCGGGTCTTTATGTGCTGCTATTGTGACTTCCGTCTCCCCTTCCCCCACCAATACTCTGCAATCCCGTCTCCCTCAGATCCCACCCTCAGCTCCTGGGCCCTCAGAGGCTCCACCTTCCTCTCACCCCAACCCTCCCCTCTCCATTGACACCCCCAGCCTCCCCCCTCCCCCCGTGATCCCAGCTCTCATCCATGCCGGGTCTTTACCATCCCCTCCGACCTTCAACTGTCAGAGGCAGAACGCTCTGTCCTCAGTAAGGGTCTCACCTTTGTCCCCCTTCGCCCACACCTCAGCGAGTTCCGTGTTCGCCATGATGCGGAACTTTTCTTCCGCCGTCTCCGTCTCCGAGCCTACTTCTTCGGCAAGGACTCTTCCACCCCCACCGATGATCCCTTCTCCCAACTTCAACCCTCCTCTTCTTCATGGACACCCCGCTCTGGTATTCTGCCTGCTCTGGATCTCTTTATCGCTAACTGCCGACGGGACATCAACCGTCTCGACTTCACCGCACCTTGTCCCTATTCCAACCTCACTCCTTCGGAACGTTCTGCTCGCCACTCCCTCCGCACTAATCCTAACATTATTATTAAACCCGCCGATAAGGGGGGTGCTGTTGTAGTCTGGCGTACTGACCTTTACCTTGCCGAGGCACAGCGACAACTCGCGGATACCTCTTCTTATTTACCCCTCGATCGTGACCCCACTAAGCAACACCAGGCCATTGTCTCCCACACCACCGACTTTATCCGCTCAGGGGATCTCCCATCCACTGCTACCAACCTTATAGTTCCCACACCTCGCAGTTCCTGTTTCTACCTCCTACCCAAGATCCACAAACCTGCCTGTCCTGGCCGACCTATTGTCTCAGCTTGCTCCTGCCCCACCGAACTCGTTTCTGCATACCTCGCCATTGTTTTATCCCCCCTTGTTCAATCCCTTCCGACCTATGTTCGTGACACTTCTCACGCTCTTAAACTTTTTGATGATTTTAAGTTCCCTGGCCCCCACCGCTTTATTTTCACCATGGATGTCCAGTCCCTATATACTTCCATTCCCCCATCAGGAAGGTCTCAAAGCTCTACGCTTCTTTTTGGATTCCAGACCTAATCAGTTCCCCTCTACCACCACTCTGCTCCGTCTAGTGGAATTAGTCCTTACTCTTAATAATTTCTCCTTTGGCTCCTCCCACTTCCTCCAAACTAAAGGTGTAGCTATGGGCACCTATATGGGTCCTAGCTATGCCTGCCTTCTTGTTGGCTTTGTGGAACAATCTATGTTCCGTGCCTATTCTGGTATCTGTCCCCCACTTTTCCTTCGCTACATCGACGACTGCATTGGCGCTGCTTCCTGCACGCATGCAGAGATCGTTGACTTTATTAACTTTGCCTCCAACTTTCACCCTGCCCTCAAGTTTACCTGGTCCATTTCCGACACCTCCCTCCCCTTTCTAGATCTTTCTGTCTTTGTCTCTGGAGACAGCTTATCCACTGATGTCTACTATAAGCCTACTGACTCTCACAGCTATCTGGACTATTCCTCTTCTCACCCTGTCTCTTGCAAAAATGCCATCCCCTTCTCGCAATTCCTCCGTCTCCACCGCATCTGCTCTCAGGATGAGGCTTTTCATCCTAGGACGAGGGAGATGTCTTCCTTTTTTAAAGAAAGGAGCTTCCCTTCCTCCACTATCAACTCTGCTCTTAAACGCATCTCCCCCATTTCACGTACATCTGCTCTCACTCTATCCTCCTGCCACCCCACTAGGAATAGGGTTCCCCTGGTCCTCACCTACCACCCCACCAGCCGCCGGGTCCAACATATTATTCTCCATAACTTCCGCCACCTCCAACGGGATCCCACCACTAAGCACATCTTTCCCTCACCCCCTCTCTCTGCATTCCGCAGGGGTCGCTCCCTACGCAACTCCCTTGTCCATTCGTCCCTCCGATCTGTCCCCACTGATCTCCCTCCTGGCACTTATCCGTGTAAGCGGAACAAGTGCTACACATGCCCTTACACTTCCTCCCTTACCACCATTCAGGGCCCCAAACAGTCCTTCCAGGTGAGGCAACACTTCACCTGTGAGTCGGCTGGGGTGATATACTGCGTCCAGTGCTCCCGATGTGGCCTTTTATATATTGGCGAGACCCGACGCAGACTGGGAGACCGCTTTGCTGAACATCTACGCTCCGTCCGCCAGAGAAAGCAGGATCTCCCAGTGGCCACACATTTTAATTCCACATCCCATTCCCATTCTGACATGTCTATCCACGGCCTCCTCTACTGTAAAGATGAAGCCACACTCAGGTTGGAGGAACAACACCTTATATTCCGTCTGGGTAGCCTCCAACCTGATGGCATGAACATTGACTTCTCTAACTTCCGCTAATGCCCCTCCTCCCCCTCGTATCCCATCTGTTACTTATTTTTATACACACATTCTTTCTCTCACTCTCCTTTTTCTCCCTCCGTCCCGCTGAATATACCCCTTGCCCATCCTCTGGGTCCCCCCCCCCGACCCCTTGTCTTTCTTCCCTGGGCCTCCTGTCCCATGATCCTCTCGTATCCCCTTTTGCCTATCACCTGTCCAGCTCTTGGCTCCATCCCTCCCCCTCCTGTCTTCTCCTATCATTTTGGATCTCCCCCTCCCCCTCCAACTTTCAAATCCCTTACTCACTCTTCCTTCAGTTAGTCCTGACGAAGGGTCTCAGCCTGAAACGTCGACTGCACCTTTTCCTAGAGATGCTGCCTGGCCTGCTGCATTCACCAGCAACTTTTATGTGTGTTGCTAAAATAAAACCGTATCCAAATTTCCATAATTTGGTCTAGGAATGTTATTGTATATCGTGAAAGCAAATATTTTTAGAAGTTTTAATATTTTCTGCTCTACCATCCTGTTAGATAATGAGGCCCTGATGCCTAACATCCCTGGGTAAAAATGTTTTCTTTAACTATCTAGCGAGGGCAAGAATAGTCGGATCAGGCAGATGAATGTGTGGCTGAGAGACTGGTGTAGGGGGCAGGGCTTCAGATTCTTGGATAATTGGGATCTCTTCTGGGGGAAGTATGACCTGTTCAAAAAGGACAGGTTACACCTGAACCCGAAGGGGACCAATATCCTGGCAGGAAATTTTAATAGAGCTGTTAGGGAGAGTTTAAACTAATTTGGCAGGGTGATGGGAACCGGAATGATAGAGTGGAGGAAGGGGAAAACAGAAATTAATCTAAGATAGTGAGCAGTAAAGATGTCAGGAAAGACAGGCAGGTGATGGGGCAAATTTGTAGCCATTGGGATGAGTTGCAGTGCAATAAAGTTGCAGTGAAATCAAAGCAAAAAGTATCAAATACTGGTCTTAAGGCGTTGTACTTAAATGCACGCAGCATAAGGAATAAGGTGGATGATCTTGTTGTACAGCTACAGATTGGCAGGTATGATATTGTGGCCATCACTGAGACCTGGCTAAAGGATGCATGTCTCTGGGAGCTGAACGTCCAAGGATACACGGTGTATCAGAAGGATAGGAAGGTAGGCAGAGGGGGAGGCGTGGCTTTATTGGTAAGAAATGATATTAAATCATTAGAAAGTGGTGATATACGATCGGAAGGTGCAGAATCTTTATGGGTTGAGCTAAGAAATAGCAGGGGTAAAAGGACCCTGATGGCAGTCATTTATAGGCTTCCAAACAGCTGCAGGGATGTGGACTACAAATTACAACTGGAAATAGAAAAGGCTTGTCAGAAGGGCAGTGTTATGATAATTGTGGGGAATTTTAACATGCGAGTAGATTGGGAAAATCAGGTCAGCACTGGATCTCAAGAGAGAGAATTTGTAGAATGTCTGTGACATGGCTTTTTAGAACAGCTTGTTGTTGAGCCCACTAGGGGATCGGCTGTACTGGATTGGGTATTGTGTAATGAACCGGAGGTGATTAGAGAGATTGAGGTGAAGGAACCCTTAGGAGACAGTGATCATAACATGATTGAGTTCACTGTGAAATTAGGAAAAGAGAAGCCGAAATCTGATGTGTCGGTATTTCAGTGGAGTAAAGGAAATTACAGTGGCATGAGAGAGGAACTGGCTAAAGTTGACTGGAAAGGGACACTGGCAGGAAAGACAGCAGAGCAGCAATGGCTGGAGTTTATGTGAGAAATGAGGAATGTGCAAGACAGGTATATTCCAAAAAAGAAGAAATTTTCGAGTGGAAAAAGGATGCAACCATG
Source organism: Mobula birostris (assembly GCF_030028105.1). NCBI lineage: Eukaryota > Metazoa > Chordata > Chondrichthyes > Myliobatiformes > Myliobatidae > Mobula > Mobula birostris. The sequence continues at coordinate 53,035,007 of NC_092373.1, forward strand.
GTTGACAAGAGAAGTCAAAGCCAAAGTTAAAGCAAAGGAGAGGGCATACAAGGAATCAAAAATTAGTGGGAAGACAGAAGATTGGGAAGTTTTTAAAACCTTACAAAAGGAAACCAAGAAGGTCATTAAGAGAGAAAAGATTAACTATGAAAGGAAGCTAGCAAATAATATCAAAGAGGATACTAAAAGCTTTTTCAAGTATATAAAGAGTAAAAGGCAGGTGAGAGTAGATATAGAACCGATAGAAAATGATGCTGGAGAAATTGCAATGGGAGATAAGAAGATGGCAGAGGAACTGAATGAGTATTTTGCATCAGTCTTCACTGAGGAAGACATCAGCAGTATACCGGACACTCAAGAGTGGCAGGGAAGAGAAGTGTGCGCAGTCACAATTACGACAGGCAAAGTACTCAGGAAGCTGAATAGGCTAAAGGTAGATAAATCTCCTGGACCAGATGGAATGCACCCTCGTTTTCTGAAGGAAGTAGCTGTGGAGATTGCAGAGGCATTAGCGATGATCTTTCAAAAGTCGAATAGATTCTGGCATGGTTCCGGAAGACTGGAAGATTGCAAATGTCACTCCGCTATTTAAGAAGGGGGCAAGGAAGCAAAAAGGAAATTATAGACCTGTTAGCTTGATATCAGTGGTTGGGAAGTTGTTGGAGTCGATTGTCAAGGATGAGGTTACAGAGTACGTGGAGGCATATGACAAGATAGGCAGAACTCAGCATGGATTCCTTAAAGGAAAATCCTGCCTGACAAACCTATTACAATTTTTTGAGGAAATTACCAGTAGGCTAGACAAGGGAGATGCAGTGGATGTTGTATATTTGGATTTTCAGAAGGCCTTTGACAAGGTTTGCTAAGTTTGCTGACGATACGATGATAGGTGGAGAGGCCGGTAGTGCTGAGGAAATGGAGAGTCTGCAGAGAGACTTGGATAGATTGGAAGAATGGGCAGAGAAGTGGCAAATGAAGTACAATGTTGGAAAGTGTATGGTTAGGCACTTTGGCAGAAAATCTATGGAATTTGTTGCCACGGGCAGCAGTGGAGGCCAAGTCATTGGGTGTATTTAAGGCAGAGATTGATAGGTATCTGAGTAGCCAGGGCATCAAAGGTTATGGTGAGAAGGCGGGGAGTGGGACTAAATAGGAGAATGGATCAGCTCATGATAAAATGGCGGAGCAGACTCGATGGGCCGAATGGCCTACTTCTGCTCCTTTGTCTTATGGTCTTATAATCTTATGGTATCCGCTCACTCTTACTCTGGTTAGTTACTTCTCTACTGCGGGTAATTGATTTTTCATGTCCACTCTATCAAAGCCTTGCACTTCAAATAAATATCCCTTCTAGTTACTTTGTTCTTAAGTAAGCCACAGCCTACACAGTATTCCCTCACATCTTCTCCTGATATTTCTGTAACCCTATAACATGTTTTTAGAACAGCTCATGGTTCAATGGGATCAGCTATCCTAGATTGGGTGTTGTGCAATGAACCTGAACTGATTAGAAAGCTTAAGGAAAAGGAACCCTTAGAGAAAATGTGATCATAATATGATCAAATTCACCCTGAATTTTGAGAAGGAGAAGATAAAGGTACAGAGGCATGAAAGAGCAGCTGGCCAAAACTGATTGGAAAGAAACACTGGCAGGGATGATGGCAGAGCAACAATGGTTGGAATTCCTGGGGGCATTCAATAGTTGCAGAATATATACATCCCAAAAGAGAAAGAAGTATACTAAAAGCAGAATGATACAACCGTGGCTGACAAGAGGAGTCAAAGCCAACTTAAAAGCCAAAGGAAGGGCATATGACAGTGCAAACATTTGTGGGAAGTTAGGGGATTGGGATGCTTTTAAATACCAACAGAAGGCAACTAAAAAAGTTAAGAATGAGAAGTTGGAATACGAAGACAAGTTAGTCAGTAATATTAAAAAAGATACCAAAAGTTTCTTCAGATACATAAAATGTAAAAGAGTGTGAGAGTAGATATTGCACCGTTGGAAAATTATGCTAGAAAGGTAGTAATGGAGGACAAGGAAATGGCGAAAGAACTTAATAAGTATTTGCATCAGTCTTTACTGTGGAAGCAGAAATTTATAAGTATGCCAGAAGTTCTGAGTGTGTCAGGGGTCAGAAGTGTGTGAAGTTGCCATTACTAGGGAGAAAGTTCTTGGGACACTGAAAGGTCTGAAGGTAAGGTAAGTCACCTGGACCAGATGGTATACATTCCAGGTTCTGAAACAGGTGGCTGAAGAGATTGTGGAGGCATTAGTAATGATCTTTAGATAATCAGTTGATTCTGGCATGGTACTGGAGGAATGGAAACTTGCAAATGTCACTCAAGAAGAGAGAGAGGCAGAAGAAACGACTTATAGGCCAATTAGTCTGACCCCAGTTAGACCATAAGACCATAAGACAAAGGAGCAGACCCATCGAGTCTGCTCTGCCATTTTATCATGAGCTGATCCTTTCTCCCATTTAGTCCCACTCCCCTGCCTTCTCACCATAACCTTTGATGCCCTGGCTACTCAGATACCTATCAATCTCTGTCTTAAATACACTCAATGACTTGGCCTCCACTGCCGCCTGTGGCAACAAATTCCACAGATTCACCACCCTCTGGCTAAAAAAATTTCTTAGCAGCTCTGTTCTGAATGGGCGCCCTTCAATCCTTAAGTCACGCCCTCTCGTACTAGACTCCCCCATCATGGGAAACAAATTTGCCACATGCACTCTGTCCATGCCTTTTAACATTCGAAATGTTTCTATGAGGTCTCCCCTCATTCTTCTAAACTCCAAGGAATACAGTCCAGGAGCGGACAAACGTTCCTCATATGCTAACCCTCTCATTCCCGGAATCATTCTAGTAAATCTTCTCTGTACCCTCTCCAACGTCAGCACATCCTTTCTTAAATAGGGAGACCAAAACTGCCCACAGTACTCCAAGTGAGGTCTCACCAGCGCCTTATAGCGCCTCAACATCACATCCCTGCTCCTATACTCTATTCCTCTAGAAATGAATGCCAACATTGCATTCACCTTCTTCACCACCGACTCAACCGGGAGGTTAACCTTAAGGGCATCCTGTACGAGGACTCCCAAGTCCCATTGCATCTCAGAACTTTGAATCCTCTCCCCATTTAAATAATAGTCTGCCCATTTATTTCTCCTGCCAAAGTGCATAACCATACAATTTCCACCTTGTATTTCATTTGCCACTTCTTTGCCCATTCTTCCAATCTATCCAAATCTCTCTGCAGACTCTCTGTTTACTCAGCACTACTGGCCCCTCCACCTATCTTCGTATCGCCAGCTAACTTAGCCACAAAGCCATCTATTCCATAATCCAAATCATTGATGTACAATGTAAAAAGAAGTGGCCCCAACACGGACCCCTGTGGAACACCACTGGTAACCAGCAGCCAATCAGAATAGGATCCCTTTATTCCCACTTTCTGTTTCCTGCCAATCAGCCAACACTCTATCCACGTATGTAACTTTCCCATAATTCCATGGGCTCTTATCTTGTTAAGTAGCCTCATGTGTGGCACCTTGTCAAAGGCCTTCTGAAAATCCAAATATACAACATCCACTGTATCTCCCTTGTCTAGCCTACTTATAATTTCCTCAAAAAAATTGTAATAGGTTTGTCAGGCAGGATTTTCCTTTAAGGAATTCATGCTGAGTTCTGCCTATCTATATGCCTCCAGGTACTCTGTAACCTCATCCTTGACAATCGACTCCAACAACTTCCCAACCACCGATGTCAAGCTAACGGGTCTATAATTTCCTTTTTGCTTCCTTGCTTCCTTCTTAAATAGCAGAGTGACATTTGCAATCTTCCAGTCCTCCAGAACCGAGCCAGAACCTATCGACTTTTGAAAGATCATCGCTAATGCCTCCGCAATCTCCACAGCTACTTCCTTCAGAAAACGAGGGTGCATTCCATCTGGTCTGGGAGATTTATCTACCTTTAGGCTATTCATTCCACTATAATTTCCTTTACTCCACTGAAATAACAACACATCAGATTTTGGCTTCTCTTTTTCAAATTTCACAGTGAACTCAATCATGTTATGATCACTGCCTCCTAAGGGTTCCTTCACCTCAATCTCTCTAATTACCTCCGGTTCATTACACAATACCCAATCCAGTACAGCTGATTCCTTTGTGGGCTCAACAACAAGCTGTTCTAAAAAGCCAACTCGCAGACATTCTACAAATCCTCTCTCTTGAGATCCAGTGCCGACCTGATTTTCCCAATCCACTTGCATGTTAAAATCCCCACAATTATCGTAACACTGCCCTTCTGACAAGCCTTTTCTATTTCCTGTTGTAATTTGTAGTCCACATCACTGCAGCTGTTTGGAGGCCTATACATAACTACTATCAGGGTCTTTTACCCCTGCGATTTTTGAGCTCAACCCATAAAGATTCTGAACCTTCCGATCCTATATCACCTCTTTCTAATGATTTAATATCATTTCTTACCAATACAGCCACGCCTCCCCCTCTGCCTACCTTCCTATCCTTCCAATACACCGTGTATCCTTGGAAGTTCAGCTCCCAGAGACATGCATCCTTTAGCCACATCTCAGTGATGGCCACAATATCATGCCTGCCAATCTGTAGCTGTACAACAAGATCATCCACCTTATTCCTAATGTTGCGTGCATTTAAGTATAACACCTTAAGACCAGTATTTGGTACCTTCTGCTTTGATTTCACTGCAACTTTATTGCACTGCAACTCTATTGCACTGCAACTCATCCCAATGGCTACAAATTTGCCCCATCACCTGCCTGTCTTTCCTGACATCTTTACTGCTCAATATCTTAGATTTATTTCTGTTTTCCCCTTCCTCTGCTCTATCATTCCGGTTCCCATCTCCCTGCCAAATTAGTTTAAACCCTCCCTAACAGCTCTATTAAACCTTCCCACCAGGATATTGGTCCCCTTCGGGTTCAGGTGTAACCTGTCCAGTTTGAACAGGTCATATTTCCCCCAGAAGAAATCCCAACAATCCAAGAACCTGAAGCCCTGCCCCCTGCAGTTCTTGAGATAATGTTAAAGTCGACTGTTAAGGATGTAGTTTTGGGGTACTTGGAGGCACATGATAAAACAGGTCAAAGTTAACGTGGTTTCCTGAAGGGAAAATCTTGCCTGACAAATCAGTTGGAATTCTTTGAAGAAATAACAAGAAGGTGTATAGGTAAGTGTATAGAGTATGGGTAGAGTGAGTAGGGTATTAAAATGGATACAGTAAAGAACTTGTTAACAAGTGGTGTCATGGTCCGGTCCATGAAGTCCGCATTCCGGTTCATGGTCTGGTCTGTCAATTCGTATTCTAGGTTTTCCAGTTTTCCATTGTTCTGTTGGGTGCTCTAATTAAGGCATGTGATTCTTGTTTGGGCAGACACATAAATACCTCCGGAGATCAGGGCTTGGCTGCTGGATTGTTCCTGTCAAAACCTCCTGTCTGAATTCCTTCTCTGCCCCTTCCTCCTGAAGCCCTGCCCTGCAAGCCCAGTGCCTGAAGCCTTGCCTCTGCCAGTGTCCTTGCCTGTATCCTTGTCAAGTTTAACTGCCAGAACAAGACTGGAGCCTTGTTGTGTCTAGATAAGGAACTACCTTTTGTTGTTTGGAACTGTCTCTTTGTATCCACTCCTTTGCTAGGCAGGTCTAGCCATTTACTGCTACCTTGAGATGGGAACTGTCTCTGTGTCCATGCCTTTGCTAGGTAGGTCTGGCTGTTTGCTGCTACCTTGTGTTGGGAACTGTCTCTGTTTTGTGTATGAGTCCTGGCTCTATGTCCTGTTCCCAAGGAGGGGTCCTGGCTCTGTGTTCTGTGTTCCTGTCTCTCAAGACCAAGTCAAGACTTTGGGGTCTTGTCCTATCCTTGTGCCTCGCCCAGCCCAGTAGTACCTCGTCTTGTCAAAACTCCTTGTCTTGTCCAGGAGTCTCTTGTTCTGTCCTGTAGCCTTGCCTAGCCCTGTCTCCAAGACCATGTCATGTCTTTGCCTAGTTCTGGAGTCTGAGCCTGAGTTAAGACCCAGGTTCTGGGTCCTTGTCCAGTCTTTGGCTCAGAGTCCAAACCCAAGAGTTGTCATGTCCTTGCCTTGAAATACCCAAGCCATAAAGAACCCAAGCCATGTCGAGTCCTGTAGCCATTTCCTGTCCCTGCCAACATCCTAAGTCCTGAGTCCTAACCAAGACCCAGGTTCTGGGTCCCTGTCTGGGCTCAGGGGCTGGAGTTCTGTGTCACTAGTCCAGTCTCCTTGTCTGGGTTCTGTGTTTTTTGTCCATGATCTAGCCCAGGCCCACATTCTAGTCTTGTCCAGGGCCTGTGTCAATGTCCAATGTCCTATGTCCTTTCTTCCCCACTTACATATATATACACCCCAGCAAGACGAAGGAATTGGTTGGTGACTTCAGAAGGAGTAGCAGACCGCACGACCCAATTTACATTGGTGGTGCGCAAGTGGAACAGGTCAAAAGCTTTAAGTTTCTCAGGGTCAATATCACAAATGACCTGACTTGGTCCAATTAAGCAGAGTTCACTGCCAAGAAGGCCCACCAGTGCCTTTACTTCCTGAGAAAACTAAAGAAATTTGGCCTGTCCCCTAAAACCCTCACTACTTTTTATAGATGCACTGTAGAAAGCATTCTTCTAGGGTGCATCACAACCTGGTATGGAAGTTGTCCTGTCCAAGACCGAAAGAAGCTGCAGAAGAGCGTGAACACGGCGCAGCACATCACACAAACCAATCTTCCGTCCATGAACTCACTTTACACCGCACGCTGTCGGAGCAGTGCTGCCAGGATAATCAAGGACACGACCCACCCAGCCAACACACTTTTCGTCCCTCTTCCCTCCGGGAGAAGATTCAGGAGCTTGAAGACTCATATGGCCAGATTTAGGAACAGCTTCTTTCCAACTGTGATAAGACTGCTGAACGGATCTTGACCCGGATCTGGGCCATACCCTCCAAATATCCGGACCTGTCTCTCGTTTTTTTTGCACTACCTTACTTACCATTTTTCTATTTTCTATTTATGATTTGTAATTTATATTTTTAATATTTACTAATTGTAACTATTTTAAATATTTTTAATATTTAATATTTGTAATCCAGGGACTGTGAAGCGCAGAATCAAATATCGCTGTGATGATTGTATGTTTTAGTACCAATTGTTTGGCGACAATAAAGTATAAAGTATACTGGATGACAATACATGAAAGCAAGCTAAAAACGCTGATTTACATAAAAGCAATCAATTACCTTGTCTCTAAAAATGTTTTCCATATTGTTTGATTGTAAGCTTATTAGGATGCATTGTCCCTGGGGAGGCAGAGGCTGACTGTGGAAGGCCACCCAATTGTGGGACCTGCAGGGGTGAAGGATGTATGTTGGCTTAATACATGACCAAGACTTGCAACTGGTCCAAGTTGGGGTCGTGTAGGTGTTGGATTGGATGCTTGGCCCCTTCCAGCTGGACTAGGAGGTGGCGATAGTGCTATAAAGGTGTGCAAGTTCTTTCTTGCACAGATCACTCACCTGGGTCCTACCTTCAGGCCACACAACTGAAACGGCGCCAAGGACCTCCACCCTAGCCAGTCCACGGCCGATCGCCTGCTTTAGGGACCACGCAGACGTTGTTAAGTGTTCTCGGCGGTGTAGACTACTAGGGGTTGCTTCAGTTGGCCCTCCCTATCAGTGGTGTAGGTAGTGTACGATATAAAGCATTTCTCACAACTCTCTAATTTCTTCTCTGTATTAACGATAAAGTGGGTTTTGAAGGAACTATCGAATTTGGGTCCATTTGTTCAAGCGAAACCAAACAGTTGTAGCATCCACTTGTTACGGTTATTCCATTTCGAAATTAGAGTTGTGGAACAGCAGGGTAGACAAAGGAGTACCTATTGGTTGATGGGTATTTGGATCTTCAGAAGGCCTTTGACAAGGTGCCACAGAAGAGGCTGCTTAACAAGTTAAGACAAGTTAACAGGAAAGATACAAGGATGGATAAAGCAGTGGCCGATTGGCAGGAGGCAAAGAGTGAGAATAAAGGGAGCCTTTTCTGGTTGGCTACCAGTGACTAGTGGTGTTCCACAGGGGTCTGTGTTGGGACTGCTTCTTTTTACATCATAAGTCAATGATTTGGAGGACAGAATTGATAGCATTGTGGCCAAATTTGTGGGCAATAAGAAGATAGGTGGAGGGTCAGGTAATTTTGAGGAAGTGGAAGGCTACAGAAGGATTTAGCCAGATTAGGAGAATGGGCAAAGAAGTGAAAGATGGAATACAAAGTTGGGAAGTATATGGTCATGCACTTCAGTAGAAGAAATAAAAGAATAGACTATTTTCTAAGTGGAAAGAAAATTCAAAAATCTGAGGTGCAAAGGGACTTGGGAGTCCTTGTGCAGGATTCCCCTAAAAGTCAATTTGCAGTTTGAGTCTGTAGTGAGGAAGGCAAATGCAATGTTAGCATTCATTTTGAGAGGACTAGAATATAAAAGCAAGGATGTAATGTTGAGGCTTTGTAAAGTACTGGTAAGGCCTCACTTGGAGCACTGTGAGCAGTTTTGGGCTCCTTATCTAAGAAAGGATGTGCTGACATTAGCGAAGAAACAAAGGAGGTTCACAAATATGATTCCTGGATTGAAAGGCTTATAATATTACGAGCATTTGATGGCTCTGGGCCTGTACTCACTGGAATTTGGGAAGAATGAGGGATAACCTAATTGAAACCTATCGAATGTTGAAATGCCTTCATAGGGTGGATGTCAAAAGGATACTTCCTATGGTGAAGGTTCCTAGGACCAGAGGACACAGCCTCAAAATCAGGGGCCGTCCTTTTAGAATGGAGATGAAGAGGAATTCCTTTCATTCAAGAGTGGTGAATCTATGAAATGGAGCCAAGTCACAGGGTATACTTACGGCAGATGTTGAATATGGAATGTTGGTCTTCATTGATAGAGGGATTGAATTTAAAAGCAGGGAAGTTATGCAGCAACTGTACAGCACAGAGCTGAGACCAAGTCTGTAATTCTGATCTCCTTACTTGTGGAAAATCATACTGGATATGGAGACAGTGCAGAGGAGTTTCTGGAGATGAGGGAGTTAGCCCTTGAGGAGAGAGTAAGTTGCCTGGGACTACACTTAGATTAGATTAGATTCAACTTTATTGTCATTGTACCGAGTACAGATACAAAGCCAATGAAATGCAGTTAGCATCTGACCAGAAATGCAAAGAGTAGTGTTAGTTGCAAAATAACTGCGAATAAAAAGTGCTACAGCACACAAATATAAAAGTACTGACATAGTACAATATGGGTGCAATACTGCTTAGTGCTGTGATGTGAGATACAACAGGGTCACAGCCTCAGGGAAGAAGCTCTTCCAGTGCCTGCTGGTGCGGGAGTGGAGGCTCCTGTAGCGCCTACCAGATGGGAGGAGAGTAACAAGTTCATGGTTAGGGTGAGATGCATCCTTGATAATGCTTTTCCCCCTGCCCAGGCAGCATTTATGGTAGATGTTCTCAATGGTGGGCAATTGGGTGCTGATAATCCATTGGGCAGTTTTCACCACACGCTGGAGTGCTTTGTGGTCAGATATGGGACAGTTGCCATACCACACTGAGATGCAGTTGGTGAGTATGCTCTCAATGGTACAGCGGTAAAAGTCTGTCAGTATCCTGGGACAGAGGTGAGTTTTCTTGATGCTCCGCAGGAAATAAAGGCGCTGTTGCGCCTTTTTGATCAGGATGGAGGAGTTCAGGGACCAGGTGAGATCCTTGGAAATGGGGACACTGAGGAATTTCATGTTCCACTACAGCTTCGTTGATGCAGATGGGGACGTGAGTGTGGCTCCTAGCATGCCTGAAGTCCACAATGATCTCCTTGGTCTTCTGGGTGTTAAGGGCCAGGTTGTTGTCAGCACATCACTCGGCCAGGTGCTGGACCTCATCCCTGTAGGCCATCTCATCATCCCCTCTGATCAGGCCAACCACTGTAGTATCGTATGCGAACTTGATTATGGAGATAGAACCATGTACAGGAATGCAGTCATAGGTGAAAAGGGAGTACAGAAGAGGGCTCAGCACACAGCCTTGAGGCATGCCAGTGTTCAGGGTGAGAGTGGAGGAGGAGAGGTTGTCTAACTTAACTGATTGGGGTCTGTTCCTCAGAAAGTCCAAGGTCCAATTGCAGAGGGATGAGCTGATACCAAGCTGGCGAAGTTTGGCGATCAGCTTGGAGGCGATCACAGTACTGAATGCTGAACTAAGGTCAATGAACAGCATACTGACGTAAGAGTTGGGGCTGCCCAAGTGGGTCAGGGCAGAGTGAAGTGCCGTGGAGATGGCATCCTTTGTTGACCTGTTGGTGCGATAGGCAAATTGATGGGGGTCCAGGGTAGAGGGCAGACAGGTCTTCAGATGTGATAGAACCTGTCTCTCAAAGCACTTTGTAATGATGGGGGTAAGTGCAACTGGGCGGAAGTCATCCAGGCCTGTGACAGTGGAATGATTCGACACTGGCACGATGGTGGCGATCTTGAAGCTTGTGGGGACAACTGCCTGGGCCAGGGACAGATTAAAAATGTCTGTGAAGACCCCGGCCAACTGCCCTACACAGACTCTGAGCACACGGCCAGGTATTCCATCCGGACCAGCTGCCTTCCGTACATTCACCCTGCTCAGGGTGGCGCAAACATCGGAGGTGGAAAGTGAGAGAGGCAGTTCACCAGGTGGGAGATCTGCTTTGGAGGGTGACCTCCTTGTTCTCTCGGTCAAAGCGAGCGTAGAAGTAATTGAGCTCATCAGGGAGGGAAGCAGAGCTGGAAGGGGGCACAGTACTAGGTGGTTTGAAGTCTGTAATGACCTGTATGCCATGCCACATGCACCGGGGGTCCAAGGAGTTGAAATACTCCTCGATTCTCCGTTTATGTGTTGGCCCTGACTGAGCTGTAAGCCTCCCGGTCTCCAGACCTGAAGGCTGAATCTCTGGCTTTGAGCAGCAGGTGAACTACACTGTTCATCCATGGTTTCTGATTGGGGAAAACTTTTATTTGTTTTTGTGATGTCACTCTATCTACACACTTGTTGATGTGCTCAAGGACAGAGCTGTTATATAAATCAATGTTAATCTGAGAGTCTGTGGTGGCATAGACAGCAAACGAGCTCCAGTCTGTGTACTGGAATTGGTGCTGAAGAGCAGAGTCAGCACCCTCCAGCCAGATCTTAATAGTCTTTATTGTGGGTTTCACACGTTTCATGACCGGGCTATACTTGGGAAGCAGAAACAATGAAAGATGGTCGGACTGTCCCAGGTGGGGGAGGGTAGTGGCTTTGTAAATGTCAGCCACATTTGTGTAGACGTGATCTAAGGTTTTATTTCCCCTTGTGTGCATGATACATTTTGGTAAAATCTTGGAAGCATGGCATGTAGGTTACAATGATTAAAGTCCCCAGTGACAATAAAGGATTCAGACGAATAAAAGGGGAACTAGGGAACATGGCCGTAAGATTTAGGAAATATTTTAAAATGGAGATGAGGCTAAACTGTTTTTCCCAGAGTAGTGAACCTGCGGAATTCTCTGCCCGAAGAAGTAGTGGAGGCTGTCTCATTAAATATATTTAAGACACAGTTAGAAAGATATTTATATGGCAGGGAAATTAACGGTGATACGGAAAAGCAGGTAAATTCAACAGTCAGATTAGCCATAATCTTATTGAATGGTGGAGCAAACCTAATGGCCCCAAGGGCACATTTCTGCTCCTATTTCCAAAAAACCATAAAGATCATAAGATATATGAGAAGCAGAATTAGTCCATTTGACCCATCGAGTCTCCTCTGTTATTTCACCATGGCTGACCCTATTTTCCTCTCAGCTGCAATATCTTGCCTTCTCCCTGAATCCCTTCATGCCACGACCAATCAAGAATCTATCAACTCCAATCTTAAATATGCACAAACACTTAGCCTCAACAGTTGCCTGTGGCAAAGAGTTCAGATTTATCAGTCTCTGGCTGAAGAAATGTGGAATTCCTCCTCATCTCCATTCTAAAAGGTCACCCTTATATTCTGAGGCTGTGACCTCTGGTCTTAACTCTCCCACCATAGGGAACATCCTCTCCACATCCACTCCATTGAGGACTTTCAACATTCGATAGGTTTCAATGAGGTCACCCCTCATTCTTCTGAATTCTAATGAATACAGGCCCAGAGCCATCAAATGCTCTTCATATGACAAGCCATTCAATCCTGGAATCATTTTTGTGAACATTCTTTGAATCCTCTCCAGTTTCAGTACACCCTTTTTTAAGATAAGGAGCCCAAAACTGTTAACAATACTCCAAGTGAGACGTCACCAGTGATTTATACAGTCTCAACATTGCATCCTTGCATTTATATTCTAGTCCTTTTGAAATGAATGCGAACATTGTATTTGCCTTCCTCAGTACCTACTCAACCTGCAAATTAATCTGTAGGGAATCCTGCACAAGGACTCCAAAGTTCCTCTGCACCTCAGTTTTTTAATATATTTTCTCAACATTTAGAAAATAGTCAACCCTTTCATTTCTTCTACAAAAGTGCATGACTATACATTTCCTGACACTATATTCCATCTGCTATTTCTTTGCCCATTCTCCTAATCTATACAAGTCCTTCTGCTGTCTCTCTACTTCCACTACCTGCTCCTCATCCATTTTCATATTGTCTGCAAACTTTTCAACAAAACTATTAATTCCATCATCCAAATCATTGACATCAAATTTAAAAAGATACTTTGCCAACACCACTAATCACTGGCAGCCAGCCAGGAAAGGCTCCATTTATTCCCACGCTTTAATCCTGCCATCATACATTTTTTATCTTCTATATTCTAATATTATTCAAATGGTTCCATTTAATTTCAGTGAATGTATACAGTATACAACCTGAAATGCTTGTCTTCGCAGACATACACAAAAAACAGAAGAATCACAAAAGAATGAACAACAGAAAACCGTTAGAACCCCAAAGCTGCCCTCTCCCCCCACTCCCTGAAGCAAGCAGGAGCAAGCATTAATGCATCAATCTCCCTCCCCACCCCCGCCCATTTCAGCAAAAAGTGTCAGTGCCTACCACCCGATGTATTTGTCAATTAGACTTTCTTTCCTGCTAGTGAGATAGTTTTGGATCCAATGCTATTTCTCCATGGATCCCATGGCTTTTTTACTTTGAAAATTCAGCCATTCAGAACTTTTTCAAAACCCTCTGAAAATATATGTAGACTACATCAAATGGGCTTCAACAACATTGTTTGATGTAGTCTGCATATATAAAACAGTTTCCATTTTCTTTCTTGCTTCATTCGGTCTGGGCTATTGATCTATTTTCAAAGATGCATAACTCTTTAATATTTCACTATATTTATCTTTGCAATAATTTTCATTCCCCTTTCTCAAAATGTCTTCATTTCCCTCTTTTGTATCTTCAGTGGCTGTGGGTGTTCTGTTACGAGGTGTTAATAAGACTTATCAATATTCATGGTACTTTAGAATGATGAGAGATAACCTCATTGAAATCACAAGATTTTGAACGGAACTAAAGTTATTTCCTCAGGCTTTAATGTTCATTCCACCGAGATGCAACACTGAGCGTCATAGAAAGTCATTCCCGCCTGTGGCTATCAAACTTTACAACTCCTCCCTTGGAGGGTCAGACACCCTGAGCCAATAGGTTGGTTCTGGACCTATTTCCATCTGGCATAATATACATATTATTTTATTATGTATGGTTTTATATTGCTATATTTATAGTCTATTCTTGGTTGGTGCAACTGTAACGAAACTCAATTTCCCTCAGGATCAATAAAGTATGTGTGTCTGTCTCTCTGTAGTCAGCGCCTTTACTTCCTGAGAAGACTAAAGAAATTTGACCTGTCCCCTAAAACCCTCACTAGTTTTTATAGATACACCTAGAAAGCATTCTTCTAGGGTGCATCACAACCTGGTATGGAAGTTGTCCTGTCCAAGATCGAAAGAAGCTGCAGAAGATCGTGAACACGGCGCAGCACATCACACAAACCAATCTTCCGTCCATGGACTCACTTTGCACCGCACGCTGTCGGAGCAGTGCTGCCAGGATAATCAAGGACACGACCCACCCAGCCAACACACTTTTCGTCCCTCTTCCCTCCGGGAGAAGGTTCAGGAACTTGAAGACTCATACGGCCAGATTTGGGAACAGCTTCTTTCCAATTGTGATAAGACTGCTGAACGGATCCTGACCTGGATCTGGGCCGTACCCTCCAAATATCCGGACCTGCCTCTCGGTTTTTTTGGACTACCTTACTTCCCATTTTTCTATTTTCTATTTATGATTTATAATTTAAATTTTTAATATTTACTCATTTTAACTACTTTTAATATTTTTAATATTTAATATTTGTAATCCAGGGAGTGTGAAGCGCAGAATCAAATATCGCTGTGATGATTGTACATTCTAGTACCAATTGTTTGGTGACAATAAAGTATAAAGTATATGGCCTAACATGAGCAGTCATTTATTTAAGAATGAGTTTTTAAGTTATCTACCAGTAATTATTGTGACATACTTCCATGTCACTCACCTGTCTCATTCATTTGATGTTTTCCATTAAAGTATGTGCTATTGGTACAATAAGACTCTATTGACGAACCTTCCTATCTTCTGCCTTCCAAACATACTAATTTGTCACGTTCAATTCCCAACACTATTCCTCTCTTCAATTCTCAAGTTCCCTTTTCCCTGGCAAGTTAATTTAAACCAATCCTATCATAGTAGTAAACCTCTAGATTAATATTAATTCCTAGTCTGTTGAAATGCAACATGTGATCCAAAGTCGAAAGTGATCTCTTTCATCAGGTCATATTTATTTATTTTATTGTACTCAGAATTGCATATCCATGAAATAACCTGAAGAGAACTTTATTTTTAATTCTCTTTCCTAGCTCCCTAACAGCTGTTCATTGGATATAAGAAATAGGAGCAGCAGTAAGCCATCTGGCCCATTGAGCCTGCTCTGCCATTCGATAAGATCATGGCTGATCCACCTACCTGCCGTTCCCCCATAACTCTTAATTCCCCTGCTATACAAAAATCTATCCAACCTTGTCTTAAAACATATTTACTGAGGTAGCCTCCACTGCTTTATTGGGCTGAGAATTCTAAAGATTCACCACTCTCTGGGAAAAGCAGTTCCTCCTCATCTCCATTCTAGATCTACTCCCCCAAATCTTGAGGCTATGTCCCCTAGTTCTAGTCTCACCAACCAGTGGAAACAACTTTCCAGCCTGTATCTTATCTATCCCTCTTATAATTTTATATATTTCTATAAGATCTCCTCTCATTCTTAATTCCAGCAAGTGCAGTCCCAGGCAACTCAATCTCTCTTCATAGTCTAACCCCCCCACCTCTGGAATCAACCTAGTAAACCTCTGCTGCAACACCTCCAAAGCCAGTATATCCTTCCTCAAGTAAGGAGACCAGAACTACACACAGTACTCCAGGTGTGGCCTCACAGTTGCAGCATGACCTCCCTGCTCTTAAATTCAATCGATCTAGCAATGAAGGCCAACATTCCATTTGCCTTCTTGATAGCCTGCTGCACCTGCAAACCAACCTTTTGTGATTCATGCACAAGCACTCCCTCTGCACAGCAGCATGCTGCAATTTCCTACCATTTTCCCTTCCAAAGTGGATGATCTTGCATTTACCAACATTGTACTCCATCTGCCAGACCCTTGCCCACTCACTTAACCTATCTATATCTTTCTGCA
The DNA here is from genome assembly GCF_030028105.1 of Mobula birostris. Lineage (NCBI taxonomy): Eukaryota > Metazoa > Chordata > Chondrichthyes > Myliobatiformes > Myliobatidae > Mobula > Mobula birostris. The sequence continues at coordinate 53,050,822 of NC_092373.1, forward strand.
GACTCTCCGTATCTTCTGCAAAATTTGCTTTTCCACTCAATTTAGTATTATCAGCAAACTTAGATACATTACATTCAGTCCCCTTTTCCAGATCGTTAATCGTTAACTATGTCATTGATATCAACAGAGGGCATTGTTAGATTTTGTAACGCCAAAACAAAACTAATCAAAAGAAAAACACAGAGACCAGGAGAATGCTTATGCTTCATTTTTACTTTAATGAGGTATGCACTTATGATGTCATGGAATAAAGGTGTATGTCATTCATATACTTCATACATATAAAACCATATAACAATTACTGTAAAGAATTATGTAACAGCAAAGGATGCTTATACAAGCAATATCTTTACAATATTACTGAAATATTAAATGAGAGAGAGATCGAGATAGAGAGATAGAGGGAGAGGAAAAATAGTAAATTTTAAGAGTGTCATTCAGGACTAAAGATTTAATCACCCTGGAGGATTTCTTTCCTGACATCTTTCCCGACAAGGGGGATTACTGAGACTGACAGCTAAGAATAGTGACTGTGAAACAAATTCAGGTTCTGGGGCCTCCTCCATGGTGTTTGAAGGAGTTGATTCTGGGATTTTAGGAAGTGGCTCTCACAACTCTGTACACCATTCTTCTCCTTTCTTCCTTCTTCTCCAAGATGCTCTTGGCATCATCTGGGCATGTTGGCATCCTGAACAGTGCAAGGCAAGCTGCTCAACCTGCTGATCGATCCCAGACTATCAGACAAAGCTTTGAGCCTACACTTTCGTGTTGACCACCCCTAGATGACCGGCATGTAGCTCCTCCAACACTTTAGTCCTCAGCTTGGATGGTACAACCATCTCTATATCCACAAGGCAGCCCTCAACAAAGACAAGTTCATGCTGGCACTGGTAAAAGTGGGGGAACTGGAGTTCCTTCTGCACATTCTAGCAATTTTGAGTTGCCATGAGCACCTGAGGGTGTGGGGTCTTGTCAGTTTTCCCTTTCGATCATCTCTGCTGTAATAGGGAGACTTTTGAATTGCATTTGGGAGAATATATGAAGAGGAGTGGCCTGTTTTCGGGTATTTCCTTTACCAAAAGTAAACAAGACAATCCATCAATATTTCCATGATCAGTCATCCTTTTGAATTGATCTTGTAATTGTGTTCCTCAAGAAACAGAGACCATTTCTGCATTTGTATTGCTGCTGTTAGTGAAACACCCTTCTGTGGATTGAAAATGGACACTCATGGTTGATGATCAGTAATGAGGGTAAACTCTCTCCCATACAAGTACTGATTGAAACATTTTACACCCCAAACCAGACTCAAGGTCCCTCTGTCAATCTGTGCAGCAAGGGAACATGATGCAAAGCCGATGGGTCATTCACTTCCATCACTCAAAACATGTGACATGACTGCACCTAAGGCAAGGTGTCATAAGCAAACTTCACTGGATGATGTGGATCATGATGGTGATAACAGTGTCTGGGTTGATGGTGACCTTAAGATCACCACAGATTCTGATAAAATCTTCTTAGCTACTGGGACCACTGGTGTTACCCATGGGCTCCACTCAAGCATAGAAAGAATTTCTTCAGCCTCCATGCAATCTCGCTCTCTAGTACTTTATCACAGATGGTAGAAGGAGTTGGACAGGTTTTGTAAAATTTGGGTGCAGCATTTTTATTTAACGCTATTTTACCCTTGATATGTTTGAGTTTCTGAATGCTACCCTTGAACACTTCTGTACATCATCCAGTATGTTTCTTTATTCACTTTCAGTTGTCTCTCTTGGAGGAAATATGGTATGCAAATGGTGGATGAATATCCTGTCAAGTTGCAGTTGTTTCAGCCACTGATGACCTTGCAATGCTGATCTTCCTATTTTTACCACATACAAACCCAGTGTGGCTTGTTGGTTGTTGTACCTCACTGTTATGAATGTCATTCCCACAGGAGCTATCCTTTCTCCAGTATAAGTTCTTAGTTGGATGTCTTCAGGGACAGTATCTTTGAAATGCCATTCAAATGCCGAGCCAGTGTGCAATTCCATTTTCACTTTGGGTGTTAGACATATTTCTTGTCTTTTGTTAGTTTTCATATTTTAAATCTTAAGGCTACTCAGTCTGGTTTCACTCTCATCATTATCAGATTTTTTATCAACAGCATGCAGATTAGTGCTCCTTTTGAAACTGCAACTTAATTTTTTTGCAACTTTTTTTCTTCTCTGTAAAGTCCATTTATTTTTGTTTGTCCAACATGTTCTTTATTTGTTGTATTTGCAAGTTTTGCCCTTAAACTTACTAATGTATGGTCTATGTAGTGTTCTGCAATCAACAATGGTCTTGGTTCTAAGTATTCCCTATTACTTTTACAACATCAGCAAAGCTCATTTCAGTGGATTTGTTTGAAGCAGTCAAACTTCTAAGCAAACTCTATGCTCTTCCACCCAATGCACTCAGCAAAACTGGGACTCACTTCTGACTGGCTATTTCATTTGCTTCAAAATATTGCTAAATTTGTTCCATATGCAGCAGCCAGTTATCTTTTGTGCAATCAAATGCGTCTATCTTTCCAATGTAGCGAACCATTTCTGTTCCATTTCTGTAAATTTATCTTGATTGTCACCTGGTACTCATTGTGAATTTCGCCCAATTTCTGCTTTTTTTTAAGCTGGATCATCTTTGTCCCTTCCTGAAGAAGCACATGATGTGCTTTTTTTTAAAAACTCAAGTGTTTTGCTGCACTTCAACAGATAGGTAGCTGTCTCGGGCTCATTTAAAACTTCCTCATCGTGTGATGTTTCATAACTCCAAAACATAAAACTAATTGAAAGGAAAACACGGGAGCCTGAAGGTAAACTCACGTTCTCTTAATCTTGTTTTTACCTCAGTGAGGCGCACACTTATGTCATGGTGGCGTAATGACATATGCCATTCACATACTTTGTACAAATAACCCATAATGAATTATGTAAACAAAAAAGAATGCTTAATCAAACAACACATTTACAATATTACTGAAATATTGACAACACTAAATACATGAACTCTGGCTATTTGCTCCTCCTCCCCCACCAGAATCTATAGTAGACACCATGGATCCAGTCTTTCCTCTTCACAGATGGTTATGAGCAGATACTGTCTTAGCAGTATTTTCTGCTTATTTTTCAAATTTTCAGCATTTTCAATTACTTTTATTTTAATCAGTAATCTGCTTATCTGGATTCAATGAATCAGCTAACAAACTAAGTGTCTAGTAATTTAGAAAGTTTTTTAAGCAAATTTGTGGCAGATCCAAATATTGCATGGCATAAACATGTATTCAGATGTTAAAAATTGTTCTGGCCAAACTTTCACCCTGATGTATGCACTGGGTATGAAAAAAGTATGCATTGATGTATGAAAAAAGGTTGCACTGATGTATGAAAAAAGGTTTCTGCGGAATACTTAGAATAAATCCTACATAAATGCAAGTTGATTTGCAATGATTCAGTGATGCAAATGCAAAAAAAAAATCACGTCTGGACTAACTTTAAGCAGCTGCTGTTGCACAATAGATGCTGCAGAATCATTGAGTTTGTGATGAAATTCTGATGTTGCTCTGTTCTTCCTTTAATATTTAATGGAGAAGTGTTGAGGGGTGTAGGAGTTAGATTTTATTTTCCATATTTAATTGAAATTTCATTTTGGTAAAATGGAACTGAAAATTTTAGAACTAAGCTTTGTAAAATATTCGTTAACCTTTTGAGAAGCGATTTGCAGATTTATTCAAATAAATATTGATCAGTAGTATTTATTTCAATATTCAATGCATCTTATGGAATAGCATGTATGACAAAATGCTTCATAGTTAGTACTTGGGGCCTCTCATACTGGCTCCGCCAGCTTACCTGGAAAAATAGCCCACAATCTGCTAAGCTACTCTAGTTCCAGAATCTAGTTCATGGTCAAAGAACCTCTGACAAAGACATGACATGGAAACACCTCTGCAGCTGTAAAATCCAGGCAATATATTTTTTAAAATATTTCTGACAATTACAAACACTAATATTATTTGAGTTTAATAAACAAAATAAGTTAAATCAAAACATATGAAAAGTACTTGTCTACTCATTTTCTTATTACTCCCATTATAACAAATGGCTTCTCCTATACTGAATACTGGATCTCCCATTGCACAGCGAGACAGAGCAGGTGTCAGGACTGAGTGCAGGGGAATATTTTGGACCTAGTGATCATAATTCTATTAGTTTCAAGATAATTATGGAGAAGGATAGGACTGGTCCTCAGCTGGAGATTCTAAATTGGAGAAATGCTAGTTTTGGTGGTGTCAGAAGGGATATGGCATGTATGGATTGGGACGGGTTGTTTTTTGGCAAAGGGAAGCTTGGTAGGTGGGAAATCTTCAAAGGTGAAATTTTGAGAGTACAGAGTTTGCTAACAAGTTTAGGGATCCATGGTTTTTGAGTTATTGAGGTCCTGGTTAAGAAGAAGGAGGTGCATAGCAGGTATTGGCAGCAAGGAACAAATGACATACTTCAGGAACATCAGAAATGAAAGAGAATACTGAAGAAGGAAATCAGAAGGGCCAAAAGGCGGCATGAGGTTGCTCTCGCAGACTAGGTGAAAGAAAGTCCTAGGGGCTCCTAAGAGCATAAGAATAACAGAGAACAAGACTGGTCCACTCGAAGATTAGCGTGGTCATCTCTGCGTAGAAGCGGAAGAGATGAGGGAGATCTTAAATAGATTTTTTTTCACCTGCATTTACTCAAATGATGGATGCAGAGTCCATAGAACTGAGGAAAAACAGTAGTGAGGTCATGGACCATATCAGGATTACAGCAGAAAAGGTGCTTACCGTCTTGAGGAAAATTAGAAGAAATTTGGCCTGTCCCCTGAAACCCTCACTAATTTTTATAGATGCACCATTGAAAGCATTCTTCTAGAGTGCATCACAACCTGGTATGGAAGTTGTCCTGCTCAAGACCGAAAGAAGCCGCAGGGATCATGAACATAGCCCAGCACATCAGACAAGCCAATCTTCTGTCCGTGGACTCTCTTTACACCGCATGCTGTCGGAGCAGTGCTGCCAGGATAATCAAGGACATGACCCACCCAGCCAACACACTTTTCGTCCCTCTTCCCTCCGGGAGAAGGTTCAGAAGCTTGAAGACTTGTATGGCTTGATTTGGGAACAGCTTCTTTCTAACTGTGGTAAGACTGCTGAACGGATCCTGACCCGGGTCTCAGCTGTACCCTCCAAATATCCGGACCTGCCTCTCGGGTTTTTTGCACTACCTTACTTCCCCTTTTCTATTTTCTATTTATGATTTATAATTTAATTTTTTATTATATTTACTATCGATTTGTACTCCAGGGAGCGTGAAGCACAGAATCAAATATCACTGTGATGATTGTATGCTCTAGTATCAATTGTTTGGCAACAATAAAGTAATAAAGTAATTAGAGTGAATAAGTCACCAAGATCTAATGTGGTGTCCCCTCAGACCTTTTGGGAAGCTAGTGCACAGATCACAGTGTCCCTGGCAGAGACATTTAAAGCATCCTTAGCCACTGGCAAGGTGCCAAAGGAGTGAAGGATAGCTACTGTTGTTCCGTTGTTCAAGAAAGACATGAAGAATAAGCCAAGAAATTATAGGCTAGTGAGCCTGATATTAGCAGTGGGTAAACAAATTTGAAGGTATTCTAAAGGACTAGATATATAAGCATTTAAACAACTGTTTTCCACTTATAAAAACAGTTTTAAGTTTTACCATTTTACAATTTAGGAATTGTAATTTCATCCAGTGCTATTAATATAGTTGAAAAGGGATGTGTATTCAAAAAAATAGTACTCTGATAAGTGGCCAATACTTAATCCAGGGATAAGTTGGTATACAATCATCTAAAGGTTTAACTATGTACCATGAAATAATCCTGCAAGAAAGGCAAATTCTTAAAATTTTGGTTTAGATAGAAAAAAAATCATTTCAAACATACCAACCTTTTCTTTTAAGGAACCTTTTTGAAGCATCACAGTCGTTATAATCTCCCTCCCTTTTCACAATCTTACTGTCTCTACCTCTGCAGGCAGCTTATCCACTGATGTCTACAATAAACCCATGGACTCTCACAGTTACCTGGACCATAGCTCTTCCCACCCTGTTACTTGTAAAAACACCATCCTCTTCTCTCAATTCCTCTGCCTCCACCACATCTGCTCTCAGGATAAGGCTTTTCACTCTAGAACAAAGGAGTCTTCCCTTCCTCCACCATCAATGCTGCCCTCAACCGCATCTCCTCCACTTCATGCACGTCTGCTCTTACTCCATCCTCCCGTCACCCTACCAAGGATAGGGTTCCTCTTGTCCTCCCCTACCACTCCATCAGCCTCCGCATCCAGCACATAACTCTCCGGAACTTCTGCCATCTCCAACAGGATCCCACCACCAATCACATCTTTCCCTCCTCTCCACTTTCTGCTTTCCGCAGGTATCACTCCCTACGCGACTCCCTTGTCCATTCATCCCTCCCCACTGATCTCCCTCCTGGGACTTATCCTTGCAAGCGGGCAAATGCTAAACCTGCCCCTATACCTCCTCCCTCACTAACATTCAGGGCCTCAAACAGTCCTTCCAGGTGAGGCGACACTTCACCTGTGAGTCTGTTAGGGTCATATACTGTGTCCGGTGCTCCTAGTGTGGCCGCCTGTATATCGGTGAGACACAACATAGATTGGGTGACTGTTTTGCTCCATCCGCCAGAAGGTGCAGGATCTGCCACAGGCCACCCATTTTCATTCCACTTCCCATTCTCATATGTCAATCCATGGCCTCCTCTACTGTCGCAATGAGGCCACATTTCAGGTTGGAGGAATAAAACCTTATATTCTGTCTAGGTAGCCTCCAACCTGATGGCATGAACATTGATTTCTTTCTTCCATGGCCTTCTATCCCCACCCATCAGACTCCCACTTCTCCAGCCCTGTATCCCTTTCACCAATCAACTTCCCAGCTATTTACTTCATCCCTCCCATTCCCTGTTTCACCTATCACCCTGTTTCCCTCCACCCACCTTTTAAATCTACTCATCTTTTTCTCATCAGTCCTGCTGAGGGGTCTCGGCTCAAAATATCGACTGTACTCTCTTCCATGGATGCTGCCTGGCCTGCTGAGTTCCTCAAGCATTTTGTGTGTGTTGCTTGGAATTGCAGCATCTGCAGATTCTCTCCTGTTTGCTATAATGTTGCAGTTTCGTCCTATGGTTTGGCTATATTCTACAGGTATCCCTATAGGCTCCTCTGGTAATGTAAATGACAATGAAAAGTGAGTTGGCCTCTTTATAAAATGTACTGTTCTGCACTGGGTAGGTAAGTGACATATGGTAGTGAAAGGAGGTGAATTTTTTTTGACTAAAATACCAAATTCAATATTAACATTAATTCTGCTGCTTATTTCTTCATTTTCTTTTTCTGAAATTATGGAAGTGATGTACTAATGTATAAACATTGGGCTCATTAATGGTCACAAATTACTGTGTGAAATTTCCATTTCTTCAAAACTTCCACATGGTCAATTAGTGCAATGTTGACCACTGAGTTTTTTAAAACTTAATAAAAGATATATATCATCCAATCACTACAAATGAAAGGCATCAAACAACATTGCATATACTTGTTAATGAACTACCTTCCCCCTCCTGGTTCCACCTAGTCATATCTCTCCCTCCTCCGGTTTCACCTATCCCTACTGGCCTCTGTCTCTCCACTCCCTCTCACTTCTATACAATGCCTATCTTCTCTTGGAACTTCATCCTGATACAGAGTCTTGACTTGATATGTCAACTCTTTGCCTCCACAGATGCAGCTTATCATGTTGAGTTCTTCCAGTAGTTTGTTCTTCGCTTCATCCTCATGTCTCTCTTCTAATTTCTCCTAGATTCACCAAAGTTTATGTATGCTAATTTATCAGAAATGTAATGTAATTTGATAACAAGGGTCTAAGAAATTATATTTGCAGACTCCAAGATTGGGCAGATACTAGGTTAGGTTTATTAATGATATGGTAAATTGAAGTGATGTCAGAAAACTATTGCAGATTTCAAGACCATTTGCCAAATTGATCAAATTTCCCTATCACTCCTGCTTCAAGTATAACGATCTTCTTTTGTAGTTTATATAACTTGAAATAATTGCATTTTTCATAATACTGAATTAAAATTGCTGAACAGGATATATGCCAAAGTTTTATACAGCTAAATGAATTTGGATTGGAGTTGCTCTTGGCTATACTGAAGATATCAGAAGATCAATGTTGTCTCTCAGATGTTTTTAATGTGAAGACTCATCTTCGCTATTACACAATTTTCATCTCAAAACAGTTAGTGAATTGACAGTCTTTCATGGGATTGAGGATTTCAATCAAAAAGGTCCAAATTACAGCTGAATTGCTCATTCTTTGCTACGTGCTTCAATGGACTCAAATGCATTATTAATCTAAACACAATATTAATCTCACTGTCAGTGATAACACGATTCATAAGGGTCTGCATCTTTATTTTTATTTGTTGACCTTCTTTTGATGAGTGGAACAGTTTCAATAGCATGATGATTGCTCAATGATCCAAATGGAGAAAATATCCACTAAAATTGAAACAAGCTTGCAATAAAAATAGTCAAATGAAACTAATTACCAAATGTTATGTATCACTCTCAATAATGGAAAGAAAAACAATTTGATGTGAGGCCTTGTTTTAACCTGATCAGCAAGTTGCACTTGGCTCCTCTATGGAATTTACAGTTCTGTTCTATGTTATGATGTGTAGATTGAAACATTTACACATATTTAAAGCTGGCTTTTTTGTTTCAGACATTTTAAGATTCTCTTAATTTTAATAAGGCACTGTTGTTTAAAGCTCAGAACTATTAACAACTATTTCAACATCACATAGAAACATAGAAAATAGGTGCAGGAGTAGGCTATTCGGCCCTTCGAGCCTGCACCGCCATTTATTATGATCATGGCTGATCATCCAACTCAGAACCCTGCACCAGCCTTCCCTCCATACCCCCTGATCCCCGTAGCCACAAGGGCCATATCTAACTCCCTCTTAAATATAGCCAATGAACTGGCCTCAACTGTTTCCTGTGGCAGAGAATTCCACAGATTCACTACTCTCTGTGTGAAGAAGTTTTTCCTAATCTCGGTCCTAAAAGGCTTCCCCTTTATCCTCAAACTGAGACCCCTCGTTCTGGACTTCTCCAACATCGGGAACAATCTTCCTGCATCTAGCCTGTCCAATCCCTTTAGGATTTTATACGTTTCAATCAGATCCCCCCTCAATCTTCTAAATTCCAACGAGTACAAGCCCAGTTCATCCAGTCTTTCTTCATATGAAAGTCCTGCCATCCCAGGAATCAATCTGGTGAACCTTCTTTGTACTCCCTCTATGGCAAGGATGTCTTTCCTCAGATTAGGGGACCAAAACTGCACACAATACTCCAGGTGTGGTCTCACCAAGGCCTTGTACAACTGCAGTAGTACCTCCCTGCTCCTGTACTTGAATCCTCTCACTATAAATGCCAGCATACCATTTGCCTTTTTCACCGCCTGCTGTACCTGCATGCCCATTTTCAATGACTGATGTATAATGACACCCAGGTCTCGTTGCACCTCCCCTTTTCCTAATCGGCCACCATTCAGATAATAATCTGTTTTCCTATTTTTGCCACCAAAGTGGATAACTTCATATTTATCCACATTAAATTGCATCTGCCATGAATTTGCCTACTCACCCAACCTATCCAAGTCACCCTGCATCCTCTTAGCATCCTCCTCACAGCTAACACTGCCGCCCAGCTTCGTGTCATCCGCAACCTTGTTTCTCCAGCAATAAATTCAGATTTATGCCACTGATATTTAGTCCTATGAATTCCAAAAGTTTTGCAGCTGCCCACCTGGTTGCCATTTAATTTCATGTACCCTATCATCAAAGTACTTGAATATTAATTCTTACCCTTCCCCTTCTAAGTCAAGTAGAAGTTTCCTCCTTTATCTTTCTGTAAAAAAACTTCCGTGAGGAAAAACTACCTTTCACTTCTTATTCTGCCATGATAACTTGGTGTCTATTCATTCATCTCCTTTATTTAATTTATTTAATTAATTTATCTCATGATCATGCATTTATACTGCATCACTATCCTGCTTCCTGCCCTCATTATGGTTCATTCTGTTCACAAAAAATAATTGTAGTGACTGTATTTTTATATCACCTTACTCAAGCAATCTCTTTTCCTTCTCACCTGGCCCTGCCGCTTTTAATTCCACCCATGAAAAGGAATCCTGCTGAACAGACAACATTGAACAGAAGTTTCAACATACACTACAACTGCGCTCACATATTTTACCCTCACATTAAATCTGTTTATTAACTTGATCAGCTAAATTACCCCAAGTGGCTGGTAACAGCATCAGTGGGGTGTTAATAAGCAAGTGTAAAAGAAAAAATAATAATTTTAATGGGTTGAGATAGAGATGGGCCAAAAGGTATGTTTCCATACCATCTCTGAGTATCACTCTCAACAATGGAAAGGAAAACATCTACACATATTTAGAAGCTGGTTTTCTTGTTTCAAGCATTTTAATAGTTTTGAGCTTTTAACAACAGTGCCTTATTTAGAAGTTGGGAAAAACACACTGAACAAGAAGACTCTCAAGACTCAAGTTCACATTGTCAGTCACACTCACTCATTGCTGAGATAATATGGCAGCCACTGCATCAAATAAATCATTTCACAATAATAGGTTACACCACGGTGAAGCAATCTTCTTTATTTGACTAACAACTCTCACTGTCAAGCAACAGTTTAATTTAACCTGCACTATGTTGACCTAATGCCAAATCTCTTTCATGAATTCTATTCCATATTTTCATTTCAAAAGCCAAGAACATCACTTTTTTTAGATTTTCATTTGTGTTAGCAACTTCAAAGTGGGGAGATCAACTGCTCCCAGATCACTGACTTCCATCCACACACTGAAACAAGTTGTGCCTTTAGTGAATATGCATGAAGCATTCTATATGTCATGAAAATTGTTCATTGCAAAGTAAAATCAAGTAATATAAGCAGAGAAATTTATCATAAGCAGATTTCAAGATGAGTTGGATGGCTGTTTCCTTTCCTTATGAGCCCATGCAGATGTCCCAGACCCATAAAAAGCTCTCACCCTTGATGGAATGGCTTCAGATTGCTTTCCTTAGCCACAGTCTATGGGAATGGGACAGTAGAGGAGGCCATGTCCGCCAGAGAAAGCAGGATCTCCCTGTGGCCACACATTTTAATTCCACGTCACATTCCCATTCTGATATGTCTATCCACGGCCTCCTCTACTGTCAAGATGAAGCCACACTCAGATTGGAGGAACAACATCTTATATTCCATCTGGGTAGCCTCCAACCTGATGGCATGAACATTGACTTCTCAAACTTCCAATAATGCCCCACCTCCCCCTCGTACCCCATCTGTTATTTATTTATTTATATATACACATTCTTTTTCTCTCTCTCCTTTTTCTCCGTCTGTCCCTCTCACTATACCCCTTGCCCATCCTCTGGGCTTCCCCCCCTCCCCCTTTTCTTTCTCCCTAGGCCTCCTGTCCCATGATCCTCTCATATCCTTTTTGCCAATGAACTGTCCAGCTCTTGACTCCATCCCTCCCCCTCCTGTCTTCTCCTATCATTTCAGAACTCCCCCTCCCCCTCCCACTTTCAAATCTCTTACTAGCTCTTCTTTCAGTTAGTCCTGACGAAGGGTCTCAGCCCAAAACATCGACTGTACCTCTTCCTAGAGATGCTGCCTGGCCTGCTGCATTCACCAGCAACTTTTATGTGTTTTGCTTGAAATTCCAGCACCTGCAGATTTCCTCGTGTTTGCGGTCTGAAAATAATACTGTTACTTCCTAAAACAATAGTTACCAGATTGCATAAGCAATACTCAAATTGAGAGTTTTCTGTAAGTAAACCAGAATATTCTTAATAATACCATAGTTGCCTTGCAGGGCCAAAAAAACAGCAGAGAAGGGGTATGTTTAATACCAAGGTTCAGTAAATTAATACACCCACACCCTGGGAAACCACAGAATAGCAATGACAAATCCATAGCTTTGAAAAGCTGGCAGCTGTAATCATCTAAGTTAACCAGAAACCAGTTTCTTGAAAGTAAATTATAGGAGAAGGATGGCAAAGTAAGAGAACCTTGGATGGTGAGGGAGGAGATAAATTTAGTAAAGAAGGAAAAGGAAAAGAATGTAAACACATGAAGCCAGAATCAAACAGAGCCATTGGGGATTATATAAAACCCAGAAAAGATGTCAAGAGGGAATTAGGAAAGCCAGGAGGAGCTATGAAAAGTCCTTGGCAAGTAGGATTAAGGAGAATCCAAAGGTTTTCTATACATAGATCAGGATCAAGAGAATAACTAGGGAGAAGATGGGACCATTCAAGGATAAAGAGGGGAAAATTTGCTTGCATGGAAAGGATGCAGGTGAATGAGTTCCTTAATGATTACTTAACATCAGTACTTACCAAGGAAAAAGACGTGGAGGATAGGGAGATCAGTACTGAGCATATTAATATACCAAGGCATTTTGAAGTAAAGAAGGAGGTGATGTTGGGTTTCGGTAGATAGGTCCCCAGGGCCTCATGGGATTTATCCCAGGTTACTGAGAGAAGCAAATGAAGAGACTGCTCAGGCCTTGATCTATATTTCTGTATCCTTTCTAGCCAGAGGCGAGGTCCTGGAGGACTGGCAAGTAGCTAATGGTACTCTATTGTTCAAGAAGTGAACAAGGAATAATCCAGGAAACTATAGACCAGTGAGTCTCACATCAGATCAGTGGTAGGGAAGTTACTGGAGAGAACTCTTAGGATGACTTATGAGCATTTGGAAAACCATAGCCTCAATAGGGAGAGCCAGCATGGCTTTGTACAGGGTAAGTCTTGGCATACTAACTTAATTAAGTTTTTTGATGAGGTAATGCAGGTGTTTGGTGAAGATAAAGCTGTGGATGTTGTCTATATGGATTTTATTAAGGCATTCAACAAAGTCCCTCATGAGAGCTTCATCTATAAGATTAAGATGCATAGGATCAATGGTGAAGATTAAACACAAGGGATTCTTCAGCTGCTGGAAATCCAGAGTAACACACACAAAATCCTGAAGAAACAGTTGACATTTCAGTCCTGGATCCTTCCTTGGGACTGGAAAGGAAGGTGGAAGATGCCAGAATAAAACGGTGGTGAGAGGGGAAGGTGGACTAGCTAAAAGGTGATAGGTAAAGCAAAGTGGGTGGGAACGGTAAAGAGTAGGAAAAGAAGGAATCTGATAGGAGAGAAGAATGGACCATGGGAGAAAGCGAAGAAAGAGGAACACCAGGGGGAATTGATAGGCAGGTGAGGAAAAGAAGTAACAGGCAAGAGTGGGGAATAGAAGAAAGGAAGAGGGAGGGGAAAATTACCAGAAGAAGAAATCAATGTTCATGCCATCAGGCTGGAGGCTACCCGTACAGAACATGAAGTATTGCTCCTCCACTCTGAGAGTGGCCTCATTGTGGCAAAACATGAGGCCATGGACCCACATGTCAGAACAGGATTGAGGAAAGGAATTAAAATGGTTGACCACCAGATAATTTCACTTTTGGCAGATGGTAGGCAACACCACCTGCAAATCTGCTGGAGTTGTCTATTGTATCCAATGTTCATGATGCAGCCTCCTTTAGATTGGTGAGATCCAACATAAGTTGGGGAAACATTTTGTTGAGCACCTCTGCTCCATCCACCAAAAGCGGAACTTCCTGGTGGCCAACCATTTTAATTCCTATCCTCATTCCTTTCCAGTACTGAAGAAGGGTCTCAGCTCAAATCGTCAACTGTTTAATCATTTCCATAGATAAGGCCTGATCTTCTGAGCTCCTTCATCATTGTTGCTCCAGAAGATTAAGATGCATATGATCAACATTGAGTTGGCCATTTGGATTCAGAATTGGCTTGCCCAGAGAAGACCAAAGGTGGTTGTTGAAGGGACTATATTCTAGCTGGGGCTCTGTGATTAGTAGTGTTCTACGCGGTTCTGTACTGGGACTTCTGTTTGCCATGCACATAAATGACCTGGATGAAAATGTGGATGGATGGGTTAGTAAATTTGCAAATGATATAAAGATTGGTAGTGTTGTGGATAGCGTAGATGACTGGCAAAGAATAGAGCGAAATAAAAACCATTTGCAGATATGGGCAGAGAAATAACATCTGGAGTTTAACCAGGCTAAATGTGAAGTGTTGCCAAGTTCATAGCTCTCTGAAAGTGGCTAGGCAGGCTGAGAGGCTGGTTAAGAAACCATATCGATGCTTGCCTTTAATAGTCCAGGCACTGAGTTCAAAAGTCAGGAAGTTATTTTGCAGCTTTTTAAAACTGCAGTTGGGCTGCATCTGGAATATTGCATACATTTGTGGTCATCTCATTTTAGGAAGAACATTGAGGCTTTGGAGAGATTGCAGAAGAGGTTTACCAGGATGCTGCCTGGATTTGTGGCCAGGTGCTGTAACAAGAGGTTGTACAAACTTGGATTGTTTTCTCTGGAGCGGAGGTTACTGAGGGAAGAGCTGATAGAGCTCTATAAGATTATGAGAGGCATAGATAGGCAGCATATTTTTCCCCAGAGTTGAAATAATTAATACAAGAGGGCATGCATTTAAGGTGCAGGGTAATTTTAAAGATGTGTGGGGCAGGTGTTTTTTTTTTACACAGAAAGTGGTGGGTGCCTGAAATGTGTTATCTGGGTGGTGATAGAAGCAGACACATCAGGGACTTATAATAGGTGCATGAATGTGAGAAAAATTGAGGGATATGGACTTTGTGTAGACTGAAGAGATTAGTTTAGTTAACTATTTGATTATCAATTTAGTTGGTTCCAGAAGACCATAAGACATAGGAGCAGAATTAGGCCATTCAGCCCATCAAGTCTGCTCCACCATTACATCAGGGTTGATCCTGGATCCCACTCAACCCCATATACCTGTCTTCTTGCTTTATCCTTTGATGCACTGACTGATCAGGAAAATATCAACTTCCACTTTAAATATACCCACAGGCTTGGCCTCCAAATCTGCCTATGGCAGAACATTCCACGGATTCACTGCTCTCTGGCTAAAAAGATTCCTCATTACCTCTGTTCTAAAAGGTTAGCCATTCAATTTTGAGGCTGTGCCCTCTAATTCTGGATACCTCCACCATAGGAAATATCCACCTTATCTAGTCAATTCAACATTCAGTAGGTTTCAATGAGATCCCCCTGTATTCATCTAAATACCAGTGAGTACAGGCCCAAAGCTGCCAAACGCTCCTCATATGTTAAACCCTTCACTCCCAGAATCATTCTCGTAAAAAGATAAACCTCCTCTGGACTCTCTCCAATGACTCATCCTTTCTGAGAAAAGGGACCCAAAACTATTAACAACACTCCAAGTGCGGCCTGACTAGTGTCTTCTAAAGCCTCAGCATTATCTTCTTGCTTTTATATTCTATTCCCCTTGAAATAAATGGCAACATTGCATTTGCCTTCTTTACCACAGACTCAACCTGTAAATAAACCTTCTGGGAGTCTTGCACAAGGACTCCTAGGTCCCTCTACACCTCTGATGTTTTAATTTTCTCCCCATTTAGATAATAGTCTGCACTATTGTTCCTTTTATCAAAATAATTTTCATACATTTCCCAACACTGTATTCCATCTGCCACTTTTTTTGACAAGTTCTTTCAATTTGTCTAAGTCCTGTTGCAATCGCATTGCTTCCTCAATACTACCTACCCCTCCACCTATCTTCGTATCAGCTACAAACTTTGCCACAAAGCCATTAATTCCATTATCCAAATCACTGATAGACAGTGTGAAAAGCAGTGGTCCCAATACTGAGGAAAACCACTAGTACAGGCAGCCCACCAGAAAAGGCCCCCTTTATTCCCACTTGCTGCCTCCTGCCTGTCAGTCATTCCTCTATCAATGCCAATATATTTCCTGTAACACCAGAGAATTTTATCTTGATAAGCAGCCTCATGTGTGGCACCTTATCAAATGTCTTCTAAAAATCCAAGTAAATGACATTCATTGCCTCTCCTTTGTCCACCCTGCTTGATACTTCCTCGAAGAATTCTAATAGATTTGTCAGGCAAGATTTTCCTTTACAGAAACTATGCTGACTTTGACTTATTTTATCATTAGTCTCCAAGTAACCCAAAACCTCACCCTTAATAATAGACTTCAACAGTTTCCCAACCACTGAGGTTAGGCTAGCTTTTAATTTCCTTTTTTTTTGCCTTCTTCCCTTCTTAAAGAGTGGAATGACATTTGCAATTTTCCAGTCCTCCGGAACCATGTCAGAATTAAGTGATTCTTGAAAGATCATGACCAATGCATCTGTTATCTCTTCAGCAGCTTCTCTCTCAGGACTCTAGGATGTTGTCCATCTGGTCCAGGTGACTTATCCACCTTAAGAGCTTTGAGTTTGCCTAGCACATTTTCCTTTGTAATAGCAATGGCACTCACTCCTGCTCCCTGAAATTCACAGAGCTCTGGCACACTGTTAGTGTCTTCCACTGATGCAAAGTACTCATTAAGTTCATCTGCCATTTCTTTGTCCCCCATTACTACCTCACCAGGCCGGCTTATGGTGTAGTGGCATCAGCACTGGACTTCAAGGCAGATGGTCCTGAGTTCAAACCCAGCCAGGTCCCAGCCTGGGCAGCAGCAGCATCTGCGCAGAAGAAAGGCCTGGCAATCTATTTATGTATCTTGCCATGAAAACCCTATGGACCCTATGGTCCATAAGGTCACGGAAATTCGGACTTGACTTAATGACTGAATAACAACAATAACCTCACTAGCATCATTTTCCATTGGTTCAATATCAACTCTCACTTCCTTTTTACTCTTCATATAACTGAAAAGACTTTTAGTATGTGCTTTATATTATTGGCTAGTTTGCCCTCATATTTCATCTTCTACTTTCTCATAGCTTATTTTCAGCTATCTTTTGATAGATTTTAAAAGCATCCAAATCATCCAACTTCCCACTCACCTTTGCTATCTTATATACTCTTTCCTTGGCTTTTATGCAGTCTTTAACTTCCCTTGTCAGCCATGGTTACCTACCCCTGCAATTTGAGAACTTCTTCTGAGATTCATATCTATCCTGCACCTTGTGAACTATTCCCACCTCTGCTCTGCTACTATTCCCACCAGTATCCCCCTCCAATCCACCTGGAAAGCTCCTCTCTCATGCCTCTGTAATTCCTTTTATTCTATTGCGATACTGATACATGTGGCTTATATTTCTCCCTCTCAAACTGCAGGATGAATTCAATCATATTATGGTCACTGCCTCCTAAGGGTTCCTTTACGTTAAGCTCAAGTCAAGTCAAGTCACTTTTTATTGTCATTTCGACCGTAACTGCTGGTACAGTACACAGTAAAAATGAGACAACGTTTTTCAGGGCCATAGTGCTGCATGAAACTACACAAAAATGACACTGAACTGCGTAAAACAACACAAAAACTACACTGGACTACAGAAACGTGGAATTCTGCAGATGCTGTAAATTCAAGCAACACGCATCAAAGTTGCTGGTGAACGCAGCAGGCCAGGCAGCATCTCTAGGAAGAGGTACAGTCGACGTTTCAGGCCGAGACCCTTCGTCAGGACTGGACTACAGACCTACCCAGGACTGCATAAAGTGCACAAAACAGTGCAGGCATTACAATAAATAATAAACAAGACAATATGCACAGTAGAGGGCAGTAGGTTGGTGTCAATCCAGGCTCTGGGTATTGAGGAGTCTGATGGCTTGAGGGAAGAAACTGTTACATAGTCTGGTCGTGAGAGCCTGAATGCTTTGGTGCCTTTTGCCAGATGGCAGAAGGGAGAGGAGTTTATATGAGGGGTGCGTGGGGTCGTTCATAATGCTGTTTGCTTTGCGGATGCAGCGTGTGGTGTAAATGTCTGTGATGGTGGGAAGAGAGACCCCGATGATCTTCTCAGCTGACCTCACTATCCGCTGCAGTCTTGCGATCCGAGATGGTGCAATTTCCGAACCAGGCAGTGATGCAGCTGCTCAGGATGCTCTCAATACAACCTCTGTAGAATGTGGTGAGGATGGGGGGTGGGAGATGGACTTTTCTCAGCCTTCGCAGAAAGTAGAGACGCTGCTGGGCTTTCTTTGCTATGGAGCTGGTGTTGAGGGACCAGGTGAGATTCTTCGCCAGGTGAACACCAAGAAATTTAGTGCTCTTAACAATCTCTACGGAGGAGTCGTCGATACTCAGCGGAGAGTGGTCACTCCGTGTCCTCCTGAAGTCAACAACCATCTCTTTTGTTTTGTTCACATTCAGAGACAGGTTATTGGCTCTACACCAATCCGTTAGCCGCTGCACCTCCTCTCTGTATGCTGACTCATCGTTTTTGCTGATGAGACCCACCACGGTTGTGTCATCGGCGAACTTGATGATGTGGTTCGAGCTGTGTGTTGCAGCACAGTCGTGGGTCAGCAGAGTGAACAGCAGTGGACTGAGCACACAGCCCTGGGGGGCCCTGGTGTGAACACAGCCCTGGGGGGCCCCCGTGCTCTGTGTGATGGTGTTGGAGATGCTGCTTCCAATCCGGACTGACTGAGGTCTCCCAGTTAGGAAGTCTAGGATCCAGTTGCAGAGCGAGATGTTCAGGCCCAGTAGGCTCAGCTTTCCAATCAGTTTCTGAGGAACGATTGTGTTGAATGCTGAACTGAAGTCTATGAACAACATTCGAACGTACATGTCTTTTTTGTCCAGGTGGGCTAGGGGCAGGTGGAGGGTGATGGCAAAGGCATCGTCTGTTGAATGGTTGGGACGGTACGCAAACTGCAGGGCGTCCAGTGAAGGAGGCAGCAGGGTCTTGATGTGCCTCATGACAAGCCTCTCTTTACACTTCATGATGATGGATCTGGGTGTAAGGGGACGGTAATCGTTGAGGCAGGACACTGAAGACTTCTTCGGCACGAGGACGATGGTGGCGGCCTTGAAGCATGTAGGAACGACGGTGCTGCTCAGGGAGATGTTGAAGATGTCAGTGAGAATCTCTGCTAGCTGGTCTGCACATCCTCTAAGCACTCTGCCAGGAATATTGTCTGGTCCAACAGCCTTCCATGGGTTGACCCTGCACAGGGTTCTGCTCACATCGGCCACGGTAAGACACAGCACCTGCTCATTTGGAGGAGGGATGGGCTTCCTCGCCACTACGTCATTTTCCGCCTCAAAACGAGCGTAGAAGTTGTTTAGCGCATCCGGGAGGGAGGCATCACCCGCACAGTCAGGTGATGTTGTCCTGTCGTTGGTGATGTCCTGAGTCCCTAATAAGGTCTGGGTTATTACACAACACCCAATACAAGATAACCTTTCCCCTAATAGGCTCAAGCACAAGCTGTTCTAAAAAGCCATCTCATAGGCATTCAACAAATTCCCTTTCTTGCGATCCAACACCAACCTGATTTTCCCAATCCTTTTGTATACTGAGGTTCGACACAACATTGCAGGCCAAAAGGCCTTTCCTAGTGCTGTACTGTTCTACAGCATGTTGTATGTACACAACACCCTTTATCACTTTGCTGATAATTGGATGGTAATTAGTCAAATGTCATTTTGTGAAAAGGCTATGCCTGGGCAATTTCACATATCGTTGGCTAGATGCCATTGTTCTGTCTGCAATTTAACAGCTTAAAGAGAGGAACAGCTAGTTCTGGCGTGGACTTCAGTAATACAAGGAGATGTTGTTTAGTCCAGGGCCTTCCCCCAGGAGTATCTTAATATCGTGTCCAGTCAAAATAGTTGAAGATCAAGATGGTTGAATGGAATATCGATCATTCAATCTGCACTTCACAGTGGCAAATGCATGGACTCATTATTGGAGTTTTGTTTTTTTAAAATGATTAGCACAGTAATCCAATTAAAATACATTGTATTCTACCTGCTTTATGAAAAGTAGTCACAAATTAAACTACCATAACTTACTAAGGCAGCTCATTGCCAATGTTTCTTCTAATTTTTTTTAACGGTTTTGTGGACCAACCATTTCTCTGAAAACTGTGCAGCAATTCAAATGTTTAACATGCATACTATGATTATTTAGAATGAAAACAGAAAAATCACAAACTTTTGATTTTATTTATTAATTGAAGGGTATAACAAATTACAGTACAATGAAGAAATTTTTTCATATGAACTTTCTCTTGTCTGTCTTTATTACAAATCCATTATCTATAAACACTACCCAGATTAATTTTGCATCCAGGTGAAAGATACATCTTTGTCCTCATCAGATCATCCAAATTTTCCACTTCTAGTCTGTTTCTGGTATTACATATGATGGAATTCATAAGACTGAATCCACTTTCACAGTCAGCACTAGAAGTTTAAAATATTCCAACAATGTCAACAGGAATTGACGATTCTTCAAAATCTTAATTTCTAAGCAGGTAGTTCAAAATATCAGTGAATGTCTTAAATGAGCCAATTTTAACTTTCTCAGAAATGTTGCATGGCAACAAAGGCTAGTGCACAGGAGCATTTCAGTTATAGTGTGGCCATGCAACTGCACAGTTTAAAGGGAACGGTGCTCAATGTCTACATTTGCCACCAGAATACACATTAGTCAAACGTTTGAAAGATTAGGATCTTAAAGGCTGAACTTGCTTAAACACCAGATCCAAAATGATGGGGCACTGCATAGACTCTCACGGTGGTGTCTGAAAAGAGGATGCTGTCTAAGTTGCATGCCATCTTGGTCAATGTCTCCCATCCACTACATAATGTACTGGGTGGGCACAGGAGTACATTCAGCCAGAGACTCATTCCTCCAAGATGCAACACAGAGCATCATAGGAAGTCATTCCTGTCTGTGGCCATCAAACTTTACAACTCCTCCCTTGGAGGGTCAGACACCCTGAGCCAATAGGCTGGTCCTGGACTTATTTCATAATTTACTGGCATAATTTACATATTACTATTTAACTATTTATGGTTCTATTACTATTTATTATTTATGGTACAACTGTAATGAAAACCAATTTCCCCCTGGGATCAATAAAGTATGACTATGACTATAGCATCAAAGCCTTTCATGCTTAACTGCTGTAACGTGAGCATGTTATGAAAATGTCCACCTACAAAATGTTGCAAAAATGTTAACTGCTGACAAAGACACATTCCCTGATTTTGCCCTGACTTTCAAATACATTCAGAAACTATTAAAATTAAATAACTAAGGTGCTTTAATGACTATTAAGAAAAACTAAGTTACTTAAAACACTTTTAAGTAATTGACAACATTAAAGTAAACATAATTACTTTAAAAAATTGCCTAGTTATTAATGTTCATCCTTCTAGTCATTCTTGTCTATTCAAATGAGAGAGTTTACAGATTCTACAATGGGGAATTAGGCATTTCATGCACAGCAAATTTTAACCAACAAATCACTGACAGACACCACTGCTTGTAAGTTAGCAACCTGAGCATTCACAGATGAGTCTTGAACTTGTGGGCATTGACAAAGGAAAATGTAAGCAAAACTGCTCCATGCAGAACTGATCTATTTCTTAGCAGGTTCTAGCACACTTATCTTTCATGAAGGTACTCGACTGCAGTAAAATGCTAGGAGTTTGACAAATCTATCAAACTATATTAAATTATTGTAAAATATGAAATGTTTCCTTAACACTGCATAATACTAGTTTAGTGTTGAATCTGGAAAGGCTGTGAGTCATCAATTAAATGTAATGGTGCAGCAAACGTTCTGAACCTAATATCAATTACAGCAGTCATCCAGCATTTCCCCGGTATATCCAGAACAGAAAGGAAAGGTGCCATCTCTTCCTCATTACAGCCATAAGTGCATTTCTTAATCACAAAGTCTGGGTAAATGAATTTTTATAACTACCTGGAAGTATATTCCTCTATCAAAGTTCTATCACTCTCTTACTCTAAAGCTCCACATGAACCTATGAAATACAAGATTAAGTACAACAGTACTCCAGCTGGTTGCTTAAAGATTTTAAATGACATAAACACTGTAAATAATTAGGCACACAGACTCTGGTGTAAAACTAAACTCTTAACTCGGAGCATTGTAAAATTAACATACTGTACCTCCTCTCCTGTGTAATAAAGACCCTGAGATGAGTTCCAAGTAGTAATCTGGAAGAACATTAGCCTTGGGTCAAATTATGATGTTTTATGTGCAGGGTCACTATTACATTTGCTGTAATTTTATTAAAGACAAACACACAATGCCTATAAAAAATATACCTCCCCCCAGTTTCCATGTTTTATTGTTTTACAGTAGAGCTACTAGGACTTGATGTTTCAATCCCTATGGTAAGTTGGCACTCTCGATGTTGGCAGTGGACTTGGAGTGGTGACAAGTAGGTACGTCATTGGGGTCATCAGGTGGGCACCTTCCTTCTTTGACGTTTCATTGATAAGCCAGACATCCCACCTCTCCCAGAACTTCCGGGAGTCTCCTGCATATTAATAGTGGCTCCCTGATGCCCGCAAATTATATACAATATCACGGAAATCAATTTTTTTGAGAGCGAGCAAGTGAAAGAGAGAAAGTGCAAGAGTGACCACGAGAGACAGTGAGAGCAAGAACAAGCAAGCGAGAGAGCAAGAAAGCAAGCGAGAGCACACAAGCTAGAGAGAAAGCAAGCAAGAGAGCGAGAGCGACCACAAGAGACAGCGAGAGAGTGCGCCCATCCACCATGGCAGAGTGTTCCAAAAAAAGAAAATATAAAACGTACGTCACCCCAGACTACACTAAAGTGTACCCCTGCCTAATAGGGGTGAAAAATAATGACAGTGTTGCTCACTGCACTATTTGCAATAGTGACTTTTCTATTGCCCATGGTGGGTTAGGACTGTAAAAGACTTGTTGAGGTGAGTTTCACAGGTGTCATTTGTTCATTAGTATAGCTAATGCTATTTAAACTAGCTGGCTCGCTGCTAAGGAGCTACTCTATTGCAGACATCCCACCTCTCCCGGAAGTTCTGGGAATCTCCCGCAAATTGATGGTGCTACCTCCCTGAAATGAGCTTTTGCAGGGTGGGATGTCTGATAAGCCCACGTCATCTCCGGAGGGCTCAACGGTGCTACCTGGCATCCCAGATACACCCCCCTCAGTTCCATACCCTCCTGTCTTCATCTTGCAGCCCAGTTGTTGTCTTTCCTTTTAATCCAAATCCAGTTGCTGTGTTTGACATGGACTTGATTGCTTGTTGGAGGGAGTGACTCCTCATCTCCATCTTCTTCAATAGACTGGTCGTAGATGTACCAACGAATCCCCTGCATCCCACTTCTACAGGGAAGATCTCGGTCTTCCAGCCATTCTGGGAAAAATGAATCACAGTGGATTTACTTTGGCTTTTTTTGACACCGATCAACAGAGAAAGACTCTTTTGTGTCAAAGTGAAAATAGATGTCTACAAAGTGATCTAAATTATTTATAAATATAAAACACAAAATAATTGATTGCATAATACTTATTGTATTCACCCTTCCCCTTTAATATGACACACCAAATCATCACTGGTGCAGTTATCATGTTTTAGAAGTCACATAATTAGTTAAATGGAGATCACTGTGTACAGTCAAGTTCTTTCAATTGATTGTTGTAAAAATACACCTGTATCTGGAAGGTCCAACTGCTGGAGAGTCAGTATTTGACAAAAACTACACCATGAAGACAAAAGAACACTCCAAGCAACTCTGTGCAAAGGTTATTGAAAAGCACAAATCAAGGAGATGGATACAAGAAAATGTCCAAGCCACTGAGCATCCCTTGGAGTACAGCTAAGGCAACCATGAAGAAATGGAAAGAAAATGGCACAGCTGTAAATCTGCCTAAAGCAAGCCATCCTCAAAGACTTGAGTGACCTTACAAGAAGGGGTCTAGTGAGAGAGGCCTCCAAGGCACCTCCAACAACTCTGGATGACTTAGAAGGTTCAGTGGCTGAGATGGGAGGGACTGTGCAAATGATAACTGTTGCCTGGGTGCTTCACCAGTTGCAGCTTTATGGGCGAATGGCAAGGAGAAAGTCACTACTGAAAAAAATTCACATGAAACCTTGGCTTGAGTTTACCCATCAGACTGAACACTATGTTTGGCACATAATCAAAAGTGCATGACCCCTACCATGAAGCACGGTGGTGGCTGCATCATGCTGGGGGTGGGGGATGCTTCACTACAGCAGGCTCTGGAAGGCCTGTGAAAGTAGAAGATAAAAGGAATGCAGCAAAATACAGGGAAATCCTGGAAGAAAACTTGATGCAGTCTGCAAAAGAACTGAACCTGGGAGACGATCTGTTTTCCAACAAGACAATGACCCCAAGCATAAAGCCAAAGCCACACAAGAATGGCTTAAAAACAACAAAGTTAATGTCCTGGAGTGGCGAAGTCAGAGTCCAGACCTCAATCCAATTGAGACTTTGTGGCTGGACCTGAAAAGAGCTGTTCACTCACGATTCTCATGCAATCTGACAGAACTTGAACAGTTTTGTAAAGAAGAATGGGGAGAATTTGCAGTGGCCAGATGTGCAAAGCTGATAGAGACCTATCCACACAGAGTTGAGGCTGTAATTGCTGGCAAAGGTGCACCTACGAAATATTGATTTGAAGAAGGTGAATACTTATGCAATCAAATATTTTGTGTTTTATATTTGGAATTAATTTAGATCACTTTGTGGAAAGCTATTTTCACTTTGACATGAAATAGTCTTTTTCTGTTAATCAGTGTCAAAAAGCCCAAATTAAATCCACTGTGATTCAATGTTGTAAAACAATAAAACATGAAAACTTCCAAGGGGGTGAATACTTTTTATAGGCACTGTGTATTGAACATGCCAACAGTAATTAAACTACCTTGTCAGTTATAATGTTTATGATTAAAGTATTATTCAGGTGTTCATGAAAAGAATCAGCTGAAATTTAAGTATACACAGCTTTTTAAAAGAAATACAGATTTAGGATCAGTGGTACATAAAAGAGCAAACCTGGTTAGTAAATCTGGTAACACACATCAAAGTTGCTGGTGAACGCAGCAGGCCAGGCAGCATCTGTAGGAAGAAGTGCAGTCGACGTTTCAGGCCGAGACCCTTCGTCAGAACTAACTGAAGGAAGTCCTGACGAAGGGTCTCGGCCTGAAACATCGACTGCACCTCTTCCTACAGATGCTGCCTGGCCTGCTGCGTTCACCAGCAACTTTGATGTGTGTTGCTTGAATTTCCAGCATCTGCAGAATTCCTGTTGTTTGCGTAGTAAATCTGGTAGCAAGTTATGTATTTAAAATCAGAAAAGTTTAAGCTCCTTTTAAACTGGAGAATTACTTCTGACATGCAAATATATGTCATACACACCCTTTTAAGTCTTGCAACTGTATTTGCAGATTTTTTTTTTAAAAAGTTCTTTCATTATGATTACCATGTTCTGCGATATGTCTTTGTATCTTTGACACTAAAGGCAGGAATCTTCTCAGATGTTTTACTAATCAGCAAGTACAACTTCAGCAGATGATCATCTTCAAAGTACTCTTTAAATGATTTATCTAAACTTCCTGCTGATCTTCTATCAGCATTAAAAGGCCAAAAGAGAGTCCTCATTTTCCTGAGGTAATTCGAGGAGCAAATTCAGAAATCCTTAAAATACTGAAGGAACTTGATGAAGTTATCACCTGTATGCTCTCTGTTACGGTATGCTGTTGCAACCTGTATACCATTGGAGAGTCCACTGGTTTGTGTTGCTGCTCCTGGAGGTGCCGCTGGGTCCCTATGCTCTCAGAGATGTTATTGAAATTCTGAGATTTACGGATTTGGTCTGTAGTTCATATTGGCCTCTTTCAGGTTTTTTTTGCTTTCATTCATTCTTTACTTGTTGCCATTTGGGTGAGAGTTTAGGTGATCTATTAGTTTTTATGCGGGGGGGAGTGGGGGTTGGGGTTTGCGAGTTTTTGTTTCTTTTTTTTGTGCAGTGGGGATTGATATCTTTCTTTCAATTATTTCTATGTTTTCTTATATTTTATGACTATCTGGAGAAGACAATCTCAGAGTTGTATTCTGTATAAAATGAACCTCTGAACCTTTGAAACTGTGAAAATAGCCTGAATAACTCCTTGCAAAAAGATCAAAGGTCTATAAATACTGTATGTGATTGATGAACAGTTAAATAACAAATAAAGGTAGCTGCTCCATCCCTGGTGACTGCACATCTCAGTATGCAAATACAAAAGAAAAAGACAAAAGGTTTGTAACCCACCTTCAACCAATAATGGTAAGTAGATAAGTCACCACAGCATTCCCTTTTAGGGCGGCTAACCTTATAGAAACCAGTCTTCAGTTAATTTGATTCATTCTGCATGATATCAAGACAGAGCTCAGATAATTAGTTACAGCAAAGGCTACAATCCTAACAAAATCTCAAATGTCATGCTAAAGGAATATGCTCCACAATTAGCTGTACCCCAGCCATTCTCATTCTCGCAGCTATAAACACTGGCAACAATATGGAAATTGTCTCACTTTGCCCTATCTGTAAAAGTCAGGGAAATTTACTTATGACTAATTGCAATTTCACGACACTATTTCAATCAGCTTCATAACTCTATTTTCAGGTATCAGGAGGTGTGCTCAACCTTGTGAACAAATGGGATTTACTTATCAATGTTCTCTTAGGATCATGGAGTCATACAGGATAGAAATAAGCCCTTTAGCATACCAGGTGTGTGCCCATCATCTACTGCACATTTACATTAATGCTACATTAATCCTACATTATATTCTCCCCAAATTTTTATCAGTGCTCTCCAGATCCTACAGCTCACCAGCATACTTGGCAATTTACAGTGGGCAATTAGCCTACCAACTCACACATCTTTGTGATATGGGCAGAAACCGGAGCACCTGGGATTAATCCATGTGGTCATAGGGAAATTGTGCAATTCCACACAAAGAGCACCTAAGGTCAGAAATAACAAGGTCTCAAGCTTTGTGAGACTGTAGCTTTTCTAGATGCAGATGAATTGACAGTTATCGCCCTTAGCATCACACACAAGCAAAAAGGCATTTTTGGAAAGATTGGCAGTTGTTGGTTCGAGATGGTGAGATAAGGCTTTTTCTTGAATTACTACAGTCAGCATGGTGAAGGTCTTCCATAATGCTACTAAGTAAAATGTTCTTCCAGTCTGGCACCACCCCAGTCTTGAGGGTACAATATTATCACAGTTTTATTGTGATGAGACCCTCGTGACTCTCAATCAGTTATGTTGGTGTACCACACCATTCATATGGCCTGCATAAGTCTATCCTAATAGACAATCTATTCTGATATTTTTCAGAGGCAGAGATTATCATGCGGAGAGCTGAAAAGATTCAAAGATATGTTCAAAGATTTCAAGACAAAATGCAACTTTCCCATTGAGTCCTCGGATTCTCTAACCAGTCAAAGTGAGGAATGAGCATTCTGGGTGGTAAAGAGAAAAGCCTTTTTCTTGAATTATTATTCGTGCATCATTGGCAATCAAACATTCTAAATGTGAAGAAAGGACTTGCCAATTTCCAGTCTAATCATCTACCACATCTGTGGAAAACTTAGTTGTTTCCACAAATGGCCACTTAAAATATCACAGAATCAAAACAAGATAGCACAACATGGATATCATCCTTCATCACAAGATATTGTCCAAGAAGACGCTGAAGAAAGGCTAAAGCATTCACATCCATGTTGAGCCAATACAGCTAAACAGATGACCCATCTCAGCTTCCTCCTGAAATCTCCAGCATGAAAAAACCCAGCCTGTCACCAGTTTAGTCATAGTCATAGTCATAGTCATAGTCATAGTCATAGTCATAGTCATACTTTATTGATCCCGGGGGAAATTGGTTTTCGTTAGAGTTGCAATTTGATTTACTCCAAATGAGATCAAGAAATTATTTGAGAGCAATGGGACAGCAAAGACTACATCCCAGTATACCCGAAATGGATGTGCCTCTAGCCAGCCTGCTCCAATAATTACAAAACTGACATCCAGTAGAGTCCCGGAGGTTGAGTCTGTGAGTCTAGGACAGAGACTGGAGGCCCTATGTGAGAGTCAGGGGCAAACGACTGGTGGTCCGGAAGCCTGTCCTAGGGTTGCAGGCCTGTCTGTGTGCGTGGGGGGTGGGGGGGAGAAAGTGGAAAAGAGGTAAGGGGTTTGATGTTGCTTGTGCTGTTTTGTGTTGGGTTATGACTATGTTGAACATTGTGGGCATGCTACATAGGTGCCGTTAACATGTGGCAACACTTGAGGGCTGCTCCCAGCACATCCTTCGGAGTATTGGTTATTAACAGAAACAGTACGTATCACCGTATGTTTCAGTGTAGGTGTGATAAATCTGAATCTGATTTATTTCGCTTTTTCATTCTCTTCTATTTTCTCACATTGGGTGTGTGATAGCCTTGTGGGTTTTTCTTCTTTATTAATGGGTTTTATTGTGTTTCTTGGTTTTGTACTGCCTGCAAGAAGACAAATCTCAAGATTGTATACCGTATATAAATATTGATAACAAATGTACTTTGAACTTTGAACGTTGTCCAATACTTTCCCTTCACAAAAACAGATCAAATAGAATCCAGATAATTATTGGCAAATCTTCATTCAATCATCAGCAAAGTGAACATGACAAAGCTATTAGGTGGCATTTACTCATCAAACACCTAAACACAGTTTGAATTTCAGCAGCATCATGCATCTCCAGACATCAACACAGAATTTCCTGGTTTAAACATGGACTGAAGAACAGAATTCTTGAGGTGAGATGAGAATGATTGTTTCATAATAACAATATGCCATTTGAGGAACTCTGGCATGAAGTCTGCCCAGTAAAATTGAAGTCAAAGGGTATGAAAGGAAATTTTCTCCAGTGGTTTGAGTTGTATCTCACACTAAGGACCTAGCAGCAAAACTTCTGTACATAATCTCTTCAAAGCAATATCTTAAGTTGAAGCATCTTCTGCTGTTATACCAATGACTACCCTGCCATCAAAAGTGTGAATGTTCGTAGGTTAATTTCATTCACAACTCTTCAGCAGATGATGCAGCCCACGCCTATATGCAGTAAAATATGAACAGTATTCAAGCATGTGATCATTTATTGGCAGATAGTTTTAAGCCTTGCTTTGACACTCAATGGCATTTGTATTACCAGACCCCACAGTATCAATATGCTGGGGAAGTCACTGCAAACTAAAAACTCAAATAGATACAAGAACAAACTAGAGGCTGGGTATCCCACAGTAAGTAATGTGCCCCTTGACAGATGAAGGCGCAAAAGATTATGTTATTTGGCTGTTGTAAATTACCCAGGTCTAGTTCAGTAGTAAGAGAGTAGTGAAGTGCTGTTAATAGACCTACATGAGGGGATGTTGCAGGAAGTAATTGAGGATTGGAATTGAGATGGAATGGATTGCTCTGAGAGTCAAGAAGAACTTGAGCTGAGTGGTCTAAGTACAATAATAAATACAGTGACAAGCAAAAACCAATGGAATGGTGCAAGGATGGTAGTACCATCTTAAGTGGTGTAATAAGAGTATTAAAGTGACAATAGTGGAATAACCAAGAGAGACAAGAGTTAAGAGTACAGGGAAGCAGCAGCATCACCTGAAAAGGGATATGAAAGAAGAGATTGGTTCAAGAGTCTGATAGTACTTAAGTTTGGACATCCGAGCTTTCAAGCTCCTGTGTCCTTTTGCAGAAGGAATGGCCAGGGTGGCAAGCATCCTTAGAGATGTAATGAGCCTTCCGGAAGCAACACATGGAGATGATCTGAATGGAAGGAAGTAACAAATTTGTGATGGACTGGGCTGTGTTGACCAGTCTCTGCTCATTCAGTTGGTCAAGAGCAGAGCCGTTGTCCTTGCAGGCTGAGGTGCACCCCATCAGAATACTTTCTAACATGCATCTGCAGAATTTCCAGCATATTCCCCTGGACAGACTGAATCTTCTCATGTGCCTAATAAAGTGAATACATCGATATTCTTCCTTGATTATTAAAGAAACCACATGAATTTGTTGGTGATATGCATATGGTTACCTAGGAAATTGAAGCTGGCAATTCTCTATCCTTCAGCTCTTCTTTATGAGCATAGGGTTGCAATCATCACCCCCACCCTGCTTCTTTGGAACAACAATCAATTCCTTTTATCTTGTGTTTTTTTTGGCACCATGACACAAGGCTTACGATCTCTTATCCTATGCTACTTCTCGTTACAACTGTAGATGACAGAACTGCGGCTAACAAGAGAAGTCAAAGTCAACATAAAAGCCAAAGAGAGGACACATAATAGAGAAGATAGTGGGAAGTTAGGGGATTGGGAAGCCTTTAAAAACCAACACAATGCAACTAAAAAGGGTGGTAAGAAGGTACAGATGGAATGTAGAAGTAAGCTAGCCTGTAATATTAAAGGGAATACCAGAAGTTATTTCAGATACATAAAGTGTAAAAGAGGGATGACAGTGGATGTCAGACTGCTTGATAACAATGCTGAAGAGGAAGCAATGGGGGAACAATGAAATAATGAACAATTTGAATAAGTATTTTGCATCAGTCTTCACTGTAGAAGACACTAGCAGTATGGTGGAAGTTCCAGGTGTCAGCAGGCATGAAATGTGTGAAGTTACCATTACTAGGGAGAAGGTTCTTGGGAAACTGAAAGGTCAAAAGGGTGATATATCACCTGGACCAGATAGTATACATCCCGGAGTTCAGAAAGAAGTGGCAGAAGAGATTGTGGAGGCATTAGTAATGATCTCTCAAGGATCTCTAGATTCTATAATGTTTCCAGAAGACTGAAAAATTTCAAATGTCACTCCACTCTTCAAGAAAGAGAGAGGCAGAAGAAAGGAAATTATAAGCCAGTTATTCTGACCTCAGTGGCTGGGAAGATATTGGAGTCAATTATTAAGGATGAGGGCTCGGGGTACTTGGAGGCACATTACAAAATAGGCCATAGTCAGCATGGTTTCCTCAAGGGAAAATATTGCCTGACAAATCTGTTGGAATCTTTGAAGAAATAACAAGCAGAATAGACAAAGGAGAATCGGTTGATGTTTTTTTACTTTGATTTTGACAAGGTGCCACACATGAAGCTGCTTAACAAGGTACAAGCCAAAGGTATCACAGGAAAGATTCTGGCATGGATAAAGCAGTACACACAAAATTCTGGAGGAACTCAGCAGGCCAAACAGCATCTATAGAAAAGAGTACAGTCAATGTTTTGAAAGAGGTGGCAGAAGAGATTGTGGAGGCATTACTAATAATATTTGAAGAATCACTAGATTCTGGAATGGTTCCAGAAGACTGAAAAATTGCTTTAACTGTACTCTTTTCCATATATGCTACTTGGCCTACTGAGTCCCTCTAGCATTTTGTGTGTATTGTTTGGAATTCCAGCACCTGCAGATTTTTTCTTTTTTGTGATGGATAAAGCTATGGCTGATTGGCAGGAGGCAAAGAGTGGAAATAAAGGGAAGCCTTTTTTGGCTGGCTGCCAGTGATTACTTGTGTTCCACTGGGGTCTATTTTGGGACCAATTCTGTTTACATTATATGTCAATGATTTAAATGATGGAATTGATGGCTTTATTGCAAAGTTTGCAGACAGTATGAAGGTAGGTGGAGGGGCTAGAGATGGATCTAGACAGATTAGGAAAATTGGCAAAGAAATGGCAGATGGAATACAGTGACAGGAAGTATATGCTCCTGCACTTTGGTAGAAGAAATGAAAGAGTTGACTATTTTGTAAGTGGAGAGCAAATACAAAAAACTGGGTGGAAAGGGACTTGCGAGTCTTTGCACAGGATTCCCTAAAAGGTTATTTTGCAGGTTAAGTCTGTGGTGAAGAAGGCAAATCCAATGTTAGCATTCATTTCAAAAGGATGAGAATATAAAAGTAAGGATGTAATGTTGAGACTTTATAAAGCAGTGGTGAGCCCTCACTTGGAGTATTGTGAGCAGGTTTGAGTCATGAAGACCCTGGAGAGACTTGTTCTGGAGCTGCTCCGGCCTATGGTCAGGCCACACTTAGATCCCCACCAGTTCGCCTACCAGCCCCGACTAGGAGTTGAGGATGCCATCGTCTTCCTGCTGAACCGTGTCTAGGCCCACCTGGACAAGCCAGCAAGCACCCTGAGGGTCATGTTTTTTGACTTCTCCAGTGCGTTCAACACCATCCGCCCTGCTCTGCTGGGGAAGAAGCTGACAGCGATGCAGGTGGATGCTTCCCTGGTATCATGGATTCTTGATTACCTGACTGGCAGACCACAGTACGTGTGCTTGCAACACTGTGTGTCCGACAGAGTGATCAGCAGCACTGGGGCTCCACAGGCACTGTCTTGTCTCCCTTTCTCTTCACCATTTACACCTTGGACTTCAACTACTGCACAGAGTCTTGTCATCTTCAGAAGTTTTCGGATGACTCTGCCATAGTTGGATGCATCAGCAAGGGAGATGAAGCTGAGTACAGGGCTACGGTAGGAAACATTGTCACATGGTGTGAGCAGAATTATCTGCAGCTTAATGTGAAAAAGACTAAGGAGCTGGTGGTAGACCTGAGGAGAGCTAAGATACCGGTGACCCCTGTTTCCATCCAGGGGGTCAGTGTGGACGTGGTGGAGGATTACAAATACCTGGGGATACGAATTGACAATAAACTGGACTGGTCAAAGAACACTGAGGCTGTCTACAAGAAGGGTCAGAGCCGTCTCTATTTCCTGAGGAGCCTGAGGTCCTTTAACATCTGCCAGACGATGCTGAGGATGTTCTAAGAGTCTGTGGTGGCCAGTGCCATCATGTTTGCTGTTGTGTGCTGGGGCAGCAGGCTGAGGGTGGCAGACACCAACAGAATCAACGAACTCATTCGTAAGGCCAGTGATGTTGTGGGGATGGAACTGGACTCTCTCACGGTGGTGTCTGAAAAAAGAATGCTGTCTAAGTTGCATGCCATCTTGGTCAATGTCTCCCATCCACTACATAATGTACTGGGTGGGCACAGGAGTACATTCAGCCAGAGACTCATTCCACCGAGATGCAGCACTGAGCGTCATAGGAAGTCATTCCTGCCTGTGGCCATCAAACTTTACAACTCCTCCCTTGGAGGGTCAGACATCCTGAGCCAATAAGCTGGTCCTGGACTTATTTCATAATTTACTGGCATAATTTACATATTACTATTAACTATTTATGGTTCTATTACTATTTATTATTTATGGAGCAACTGTAACGAAAACCAATTTCCCCCGGGATTAATAAAGTATGACTATGACTATGACTATGACTTATCTTAGAAAGTATGTGCTGAAACTGGAGAGAGTCCAAAATCGGTTCACGAAAATGATTCTAGGATTGAATGGCTTGTTATATGAAGAAAGTTTGATAGCTCTGGGAGCTGTATTCACTGGAATTCAGACAAATGTGGGGTGACCTAATTGAAACCTTTCAAATGGTGAACAGCCCTGATAGAGTGAATGTGGAGAGGATGTTTCCTATGGTGGGAGAGTCTAAGACCAGAGGATATAGCCTCAGAATAGAGAGGCATCCTTTTAGAACAGAGATTAGGAGGAATTTCATTAGCCAGAGAGTGGTGAATCTGTGGAATTCTTTGCCACAGGCAGCTGTAGAGGTCACGTCTTTATGTATATTTAAGGCAGAGGTTGATGTATTCTTGATTGGTCATAGCATGAAGGGATATGGGGCAAAGACAGGAGATTGGGGCGGAGAAGAATATTGGATCAGCCATGATAAAATAGTGGAGCAGACTTGATAGGCCTAATGGCCTAATTCTGTTCCTGTTTCTTATGTCTTATGGTCATCACTGTTGTTGATCAGGCAGTAACAGTGGAATCATTGGAGAAATTAAATTCAGAGCTTTTGCTATATCTGGCCATGTAGTCTTGAGTTTACAGAGAGCAGAGGAGGAGGAGAATGAGCACACACCACTGAGTTGAGGGGCAAGGAGTGAGGGACAGGATCGATAAAACTCTGAATGACTGAGGACTGTAGTCACTATGTCTAGAAATCAGTTGGAGATGGGGAACCCAAAGTCTAGTTCCAGGAGCTAAAATGAGCCTATTTGGTGAAATGGTGTTGAAGGCTGGGCTGTATTCAATGAATAACATCCTAACATACGTATTCTTATTGTCGAGGTGACCCAGACTTGAACGGAGTGCAAGGGAAATGGTGTTCTCCTTAGAATTATTTCTCTTGTACATAATAACTAGCGTTTAGGTTGTCTGGGACAATGGCAAAACATTTATTTATGGTTGATGTCAGAGCTGCTGTTTCAATGTCATCAAGACACCTCACTTTTCCTGGGGACTAGAATGATGATGGTTTCTCACACAGATCTAAAGAATTATAATGCTGGTGACAATGTAAGAGAAATATTAGAGGATATTCAGCAAAAAAAAATAAGTCTTTGTAGTCAAGGCTTTTCAAACTAGGAGCTAGTAGTTTCGAAAGAGCTAAGACCAGGTGGTTTTCTGCAATGAGTCTACCTGAGACTGCTGTATTGCAAGACTACACCATGTTTCAGGCATATTATCTTCCTCTAACAAATAGCATGCCACTGGACATACAGGAGAAAGACACATGACCAAAATAGAAATATTGAGGTAAACTGGAAAAACATCTTGGTTTCATGAGTTATTGTTGTACCTTTGCAGCCCATTACACCATGGGCTGTGCTGTGTTAGTAGAAAATAAGATATGATCAGACACAAAGAATCAAATGGCAGGAAATAGATTAATTTCATATTGAACAAAGACAATTAAGTCACATAAACAGAAAATTCTTTGCGTCTCTTCAGGATGTACCAAAGCTTTTTATAACAACAAAATACTTTTGAAGTGTAGTCTAAGAAGAAAAATGCCAAATGTTAAAGTTGTGCTAGAAAGAGCAAGCGTATGTTGTGCATCACCAAGTAACTGATTCAATGCTTGGAGCCATATCTCAAGTAAAATGTCATAAAATATTCATGAGGTCAATTAGGGTCTTCAAAATAGCTTTACATTCTGAACTGCAATTCTCTTTCCCTACTAACTGATTTCAGAATTTTCACTTTCAACACTCCTTTTTAATTTAGATCTGTGTTTTCTTTACGTCTCAACATTGAGTTGCACACAGAACTAATAATTTACGATGTTGACTTTCAAGGTTACACCACAACTTTCCTTAACCTGCACTCTATTGTTCTGGCTATTCTATTGACTGGATCTGCAGCACAAACATAGGAAATAGAAGTTGGAGAAGGTCATTTACTCCTCAAGTTTCCTATCTCATTCAATCGGATCATGACTAATCCATCAGCTTTGTCACTTCCCTTTGATTCCCACAGAGCCAATAAGTATATCAAAAGCCTTAAATATAGTGAATGACTGTGCATCTATTGTCTTCTGAGAGAGAAAATCCAAAACATTCATAACACTTTCTAAAGAATTTCTCCTTCTGTGAGTTATAAATGGCTGACCTTTTTTCCTAAGCGTATGCTTTTTAGTTTTACACACACACACTATGATGGAGGAACTCAGCAGGACATGTAGCATCTATGCAACAGAGTTAACAGTCAACATTTCAGGCCAAGGCCCTTGATCAGGACTGTCCAATCACAAACAATCTGCAGACACTGGAAATCCAAGCAACACACACAAAATGCTGGAGGAACTCAGAAGGCCAGGCAGCATCTATGGAAATGAGTAAACAGTCAACATTTTGGGCCGAGACCTTTCATCAGGATTGAGGCAAAAGATGAGAAATCAGAGTAAGAAGGTATGTGGAAAGGGAAGAAGAAGTACAGGATAGTTGGTGATAGATGAAATTGGGAGAGAGGGATGGCTGAAGTTAAAGGCTAGGAAGGAGATTGGTGAAAAAGGGCTTGTGAAGTGGGGTATCTAATAGGAGAGGACAGAAGGCCATGGAAGAAAGGGAAGGGGGAGGAGCACCAGAGGGAGGTGATGGGCAAGTAAGGGGACAAGGTGAGAGAGGGAAAAGGGGATGGGGAATATGGGGAATGCTGAAGGAGGTGGTGGGGGGAAATTACCTAAAGTTCGAGAAATCGTTGTTCATGCCATCAGGTTGGAGGCTACCCAGATAGAATATAAGGTGTTGCTCCTCCAACCTGACTGTGGCCTCATCTTGGCAGAAGGGGAAGCCACAGACTGACATGCCAGAATGGGAATGGGAAGTGGAATTAAAATGGGTGGCCACTGAGAGATCCCACTTTTTCTGGCGGATAAAGCATAGGTGCTCAGCAAAGCCCTCTCCCAATCTACGTTGGGCCTCATCGATATACAGGAGACCACACCAGGAGCACCGCACACAGCTGATAACCCCAAAAAACTCACAGGTGAAGTATCGCCTCACCTGGAAGGACTGTTGAGGGCCCTGAATGAAACACAGAAACATAGAAAACCTACAGCACAATACAGGCCCTTTGGCCCACAGAGTTGTGCTGAACATGTCCCTACCTTAGAAATTACTAAGCTTACCTATAGCCCTCTATTTTACTAAGCTCCATGTACCTATCTAAAAGTCTCTTAAAAGACCCTATCATATCTGCCTCCACCACCGTTGCTAGCAGCCCATTCCACACACTCACCACTCTCTGAGTAAAAACCTTACCCCTGACATGTCCACTGTACCTACTCCCCAGCACCTTAAACCTGTGTCCTCTTGTGGCAACCATTTCAGCCCTGGGAAAAAGTCTCTGACTATCCAGATGATCAATGCCTCTCATCATCTTATACACCCCTATCAGGTCACCTCTCATCCTCCGTTGCTACAAGGAGAAAAGGCCGAGTTCACTCAACCTAAATACTTAAAATACTTAAGAAGGAAATCAGGAGGGCTAAAAGAAGACATGAGGTTGCCTTGGCAGTCAAAGTGAAGGATAATCCAAAGAGCTTTTACAAGTATATTAAGAGCAAAAGGATTGTAAGGGATAAAATTGGTCCTCTTGAAGATCAGAGTGGTCAGTTAGGTGCGGAACCAAAGGAAATGGGGGAGATCTTAAATAGGTTTTTTGCGTCTGTACTTACTAAGGAAACTGGCATGAAGTCTATGGAATTAAGGGAATCAAGTAGTGAGATCATGGAAACTGTACAGATTGAAAAAGAGGAGGTGCTTGCTGTCTTGAGGAAAATTAAAGTGGATAAATCCCCGGGACCTGACAGGGTGTTCCCTCGGACCTTGAAGGAGACTAGTGTTGAAATTGCGGGGGCCCTGGCAGAAATATTTAAAATGTCGCTGTCTATGGATGAGGTGCCGGAGGATTGGAGAGTAGCTCATGTTGTTCCATTGTTTAAAAAAGGATCGAAAAGTAATCCGGGAAATTATAGGCCAGTAAGTTTAATGTCGGTAGTAGGTAAGTTATTGGAGGGAGTTCTAAGGGACAGAATCTACAAGCATTTGGATAGACAGGGAATTATTAGGGAGAGTCAACATGGCTTTGTGTGTGGTAGGTCATGTTTGACCAATCTATTGGAGTTTTTTGCAGAGGTTACCAGGAAAGTGGATGAAGGGAAGGCAGTGGATATTGTCTACATGGATTTCAGTAAGGCCTTTGACAAGGTCCCGCATGGGAGGTTAGTTAGGAAAATTCAGTCGCTAGGTATACATGGAGAGGTGGTAAATTGGACTAGGCATTGGCTCAATGGAAGAAGTCAAAGAGTGGTAGTGGAGAATTGCTTCTCCGAGTGGAGGCCTGTGACTAGTGGTGTGCCACAGGGATCAGTGCTGGGTCCATTGTTATTTGTCACCTATATCAATGATCTGGATGATAATGTGGTAAATTGGATCAGCAAATTTGCTGATGATACAAAGATTGGAGGTGTAGTAGACAGTGAGGAAGGTTTTCAGAGCCTGCAGAGGGACTTGGACCAGCTGGAGAAATGGGCTGAAAAATGGCAGATGGAGTTTAATACAGACAAGTGTGAGGTATTGCACGTTGGAAGGACAAACCAAGGTAGAACATACAGGGTTAATGGTAAGGCACTGAGGAGTGCAGTAGAACAGAGGGATCTGGGAATACAGATACAAAATTCCCTAAAAGTGGTGTCACAGGTAGATAGGGTCGTAAAAAGAGCTTTTGGTACATTGGCCTTTATTAATCAAAGTATTGAGTATAAGAGCTGGAATGTTATGATGAGGTTGTATAAGGCATTGGTGAGGCCGAATCTGGAGTATTGTGTTCGGTTTTGGTCACCAAATTACAGGAAGGATATAAATAAGGTTGAAAGAGTGCAGAGAAGGTTTACAAGGATGTTGCCGGGACTTGAGAAACTCAGTTACAGTGAAAGGTTGAATAGGTTAGGACTTTATTCCCTGGAGCGCAGAAGAATGAGGGGAGATTTGGTAGAGGTATATAAAATTATGATGGGTATAGATAGAGTGAATGCAAGCAGGCTTTTTCCACTGAGGCAAGGGGAGAAAAAAACCGGAGGACATGGGTTAAGGGTGAGGGAGGAAAAGTTTAAAGAGAACATTAGGCGGGGCTTCTTCACACAGAGAGTGGTGGGAGTATGGAATGAGCTGCCAGGTGAGGTGGTAAATGCGGGTTCTTTTTTAACATTTAAGAATAAATTGGACAGGTACATGGATGGGAGGTGTATGGAGGGATATGGTCCGTGTGCAGGTCAGTGGGACTAGGCAGAAAATGGTTCGGCACAGCCAAGAAGGGCCAAAAAGCCTGTTTCAGTGCTGTAGTTTCTATGGTTCTATTCTCATAAGATATGCTCCCCAATCCAGGCAACATCCTTGTAAGTCTCCTCTGCACCATTTCTATGGCTTCCACATCCTTCCTGTAGTGAGGTGACCAGAACTGAGCACAGTACTCCAAGTGTGGTCTGACCAGGGTCCTATATAGCTGCAACATTACCTCTTGGCTCCTAAATTCAATTCCACAATTGACGAAGGCCAATACAGCATATGCCTTCTTAACCACAGAGTCAACCTGTGCAGCTGCTTTGAGTGTCCTATGGACTCGGACCCTAAGATCCCTCTGATCCTCCACACTGCCAAGAATCTTACCATTAATACTATATTCTGCCATCATATTTGACCCACCAAAATGAACCACTTCACACTTATCTGGGTTGAACTCCATCTGCCACTTCTCAGCCCAGTTTTGCATCCTATCAATGTTCCGCTGTAATTTCTGACGGCGCTCCACACTATCCACAACACCTCCAACCTTTGTGTCATCAGAAAACTTACTAACCCAACCCTCCACTTCCTCATCCAGGTCATTTATAAAAATCACAAAGAGTAAGGGTCCTAGTACAGATCCCTGAGACACTCCACTGGTGACCGACCTCCATACAGAATATGACCCGTCTACAACCACTCTTTGCCTTCTGTGGGCAAGCCAGTTCTGGACCTACAAAGCAATGTCCCCTTGGATCCTATGCCTCTTTACTTTCTCAAATCCATATACACTACATCTACCGCTCTTCCTTCATCAACGTATTTAGTCACATCCTCAAAAAATTCATTCAGGCTCAGAAGGCATGACCTGCCTTTGACAAAGCCATACTCCTAATCATATTATACCTCTCCAAATGTTCATAAATCCTGTCTCTCAGGATATTCTCCAACAACTTACCAACCACCGAGGTAAGACTCACTGGTCTATAATTTCCTGAGCTTTCTCTACTCCCTTTCTTGAATAAAGGAACAACATCCGCAACCCTCCAATCCTCTGGAACCTCTCCCCTCCCAATTGATGATGCAAAGATCATCGCCAGAGGCTCAGCAATCTCCTTCCTCTCCTCCCACAGTAGCCTGGGGTGCAACTTATCCAGTCCTGGCGACTTATTCAACTTGATGCTTTCCAAAAGCTCCAGCACATCCCTTTTCTTAATATTTACATGCTCAAGCTTTTCAGTCTGCTGCAAGTCATCACTGCAATCACCAAGATCCTTTTCCATAGTGAATACTGAAATAAATTATTCATTAAGTACCTCTGTTCTTTCCTCTGGTTCCATAAGTACTTTCCCACTGTCACACTTGATAGGTCCTATTCTTTCACGTCTTATCCTCTTGCTATTCACATACTTGTAGAATGCCTTGGGGTTTTCCTTAATCCTGCCCGCCAATGCCTTCTCATGGCCCCTCTGGCTCTCCTAATTTCCTTCGTAAGTTCCTTCCTATTCACCTTATAATCTTCTAGATCTCTAACATTGCCTAGCTCTCTGAACCTTTTGTAGCTTTCCTTTTCTTCTTGACTAGATTTATTACAGCCTTTGTACACCGCGGTTCTTGTACCCTACCATAATTTCCCTGTCTCATTGGAACGTACCTATGCATGGTAGTGTAGGAGAAGGTGTCGGGGCAGGTGTAAGGATAAATAGCAGGAGGGAGATCAGTGGGGAGGAACGAGTGGATAAGGGAGTCGCATACAGAGCAATACCTGGAGAAAGCAGGGCAAGGGGCAGGAAAGATGTGCTTGGTGGTGGGATCCTGCTGGAGATGGCGGAAGTTACAGAGAATAATGTGCTGGACACAGAGACTGGTGGGGTGGTAGGTGGGGACAAACGGAACCCTATCCCCGGAGGGGTGATGGGTGGATTGGGTGAGGATGTGTGTGAAGTGGAAGAGATGCAGGTGAGGGCTGTGTTGATAGTGGAGGAAGGAAAACCCCTTCCTCTCATTAGTTCTGGAATGAAAAGCCTTACCCTGAGATCAGATGTGGCAGAGACAGATCAGTTGAGAGAGGGGGATGGCACTTTTACAAGTGACAGGGTGGAAGAGGTATAGTCCAGGTGGCTGTGAGAAACAGTGGGTTTATAAAAGACATTGGTAGATAAGCTGTCTCCAGCGATAAAGACAGAGAGATTGAGACAGTGAAGTGCCAGAAATGGACTAGGTCAATTTGAAGCAAAGTTGACGAAGTCGATGAGATTAGCATGGGTGCAGGAATCAGCACCAATGCAGTTGTCGATGTAGCATAGGAAAAGTTTGGGAGTGATAGTGTAGGCTTATAACATAGACTGCTCCACATAGCCAACACTGTGACTCATGTGAGTATCCACAACTATATCTTTTGTTTGAAGAGAGTGGGAGGAGTCAAAGGAGAAATTATTGAGAGTGAGGACCAGTTCCACCAGGGGGAGGAGAGTGGTAGTGGAGGGCTTGGGTTTGGTGTCCACATAGAAGCGGAGAGCTTTGAGGCCTTCCTAATGGGGGGTGAAGGTGTATAGGAACTGGACATCCATAATGATAAAAGTCAGAACCCTAAACCAGAGGCAACACTTCACCTGTAAGTCTGTTGGGGTCATCTACTGTATCCAGTGCTCCTGGCGTGGCCTTCTGTATATCGATGATACCTAATGTACATAGGGAGAGCACTTCACCAAACACTTACGCTCTGTCCGCAGGAAAAAGCTGGATCTCCCCATGACCACCCATTTCAATTCTCCTTTCCATTCCAATATGCCAGTCTACGGCCTCCTCTACTGCCGTGATGAGGTTGGAGGAGCAATACCTTATATTCTGTCTGGGAAAACTCCAACCTGATGGCATGAACATCAATTTCTCAAACTCCTACTAATTGCCCCCTGCCTATTCAATATTCCTCATTCTCATTACTCTCTCTCACCTTTTCTCATTACCTGCTCATCACCTCCCTCAAGTGCTGCTCACCCTTCCCTTTCTTTCATGGCCTTCTATCCTCTCCTATCAGATTCCCCTTTCTCCAGCCCTTTATCTCTTTCGCCAATCAACTTCCC
Organism: Mobula birostris; assembly: GCF_030028105.1. Taxonomy (NCBI): domain Eukaryota; kingdom Metazoa; phylum Chordata; class Chondrichthyes; order Myliobatiformes; family Myliobatidae; genus Mobula; species Mobula birostris. The sequence continues at coordinate 53,092,687 of NC_092373.1, forward strand.
AGCTCTTTATTTCACCCCTCCCCCTCTCTCAGTTTCACCTATCATCTACTACCTTGTACTTCCTCCTTCTCTTCCCTCCACCTTCTTACTCTGACCACATCTTTTTTCTCCAGTCCTGAGAAAGGGTCTTGGCCCAGTCAATTGACTGGTTACTCATTTCCATGGATGCTGCCTGGCTTGCTGAGTTCCTCCAGCATTTTGTGTGTGTAGCTTGGATTTCCAGCATCTGCAGAACTTCTCTTGTTTATGCTTTTTAGTTCATGACTCTCTCTGGAAGAAAGAAGAACTTAGCATCTGCCCTTCAATTCCTTTCAAAATTTTGAAGACTTGATGAAAACATTTTTCATTCTCTAAACACCAGTATTTTGGACATTAGCTGGTTAATTGTATGTTAATTTTATTATGTCTCATTGATTTCCACCTACTGCAATTCCTTATATAAAGTTGGCAATGCGTCTAGTTTTTCATTTTGATATGCACAACTTTAAATATTTCATTTGCTGTGTTTGGCTATTTTGTACCTTGTTTATTAATTTCACAGCATCTGTAGCTGTCTTCTTTGTCACCAGAACCGGCTAATTTGTTATCACCTGCAAGTATTTTTTGAACTACTTGGTGTTAGATATTCAGTCAATTTGGATTGTCAATTCTTTCAAAAATCAAACAAGTTAGTCAAGCAGATTCAATATTTTAAGTCATTTTGGACATTATTTAGTAGACTGGTTGGCAAAAGTAATTTTCAGATTTGCTTCTGAAAAATTAATAGCATTATTAAAAATAGAATTTAAATAAGGCAACATAAGATTGATGAAGTTTGTTAGGGGACACCATTCCTTAATGTAAACACTATATTCACTTCCATTCTGCTTCCTCATTGGCTCAAGAAAGTGCTTTACAAATAGAAAATCAATTAAAAATGCACATGCTGGAAAACTAAAACAACAACAGAAAATGCTAGAAATACTCAACAGGTCAAGCTTCATCTGTAAGAAAAATACTGAACTAACTTTTCTGGTTGAGGACAATTCATTAGGGAGGAAACGGGTTACGCCACTTGGAGGCTAGATGACAGGAATGTCTCCGACAGAGCAAAACTACAGTAATGCCCTGGTTGAGATTTCTACTGCTATGCTGTGAGGAATTTTATTTTAGCCATTTTCTGCAAAACCAGTGCAGTAAGAGTGTTTTGGCTTCAGCTAAAAATAAGGAGCCACTGTTGTCCAACTTAGAATGTGGTGTCAGCCAATTGGGGTTGTCTTGGTATGTTTTGTAACTTTGTGCCCAGTGGGACATGATGGAAGATTCCAGAGAGCTTTATGGGATCAGATGTCTGAAAAACATTAGTCTGGTTCGGGGTCTTTCAGCAGGAGCGGGGACAAGAGAAAAGGTGCAGAGAATGATGCCCAAAAGAGAGACCCCATGGTAAAAAGTGCTTTGCGCAGAGAAATGACTCCAGGGAGGAAGTGCCAATGCTCCTGAGTTAGCTAGTTCATTTGAGATGGTCTTCGATAGAAGTTTGAACTGTGGTTGGTGCCTTGCACACAAAATGTAGGTTCAGTGTGTGAATACAGCGATACACCCGACTACTTCAGAAATGAGCTCCAAAATTTATGAGCTCATTGGACTGGTTTAACTGTAATGGGCCTTTTTATCTTTCTTTTCCTTTCCTGTTAACTGTTAGATAAAGTTGAAAATGGTAAATATACTCTCTTGATAATTTTATGCTCATGTATGATCTGTCACTTCTTGGTGACCAATAATTATGAGTGAACAGCATTTACATAGCATTTGCTGGAATCAGTGTTCCTTAACCGGAACATCCTAACTTTCCCGTTTGGTTAAACCCAAATCATACCGACCCTAGACATGTGTTACTTATGGAAGGTTGAGTCACATAGTCGTTAGCAGAGTTAACTGATGAGCCAAGTTTGTAAACAAGCCTGGTGAGGGGGTTACATTTGTGGGGTGCTCGACTGGAGATTAAGCAGTTTATTTGTGTGTTTAAGCCAGTGTTTAATCTAGTGTTTGTGGAGAGTGAGGTGCATTCTAATTAATGTACTTTTTTATGGATGAGATGGGAATTCAGGTTTGTTGCGATTCCAAGAGGATATCCATAGATAATGCTTGTGTTCTGAGCAGGGCGGATATTCGAATTCCCGATGAACTGCTACTTATAGAGTGCTGAGTTCTGTAAAAGTATTGGGGAAAGTCACACCGACTGAACGGTGCTTTGACCAATCAGCTGGTAAGGATGGTGTGTTACTCCAGACCACTAATGACGTGACTGAAGGGGCACCTAGAGAGACAGGGCCATGGCCAGTGCATATCTCTGAAGAAGAGAGGTATGTAGCTGAGGGTGAAGACGTTAAAGACAAGTTATTCTCATTTCTGTGAAGTGAGGGAAGGGAGTTGTCTGATGTGAGACATCTAATAAGTCCTTCAGCTGTCGATCTAAGTTCTGAGATGGTTTCAGCTGTTACATCACTGCTTGATAAATACCAAAGTGTACCTGCAGAAAGCCAAAGTTATCATAGGCTGAGCATGTTCTCTGAAGTTAAGCCCACACCCAATGGGGAAGTAGAATATGAGGCTTGGGCTGAACAGACATCTCAATTACTGGATGTCTGGCAGTGTTCAGATAATATGAAAAAATAGGGATTGGTCGAGAGCTTAAAGGATCTGGCAGCTGATATAGGGAGGTTCCTAAAGACAGAAAGCCTGTTAGCCATGTCAGCTAACTGCGGAAGAAGCTTTTGGCACTACTGAAAGTTCGGCCGATCTTAAGATGTAGTTTAAGCACACATTCCAGGAGGAAGGAGAGAAACTGTGTGCCCACCCTGTCAGATTGGAGAAAATGCCGCATTGTTTGTGTCTGAGAGAAATTGCTTGAGGATAGAGCAAGTTGTGAAGGGTGCATTGTCACATAACATGATTGCTGTAAGTATTCAAATGACCCACAAGATGTGCCCTCCTCCATCTTTTACTGAGTTACTCAGAGAGGAGGAAAACATGATTGAGAAACAGAACGTTACCAAGAGCTGATAAATGTCTTCAGTGGTAAACTCTGCTGCTAGTGTGGATGTCTGCTAATGTTTCAACAAAACATAACACATCCAGTGGGAAACCCAACCCACCTGTTGGACTTATGACGCAAAGGAAAGCTGCTGAAAAGGGTCTCTTGACTAAGGAGGTTGCCAGTAATTTCTCTCACAATTGTGGAGAAGATGGACATTTCAAGCAAGACTGTGAGGGAAGGAAAAAAATTTGAAAATAACTCAGCAGTTAATCAAACAGAGAAGAAAAGAAGCAAAACTATGGAGGGACCCAGTAAAGGAATGGCCTGGCGTCTCGAGGAGAACACGTTCCAATCAGTGTATCAGGGAATATACTAAGGAATATACTAATGTATCAGGGAAACACTATTCCTGAAGGTTTAGTGGGACCAAGCTCTGATGCATCCACATGGATTGAAGGTATTTATGCTAGAGCCATACTTGACATAGGTTCTCAAGTTACTTTACTTTATAGATCTTTCCTAAGCAGAATGATGAGCATAAATGAGGCACTGTGCAGTATACCCAGTCTAAAGCTGTCATGTTATTTCCTGGAGGAGTAGCTAGAGTGACAGAGGATACCCCTTTCCGAGAGGGGTCTCACCACCTGGCACCAGTGGAGGTTGAAGATGTTCAGCAGCATCTGCTTAAAACTGGGCCCCAACATAATTGGGGATGAAGCTGAGTTCAGTCAGGGGGCAGGGTGTTCTGAGTTGCCACAAGGTAGGAGTGCTAGACAGGGGTAGGCATCCCCTAGCAGATAGGAGTGATCACAAGGAGTGGCTGAAACTGAAAAAGCTGAAGATGAGATAAGGAGGTCTCAAAGAGTCAGGAAACCTCCAGACAGGCTGGCATATGATGCACTGGTGAAACAGAGTGTTGCATCCATCCCAAAAGTGAGATACGTTACTTCCATTTACAAATGGATTGGGGGTCCTGAAATCATGAAATTCATTTGAATACAGTGTTATTAATAATGGTTAATAAGTTCCAAAGCCATGAGGACATAACAATTTTTTGGGGGTGGGGTTGGGTGGGGGGAGAGAACATAATGCCCTGGTTATGATTTCTGCTGCTATACTGTGATGTGTTTCTATTTTATCAGTTTTCTGCAAAAGCAGTGTGTCCTGTTAGGAAGAGTGTTTTGGCTTAAGCTAAATATAAGACACCATGTTGTCCAACTTAGGAATGTTATGTCTGCCTGTTAGGGTTGTCTTGGTACTTGTCATAACTTTATGCCCAGTGGGATGTGATGGAAGATTCTAGACAGCTTTGCAGGATCAGATTTCTGAGGGACAGAAATCTGGTTTGGGGTCTTTTGGAGGGAGCAGGAATAGGGAAAGAGGCCCGCAGAATGCTGCCCAAAGGAAAGAACCCGTGATAAGAAGTGCTTTGTACAGGTGAACGGCTCCAAGGAGGAAGTGCCAATACACCCCAGTTAGCCAGTTCATTTGAGATGGTCTTCGAGAGTAGTTTGAACCATGGCTGGTATCTTTCACGCAGATTGTGTCTTCAGCGCATGAGTACAGCAATACACCAGACTACTTCGGAAATGAGCTTCAGCGTTTATGAGCAGATTGGACTGTTTAACTGGAATGGGCCCTTTTGTCTTCCTTTTCTTTTCCTGTTAACTTATCAATAAAGTTGAAAATGGTAAATATAATTTCTTTATAATTTTATTCTGGTGTACGATCTGTCATTTCTCGGTGACCATTAATTGGGCATGAGACAGCATTTACACAGCATTCACTACAATCGATGTTCCTTAACTGGAACATCCCAACTTTCCTGTTTGATTGAACCCAGATCATACCAACCCTAGATGAGTGTAACTTATGGAAGGTAGCCTTTTCACCACCGAGTCCCTTGGTCATTAGCAGAGTTAGCTAATGATCCAAGTTTTTACACAAGTCTGGTGAGGGGTTATACTAGGATGACCATGGAGATGAACCTGGAGATGAAACAAGATAACCTGGTAAATGAGTGAATGGGAGCAATTAGGAAGACAGAACAAACCCACAACCTTGTGAATGAGGTAGCATCTGTCAATGTTCGGGAGAGTTTGGTGAAGGGCTCCTTATCAGCTGCCTCCATTACAGAGTGGCCATGCTGTCATGTTTTCACAGGTAGGCCTGGATGATGGGGTGTTCCCGGGACAGCTGGACTGTGGTCATGCTTCCATGACAGGCCAGGGCCACCATGGATCTGAATATGTACAAAGGAACATGGACTAAAGACCATTCAGTAGGAGATGCCACCTGCAGAGCAGGAAGAATTGCCATTCTGATATGAAAATAAAAAATAAAAGAAACCAAGGTGATATCACAGCCAAATGACAGAATCAGAGAAATTAAGTTACCTTAAGTTGTAGAAATCAATATTCTATCAAAGAAGGCTACAGTGGGTCCATGTGGAAAATGAAGTGTTGTTATTCAAGCTTCTATTGGGCCTCACTGTGGCAGCATAGGGGAACAGAGACTGATACATCAAAGTAGGAGTGGGATGCAAATTACAGATTCCCTTCAAGATAACCCCTTTCAAATTCTCTAAGACTTCATCTAATGTGATGGTATTAGGTTTTTACTGACTGCGAAGTTCTAAATTCAAACAAAGACCTTAAGCCCTATTGGATATAAATAGCCATGAGTATTCTCACTAAAGGGAGATTATACTGTAAATACCCAATCTCCAAAGACTAGTTCACTTCCCTATTTGTTCTGCGCAGTGTGTTTAGCTATCAGTACCAATTATTCAAGCAGAAGATCCCTTCTCCCTCCTAAGGTGAAGATACTTCTAGCTAGCAAAGTAGTTTAAAACATAGTTCATTTATTCTCAGTGATACATCTTTCAATCCAAACAACACACTTAAAACGCATTTAAAACTCACAGAGTTTCTATCTTGTAAAATATTTCCAAATTACAAACCATTTTTAAAATACAAGGTATTTCTAAAACATAAAGGATTTCCAAAACACAGGTATAATTCCTATAAACTAAAAACATACCAATGATGTAGAAATTGAAACCAGAGTAATGGATTCTAGTTCATCTATGTTTCTTTCATCTGTCTTGATGTTTCTCATCCCGTTTTCAATGGGCCTGAACTGCTCTCTACATTTATACTGTTTCTTTGCCACTTGAGTGACTTGAGATGTACATATGTGACATTTCCTTAGATACCTTTTTTATACAAATGCTCTAAAAGCTTTTTGGAGACATAGATCTTAGGTTCCCACCATCAATGTTGTGAAGCTAAATTCCTTGTATACATAACATTAGTAGATCAGAAATTGAAATGCTAGATGATACTATCCATCCTGTCTGCAAGTTTCTTTGAAGTAAGCAACTTAGTCAGCTTCTCTGTTGTGTAACAAGCCAAGTTAAATAACCCAATATCTTACACTGCACCTTTCAAGCAGCAATAAACTAGGTGTTGTGAGTTAGCACCTGCTTTCTACAGACAGTCTGCTATATACAGAGCTCATTTACAATGCTGTGCTTTAAACACCAAGCTGATTACTGCTTGCCATTTACATTTCAAGAACTGAAGACTGGCTCTCGCTTACAACCAGAAACTAAACAATGTGTATGAATTGAAGGTTTACTTACATCTGTTTAATGTTGACAAGTGGCAGCTGCTGTGTTTAGAAAGCGAGCTTGGCAAAACATGAGACCTCTTGGTCCAGGAAGCAAATATTCATTACACTAAATTTTCTCAAAACCTTGAAATGTAACCTGATTTTTTTTTTGGTTACTCGTGTTTTCCTTTGTGAATATTTACAGAATGTAATAATTCAGAATAATAATATGTTTACATAGGCATATAGATCCAACAATTCAATATTCTGGTGCTGACGCATAGGAAGGTGCAAAAGGAGGAGTTAAAACTATCAAAACCCAAACAAGATTGGACTTTACAGTACCTTGAAATAGATACTGGATTATCTTTGAAGAATAATAGTCACAGCTGCCATTTAACTTTTCTGTCTTCAAAGATAAAAAAGACCATTCTATCTATATTCAGAAGGTTATGATAGCAAAACAGTGCAGTTCAAAAAGTTTGCAGGATACACAGGAGACATCAGGATAAAAAGGCCTGATATTCTGTCAAAACAGTTCACCATTCCTTTCAAAATGAAGGTCATAATGATAGTTCTGTGTTCACTGCTCCTTAATTCACAATATAAGGAATCATCCAGTAGGTTGTGTGCTTTATTTTCGGCATTGCTATGATTGGAATCAAGCATTGTGCAATTACAAACAAATATTCTCACATAACCTTTTCACTGATGAAAAAGCAAAGATGGTTGGGTCCAGAATACTTTCCAAAAGGAACACCAGTCTGGGGCTACAATGACTATAATCAGTGAAGATAAGGTATGAATTTAATCATTAGAACATGACACTTTTTGATGGCCATTTTCTTCAACTTTGCTACGGTTTCTTGATGCACATTTGGTTAAATTTTTCCCTCAAGTCATGGTAATCAGTCAACTCAGTTCAGAACACCAGCATTCCCTTCATGTTTGAACTATGAGATAAGATCCAGAGCTAAATGACTCTGACCACTGGATATTGATGAGCAGATACTTAATGAAAAAAAACTTTGCAGCACTATCAAAGAGATCTTTATCACAATACTGTAGATTAAAAATAGATTAATGGAGCAATAATTAGCCAGATTGGATCGATCTACTTTTTGTGAGTAAGAAATATCCAGGGTAATTTTTCATATTATCAGATAGATGCCAGTGTTGTAATTGTACTGGAAGAACTTGGCTAAAATACAGCTGATTCTAAAGCACGTATCTTCAAGACTACAGACAGGATATTTACCTGCTCCTAAAACTTTTGCTATATCTGGTACTCTCCACTTAGCATTTCCGGCTGAGTGTGGTTGTAAATGGTTGAAGTCTTATGTTAAGAATCTCTGCCATCATTGAAGAATGAGATGTCCTGGGAGTCTTCTCCTCCTTTTGTCTGCTTAATTGTCCACTGTAATTGATTGATAGCTGTTGTCGAACTGCAAACTTTGATCTGATCCATATTGTGGGATCATCTAAATTTCCATAGCTGTTCTTGCTACTTATCATAGTTCCACACCAGAGTTAAACCTCATGACAGATTTTGCTTCCATCTTCCTTCTGCATTTCTCATTACACTAGAGTTGACAGTGCTGGAATGATGGTAATAATGAATTGAGGGATATAACAAGCAGAGTTTACAAAGTCTGGTAGTGTTCATTTCTGCTGCTGCTTATGGCCCACAGTATCTTATCAATAATAATAATAATACTTTATTGATCCTGAGTGGGAAAGTCTTTTGTTACAGCAGCAATATTTAAAAACACACTCAGCAATGTGCAGACTTAACTAATAATAAAGTACAGAATAATAATATTCCAGCCAAATTCCACTCAAGCCTGTTGTCAAGATGAACTCCCAAGCATTTCTACTCCTCCACCACTGCAACTTCTTCTCCCAGAATATTTACAAGGCTTGTTACAGTCCTCTTCCTCCTAAAATCAATCTCCATCTCCCTGATTTTGCCCACATTCAGGAGCAGATGATTCCTCCCGTACCACTCCACAAACTTGTCCACCAGTCTTCTGAACTCAGACTCCTGCCCAGCTCTGATACACCCAACCACCACAGAGTCATCAGAGAACTTCTGCGAGTGACGAGACACAGATTTGTACTGAAAGTCTGAGGTGTACAGTGTGAACAGAAATGGAGATAGGACAGTGTTCCAGTGCCTCTCACCACCATCTCAGATGGAGAACTACCCAGCCATACAAACAGGGATCTATCTGTTAGCAATCCAGGAAATAGTGGATTTGTCTATACCCATGCTTTGCAGCTTCTCACTCAGAAGAAGTGGCTGGATTGTATTGAAGGCACTAGAGAAATCAAAAAATGTAATTCTCACAATGCCACCAGCATCATCCAGATGGGAGTGAGCTCCCTGCAACAGGTAGATGATGGCATCATCCACTCCTACATGAGGTTGGTAGGCAAACTGTAGAGACTCCAGTAAAGATCTCACCTGTGGTCCAACGTAAGACAGAACCAGCCTCTCCAGCACCTTCATCACACGAAATGTGAAAGCAATTGGTCTGTAGTCATTAAGTTCCAATGGAGTCTCCTTCTCAGGTACAGGAACCAAGCAGAAAGTCTTCCATAGCACCGGCATCTTTTCCTGACTCAGACTCAGATTGTAAAGGTGCTGCAAAAATACCAGACAGCTAGCTCGCACAGGGCTTCAGTACTCTGGTCTTGCCTTGATGTAGTCTCTCCAGCTGTCTCTTAACCTGACCCACAGTGACAGTCAGGCATGGGAGGGTGGTCATCCCCATGGAGGCAGGATACTCCAAAGCTGGCGGTTTGGAACTCAAGTACTCACCGGGGGAAAGGCAGTGGAAGGAAAAGTCTTCTGGGATAGGAAGCATGTATGGCTTGGGCAAGTGAGAGAGAAGACAGCAGGAGATCCCATGTTGAACCTGTTGAAAAACAAATTCAATTCGTTGGCCCTATCCAGGCAGTCCTCGATCTTCCTTTCCTTAACCTTGAAGCCAGTGATCTGCTTCATGCTTGACCACACGTCCCTTACGCTATTCTGCTGGAGCTTGTACTCCTGCTTTGCACTCCCTCAGCTTTACCCTCAGTTCACTCTGTACTCGACTCAATACTTGTCTATCTCCAGACCTGAAGGCTTTCTTCTTCATATTCAAAAGTTCTTTCAGGTCACTGGTGATCCAGGGCTTGTTACTGGGGAAGCAGCGTACAATCCTAGCTGGCAAGATGGTGTTCTCACAGAATTTGATATAGTCTGTGATATAACCAGTTACTTTGTTAATATCTTCCCTCTGTGGCTCACATAACACATCCCAGTCCATCCTCTCAAAGCGTTCCTGCAGTGTCTCATTAACATCTTGAGTCCACTTCCCTACAATCCTTGTTGACACAGCTGCTGCTGGACAAGAATCAGGTACCTGGGTGTTAGCAGGACCAGGTTGTGATCAGATCTGCCAAGTGGGGGAAGGGCAGCAGCACTGTACATTCCTTTATGTTCGCATACAGAAGGTCCAGTGTTCTATTGTATTCAGAATTAAGCTGCCAGATTTGTTTTTTGAGTCCAAATGAGTGCATGATGTTTGGTGTGGAGTTGGTGGCTTAAATCCTCTTTCCGTACTGTGTCCCTCTATAATTACTGGTTTTTCTGTTACTTTGACAGCATTTTTGCACATTTTCCTTTTGATCCAAGATTTATCATGCGGTAGACCACGATTGTAAATCAATATCCTAGTCTTTGCAAGAGTAGCAAGTGTTCTTTCACTTGCTCTGATTTTTCCTTCAGCTGGCCTTTAATAAATTATGTATATTATTCTTCCCAAGCTTGCTTTCACTTCATTTTGTTTAAGATCTGTTTGGTTTTTGGTGCAGTCCTGGGCAGAGATTTGTACCTGAACAGTGTTGCTATGAACTGATGGCACAACGTTGTGGGCCAAAGAGCCTATACTATGCTATTCTATTTTCATACATCAACAGGAAAAAAATATACAGCATTGTAGTAAGTCTAGTTAGTGAATAACATGTACGGTATAGCTTATTTTCTTCAGAATATTTGTCATCTAATCAATAGATAGGTATACTACTAGGTAGATGAGGTATACTTAACCAATTATGTATATTTTATTTCATTTCCTGCCTGAAATTTTTCTGTGTAGAAATTTTAGATGTTGTATTCTGTGTCCTAACCAACAAAGACAAACATCTCAAATGCAGCATCTCAGAATACAACATCTAAGACATAAAATGGCAGTTCAGATTTCCAACTACTGCAATTTTTTTTGCTCTTTAACAACAAGCGCTGCCAGTTAAATATTGCACTCAATAAACAATCCAACAAGAAATCTTGCCTAAAGAATATCAAAGGGCAAAATTTTGTTTCCATTTCCATTTACATTTTTGAATCTGTTATTGGAAAACCTATTGTTTAACATGAAGCATTTATATATTTGCTTAATTGAAAGCTCACATTCCATCTTGTGGCTCTTGCATTTTCAATCCACTTCAATTTTAGATCTTCTATTTCTTCTGTCCCTAAGTAACACTGTGGAGATCAATTAATCAAGTAGGGTAGGTTACATGGAATGACAACATCTGTACCCATTCCAACAGCTTAGAAAATATCATTCAGAATGACTGACTCAGCTTTTGAACATTGTTTTCTGTGTTGGCCCTTGGTGGAGGAAGTAAGAATTGGGATTGTTGAGAGAGTGTGTTGGCAGGAGGAGGTGAGGCCTGTGCCTGACTCCCCAAAGCTTCAAATCATTAGTCTCACACAAAGGAAATACCTGAGACAGGAAATTCTATTTACCTTAAAAATGGAATACAAAGAGCAAGAAAATTTGGGAATTTATTCCAAAAGGGGCACAAATTGAGCAAATTCAACCTCAGTAGTTCAGAAAAAATGTACTTCTATTTTCCCTTCCACATAATTCTGCACTAAATTATCAAAAATAAGTAACTGCATGATTGAAAAGCTTTTCTTCAACTCCATAAGAAATTAATCAGTCATAAGCAGCTAGCCACCTGGACACAAGCTGGGGTCTGATCAGCCCCGGCTGGGTCACCTGGAGGAGGTTGTATGATGTTGAAAGAGCCGAAACACTCGATGATTCCAGGAACATCACTGAAGATGTGTCCAGAAGCATCAGTAGATGTATGTATAAAGTGTCATTCAAATCCTTTTTCATGATATCTGTCATGTACAAGTCTGGTTGAATACCAACTCTGTCTAAGAGTTCCAAAACATTCTAGACACTTAATCATAGAAATCCAAGCTGATATATTAGCTAAGCACTAGGGAAATGTTAGTTGTCAGGTTTTAGATTCAATCTTAAACCAAGATTCTTTCTGTTCTCTGAATGACTGTTCCATTATTTTAATGAAAAGGGAGATTTCCTTAGTACCCTAATGAATATTTATTCAATATCAAAATAATTGAAAGTCTTAGTATTTTATTAAGTCATGAACACAGTGTGTCTCCTTCCTGAACCATTGAGTCCTTCAGTAAAAGTGGCTCCATAGTGCTTTCAGATATGGAACTGCAGCTTTCAGGAGTAATGACAGACATGTGTAGATTTATTTCTAGATCAGAATAGTTTGTAATGTTAGTGCCATTAGGGCTACACTCATTCAAAACTATGTAAATCTACAAACAAATAAATAAAACCATTTGAGGCATTTGAAGAGCATTTAAATAAGAAATAAACTGACATAAAAGAAGAGGATCTAAGCCAGGGGTTCCCAACCTGGGGTCTATGGAACCCTTGCTTAATGGTATTGGTCCATGGCATATAAAAAGGTTTGGGAACCCCTGGCTTCTAAGCTATGCATATAATCAGATCTTAATGCTATAAATTTGTCCTTAACTTTAACAATTAATATTTATTTGTAATTCAATTAGTATAAGTCAATAATAACTTCTCCTTATTGATCATCAACACATGTACAACTCAAGGCTATGTGCTCAGGCCCCTGCTCTAATCTCTTTACACTAACAACTGCGTGGCTTAGCACAGAGTCAAAATAATTTTTAAATTTACCAATGGCAACACTGTTGTTAACCAAATCAAGGATGGTGAACTGACAGAACATCTGGTTGAGTGGTGCTACAATAACAGCCTCATGTCTATTGTCAACATAACCAAGAATCTAATTGTTGAATTCAGAAAGGAGGCATTGGGAGACCCGATGCCAATCCTTATTAGTGAGTCAGAGATGGAGAGATAAGAGGCTTTAAATTCCTCGGTGTTAACATACTGGATGCCCTGTCCTGGGCCCAGCACATTTATGCAATCATGAAGAAGGTATGCCAATGTTCTTGCTTTCTTAGAATCTTAAGGAAATTTAGCATATAACCAAAAACTCTGACAAACATCTACAGGTGCAATGTAGAAAGTATGCAGACCGGCTGCATTGCAGACTAGTATGGCAATTCCAACACTCTGGAATGCAAGAGGCTGCAGACAACCTAGTCTATTATAGGCATAGCCCTTCACACCAATGGCTGCATCTACAAGAAGCACTGCCTCAGGGCAGTGGCATCTATCATCAAGGATATCCACCAATGGCTCATGTCCTCTTATTACTACTACTGCCAGGAACGAGGTACAAAAGGCTTAAGTCACACACCACCTGGTTTAAGAACAGCTGCTTTCTTACAACCACTGGTTCTTGAATAGACCTGCATAATTCTAATCCAACTCAGCAATGTGCACAACAGACCACTTCTTCGACCACCGTGGACTTGTCTCTGAATTGTCTTAAACACAGGAGATTTTGTAGATGCTGAAAATCTTGAGCCACGTACACAAAATGTTGGAGGAATTCATCAAGTCAGGCAGCATCTAAGGAGGGGAATAAATAGTTGATGGTTCAGGCCAAGATCCTTTATCCAGACTGGAAAGGAAGGGGGCAGAAGTCAGAATAAGAAGGTGGAGTCTAGCACGTAAATGCCATTACAAAGAAGGCACATCAGTGTCTGTACTTTCTTAGAAGTTCATGAAGATTGAGCATCTCATCTAAAACTTTGACAAGCTTCTATAGATGCATGGCAGAGAGTATACTGACTGGTTGTATCATGGCCTGGTATGGGAACACCAATGTCCTTGAAGGGAAAAGCCTACAAAAAGTAGTGGATACAGCCCAGTCTATCCCAGGTAATGGCCTCCCGACCACTGAACACATCTACACAGAGCAGAAGCCTTAGGTTCCAAACCACCAGGTCCAGGAACAGATATTAACCTTTAACCACCAGAATCCTGAACCAGAGTGGTTCACTCACTCTAACCCTGAACTGATTTCACAACCTATGGACTCATTTTCTAGTACGCTACAACTCATGTTCCAATGTTTATTATTTATTTATTTTATCCCACCACCACCACCCCCATTGTAATTACATTATTTTTGTCTCTAACCTATTTCTACAATTTCACTGAGTTTGAAACTATTGCACTCTTCAACACCAATATCTTGTTTATTTCCTACACTGTTAACACTGTTACAAAGTAATTATTCTCAATATTCATTGTTACTTTATTCTTATTAACGTATTAACACAATCAGCTCCTGTCTACTCATTCATTCCTGATATTGCTATGCTTCATATGCTGAGTTTGACAAACACTACAAGTTTACTTTTACATTCTTTTGTAGCTTACATGTTGTTGTTTTTCCTTTTGTTCTATATATATTTCTTAGTTGCTGGTTTTGTACTTTTGCATACAATTTAGTCTTAAATGATGTTGCATTAATAATTTGCAACCACTATATAGTCCTTATATGAGTCTTTTATGATCGCATTAGTGAATAATTGGTTCTTGAAGTTATTCATTTAATTAGTATTTTTAGGCCCAGGAATAATTATTAATGGTACAATGCGCTTGAGCAGGAATAATTATGACTATCGGGATATGTCAGCACAGAATTTATATCAGCAATTAAAGTGAGAAGTAGTGTACAGATTTTAATGCATGCAAGCATAAACAAACATTTCAATTTGAGGATATGCACTGTAATTTTAGAATTTCCTGCAGAAAACCTACTATATGGCTCAAAGAAAAATATTACATAAATCTTTAGCTCTCATTTCCAATTGAAATATTTTATAGCAGTAAGAAAATGATATAGAGTCATCTTAACGATCACTACAAAATAATGCAAATGACGTGGGACATATAAGCTCTGTACATCATAGCTTGCAATGATGTTTGTAAAATAAATGAAAAAAACAAACCATTAGAACATTGATAATACGATCTTCACACAAGCAGAGATCATAGCAACTTAACAAAAACAAAATGCAGCCCTTTGGCAGTGCTGCAATCATTCACCCTTGGAAGTGAGCTTTTGTTATACTGTGATTTATTTAAAGATTCATGATGTTACACAGCTGAGTGAAATTATATAACAAAAAAATTGTTGATAAGAAAATTTAATAAGATTGAAACGGAGCAGGGAAGGAAATCAGGCGATAGTTAATGAAATACCTGATCAGAATCTGGCAAATTGAACTGCCCGTATGTAATAGCAGTCCTCGTATATGATTATACATAAAGACCTAGGTAAAAAAAATCCTCTATTAAAATCAAACCAGTAAAAGAAAGCCACCTCAAAAATGTATGGAATACACTGAAGTACGGATAAATAGAGTGGAAAAAAAACAGCTGCAATAGAGAAGCCCAATCAGGTGTTCAAAACAGACTGTCCCCAGCAATATAAAATCAGGGAGATTTTAACTCAGAATAAAACAGATAGATGACTAGAAGGTCAATGACTGGGCTGCTTACAAACACTGTCTTAACAGCTGTTTATTTCTAACATTTCCTGTTTTTATTCCAGATTTCTAGCAACTACAGTATTTCATTTCTATTTTCTTTTTTTGTAGAGGATATAGCGTTTCCATTTTTTAATTAATACCTGAGTGATGCTGAACAGGCTGCATCTATTGACAAACCCTAACTAAGCTGAAGACGAGCTTGTAGACTGCTTTCTTGAATTGCATCAGTATGTATGATGAAGGCACTCTCAAAAGTGCTATTAAGAATTTATAAAAATTGCATTGGCAGTAGCCAAAAAGGCTGTTGCAGTTACTTGGAAATCGGATTCGTATTTAAGTATGGATCGTTGGAATAACGAAATCTTTAGCTGTATTCCACTTGAAAAAATTACTTATAATTTAAGGAATAAATATGATACATTTTTGAGTATTTGGCGCCCTTATTTACAAAAGTTAGGATTGTATATATAGGTGCTCCGATGATAAAGATGTTGGCCCTCTGGGGAAAGAATCCAATACATATACTAAATTTATTTCCAATCCCATGGAGCATGTGGAGACCTTCCAATACCCAGGCAGTCTTTCTTTCTTTCTTTCTTTTTTTTTCTGTCTTTTTTTTCCCTTTTTTTTTAGGTAGGGGTATGTTACGGGGGTAAGGGTTAAGGGGAGAGGGGAAGGTAGATATTATTCTTGTAATCAAATTTGAAAATTGAATAAAAATAAAAGTGCTATTAAACAAAGAGTTTCAGGATACTGACTCCACAATGATGAATGTATGGCCATATATTTCCAAGTCAAGATAAATGAGGCTTCATGGCGATCTTACAAATCCCTGCTGCTCTAGGATGTAGAAGTCACTGATTTGGTTGTGGCTGATGTGATAAGAGGCGTTTTGATAGGCATATGAAAAGACAGGGAATTGAGGGATGTTGACCATGTGCCTGTAGATGTGCAGTTTAATTTGGCATCAAACAGAGACATTGCAAGCCATTGGACCTGTTCCTGTTCAGTACTACTCCATCCTGTCAAGGAAGCAAATTGACATCATGAGAGTTCTGGCAGTGCACATAGCAGCCAAGTTCTGCGGGTGGAGGAGAAAGTATTTTTTTTTGATGGTGGACAGGGTGGCAATCAAGTGGATTGTTTAGCCCTGAATGGTGCCATTAGCTCATTCTTTCAATCATGTTTCCCAAGACTCAGCTAGTTCAGCTGATTGTAGTGCGACTAGGACATTCTTGGAAGTAGTCTTCTAAAGTACTTCTTTCAAGTATTATCATCATAAAATAAGTGATCTGATATCAATAGATTTCTTAGAATCCATTTGACCTGAAGCCATGAAACTTCATGTGCTCTAAACTCTAGTATTGAGAATACTGATTATACTCCTTCTGACTGCAGCTGGATGATAAGAAGAAGACTGCTCAACAAAGAAAAGCAGTTATGTCAGAGAAATGTGATAATGTCAATCTATTGCTCGACATCTCAAGTAATTTTTGCATGCCCCCAAGTGTTGCTGGGCGTGCCTTTGTTATCTGAGATTGATGCCTTGGTGGATGGTCATTTGGTTTTACTTTTTTCCTAGCTGGTTGATAAAACTGAGTGACTAGGAGTTCAGTAACATAAGCACTGTTCTACATTCCCCTGCCTGCAGCTAGTTCTAACACTGGATGACTTTTGGGCTGTCATTACTGGCTAGCAATGTGAAGCTAATGCACATAATAAAAATCACTCAGATTGTAAAATAGTTTCCAACTAAAATTTGGCTCACAACCATCAGGCAAATTGGATTACATTATTCCCATAAGTTTGATTCTATCTTATTTATTCTTAAAAATAATTCTCCACAGTTTGGTAAATGTACATTCTCCACAATAAAACATAAAAAGAAATTTGTGTAACTAACATTCTGATATTTACTAATCAACAAATACATTTGATCTGAAGATCTTACTACTAATCTGAAAAAGGTTTCAGTGGTAATGATAATGCATCAGATCTTCTTGCCATGTCCAAGTTATTATTAGGTCCATACCATGAACTAAAGCAGGACGTTTAGCATAATTGAAAATTGACTTAAATGTATCCAGCATTGTGGATGGACAGAGAAAAATATGTAGATTCAAGGATGGGGAAGGCCAGAAGTGGGATGATAATATTTTGGAGGACCAGGAGCCAGAAAAGTCTGTAAGCACGTTCTTACCTTCAGCATAAGATGTGCATTTTCAGACAAGCAGATTCACTGCAGCCCTTGCCTCTGGCCCAGTACTTAAATTGGCTGAACAGCAGGTCGTTCCTCGCACTCAGATCCAGGGCCTGCCGCTTCAATACGTTGTCAGGCTTGGGATCTTCTGCCTCGATTGGGACTATACCCAATCTATCCAATTTGGGCCAGCGCTTAAACTGGTCAAACCTTGGCTTCTTGCTCGGTTTCAGACCCGGCCCTGCCACCTCGACTCCGCCTGGCCTCAGTTCTGCTGCTTCGACCCACCTCCAAGTCCACCCCAGCAGCCAAACATTGGCTCGTTCCCCGCTCTGAGGCCCAGGCCCAGGCCCCGGCCCATACACACCATGCAGCAACCATTTTGTACCTTCGAGACTTCAGTCCACACCCCAAAACACTAGATCGTACAAGCAGTTCAAACACTCGACTCCGAAAGGGAAGTTAAAGAGAGATGAACACTTTCAATAAAAAGTGTGTAAATAAAAACTGTTGGTTTTGCTGCCAGCAAGTTATCGCTCTGCTTCACCAGCACCATCTTAAACCAAATAGGTACTTAAGTCAATTCCATTGCAAATTCAAACTGAATGGTTAAAATATAATTTGTTACATAAAAGAGGTTAACCCAACAACTTCTGCTCAGTCATTGTTTTCAAAATTCTTTGTAGCACCATGCCCAAATATTCTTCTGTAATTAAAGGCATACACTCATACAATTTAGTTGAATTTTTACAATTTGAACAAATTAATCTTAAAATGTTGATATTCGAATTGGCTCAGGGTTACCATGCTGTTGCTGACTAGAATATGTGAAACAATTAGAATAGATGAAATTGAATTGTCACTGGGATGATAGACATTATCATTGATGTACAATCAGTTAGAATCTCATCTATGAAAAATGTTCAAATCAATGATAAAATGTCATTACTTTGAAAGCACATTTTAAAAAGTACAATGGAGAAATATGGATGGGATGTAGGAACTATATCTGTAGTGCACTTACGTAGTTGGAATTACTATAAAGCATAATTCTTCAAACCTGCAAATTTTGAATAAGAGGACATTATGCAAGACACATTGGTTGTTTGTCTCTTCACTAAACTTCTCCCATACATATCAAACAAACATGTTTGATAATGCTCCAATCTATCAGAGGAAAATAGCTTTTTGAAAGCTTCCTTACAATGCCTGCCAGCTGAGGTCCAGTCTGTCCCACTGAGATTGTTAAAAGATTGCAATCATTCAGTTGTTTCAGCACAATTAATTTTAATCCATTAACAAGTTCTTCAAGTTTTACTGAGCCCTACTCACTGCAATCAGAATGACTCCGTTCACCTCTGATGTTGTAGCCAGTAATTCAGATGGCAGTACACTCATACATAAAATGCTCATCCTGTCACACAAATATTCTCTAGGTTTTGGAATAGCATAGAAAGCACGGCTAAACACAAGTCACCTTTACTGAATTTGCAGGAATTTCAGACTCTCTGTGTGCAAGTTTATTCACATTAACTAATGTACAATGTCATGCTGAAGGATATCTTTGAAAAATCAGCTTACCAGATATTGATTTAAACAAGTTTATAATAGTATATCATAAAAATAGAAAGCAGAAACTTAAGAAAAATAACTTATTCAATGGCTAATCATGTTTCAAATAGATCTCAGGCACATTTAGTTTCTGAAATAGTCTTATCTCAAAAATGCATCCACGGAGGTACTGTTGCCAAGTTATAAACAAAACTGCTTTAAGAAGGTTTCTAAATATAAATTAACTCATTATGTGCCGTGTCATATGACATGGGAAATCATGATCTTTCCATGACCAAGATTCTTCTTGGCAACTTTTTCTACAGAAGTGGTTTGCCATTGTCTTTTTCAGGGCAGTGTCTTTACCAGACAGGTGACGCAAGCCATTATCAATGACCTTCAGAGATTGTCTGCCTAGCATTAGTGGTCACACAATCAGGTTGTGATATTCACTAGCTGCTCATTCAGTTGAGCAGAGTTAAATATTAATTTTTAAAAAGTACTTGAGAAACTGTTATTATTTTACCAGAATGAAGATATAATGTGAAGCAAAAATCATGTCAGAAGAAGCAATTCTTGTTTAAGGTATTGGGGGCAAAATTTTCCATCTTAGGCAACTGGAAGTTCCGCACCTCCAATTCAAAAATATGCGGTTGTTTATTTAAATCAAAGTCCTATCATTCTGTAGTACCAATGAAATGAGAATACTAACTTTGGGTTCTTAAACTTAAATTCAATTCTCAGTGATTGATTTGCATTCATAAGAAAATGAATTTACTTAGGTATTGATTAGGTTAACAATTAGATGAGATTAAAGAAATGGAAGTAGGGTATTAGAGAATAAACAAAAAAACAGAGAACTATTTGTTTGTTCTGGAAAATACCTATTAACCAACATGGAATGGTTTAGAACACAGGATGAAGAAAACAACAAAAGTGGATTGGTAAATTGAGATTCTATTAATCACATTGGAAATTTAATTTCCTATGGACAAGTGTTATGATATATCTTGGTAGGTAACTATTATGATGAATAAATACCATTTTTGAGAAGTCGTATTTCTCAGAATCAGCCACATTTTGGCAATTAACATTCTACTACAATAATGTGCTTAGTTGCAGAGAAATTAATATGGAAAATCATTGATAAATGATTTTTTCAAACAGTGTATTACAGATGAAAACCAATAAATGAAATTCATGTCACATTAAAATTGCTACCAGAATTATTGTTCTTTAAAACTAAGAGCAAGAAAGTTGTTTTTTCAACATAGTTAACTCTTTGTGAATGTTTATTTTCCTCTGATTAAAACACAAAACATTCATTTATAAACTGATATTCATCTAGTTGCTTCTGGTTTAATCATTTTTAAAGCTTTGTTTAAAATAATGGAAACACATTACAATGACAGCACAGAAATATCATCTACATAACAAATTGAAGCACCTAACTGTACTCCATACAATATGTTAATACACAATATATAACTATAGATTGATATCAAAATCAAAATGATTGATGACAAAGATTTCCTTTTAAGTTTTAAATTCATATAATTATTCCAATTAACACCAGGTCTGTGCAAATAATGAATATTTGTAACTCAAGTACAAATATGGATTACATATGACCATTTTTATAACCACAGGCCCATGTATTAAATGTTAAACTACATTTTTAAATTGTACATTTGCTTTCATTAAACAGTTTAGTCTAGAAGGTTCATAAAGGACACTTATAATACAAATTCCACATACATTATGCTGAGCACCAAGAATTGCACTACTGTGCCTTTGCAATACTAAGGTTAACTACTTATAGCCATTCAGAGCATCAACTGGAGCTAAGCCAAATATTTTCATTAAGAGCCAAGTCATTCATTTAAAAGAAACTGTAACAATCTTTACAGTCAGCAATGACATATCAACCCACCTGATGTTTCTGCAGAAACTCAGATTTCAGAGAAAAGAGGAAAGTGCTTGAATGAATTGTTCTACTGATTACATTTGATTATCTCTTAATTTTTGTGAATTATTACTAAATTTAAAACAATGATATTGTATTTGATCTTAGTAAAATTCCACGCTTCTTATCAAGTCCCATGTTTCATCAAATTAGCAGCACATCACATTTGAGAAATAATTAAATCACAAAAGTTATCCAAACTTCACAAGAAGCTTTCAACAAATAACAGAACTGAATTATTAAGGAAGCATAGACTTACCTAAAACACCAAGCCGGTAGTTCACTGTGATGACTATGACATTACCATAACTTGCTAATACACTTCCATCAAATATATTTCCTGTGCCTTCCATGTATGATGCACCATGGATGAAGACCATTACAGGTTTTGGTCCACTATCACGAATATCTGAAAGATGAGATATATTTCAAACATTTTGGGAAACTACTTAAGTCATTATTATTAATTTGTATATTTTTAAAATCAAAGTTTAAATGACAAAATAAGATTCTCAAGCAAATATTTAGTTAATTGTTTTACTGCTAATAAGCCATGTAAATTAATATTATATAAGATTCCAGCAGGTTTAAAGGCTAATAACATCACTCTATCAAGTAATGGTGCAATCATGCTATTTTCAGCTATAAGTGACTTGAGTAAATCAAGAACTACAGTATTTGAAATTTGACTGTATTTGACCAGAAGATAAGAGTGAATTTCTGTTACTGTCATATTGTTGTCTAAGACTTTTTTCTCCCAGTTTACAGATTCACAAAAGTGTGATGTGAAGAGGTTTGATCCATTTGTAAAACAGCACTTGAAAAGACTGCACATGTTTTTGAGAAATCAAGAAGAACCAACCATTTGGGGTTAGGTCTTATGCAGCCTACAGTGTTACCCCATTAGGCATTGTGCTCAAGCAAAAACTGCTATGTGCTACATATGTAATGAGGGCTAATATGGAAAATTGATAAATATTCTGTTATTTGAAGTGGATAGAAACACAAGAAATTAGTTAACAAGGAGAATGGATATGACCAAAAGGATTGTCAGTCTCTGCAGCATATTCAGCATGTATATTTTGCCTTGAAGAAAGTTAGTTTCTCCAGAAGTTGACAATAAGTTGGGTGCATTCTTCCTAAAGACTGACACACAGAATATATGACAATAGTGTGAAGGAGTGAAGATCTTTGATTGTATAACAATCATTTCCAACCTACTCATTTATTGCTGAAAGTTTTATTAATATTAATTTATCTATAAGCATTTCAAATTAAGATATTTGACTTAAATATTAACTGTGCTTCTCTTTCCACAGACACAGCATAATCTACTGAGTGTTTCCAGTATTTTGTGTTTTTATTTCACATAAACGGATTTTTTGTTCTCAAACTAATTAAGCAGTACGGATGACTAAGAATGATCTATCCATAAAAGTCACTCTAATAGTTTATAGTCAAGTAAATTTACTGGTGCATTAAAATATTAACCAGGTGTACAATCAACTTTATTTTAATTTTCACTAGTTATATTCCAACAAATAAGAATAAAGCAAGAATTTATGGAAACAATACTGATCATAATTTCCAACATGCACTTATGCATTAATGATAAAAAAGAATATTAACAGTGTGGCTTATTAGATAATTCATCACAAGCTTTTCTTTGATATTACATTATATTAAAGATATGCCCTCATAGTGTACCTAACAAAATGGCAATTTGCCATAAATATCTCTGCATATGCAACAGAGCATCTATTGCTATCCACATGTTAAGGTAGAGGAAATACTGTCAATGGGCTGTTCTTCTTTGCTGTATCCTTTCTATAACTCCAAATAAAGAAAAACAGAAAACACCGGAAACATTCAGAAACTCCAGCAGCATCTATAAAAAGAAAACAAAGTTAAGGCTACAGGTTGAAGAACAGTGGAGTGCAAGACAAAGTGAAACTCAATAGTTGGACAAGCAACTTGAGGCAGGATCATAAAATTGCACCCAAGGAAGGAAAACACAAATGTATTACTAATTGAATTCACAGGTCTAACCTTCTAAAGAGAGAATGGGATGAAGGAAAGTGTGAAATTTTGTGTAGGTTGACATGGAAGCTGACGCATGTAGGCCATTGAGGAGGCAAGACAGAGTCAATTCAACAGTAATGAAGCAATCAACTACTGTTTCAGTGTGTGGTGAGAGGCAACCAGAGGATATTTAAGTGGTGATGTTGAGGAAGAGATAGGGTTAAAAAGATTTAAGAAAGCAACTGTATGACTGTGAATACAGCAGTTGCAAGAGAAAAAAACCTCAACTGAATCAAGTAGTGCACAAAATATATATATATTCCTTGCTGAGTATTTTTGTTGGCAATCTCAATGCTAATGCAAATAGCTTTTCTATTTCTTTTGCAAACTTTCCTTGTACTGTGATGTGGCTCTGCTGAAAAGAACTGTGAAATACTTGAGCAGCCTTCCCTGCGATTAGCCTCCCTAATTTGTTGTGGTCCCTAAAAGAAATAAAAACATAAAGTGTATTCTTATTATATTGTCTTATGTAATACTTTGTTTAGTGATTTTGTCTAACCTGTAAACCAATCTGTAATCTGTAAACTGGGTATATGCAGAAAACGTGACATGAAAATATTATCATGGAGTCTTTTTTTAATTCTATTACAACTTTAAACACGTCTACAGGGAGTTTAGTCTCATCACGTAGGATATCAATAGAGTAGCTCCTTAGCAGCTACCCAGCTAGTTTAAATAACGTTAGCTATGCTAATGAACGAATGACACCTATTAAACTCACCTCAACATGTCTTTTACAGTCTTAACCCACCATGGGCAATAGAAAAGTCATTGTTGCAAACAGTGCAGTGAGCAACACTGTCATTATTTTTGACCCCTATTAGGCAGGGGTACACTTTAGTGTAGTCTGCGGTGAAATGCGTTTTATATTTTCTTTTTTTTTGAAACACCTTGCCATGGTGGTGCAGGACACAAAACTGAACTGATCGAGAGACAGTGGTCGACTGTAAAGCCCGCCCACAGAGAAAACTGATAGGTCTACTTAGCACAAAGACAGACCAATCAGGATGCTCGCTCTTGCTCCCACTCTCTATCTCGATCTTGCTCCCGCTCTCCCTCTCCCTCTCCCCGTCATTTCCGGGATATTGTATATAATTTGTGGGCATCAGGGAGCTGCTATTAATATGCGGGAGACTCCCGGAACTTCTGGGAGAGGTGGGATGTCTGGTTTACAGGACAAACAGCATAAGCTTATGGTTACTAGCAGAAGCATAAAAATGTAGTTTTAATTTAGCCTAATATTAAACGGGGGAGTTGTGATGTGTTTTGACATTAGATACAGTCAGTGGCCATTTTACAAGGCTGCAAGCAAATGCATAGAAGCATGCATACATGGCCAAGAGCTTCAGTTGTTGTCCAACCAAACATCAGTACAGGGGAAAAATGTAATCTAAGTGACTTTGAGTGTGTAATGATTAGGTGCCAAATGGGGTAGTATGAGTATCTCAGAAATTGCCAATCTCCTGGGGTTTTCACGCACAACAGTCCCTAGAGTTTACACAGGATGGTACAAAAAGCAAACAAAAAAGAACATCTAATGAGTGGCAGATCTGCGGTTGAAAGCAACTTGTTAATGAGAGAAATCAGAGGAGAATGACGAGACTTGTTCAAGCAGACAGGAAGGTGACAGTAACACAAATAACTACACACATCATGTCGAACCTTGAAGCGGATGGTTTACAGCAGCAGAAGACCACACTGGGTTCCACTCCCGTGGCCACTTTTTTTAGTTATCCTCCTGTTCTGAATAAAGTGGTCATTGAGTACTGCTTGGATTTCCAGCATCTGCAGATTTTCCCTTGCTTGTGATTGAGTGTGGGTTGCTGGGGGATTCTTTGATCAGAGAGTACGTGTTGAAAATGTAGAAGGGAGAACACAAACGAAATTCACAATTCTAAATGTGAAAACTATGCAGGCATGGAGAAAAGCACTGAATGCAATGTAATGACTGCATCGTAGCAGTCATAAAGGAACCAGGTGATAGCAATAACCTGAGGCTGAAGAGAAGAAGATTAGAGGATGATTCTGTGGGCAAGGTGACTGGACAGTTTGATGAGAAGTGCAAAATAGTGAGGACAGAGTCGTCATCAAGAATCTGTTGTTTGACTAAAACTTGTCAGTATTTCCTTTCTATTTTGTAAGCTAGATAACATTTATAGATATGATAACTTCATGATGGGTTAAGAGACAAGCCATTGAATGCTAACATTGATATTGACTGTTAGTGTTGATCAAAGTCATCAACACTAAAAAAAAGATCATTAGGTGTATTTATAAAATCTGTGTCTTTTGTGATTTATACCTGTTGTATCTGATAAATTTATTAGATTATCACTACTCCAAATCAGAATTATACTGTAACTAAAGTGGAACTTGTTTAATAAAAAGACGCTAAAAAGGAAGACCAGATCTATTCTTTCAACACAAAGTATGGACTTCATAGTATTAATTAAGAGATCGGTCATTGTCCTAATCCATGTTCCAATTTCCTTATAGTTATTGAACCGCAAGTGAGATCTTTGCTTGAGAAGCATTTGAATTTTAAATTATTAGTTTTCACGAGCAATAATGTTACATAGATATTCTAGTCAAAAAGTATATGTACATTGTTCTGTCAAAAGATAAAAGACCAAATACAACCTGTCCAGTTTTAATATCTGGAAAATTCAAATAATTATAAGGCATGCATTAAAGCAAACAGAAGAATAGCAACTTTTTACATGTTAAATTATGTTTTTAATTGATACCATGGTTAACCCCCAACCCCATGTATGTCAACAAAAACATGACCTTAAAAATCCATTGTTTCAGTAAAGTTTTCTTGCATCAGTGAAAACTGCTATTATCAAATACTTGGGAAAAATCGTATATAAGCATTCACGTGATAAAATGTAAACAACAATTAAGCCAAAAAATCTGAAAGTTAAGTGCTAAAAATCTGCACTTAAAAATATCTTTAAAATATTTTAGAAGGGAGGAAAAAATTAGACAATCATCGTCATGCATATTGGTTTGGCGTCAAAAAATACCTTCATCTTCTGCGCCATCATTATCACCTAAATCATCAGCCTGTTTCTTTGCAAGGGGACCTAGGATTAAAAATGAAGAAAATGGAGGGAAAAAAAGAGAATTCAAGAACATACATGACTTCAGAAAATCTAGAAAATATCATAATAAAATGTTTCTTGAAAAATTGAAATGTAAGATTTTATATTTTGAAAAATAGTAACTGTACAAAATATCTAAAAATGTATAAAGGATAAAAATCCCTAAAATACATTTCATATTTAAAATTTAAGTTACCACAAAAGCTTTAATCAAATTTGTCTAGAGAGAAATCTGTATCAACTACAAAAAAACAGAACAATATACCCACCATTCAAGAAAAGAGAAAAATTACTTCAGCTCTTGTTAGTAAATGATCAACCCATCAGATAGGTGGCAAATTTAAAAATGCTAAATCCCTTTCACAGTGATCAAATATTTACTACGGGTTTCATTTAGGTGTTGAAGTGATATGCTTTTGGATTTTTTTTTAATTCAAATTACAAAATACAAAAAAGCAGCAAAAATTGGGAAGAAAGTCATTTCAGGGGCACTATACAAAACAAAAGATTTCAAAGACATTAATTCCAGTGAATTTTGCATTCAGAAGATAGCATCAATGGGCAACAATGGATGATTATCTACTTTTGTCAATCCTAAAATATTGTTTCAATATCGTACTGCAACAGGAACTTAAGACTGCAAAATTAATTTAGCACAAAGGTGAGATAATTGGCAAAAGTTATCTATCATAATAATGCATAGAGGTGTCACATTTTTCTAGACTTGGTATCAATAAAATGCTGATATGTTTTTAATTGTACACCTTCCCTAGGTATGCATTTATATGAAATAATAATTGCATAGTGGATTGGTTGAATATAGCAGAGCCATTTTAGGTTTTTAAACCTGATTGGATCACTTAACATGTAACATTTTCTCAGCAATAAACTACTGAAAAGATTTTTAACTTTCTCCTTTTGATCAAGTGAATAATTTTAGATATTTTCTATATAAAAGTATTAAGAGGCAGAGAGTTAAAACTTATGCTTGTAGATCATTCCTTACTGTAGAAATACACGCATTCATATTATTTAGAGGTGAAAGTCAACATTGATTTCTTTTTATGCAGCCAGAAAAGCAGACATACTAGACACCACCATCAAGCATCACAGTATCATGCGAGTAACAATGAAAACAATCACTGTGTCCAGAACTATTATACAGTAACACCAAACTCACACAAAGTCCTTTCAACAAAAGAAAACTGTTCATGCTAGGTAAGAATGAGAATGATTTTTCCATGCATTGCAAAGAAGCACAATTGGGAATAATGAACATGAAGGATGAACTATATTACACAACACAAATATTAAAAATCAGACAATCAATTTAATATTTTCTTATTGAAAACATTTTCTAGCAATTGTATAATTTATTGGAATCTGAAGGAATGAACATTGACTCTAGCATTCTATTTCAATATTGCCATATCTTGTATTATCATTTACGAGAAGATAACAATTCATTGCAGTGCAAGGGAACTGTTAAGTAACAAATGAATCAAATGCAAGATTCTATGTGTCTTATTTATAAAAATGCATGTGTTGTTTCTGAAAATGAAAGTGCCCAAAGCAATATTTTCTGCCAAATAAATAATACCATTAATGAGAAAACTAATAGTATTAATAGTACTTACATAATAAAAAACTTAAGTAGTAATAAGTCTAAAACTAAAATTTAGACTTTCTTGAAAGTGAAACACAAGCATTTGTCCAATATTGTACTACAATTTACAATTTTATGAAGTAAAACCGCCTTTTGTACAAGAAATTGCAATGCGTAAGTAATGCTAAATTATCTCTAACCTTCAAATTGATGTAATATAATCATATTAAGATGTATCCACAACTTACTGTCCTTCCAATTCAGATATCATACCAGATAAGATCCTTTCCTGCCCAATTTCTTAGATTCAGTTATGTTACTATTAATGCTCTAGTCATGAGCATATACTGTATATTTGATATTCATTTTCTGATAGTTTAAATCCAGTTAAAGCTTCTGAGCATTTGTCCAAATCTTTCAAGAGCACTTTGTGCAGAATAACTGAGAGTGTTCTCCAGAACAATGCCAAAACTCTTCCACAACATTAATAAATAGCCCTGCCCAAGCTGAAAATAACATCAACGCATTTTAAAAATGCTGAGTTAGACGTAATTACAAACAAGCACATTTTCAACCCATCATCCTGACTTCATATTTTCAAAAATGTATTTTCAGGATTCTTGAACGCAAATATCAAAACAACCACTGAAAGAAAAAAAAGCAAATGATGCTAGTCATCAAAAATATAAACTGTACTCATTAGTAATGAAAATACAAATTCGTAAGGATTTATGTGTAGATTGAGAAAAGACTAGCAAAAAATGTGAATTTTTCAAAAACAATTGACGCCAATACTTCCATCATGATATTCCCACATTTAGTAAATATAGCCTTATCTTTCAGTACCTTTGGTTAGCTAAGCAATTACAGTACTTTCCAAGTAACAGTTCATTGGATTGGCATTGCATCAGTTGTGATGAATGACAGAGGATACACAATAAGTATCCTCTAAATTCGGGCTCTCTCAACCAGACTATGTAACAGTTTCTTCCCCCAAGCCATCAGACTCCTCAATACCCAGAGCCTGGACTGACACCAACCTACTGCCCTCTACTGTGCCTATTGTGTTGTTTATTATTTATTGTAGTACCTGCACTGTTTTCTGCACTTTATGCAGTCTTGGGTGGGTCTGTAGTCTAGTGTAGGTTTTGTGTTGTTTTGCGTAGTTCAGTGTAGTTTCAGGCCAAGACCCTTCATCAGGACTGTCCAATCACAAATAAAAGAAAATCTGCAGATGCTGGAATTCCAAGCAACACACACAAAATTCTGGAGGAACTCAGCAGGCCAGACAGCATCTATCAACCTCAGCCTGAAACGTCGACTGTGTACTCCTTTCCATGGATGCTGCCTGGCCTGCTGAGTTCCTCCAGCATTTTGTGTGTGTTGCTTGAACTGACTTATTGAGTTTACCATGTTATTCTCATTCCACATCTCCATCAATTGATGGCAACAAAAAAAGGGCAAAAGGGTGAGGGAAAAAAAAGCAATTCATAGTGCCTGTAGTGCCTGATGCACCATAACATCTTCTAGGCCAGTACCATAGACACAATGGGTAACAATGCAATTTCTTAAAAAGAATATGTTAGAATTAAATTATATACCTGATGCACAGAAATATCTATTGCAAACAGAGCAAAAGTAATTATGTCCTAATGCAAGGTCTCAACTTGAAACAACTATCCCTTTGCTTCCACAGATACTACCTAATCCATGAGTTCTTAGAGAAATCTTTGCACACTAAGTAAGTCAACCTATTTTATGCAAAGTTCACTTTATTTCTATACTATTACAATTAAACAAAATTGTGAATATCAAGATCAATTTCATAGTACATAAATAAGCCTTTAATAATTTGGAAAAGAAACAACAATTAAGTTTCTGAAGATATAATAAGCAAGCATACAAAATAGAACATGCAAAGTTGAATGAAATTGCAGTTTGAGACATAAACAGAAAATATTCAGCAGTTCAGGCAACATCTGTGGGCCTAAATCTCGAACTTTGTTTCCCTTCTACAGTATATATGCTGCTTAATGGGCAAAATGGTCCAAGTATTTGTCTTTTTTTTGTCAGATTTCCAGCATCTGCAATCAAGAATTGCTCTCAGTTGCCTTGCACGTTAGAGATTGCATGGCATATGTTGGCACTTCAATAACATCTGCAGAACTTGAAATTCTTTGGATGTGGAAGGAATCTGAGTTTGTTCCAGATATATTAAGTGAACTATTTGTAAATAAAATACTGTATTTGAAAAAATGTCAGATTAAGGCATATTAACACTATATGAACGTGCAACATACAAGTAAATCAGTTGAACAGCTCAAAATGTTAAACTATTTTGAAGGTTCCTGAGTTGAAACTTCAGGAACGACAGATAAGCATTGGATGATAAATTTTAGGAAATCGGGATTTATCTTCAGAGATGCCCATTAGAAAGACATTACTGACAGATTGGACAAACTTTATATCAGTGATCATATAATAAATATGGAGCTGGGTATGTTTTACAATACAATAGCATTTATTGGTGACAACTATCTATATTATGAATGGAAAGAAAACACCAACATGCAGATATGGTTGAATAAATCAAAATAAAAAAGAAAACGTAAAGCTGATTTTACTATTGACAAATATGGACCGGGTATGGATGAAACACATATTATAAAACCATTAAGAAAATTGAATTTGATCATAACTATTCATCATTCGGAAAGTTACTGGTTATGTTGACAACATGTTTTTAGCATGTTAAAAATCTCACTTCACTTGTTGGTGTCCTTTCTCTTAAAAGGAAACAGACACCAAATGGACAGTAAACCATGCAATAAAGCTGGAAGAACTCGGCAAGTCAGGCATCATCCTATGGAGAGAAATAAACAATTGACGTTTTGGGTGAGACCCTCCATCGGGAATGGAAGACAGTAGAAGCCAGAATAAAAAGGTAGGGGGAGGGGAAAGACCACAAGCTGTCAGGAATTAGATGAGTCAAGGTGAGAGGAGAAAGGTAGGTGGATGGCAGAGGGGGGAATGAAAGTGAATGTGAGAAACTAGGAAGTTATAGATGGAAGAGGCAAAAGGCTGAAGAAGGAATCTGACATGATAGGACAGTAGACCATGGAATAAAGGAGGTGAGGAACCAGAGGAAGGTGATTAGCAAGTCATGAGAGTAGGGGAGGGGAAGAGGTGAAAGGGCCACCTGAATGAACGAATACAAAGTGGAGGGGGGGGTGGTAAATAGAGGAGACTGGTTTCCGGAAGCCAGAGAAATCAATATTAATGCTGTCAGGTTGAAGGCTATCAAGATTACATATGACGTGTTGCTCCTTCAACCTGCTCCTTCTTCGTGGCAGTAGTGGCAACACATTATTGTGGGAATAGAAAGTGGAACTGAAATGAATGACCACCAGGAGATGCTGGCTGTTGCAGCAGATGGAAGAAAGATGGTCGATAAAGCAGTTCCCCAATCAGCATTGTGTCTCACCAATGTACAGGTGGCTGCACTGGGAGCACCATATGCAATCAGTGATCCCAACAGAGTCACAAGTGAAGTGCTGCCTCACTGGAAGGACTGTTTAGGGTCCTGAGTGATGGTTAGGGAGGAGGTGCAGAGGTAGATATAGCACTTTTCACAGTTGCAGGAGTAAGTGCCAGGAGGAAGACTGGTGGTGAAGGATGAGTGGACAGGGGAGTTATGGAAGGAGCAATCCCTGAGAAATGCAGAGTGAGGAAACAGTGAAGGAAAGAGATGAGCTTGGTAGTGGGATCCCATTGGTGATGGCAGAAGTTGGGAACAATGATGATTTGGATGCGGAGCTCATGGGGTGATTGGTGCTGATAAGGGAACCCCTAAACCTATTATATTCACAATATCCATTTGGACTATTGCATTCAGTTCTGATCACCTCATAAAGGAAGGATACAGAAGCTTTAGAGAGGATTCAGAAGTTATTTATCAGGATGATACCTGGATTGTAAAGCATGTCTTATGAGGATAGGTTGAGTGAGCCAGAGTTTTTCTCATTTGAGAAGAGGATATTAATTGATAAAGGTGTACAAGATGATAGGAGGTAAAGATCAAGTAAGGAGCTGGAGACATTTTACTAGGGCAGAGAAATCCAAGAGGGCATAACTTTAAAGTGCTGGGAGGAAGGCATAGGGGTGATGTCAGAGGCAGATTTATTACACAGTGTGGTAGATGTGTGGTGCACACTGCCAAGCTTGGTGGTACAGAAAGATAAATTAGGGACATTTAAGAGACTCTTCAGCAAATGGATGAAAGTAAAATGTAGGGCTACGCGGGAGGGAAAGGCTAGATTGATCTTGAAGTTGGTTAAAGAGTTGGCACAACATTGGTGGGCCAAAGGGCTTGTATTGTGCTGGACTGTTCTATATCTCATGTTCAATGTTGGGGTGGGAAGAAAGGGGTGAGGGTACACATTCATGAAATGGAGGAAATACGTCTCCAAAAAATTCATAGATGTTGGAAATCTAAAGCACCAACAAAGAATGCTGGATTTAATTAGCAGACCAGGCCACAATTATGAGAAAAGAAACAGAGCCAATATTTCAGGTCAGAGACCTTTAGTCAGAACTGAAAGTTAGACCAAATAATCTTGTAAAGCTGTACTGAGTTTGGGGAAGAGGGGAATGCCTCTTATCGGGTAAAACCGGTGTGACTATGAGAATAAATAGAGTTACCTGGTCAATTAGTGAAATGGAGCAGATCGAGGTCAAGAACATAGAGAAGTATCTGTGAGAATTGCAAAATGTAAAGCAGAAGATTGAGCCCAGCAGATCAAAGTGGGCATGTCCTCCACTCCCATGTTATAAAAAACACAAGATAAGGTAATATGGATGACTGAATGGACCAAGAAATCCAGTTACCTGAAGTTGCAAAGTTCACTTCAGTTGTCCCTGAAGTTGAATGATGTAACAGGAATAGAGCTTCCCCTGCTTCTCATACATTTCCCATACTTCTGCTCTGACCCCTCTAATCTAGAACAAAACAAGGATAGTGTTTCCTTGGTCCTCACCTACCACCCCACTGCCATATGTTCAACAGGTCTTTCTCTGCAATTTTGGTCACCTTCACAGAGGTTCCATGACTAGACACATCTTCCCCTCTGCTCCCCTTTCAGAATTTCACAAGGACTATTCCCTTCATGACTCCATAGCCCAATCTTCCATCTGCTAGGGCTTCCCTTTGCAACCACAGATGATGCAATACATATCGGTTCATCTCGTCCTTTTCCACCATCCAGGGACCGAAACAGTCTTTCTGTCATGGTCCCTTCTGGCAATCCCCCACCTTGCCATTTGCCTCAAGATTTGGGCCTCAATCACCTCATTTGGATTCCAATCATTCCCAGATACCACTAACTACACGCACCTGCTTCCCATCAAACGGCAGGATAAAGACCCTGTGACCACAGCAAGAAGCTGCCAGTTTGTTGGTTGACTCTTGTGAGAGTAAATCTTGTTTCCTATTCCTGAGAACTGTTAGTCCTAAGCTTTGCATCGTCTCCTGGATATTGGCTGCCTGTTTGTGGTGTTGCTATGCCTAATGACTCTGCCTCAGCATCTGTGTCCTGCACTTGGGTTTGTCCTCAGCCATGTCCTTGCAACAGAATGAAATGGCCAAACATGAACCCAGTGGACACAGACCCTGTGCAACAGGCCCTGGCCAGCCAGGACTACCTATTAGATGCCCACGACCAACTACTTCGGGAGAGCACAGAAAACCTTCAGACACCGTCCACGAATGTACATAAGGTCAGTGAACAAGCAGAATGGCTCTCTGCTCCTTTTCCTCTGTTCCCTCCAAGAATCCTGGCTACCCAAACCACACCGCTCGGGATGGCTTCACCCCTGGAATCAGCAACACCACCCCCTGGAGAGCCGTATGTACCCGAGCCCGAATCCTATGCCGGGGACCTAGGTAGGTGCTGGACTTTCCTGTTACAACGCTCCCTAGTCTTTGAGCTGCAGCCATATACCTACACTTCTGATAAATCAAAGATTGCGTACATCATGGGGCTGCTACGAGGGGATGCCTTGGCTTGGGCAACCGCGATATGGGACAACCGACCAGAGATTTGTTCCTCCTCCTCCTCCTTTGTTGCTGAAATGAGGAAAGTATTCAAGCAATCCATTCGGGGTAAGGATGCCGCGAAACGGTTGCTTACTCTCGTCAAGCTTCACGAAGTGTGGCCAAGTATGCCATTGAGTTCCAGACCTTAGCCGCAGACTCCGGGCGGAATGACGAGGCCCTACGGGAGATGTTCTGACAGGGCCTCTCGGACAAGATAAAGGATGAGTTGGCCGTGAGGGACGACACAGACGGTCTGGACTCATTGGTGTCGCTAGCCATTCAATTAGATTATGGACTTCAGGAATGTCTGAGAGAAAAGCCCACTCGCCCCTCTCCTTGGGTCAGCCTATGTCCCACCGTACCATCTTCTATCAGCACTAACCTCTCTCTTCCCCCTGTTCTTCGCAGAGATCCCACTCCTACTGTCCTGGTGAATCAAACAACCCTCCCTTCAGCAACCCAGATTCGGATGCTGATCCCGGCAACCGTGAATTACCAACAACTGTCCCTGTCTCTATCCACTTTGGTGGATTCCGGTGCTGAGGGCAACCT
Organism: Mobula birostris; assembly: GCF_030028105.1. Taxonomy (NCBI): domain Eukaryota; kingdom Metazoa; phylum Chordata; class Chondrichthyes; order Myliobatiformes; family Myliobatidae; genus Mobula; species Mobula birostris. The sequence continues at coordinate 53,127,246 of NC_092373.1, forward strand.
GCTGGATGAAGAGATAGCCACCCAGGCCGGAATACCTGATGAGCCGAGACTCCCCCACCTGCCCGTATAACCAACAACCATCCGGCATACACCGTCCGATGACTATTAGATGTGCGCCGTCGGGGCAGGGGTCCCCAATATCTGGTGGACTGGGAAGGGTATGGTCCAGAAGAGCGTTCCTGGGTTCCCTGCTTCTCCATCCTAGACCCTTCCCTCAACCAGGATTTTTGTCGGGACTATCCAGGCAAGCCAGGAGGATCACCTGGAGGCTCCCCCATTGAGGGGAGGGGGTTACTGTCATGGTCCCTTCTGGCAATCCCCCACCTTGCCATTTGCCTCAAGATTTGGGCCTCGATCACCACATTTAGATTCCAATCATTCCCAGGTACTACTAACTACACGCACCTGCTTCTCATCAAACGGCAGGATAAAAACCCTATGACCACAGCAAGAAGCTGCCGTTGGTCGACTCTTGTGAGAGTAAACCTTGTTTCCTATTCCTGAGAACTGTTAGTCCTAAACTTCGCATCGTCTCCTGGATATCGGCTCCCCATTCGCGGTGGTGCTACGCCTGACAACTCTGCCTCAGCATCTGTGTCCTGCACTTGGGTTCGTCCCAGCCACGTCCTTGCAACACTTTCCAAGTGAATCAGAATTCCCTTGCACTTCTTTCAATTCAGTCTAGTGCATTTAGTGTTCACAATATGGTCTCCTATCCATTGCAGATACCAAATAGATAGAACAATTGTCTTTGCAGAACACTTGTAAAATACCTTTCTACAGAGGCACAATTGAGAACATCCTGACTGGCTGTATCACTGACTGATATGGGAACTGTACTTCCCTCAATCGCAGGACCCTGCAGTGAGTGGTGTGGACTGCCCAGCACATCTATAGATGTGAAATTCAGGAGATTTACAAGGACAGGTATGTAAAAAGGGCCCGAAAGATCATTGGGGACCTGAGTCACCCCAACCACAAACTGTTCCAGCTGCTACCATTTGGGGAAACCGTACCACAGCATAAAACCAGGACAAACAGGCTCCAGGACAGCTTCTTCCACCAGGCCATCAGACTGATGAATTCATTCTGATACAAGTCTATTTCTATATTATATTGACTGTCCTGTTGTACATACTATTTATTATAAATTACTATAAATGGCACATTTAGATGGAGATGTAACGTAAAGATTTTACTCATGTATATGAAGGGCATAAGTAATCAATTCAATTCAACCAGCCCACAGCAACAACCCAGAGCTCCCTGTTACGTTCCACTTTAATTCCTCACTTCCACTCTGACCTAATGATCTCCTAAATGTTCACAGTAATGGAGGGTTATGGGCTGAGGGTGAGTCGGTGGGACTAGGTGAGAGTAAGTGTTCGGCACGGACTAGAAGGGCCGAGATGGTCTGTTTCCGTGCTGTAATTGTTATCTGGTTATAAAGCTGACTGGAACTTGAACAGCACTGCATTTTCCAATAGGTCACATTGCAGTCTTCTAGATTCAATATTGAATGTTACAACTTGATTACTCAGTCCGTACCAATCATCTATCTGTAATATTCATTCAGCTTGCATCTTTAAACCTTAAACCTTTTTTTCCTCCCTCTGGGAAAGGAGCAGATGCCGACTATGATCTGCTGGGTTCATCTTCCTGCTCTGCGTTTTGCAACACCCGTATTCTTTTTATGAAGTTCTATACTATGGAAACAGGTTCTCTGGTCCAATTCATCCATGCCAATCAAGATGTTTATCTTGTTTCAGTATTTTTGGTCTATGTTCACACACTCTAACTGCTCCCATTCATTAAGTGTCTAGTTAAACTTGTTTACAGCTTACCCTAGTGGTTACCTTGCAATTACCCTCTCAAATATATGCCACCCCCCACCCTCCCTGCAGCTTTAGAAACTTCTTTCACTTTCTACAATTCCAACCTGAAACATTGAATTTATTTCTCTTCCCACAGATGCAATCTCACCTGATCTTCCATTTTTGTCTCTGTTTTAAAATCTACCATGTAATTATATACAAGCATTATTCACACAATGATCCAAAATGTCCTTAAAATGATGAAAGCTCAGAGTACCAGTTCTGACTTGAAGAAGTGCATATTATTAATTCAAAGCAATTCAGTGATAACAATAAAAACTGTCTTCACATTTTAAGGGTGGCTGCACTTACTCTAAATACAATGCAATATTAGAGAAAAGTATTGCTGCTGGATTACAAAGATAAGCCTCTAAAACCTCAGAACTAATTCACCCACATATCTTTGATCGTTATTGTATGCTAAAGAAGTGCTTTTGCATATAACCTTTTATTAGTGATCATTATATTTCTCATAAAATACAATAAAAACAATCTTAAGGAAATGATAACTATTTGTATATCTGTATTGACCTGATCTGGGTCCAAATACAGTTTATGTGGAACAATAAATAAAGTTCCAAATAATAACTAAAGGCAGAGTCATAGGAAACATTTATATGTTCAGGAACAGTTATTACCCCTCAACCATCAGGCTCTTGAACCAAAAAGGATAACTTCACTCAACTTCACATGCCCAATCACTGAAATGTTCCCACAACCTATGGACTCGCTTTCAAGGGCTCTTCACCTCATGTTCTCAATATTAATCTATTATTTTTTTTTTTTTTGTATTTGTTCAGTTTGTTGTCTTTTGCACATTGGTTGAGTGTCCAAGTTGGTGTGGTCTTTCATTAATTCTATTATGGTTTTATTTTATTATGGATTTATTGAGTATGGGCACAAGAAAATGAATCTTAGTATATAGTGACATATATGTACTTTTATTAAAAAAATTGACTTTGAACATTGAACTTGGTGACTATTTATAACTTATATCTGAAACAACTTTTGGATACAGTGGAAAAAGAACTAAAAATTATAAAGGAAAGATTTGATACTAACAAATTATCACTGAATCTAAGTAATACTAAATTCATAATATTTGGAAATGGTGGGAAAGCAGTTGGAAAAGATTCTTAGAGATAGGATCTGTGGGCATTTAGAGAATCATGGACTGATCAGGGACAGTCAGCATGGCTTTGTGAAGGGCAGATCGTGTCTAACAAGCCTGATAGAGTTCTTTGAGGAGATGACCAGGCATATAGATGAGGGTAGTGCAGTGGATGTGATTTATATGGATTTTAGTAAGACATTTGACAAGGTTCCACAGGGTAGGGTTATTCAGAAAGTCAGAAGGCATGGGATCCAGGGAAGTTTGGCCAGGTGGATTCAGAATTGGCTTGCCTGCAGAAGGCAGAGGGTCGTGGTGGAGGGAGTACCTTCAGATTGGAGGACTGTGACTAGTGGTGCCCCACAAGGATCTGTTCTGGGACCTCTACTTTTAGTGATTTTTATTAATGACCTGGATGTGGGGGTACAAGGTGGGTTGGTAAGTTTGCAGACGACACAAAGGTTGGTGGTGTTATAGATAGTGTAGAGGGTTGTTGAAGATTGCAGAGAGACATTGATAGGATGCAGAAGTGGGCTGAGAAGTGGCAGATGGAGTTCAACCTGGAGAAGTGAGGTGGTACACTTTGGAAGGACAAACTTCAAGGCAGAGTACAAAGTAAATGGCAGGATACATGGTAGTGTGGAGGAGCAGAGGGATCTGGGGGTACATGTCCACAGATCCCTGAAAGTTGCCTCACAGGTAGATAGGGTAGTTAAGAAAGCTTATGGGGTGTTAGCTTTCATAAGTCGAGGGATAGAGTTTAAGAGTCGTGATGTAATGATACAGCTCTATAAAACTCTGGTTAGGCCACACTTGGAGTACTGTGTCCAGTTCTGGTCGCCTCACTATAGGAAGGATGTGGAAGCATTGGAAAGGGTACAGAGGAGATTTACCAGGATGCTGCCTGGTTTAGAGAGTATGCATTATGATCAGAGATTAAGGGAGCTAGGGCTTTACTGTTTGGAGAGAAGGAGGATGAGAGGAGACATGATAGAGGTGTACAAGATGATAAGAGGAATAGATAGTGGATAGCCGTGCCTCTTCCCCAGGGCACCACTGCTCAATACAAGAGGACATGGCTTTATGGTAAGCGCAAGATGTCTTAAATCAGGAATCTTTGTATACATTATACTGTTCACTTATAGTTCCATGCATGACTTACTGTGTAGAGGTGTGGGGGAAATACAAACAAAACAAATACAAACTCAATTTTTCTACTCCAAAAGAAAGTCATATGAATTGTAAATAAGACAAGTTATTACGAGCCAACCAATCCACTATTTATTCAACTAAACACTTTAAAATTCAGTGATTTTGTAGATTTTAAAATAATACAAATTATGCATAAAGTAAAAAATGGTCAGCTACCACAAAGTATCCAAAGGTTGTTTAAAATGAGAGAAAGGCAATGTGATTTGAGAGGAACATGTACATTTCAAAAACAAAGGATAAGAACAAATGTAAAAAAACATTGTATTTCAGTCAGAGGGGTGAATCTATGGAACAGTTGTTGCGAGAATTTAAAAACATACACCACACAAGTTTAAAAAATTATTTAAAAATAATTTAATGAACAAATATAAAATACATTATTTAAAATGAATGGGAGTGATGTAAATAAATGATACTTGGAATTGGATTTTGTGTTAAAAGATTATGAAATTTTTTTGTTTTGATGTGATAATTGATGCCAAATATGTTGTTGTATAAGTAAGAGGGTTAGGCATGATAAGCTGTAGCTTCAGCCTACACCCTTTCGGTCTGTTTTAAAGAATATCTTTTTTTTTGTTGTAAATTTGTCCTATGAAATCATCATTGAAAATGATGCTTTTTATGTTTGTACTGACCAAAATAAATTTCATTCATTCATTTATTAAAAATACGTATTTTCGCAATTTACTAACAACTTTAATTTTGCATTATAAACATCTATGTTCACAATTGTAATGGAAGTTTCCCTTATATAAATGGTCATGTTTCAATTGTCAGTGGTCACTCCATTCTCAATACTGTAATGCTAAGGGCCATCACAAAAGAAGCTGTATAACTATAGCATTAAGAACATTATGTAGCTTAATTCATCATAATGTGGATATGTGAATGGAGATATGAACAGATTACTTGATCTTAAGTGAACACCGACTTACAGCTGCACATCCCGGACTAATTATCAGAAACCCTCTAATCCCAATTCACATGAAGACTTTAAACAATCTTTACTGTTACAGGGTATTGATGTTATCTTAAAAGTTCTGCACTGGAACACAACATCCCATTGAAACTTCCATCCTAAATCCCTTTGTCCTAGTATATAATGGTATTTCCTTGAAAAGCTATAATCTAGTTCAACACAATCATACCCTTAGCTCTAATCAACAGACTCCAAAACCTGGGCCTCTGTAACTCCCCCTGCAATTGGATCCTTGACTTTCTCACCAGCAGACCATAGTCATTGTTGCTGATATGGGTGCACTTCAAGGATATGTGCTTAGCCCACTTCTCTACACCCATGATTGAATGGCTAGGCAAAGCTAAATGTCATCTATAAATTGACATAACTATTGTTGGCAGAAATTCAGATGGTGACAAGGAGGCATACAGGAGCAAGATAGATCAGCTGGTTGTATGGTGTCTCTCAGTGTCATTAAGACCAAGGATTTGAATGTGGACTTCAGGAAGGGGAAGTCAAGGGAACACACGCCAATCCTTATCAAGGTATTAGCAATGGAAAGTATGAGCAGTTTCAAGTTCCTGGGTGTTAACATCTCTGAAGACCTATCCTCAACCCAACATATTGAAGCAATTACAAAGAAATCATGACAGCAGATATGGTTGCACAAGATCGGCAAAAACTGCAAAACTTTGTAAACTTGGCCAGTTCCATCATGGACACTAGCCTCCCTAGCACCCAGTGCACCTTTAAAAGGTGATGCCTCAAAAAGGAGGTCTTTATCAAGGATCCTCATCATCCAGGACATGCCCTCTTCTCATTGCTATCATCAAGAAAGAGTTACAGGAGCTGAAAGGCACACACTCAGTGTTTTAGGAACGGCTTCTTCCCCTCCACCATCGGATTTCTGAATGGACAATGAATCCATGAACACTACCTTACTACTTATTATAATTTACAGTTTTTCTTATTATTATGTAATGAATTGTACTGCTTCCACAAAACAACAAATTTCATGCCATATATCAGTGATATTAAAGCTGATTCTGATTCTTTCTAAGTTCCTGCATTCTCACTTCAAGTTAAGGGTTAGAACTAAAATGGAAATCACTGTTTTAACTCATTGCTGATCAAGAGTTCTAAAAAGAGTGCCAGAGAGGGAGATATAAATTCAGGTACTAGTGTTCCGGTTTGTGTATCTGTACTCACAGATATACTCCTTTCTGCCCAGAAAACGTATTTGACTTATTTTTTTTTAAATCATATACTGTAAGTTCAGCAGGCAAGAATGAAAGAGTTTGATTTGGCAGTGATAAGAGCAATGTTATTGAAGTGCAACTCTGGCAGCAACTACTGTGCAGCTAAACATGGAAGTCGTGATGCAATATATCAGCATTTGAAGAGACACATGGCATCGAAATCTATAGCATACAACTGACATAAAACAGGTTAATTTTGCTAAAAGAAAAGTCATGGTTTGTATAGTTTCCTATAATTGAATTTTAAAAGATATAATTAGTCTTAATTTGGTGGCAATGTGTGAAATATTGAAAATTTACTTTAAAAAGGATTATGGAGTCATAGAGCACTATAGCACAGTAACAGGCCCTTTGGCCCATCCAGTGCATACTGATCTAATTCCAACTACGTGTACTCAGACCATACCCCTCTCATCCATTTATCTATCCAAACTTCTCTTCAATATTGCACTGAACCTGCATCCACCACTTCCGCTGGCAGCTCATTCCACACTTTTCATCCATTCCCAGCTCTGAGTAAAGAAGTTTTCCCTCAGATTCCCCTTAAATATTTCACCTTTCACCCCTAGATCTAGTCTCACCCAACATCAGGGGGAAAGCTTGCATGAATTTACCCTACATATGAAAAGGTACGTCGCATCCGGAGTTTCTCCAGTTAGCGGACGATTTCCCTTCACACCTCTCTGACGTAGTGGGGAACCGCGTACGAGGCAAGTTACAGCAGTGGTTTGCCATTGCATTCTGCCGGGTGAGTTTCCAAAGAGATCACCAGCTCGTAACCCAGTACGGATGGAAAACGTGCAGGGAGCCGGCTGGATTCGAACTCAGGACCTTTCGTCCTGAAGTCAGATGCTGATGCCACTACGTCACCAGTTGGGTCACCCTACATATACCTGCAATAATTTTGTATACCTCTGTGAGATCTGTTATTTTTCTATGCTCCAGGCAACAAAGTCCTAATCTATTCAACTTTTACCTATAACTCTGGCCCTCAAGTCCTGGCAACATTGTGGTAAATTTTCCCTGCACTCTGTTAATCTTATCAATATCTTGACTGTAGCTATGTTACCAACATTGCACACAATACTCCATATTCAGCCTCTTCAACGTAACATTCCAACTCCTATACTCAGTGCTCTGATTTATGAAGGCTAACGTGTCAAAAGCACTCTTTATGACCCCATCTACCTGTAACACCACCTCCTGGGAATTACAGATCTGCATTCCCATATCCTATCACATACCTCAGTGCTCTGCTGTTCACTGTGTAAGTTCTACCCTGGTTTGCCCTGCCATAGTGCAACACCTCACACTTGTTTGCATTAAATTTCATACACACTTGCTGAGTCTCATTCCTTCAACTCTTATTTACTGTTGAAGATTTAACCCATGTGTTTTATTTCTATCCCCTCTTATTTCCATCACTTATTTTTCTGTTTATATTTCTACACATAATGTTGCATTGATTTCAATGTCTTATGAATAATTGCACAAAATTTACAACACAGAAATAAGTAACTCAAGCAGCGATCTACATTGATTCCATTTCAGGTGAGATAGTTGAGACACAATCAGTAAGGAGTATTCAATTTGATTGGTTAAAGATATATAATGTTACTTAGACCATAAGACATAGGAACAGAATTAGGCCATTCAGTCCATTGAGTCTGCTTCGCTATTCAATCATGGCCGATCCTGGATCCCACTCTACCTCATACACCTGCCTTCTCAACATATCCTTTGATGCTATGACTGACCAGGAAACTATCAACTTCCACTGCAGTCTATGGCACAGCATTCCACAGATTTACTACTCTCTGGTTAAAAAAATTCCTCCTTACCTTTATTCTAAAGGTCACCCCTTAATTTTGAGCCTGGGCCCTCGAGTTCTGGACACTCCCACCATAGGAAACATCCTCCCCGCATCCACCCTCTCTAGTCCTTTCAACATTCGGTAGGTTTCAATAAGATCCTCCTGCATTCTTCTAAATTCCAGTGAGTACAGGCCCAAAGCTGACAAACGCTCGTCATATGTTAACTCCTTCCCATCCAGAATCATCCTCGTGAACCTCCTTGCCACAGGCAGCTGTGGAGGACAAATCTTTAAGCATATTTAAGGCAGAGGCTGATAGATTCTTCATTGGTCAGGGCATGAAGGGATATGGGGAGAAGGCTGGAGATTGGGGCTGTGAGAAAAATTGGATCAGCCATGATGAAATAGCAGAGCAGATTCGATGGGCCAAATGGCCTAATTCTGCTCCTATATCTTATAGTCTTATTGTCTTATAACCTATCAGTTTTCACGGCTGATTAACATCTGAGGAATACAGTAAAGTCAGATTAGTGGATGTAACTGTCCATGTGATTGAATGCAAACCCTTCACCCTTGGGGAGAAAGAGAGCATCTTGTCTGAGTTGCCCTCACTTAAAGTCACCTGTGGGAATTCAGAATTCTGACGTAAGCTCGAGGAAATGGTTGAAATCCACCAGATGCACCCTAAAGATATACACCGTTAGTAAAAGCGAAGTGCCCGAGTGCCCGAGGAATATGTGGGACAGGATAGCTCAGGGGGTGTGGGATGGTACATGGGCAATGACCAGGCACGCCAGTAATGAAGAAAGATATCGCTCTTTTAAAGGGGAAGAGAGCCAGCGGCTGGGGGGGGGGGGGGGGGTGAGAGTAGCTGGGGAACGATAATGACAGTGATTCAAAAAGCTGATGAGACAGCCATGCATTATGCAGAATGTAAATATCGATCATATGAGGAGTATTCAGGGTTACATAATCCAGGGAGGGATGACCCAGTCTCCTAAAAATGCTGAAGGAAGGCCTGAGCTCAGCCCACCAGGAAGTTTTAGATTTAGGCATAACGGTAGTGGTCCAACTACTCTGCAATAGTTTCGTGGGCCAGAGAGCTAAACCAAAGAAAAGGCAAGAGAAATCGTAAAGTGGGTATAGTGAATTCAGCTGCTGTGATGTCCCGGAGAGTTTGTTTTCCTTGCCGGCAACCAGGGCACCTAGCAAAGGACTGCCGGACCAGGTATAAGACAGTGAAGGAGTCAATATGCTACAGCTGTGGCCTATCGGGACATGGCTGGAGACAGTGTCCAAAAGGGAGGGGGAAAACCCAGGCGAAGATCATGGCAGACACCCAGTCACTCACCCCATCAGCAACCAGTCTGACTGTTGATCAGATAAAAGAGTTAGTAACGGATCATCTTAGGGCAGAAAAAGATGTGGCCGCGGGCTCTACCGCCAGCGCTGGTGACCCGCGGATGTACACAATGGCATTGTTAGGGGGACGGCAATGTAATATGTTAGTGGACACAGTGGCATCGGTATCAATAACAGATTTACCCTTACCAACAACCAGACAGGCCAGTTATATCAGGGGTGCAGGAGAGAAAACAGTAAAAGCAGAAAGAAGTGAGTTGCAAATACTAGAAATCAGGGGAATGTAGCTTCCAGTGTATTTCTGGGTATGTCCAAATAATGAGGGCACGATCCTTAGAATAGACATCCTAAGGGAAGCAGGAGCTGTTATAGATTCGGGAAAGAGAGAAATAATATGGACGAGTCAGGGGTAGCAAACGCATAAAACCACATCCACTCTAAAAAGACCAATCGATATTCGATAGGTTTCAATTAGGTCCCCCCTCGTTTTTCTGAATTCTAGTGAATACAGGCCCAGAGCCAACAAACACTCTTCATATGACAAGCCATTCAATCCTGGAATCATTTTTGTGAACCTCCTTCTAACCCTCTTCAGTTTCAGCACATCCTTTCCAAGAAAAAAGGTCTAAAACTGCTCACAGTGCTTTGTAGTACTCACCAGTGCTTTATAAAGTCTCACAATTACATCCTTGTTTTTATATTCTAATTCAATTAAAATGAATGCTAATATTGCATCTGCCTTCCTCATCACTGACTCAAACTGCAAAAGAATAGGTGAATTCAGTAATATTAGAGTTATCATCCTTGCTCACCCTGATATCTTTTCAACGTGCGAATGGAAGAAGTTATTAATTACTGCTCATTGACAAGGTACAGGGGCTAGTTTTTCTCATGTAAACACACTGTCTGCCAAATGTGACAGATTTATTTTCAAAGCCCAAAAGATCAATGGTGGCTTTTTGAACTTGAGGTAAAACACAATCTACCAAACTTACTAAATAAATACAGTTTTCAAAACATTTGCAGAGCAGTTTGAAGGCAAAGTTTAAAGCAAGCCTGTTTGTTGCAAAAGATCATAGGTCTACTACCCAACATCTTTTAAAATATTTATTAACAGTAGTTTTTATGTACATTTACAAATATTATTATATAAAATGGAATATAAAATTAAAATGACTAAGCCTTTGTCTGATATACATTTAATGAAACAAAACTCAACTCAGGCCTGAATCACTTTTCTGAACGACCAATTCTACCAAATATCATTGACAAGTTGGGGTATTATTAACCTAGCTTTCCAGCAGAAGTTGTACATTTAAAATTCTCCTGTTTCCTACCAGAAATTTACAAAACCCCCATAAGAAAGTTGATTGGATGTTGCTGCTCGTGACTTTCATTTGAACATCTGATCAAGAACCTCAGCAAAGTAGGATCATACTGAACAGGAGCATGTGTAGGCCAGGAGCCTATTGTTCACCTCCAGTCTTGGTCTCAACATCATGTCCAATGCTCTTCCCACATCTTTTGACTCCTTGCAGGTTAAATCTCTGTCAATATATTCAATGACTCTGCTTCAAAAGCTTTTGTGGTTGAGAAACCTGCAAGTTCAAGTCTCTCAAAGAAGAAGTTCTTCCTCATCTCCATCTAGAACTATTTCACTATTTATCAATACCTTCATTGAGGAAACTATCCTCTTAGCGTCCACTGTGTTAGTCTCCTTTAGAATCTTATCTATCACAATGATTATCTCTCCTATTCTCCGATCAGCAAAGGCATAACATTCTCAAGCTCTTTTCTTATGGAACCCATTATCCCAGTAATCAACAACAATGAGCCCTCTATGCATTGTCTCCACTGTAAACACACCTTTTCTTAGATACAGAGACTAAAATGGTACACAATTCTTTAGATGTTGTCTCATTCGAAATCAAAACTTTTGTACATCACTTGCAAATAAGATCAATTTTCCATAAGCTTTCCTAATGACCTGCAGTACCTAAATACTAGCTATTGTGTTTTTAGACTAGAACCAACCCTACCCCAGATGCCTTAGCACTACAGATTCCTTAGCACCACAATATTTTGTTATCTCACTGTATTTAAATAATTATTTAATTTTATATTCTTCCCTCCAAGCTGGATAACCTCACATTCACCCACATTCTACATTATTTGCTAAATCTTTACCTACTTACTTATCTATATCCTTTTGCAAGCTCATCAGTAAAGAGCCAGCAGCAAAGACTAATCCCATTTTGAGAGTCATTGAGTCCTAAAATGACACAGCATGGAAATAACCCATGAATTCATGCCAACCAGCAGGTGCCCATTTACACTCAGTTTAATCCCTGTCAAGTGTAGTTTCACAAATTGTTTTTCTAAATAATATTTCAATTCATTCTTAAAAGTAATTTGTTAAAGTTAGAAAAATTACATTGTTAGAATTTGAGTACTAAAGATATATCATTTTTATGAGCATATTTTCATTTCAGTTAAATGCCCAGTATTTTATTGTAATGTAAATATCTCATTTATTTTAATATCTGTCCAATAAATTACAGAATTATGTAAAAATATGAAAGATATCTGTCTATTGCATGCATTGAATAAGAAAGCTTGAGTAATATTAGCCATTAATATATTGTTTTCTTTGCAATTATTTCACATATCAACGTGCTCTTTTCATTTAAAATGCTCAGTCTTCTGATTAGCCTTTGACCTAATTTATATCAATTTATAAGGATATTTTCTCCAAATAAAAACTAGTTATTAAATAAACATTTCTACTTGCTCAAATTTTCACTGAGGTTCTCTTGCAATACAATATTACCAATATTACTTTAAATTTATTTCTGATTGACTTCTACTGTGACAACTTGATCTATAAATGGGGAGATATTCATAACCTATAAGGAAATAAAACATAATTGCTGTTAAATTTAATACACTTCTAATTTGATAATAAATATGAAACATGTTAAAGGTTTATTTATTCTATTTGGGTTGGTATTCGCTTTAAGACATAAATCAAATGTAACCAATTAACACGCCAAGTTCTGATGTATTATGAGTTAGAGACAAAGGAGTTTCCCCTTTATTCTGTCCAAATTATCTAAATATCTGTACAGCATCCACAGCTAAAAACAGCATGACACTTTTCAAGCACAAATCATCCGTATAGTCTGTCAAAATAAACCTGTCAATTAGGTTTGAACTATGGATCATTTATCAAATTACTGAGAAGAGAAATTTCATTGCATCAAACTGGATTAGATTCGACCTCAGCCCCAAGGAATAATAAGAGTCATTTGGCATTCCCAGTAGTACTATGGTCTTGAAACCCATAGTTAAAAGCAGTATGATAAAAATTGTTTTAGTGTTCTAAATTAAAACCATTCTATCCAAATATATTTTGCTTCCTTGCTCAGAGGGTAGGATTACAAAATCAAACTCAATAAGCTAACACTCTCCCCTTATTATGTTCATTAAAGTGATCTAAAGATTTGCACAAAATTGTAAATTTAAAATAAAGAAACTGGACTGAAGCTTCATTGCTTGGGCTGGCCACCAGAATTATTACTCGTAAATCTCCCCACTTGAGTGAGTGGTTCCAAAGCTCTTAAGGTACACCCCAAGTGGCTGAGTGCCAGAAAGATCTTTAATGATGTAGTGTGGACACCTTTCTCCCAAATCCATCTCTGAAAACAGTGTAAGCTTATAAGTTGTCTCCCCAGCTATTCTGTCAAAACTGAGAGGGATGTTTAATAACTTTTTAATGATTTTGAAATTCAATGACATTTAAAAACTATTAAAACGGTAAATAATACTTTAATTATTAATATGTTTAAAATAAAAGCTTCAAAAACAGTTAAAAACACAAACACCAAATTGGAATAATTAAAAAATAACCTATCTTTCCCTCAGCCTAATAGCTTCTGCTGTCAAATTGCTAAAGAGAATAATGGAGTCTCAGTTCCTATGGCAGGTCAAACAGAAGATGGTACAAAAGGGAATCCCTGTAACAGATGCTGGCAGATCTCAGCAAAATGGAACTTAGCCAACTACGCCTTAAAAATTCAAGTTCTTATCCAGATACTTCTTAAGTGGTGTGAGAGCACCTGCCTGCACCATATGCTCAGGCATTCGATATTTCAGCCACCCACAGTGAAAATTTCTTTCTCAGATCCCTTCTTTTTCCTCATCTTAAACCGATCCCCTCTGGTCTTAACCACAGGGAAAGTTTACTGTCTGTCTTTTTATGCCTCTCATAATTTTGTTCATAATTTTCTATATCTTCATCATGGTTCCCTCACAATACTCCATGTGTGCCCTAACCAGAGTTCAGATGGTGATAAGGAACCAAACAGAAGTGAGATAGATCAGCAGGTCACAACAACAGCCTTGCGTTCACCATCAGTAAGACTAAGGAATTGATTGTGGACTTCATGAAGGGAAAATCCAGCGAACACACATCAGTCCTCATCAATTGATCACCAGTGGTGAAGGTGAGCAGTTTTAAGTTCCTAGATGTCAACATTTCTGAAGGTCTACTCTGGACCCAACGTATTGATGTAATTATGTCAGTGTATGTCAGGCATGTCAGTGGCTATATTTAATTAGAAGTTTGAGGAGACTTGATATGTCGCCAAAAACACGTGCAAATTTCTACACAGGTACCATGGAGAGCATTCAAAACTTTCTTGAAAAAACACAATTCTCATTGATCCCTGGAAATCTTTGGCCCATAACTACTTAAAGTTGGGAATCAGGATACTTTGGGAGGATCCATTTATGTGGCAGAAGAGCAGACTACTTAACAAACTATCCACTTGAAGTACTATCAGCCATCACCTGCCAAATCTGTGAAGGTGCTATGGTTTGCACTGGCTTCATTAGCCAGGTCAGAACCCACAAAGCTTAAACCTGAGGGACTGATTGAGATAAATTCTTAATGATACCACGAACCACACAGATGAAGATTTAGTTTGAATGGATAGCACAAAAAAAATATTGTATCATGCTTCCCTTCATGCTGCTTTTCTTGTAAAGTGAGGGCACCTGACATATAGCTAGCTATTCGTTAAAGCTGCATTCATACTTAGCTCAGTGCTCAAGATGCTTTTGCAGCAATAAGGCACAAGGAGAAGCACTATCAAAATGAGCATGAATTACTGACAATGCTGCTAAACTAGGAATCTAGCATGATTCCCTACATTTCTCCCTGCTGCACACTGCCCCATATGGGTTAAATCCTTACATTTTGGTATTAGGTTATTAATATAATCACATATACTGAAGTGCAGTGAGAATCCGGTCTCGCATACAGATCAAATCTTTATACAGTGTATTGAGATAGTACAAGGTAAAACAATAACAATGCAGAATAAAGTGCACTATCTACAGAGAAAGTGAAGTGCAGGCAGACAATAAGGTGCAGTCATAATGAGGTGGATAGTGAGATCAAGAGTCCACCTTAACATACTAGGAAACCATTCAATTGTCTTATAACAGTGGGATAGAAAATGCCTTTGAGCTGAGTGCTACATGCTTTCAGGATTTTGTATCTTCTGTCCAACGGGAGAAGGGAGAAGAGGGAATACCCAGAGTGGATAGGGTTTTGGATTATGCTGGCTGCTTTACTGAGGTAGCAAGAAGTATAGATTGATCCTGCTGTTATGCCAAGAACCATGTCAAATCACTGCCCTCTGCTGCTGCATGCCGATTTCCTTGGAATTTGTGTGAAATCCTGCCCTACATCGTGCCCTCATAGCAATGGATTTCCCCACAACTCAGTCAGCCTGTGAGAGGTGGAGCAGGGTGGTCTAAAGTAAACTTCATGGTTGCTCACAGCTGAGATGTAGGGTTGAGAACTGCATTCTCTCCTGCAATGTACATGTGCATTATTGGACATTGGCAGCACTTGCTCCATTCTGGCAAACTTCCTGGGTCATACATTATCATTAGCTCCTGTAAGATGTAATGGAAACTGTTGTCCATGGCTCCCTGCCCATTGATATCTCTATGATAATAATCTGAAAGGCTAGCAATTACTGCCACCTCACACAAACTTACTGGAGTTCTTTGAGGATATAACGAGCGCAGTGGATAAAGGGAACAGATGGACATTATTTACTTGGATTTCCAGAAGACGTTCAATAAAGTGACACATAAAAGACTTATCCATAAGATAAGGATGCATCGAGTTGGGGGTAATGTATTAGCATGGATAGGGGATTAGTTAACTAATAGAAAGCAGAGAGTTGGGATACATGGGTGTTACTCTAGTTGGCAATCAGTGGTGAGCGGTGTGCCGCAGGGGTTGGGGCTGGGCCTACAACTGTTCACAATACACATTAACGATCTGGAAGAGAGGACCCAGTGTAATGTATCTGGTTTTGCTGATGATACCAAATTGAGTGGAAAAGCAAACTGTGCAGAAGATATGGAGAGTCTGCAGAGAGATATAGATAGGTTAAGTGAGTGGGCATGGGGCTGGCAGATGGAGTACAATGGTAAATGCGAGTCATCGACTTTGGAAGGAAAAATGGAGGAGCAGATTATTATTTAAATGGCAAAAAACTGCAGCATGCCGCTGTGCAGAGGGACTTGGGAGTGCATGTGCATGAATCACAAAAGGTTGGTTTGCAGGTGCAGCAGGCTATTAAGAAGGCAAATGGAATGTTGGCCTTCATTGCTAGAGGGATTGAATTTAAGAGCAAGGAGGTTATGCTGCAACTGTACAGGATACTGGTGAGGCCGCACTAGTGAGAGCACTGTGTGTAGATTTGGTCTCTTTACTTGAGGAGTACTGGCTTTGAAGGCAGAGCAGGATGTTCACCGGGTTGATTCTAGAGATGAGGGAATTAGACTATGAGGAGAGATTGAGTCACCTGGGACTGTACTCACTGCAATTCAGAAGAATTAGAGGAGATCTTACAGAAACATATAAAATGATGAAAGGGATAGATAAGATAGAGGCAGGAAAGTTGTTTCCACTGGTAGGTGAGACTAAAACTAGGGACATAGCCTCAAGATTTGGGGGAGTAGATTTAGGATGGAGATGAGGAAGAACTGCTTTTCCCAGAGAGTGGTGAATATATGGACCCAGTGAAGGAGTAGAGGCTACCTCAGTAAATATATTTAAGACAAGGTTGGATAGATATTTGCATAGCAGGGGAATTAAAGGTTATGGGGAAAAGGTAGGTAGGTGGAGATGAGCCCATGGCCAGATTAGCCATGACCTTATTGAATGGCGGAGCAGGCTCAATGGGCCAGATGGCTTACTCCTGCTCCTATTTCTTATGTTCTTATTTAATGTCAGATTCTTAGTGCAGCAGCATGCAGCCCAATCAGATGTTTTTTTTGTAAGTACACAGTATCATACCAAGTACTTGCATTGGAGGACCAGGAGGGATAACACAAATTAATGCTCTGTTGGATAATACTAGCAAGTTAGGGTTTATATCATTTCCTTAATTTCTATGCATCATAGACTGTCTTCAAGCTGAACACCTTTTTACCTTCTTTGCAACAAGAAGCTCATCACTGAATTTTAGGCAGCACAAAGAATGCCAAAACAATATGTTTGCTGACCAACCGACTTCCAATGCTTTCTGGCATGCATGATCAACACAAAAGATTGGCTGACTTCACAAATGTGAAGCACAAGTCTGAATTTTGTCCTGTGTGACTGCATCAGTCTACTAAAATTTCTTCTGAATATTAATACTCTGGCTCCTCAGTAAATAATTACATAATTACATCTATCATGCACATTCCCAAATTAGCCTTTTACCTTACTGCAGATTAATTTTTAAATCACTGACAGAATGTCAAACTGTAGAAACTAGTGCAGAGTAATATGTCTCATGTCTTGTAACCATTATTCTTTTCAAACATAGTCAATGCCGTTTCCATGTAATCCTACTCACACAACCAGCAATGTACAATGTTACTATGGTAGTGGTCACTGATACCCACACAATTATTCAATTGCCTTTGTATCATTCTACCAAATGATAAGCTAATAACTCTAGTAGAGGCAAGCTCCACATTATGGCAATGACAGTTTGGGTAATGGAAATTCACCTTAATGGAGTTCTCAAATCATTAACAAAAATCTGAGATACATTATAAAACTTTCTCTTTTGAAAGTTAGATGAAAAATGGAAATAAACATTTTTAAGTCACGTTTCTTGAAACATATACAAATAATTACGGATCATTTTCTAAGAATGCTTCCCACCCTCCGTTCCCATAATAAAGAGGTCACATGTATTAAAACAGAACAAAATCCGTGGTGACCACCAACTTCGAAAATCTTAGAGATTTCCTTACACTGTTAACATAATAAAAAGTTTTATTTCTCTTAACCAGATTATAATCAAAACAAATTTGAAACCAAATCAAACTGAAATCATTAGAGAAGACAAACAAAAAACTTTATCAAAGCAGCCCTGGAGGAGCTATTTAAAACATCCTCAACCACAGGTGAGCTGCTGGAGAATTAGAGGACAGCTAATGTTGTTCTGTTGTTTAAGAAAAGTAAGACAGGACATTATAGGCCAGTAAGCCTGACATTAGTAGTTGGTAAGTCTTTGTAAGATATTCTAAGGGGCTGGATATACATTTGAAGTCATAAGTTTACATACACCTTAGCCAAATACATTTAAACTTAGTTTTTCACAATTCCTGACATTTAATCCTGGAAAACATTCCCTGTCTTAGGTCAGTTAGGATCACTACTTTATTTTAAGAATGTGAAATGTCAGAATAACAGTAGGGAGCATGATTTATTTCAGCTTTTATTTCTTTCATCACTTTCCCAGTGGGTCAAAAGTTTACATACACTTTGTTAGTATTTGGTAGCATTGCCTTTAAATTGTTTAACTTGGGTCAAACGTTTTAGGTGACCTTCCACAAGCATCTCATAGTACGTTGCTGGAATTTTGGCCCATTCCTCCAGACAGAACTGGGTAACTGAGTCAGGTTTGTAGGCCTCCTTGCTTGCACACACTTTTTCAGTTCTGCCCACAAATTTTCCATCGGATTGAGGTCAGAAAATGATGTCACGTCTGGTTCATCCTTGACAGCAATTTCCAAATGCCTGAAGGTACCACGTTCATCTGTACAAACAATAGTTCGCAAGTATAAACACCATGGGACCACACAGCCATCATACCGCTCAGGAAGGAGACGCATTCTGTCTCCTAGAGATGAACGAACTTTGGCGCGAGACATGCAAATCAATCCCAGAATAACAGCAAAGGACCTTGTGAAGATGCTGGAGGAAACAGGTAGACAAGTATCTATATCCACATTACGAGTCCTACATTGACATAACCTGAAAGGCTGCTCAGCAAGGAAGAAGCCACTGCTCCAAAACCACCATAAAAAGGCCAGACTACAGTTTGCAAGTGCACATGGTGACAAAGATCTTACTTTTTGGAGAAATTCCTCTGGTCTGATGAAACAAAAATTGAACTGTTTGGCTATAATGACAATCGTTATGCTTGGAGGAAAAAGGGTGAGGCTTGCAAGCCGAAGAACACCATCCCAACCGTGAAGCATGGGGATGGCAACATCATGTTGTGGGGGTGCTTTGCTGCAGGAGTGACTGGTACACTTCACAAAATAGATGGCATCATGAAGAAGGAAAATTACGTAGATATATTGAAGCAACATCTCAAGACATCAGCCAGGAAGTTAAAGCTCGATCGCAAATGGGTCTTCCAAATGGACAATGACCCCAAGCATACCTCTAAAATTGTGGCAAAATTGCTCAAGGACAAAGTCAAGGTATTGGAGTGGCCATCACAAAGCCCTGATCCCAATCCAATAGAAAATTTGTGGGCAGAACTGAAAAAGCTTGTGTGAGCAAGGAGGCGTACAAACCTGACTCGACTACACCAGTTTTGTCTGGAGGAATGGAACAAAATTCCAGCAACTTACTGTGAGAAACTTGTGGAAGGCTACCCAAAATGTTTGACCCAAGTTAAACAATTTAAAGGCAATGCTACTGTCATGAACCTCGTGACGGGGTCGTGAAGGACCAGCAGAAATAGAACACACCTGGAGTCTGGTTTACTATAAATTAAGACCATATTTATTGCTTTTACGAATTAATATAATTAAACCGAATAATACAATACAGGTTATAAACTATTATATATATATACATCTGTAAATGTGTACGTGGATACAAAAAATAATAGTCCAGGAGGTAGATATCAGTCTTACGGCGCCATGTAAGTTTAAGCAGTTCCATTCACTTTGTGTTGCGTCGAGTTGAATTGATGGAGAGAGAGAGGGTTAATTGAGTTGATGTTCAAGTTGGCAGCTTTAGTTGTTCTCGCTTCCGAAGTCTTCAGAGTCACTTCGTGTGACCCCCACAGACACAGATGGACAGAGCCCCTTCCAGGGAACCGTCTACTAACCCACGGCACAGGTTCACCACTAGCAGACCCCCACAGGCAAGCTCTTACCCGCACTGGTAATCACGGGTCAAAATTAATCGGTCCATGGCCTCCTCCCTCGTGGTGGTCTTAATCTCCACCAGTGGTTTTTCCGGTAGCTTCCCCAGTACTCTCGTGTCGTGTCTACTCTGCCGTTATCAGACCGAAGGATCCACTTTTTATAATCCATCCAAAATTCCAGCGTCCGTTAGCTCAACCGCTCTGAGCTGTTACCATGGTGACTTCCCAGCTCGTGTCTCAGCTCGCGCCGAACTCTCTCTCTCTCTTTTAATTGCCTCCTTGTTCATTAGACTGCTGAACTTTCTGGCAGTTTCTCACCTGCGTGACACCTTCCCCGGTTGGGAAAATTTTGATCTTCAAGCAAACTTTTGATCACTCACAGATTCTACGCACCAAGGACTACATTCTGCTTCACAGAGTGTACATTCAGCATTTACACAGTTCATCAGCATTTTAACAGCGGGATAGGCAATCTGCAATGACATTGTCCGTACCCCTTAAGTGTCTTATCTCAATATCAAACTGCTGTAACCACAGGCTCCAGTTTAATAAACGCTGATTTCGATCTTTAATCTTATCTAAAAACACCAAAGGGTTGTGGTCAGTGTACACCACTAACGGCTTTTGTGAGGGACTCACGTAAACCACGAAATGTTTGTAATGCAAAAATGAGGGACAGCAATTCTTTTTCTATTGTCGAGTAATTTTTCTGGTGCACATTAAACTTTTTGGAAAGTATGCCACCAGATGTTCAATACCATCATCTCCTCTCTGTAATAGCACCGCCCCTGCAGCTTCATCGCTACCGTCCGTCACTAGGGAGAACGGCTTAATGAAGTCCAGTGCCTTTAGCACTGGATAGTAACACAGAATACCCTTTAACCGTTCGAACATCTCTTGGCAACACTCATCCCACACAAATCGTTCACTCTTTCTCAACAGTCTTGTCAGTGGAAGGGCAATATCCACAAAGTTCTTTCAAAATTTTCGATAATACCCCACCATACCTAAAAACCTTCTCAGTGCTCTCTTACCCGTTGGAATGGGTATATCAGCTATAGCCTGAATTTTCCTTTTCACAGGAGCCATCTGACCCCGGCCCACTACGTAATCAAGATATATGACCCTGGTTTGACTAAACTCACTCTTGGCAAGGTTCACTGTCAGATTAGCTTCAGAGAGCCGATCAAATAATTTCTCTACTGTTACAATCTGTTCCTCCCACA
The DNA here is from genome assembly GCF_030028105.1 of Mobula birostris. Lineage (NCBI taxonomy): Eukaryota > Metazoa > Chordata > Chondrichthyes > Myliobatiformes > Myliobatidae > Mobula > Mobula birostris. Next base: position 53,148,536 of record NC_092373.1, read on the forward strand.
TGTCATTCCATACTACTAAATTATCAATGTATGCCCCAGTATTCTTCAAGCCTTGAATCACAGAGTTTATCATACGTTGGAATGTCCCAGGGGTAGTTGTCATCCCGAAAGGCATCACATTATACTCGTACAACCCCAAGGGGGTGACGACTGCTGATATTTCTCGAGCCCTATCGGTTAAGGGAACATACCAGTACCCTTTTAGCAGGTCAATTTTTGTTAGGTACTTGGCCTTTCCCACCCTATCGATGCAGTCATCTATTCTGGGAATAGGGTAAGCATCTGTTTTAGTTATTGCATTGACCGTTCTATAATCTGTGCAAAATCTCATTGTACCATCGAGCTTGGGAATGATCAGGCACAGGGAAGCCCACGCAGAGATGGATGGCCTGATAATACAGTTGGCCAACATATATTTGATTTCCTGTTCCTGGTCTGTTTTTGTCTCGTCACCAAATTCTAAGACATCACTTAATATCAGTGACTGAAAAGCTTCAGTATCGCACCAGATTCTCACTGGAACTAGGGGTGACCCCTCCTTCACAGACACAAAACCCTTGATAATAAACCATTCAATCCCTTCCTGAACTTGGCCAGACCCCACCTTCTTTCGTGTGGTCTCAGCCACCGGTGCACACGCGTCAGGGGTTTTCCCCTTCTCCTTTCCCATTTCTTTCTTCCGAATAAGACTGTTAGATGCCACATGGCCAGGCTTTCTGCAGTAGTAACAGGTAAAACTGGAAAACTTATTTTTGGTCGGTTTCTCCTCTTCTTTACCTCTGTCACTAGCCCTTGCCTTGTTTTCTGTTTTACTTGACGGATTATCCCAGAAAATCTCTTGATAACCCTTGTTCGGGAAAAACTTAATCTTGTGAGTCAGGGCAAACTCATCCGCTAACCTAGCGGCCGCGGAAAGAGTCTCAACCTCTTTCTCTTCTACGTATTTCCATATCTCACCAAGGACACACTCTTTAAATTCCTCGATCAGCATCAGCTGTCTCATTTTGTGGTAGTCCTTGTCTACCTCTTTCGAGGCACACCACCAATCAAAGTAGCTCTCCTTTTCATGGGCAAACTCTATATATGTCTGGTTCCCAGACTTCCTCAAACCTTGAAACTTCTGTCGGTATGCTCCTGGCACCATTTCATAGACCTTAAGCACAGCCTCCTTCACAGCATCATAATTAGTCGACTCGGTCACAGATAAGGCAGAATATGCTTGCTGCACCTTCCCTCTTAACACAATTTGCAGCAATACTGCCCAGTCTTCCCTCGGCCACTTCCTGTTCTGAGCCACTTTCTCAAAATGTAGGAAGAACCTATCAACATCTTCTTCAGCAAACGGAGGTACCAACTTAATTTCCTAACTTACATTAATTGATACACCCTCTCGACACCACGGCCTGACACTTGACCCTCTTCACGCCGCATCTCCCTCTCAAACTCCCTCTGTTTCTCTGCCTCTGCAGTCACAAACTGAAGTCTCTCCATTCTTAATTGCTCTAGTCGTAACAGGATCTCATCACCTATCAGAAACTTGTGAAGCGACTCCTCCTCAAATAACTCTTTCCCAACACAATATTCAGCTATTTTCCTCCGAATTCCTGCCTTCGTCAAACTCTTCTGTATCCCGGAAAGTTTCCATTCCTTAGCAATGTCACATAGAACCTCCTTTCTGGCACTCCTCAAAAACAGAGGAGTAGGGTTCTCCATAAATTCACTGGCTTCCATTTCTGCTGTTTTCCACACACAGATTAATTACAAGGGATTTCCCCAATCAAGACAAGCTCCCACACAATTTCAAAAATTGGCTCCAACCAAATTTGTTCAGATTCCAGACGCAGGCCCCAATTTTGTCACGAACCCCGTGACGAGTTGAAAAGGTCCAGCAGAAATGGAACACACCTGGAGTCTGGTTTACTATAAATTAAGACTATATTTATTGCTACTACGAATTAATATCATTAAACCGAATAATACAATACAGGTTATAAACTATTATATATACACCTCCGTAAATGTGTATGTGGATACAAAAAATAATAGTCCAGTAGGTAGATATCAGTCTTACGGTGTCAGGTAAGCTTAAGCAGTTCAGTTCACTTTATGTTGCGTCAAGTTGAATTGATGGAGAGAGAGAGAGTTAATTGAGTTGATGTTCAAGTTGGCAGCTTTAGTTGTTCTTGCTTCTGAAGTCTTCAGAGTCACTTCATGTGACCCCCACACAGACACAGATGGACAGAGCCCCTTCTAGGGAATGGTCTACTTACTAACCCACAGCACGGGTTCACCACCAGCAGACCCCCACAGGCAAGCTCTTACCTGCACTGGTAATCACGAGTCGAAATTAATCGGTCCGTGGCCTCCACCCTCGTGGTGGTCTTAAACTCCACCAGTGGTTTCTCAGGTAGCTTCCACAGTTCTCTTGTGTTGTGTCTCCTCTGCCGTTATCAGACCGAAGGATCAACTTTTTAAAACCCCTCCAAAATTCCAGCATCCGTTAGCTCAACCATTCTGAGCTGTTACCATGGTGACTTCCCAGCTCGTGTCTCAGCTCGCGCCGAACTCTCTCTCTCTTTTAATTGCCTCCTTGTTCATTAGACTGCTGAACTTTCTGGCAGTTTCTCACCTGCGTGACACTACCAAATACTAACAAAGTGTATGTAAACTTCTGACCCACTGGGAAAGTGATGAAAGAAATAAAAGCTGAAATAAATCATTCTCTCTACTATTATTCCGATATTTCACATTCTTTAAGATAAAGTAGTGATCTGAACTGACCTAAGACAGGGAATGTTTTGTAGGATTAAATTTCAGCAATTGTGAAAAACTGAGCTTGAATGTATTTGGCTAAGGTATATGTAAACTCCTGACTTCAACTGTATAAGGTATACACGGACTGATAAGGGATAGTCAACATGGCTTTGTGTGTGGTAGGTCACGTCTAACCAATCTTATATGTTTGAGGACATTACCAGGGAAGTTGATGAAGGCAATGCAGTGGATATTGTCCACCTGGATTTCAGCAAGACCTTCGACAAGGTCCCAGATGGGAGGCTGGTCAAGAAGGTTTAACCGTTTAGCATTCAAGATGAGATAGTAAACTGGATTAGACATTAGCTTCGTGGGAGAAGCCAGAGAGTGGTAGTAGGTTGCCTCTCTGACTGGAGGTCTATGACTAGTGGTGCTGAATCCATCATTGTTTGTCTTCTATATCAACTATCTGCATGATAGTGTGGTAAACTGGATCAGCAAATTTGTGGATAGCACCAAGAATGTGCTGTAGTGGACAGTGAGGGAAAAAAATCAATGCTTGAAACAGGATCTGGACCAGCTGGAAAAATAAATGAATAAGCAATAAATACCGTGAACATGAGATGAAGGACCTGTGAAAATTAATTCAAAGCTTCTGGGAACATTGCAGTGATGGGGTAAGTGAAGTTGAGTGAACCTATCCATTCGGGTTCAAGAGCCCAATGGCTGAAAGGTCATAACTGTTGCTGAACCTGGTGGTTTATGTCCTGAGGCTCCTGTACAGCAAGAAGAGAGCATGGCCCGGATGGTGGAGGTCCTTGATGATGGATGCTGCTTTCCTGTTATAGCATCGTGTGGATTTGTCCAATAGCAGGGAAAGCTTTACCACTGATGGATTGCGCTGTATCTAGCCCGGATGCTTCCCATGGTTTCCCCGTCCTGAAAGATGCTCTCATGTTGGCATCAGAGACGGAAATCACAAGCCCATTGGCGGCTGTAAGAGTTCACGAAAGTGCCTCCATATTTTGATGGTCAAGGTTAGAGTAAAAGGCATTGAGCTCATCTAGGAGTGAAGCCTTGTTATTAACAATGTCACTCGGTTTCACTTTGTAGGAAATGATGGCATTCAAGCCCTGCCACGGCTGTCAATCATCCTTCAGTGATTCACGTTTGGTCCAGAATTGCCACTTCACAAATTGCACCTGGACCTTTTGTATTTTACCTGGTCGCCAGACCAGAATGCTACTGATCTAGCTCTCAGTAAATTGTGGATATCTTGGTTCATCCTAGGCTTCTGGTTAGGGAAGATCCTGAATGATTTTGTGGGGAAACATTCACCTACAATTGTTTTTATAAAGTCTGTGACAACTGTGATGCATTTATTCCGTTCCTCTGAGCCTTTAATCACGCCTCAGTCCATCGACTCAAAGCAATCCCATTGATGCTCCTCTACATCCAGCAATCACTTCTTCATTGTCCTTACTTCTGGAGCCTTGCTCTTTAGCCTCTGCCATCATGCCGTTAGGAGGACAGTCAAGTGAACAGATCTCCTAAAATGCCGTCTCGGTATAGAATGGTAGGATTTCTTACCATTGTAACCAAGTGATTATTGAATATCATTTTGTTATTGTTATAGTACACTTATGTATTCACCTTGGTAATGCTAAAATACCTGCCTGTGCCTTTAAGAGAAATCGGTGATGTCATTTTGCATGGGTGGAGTAGAACGAAGAGTTGCCATGTTCTCGAAAGGACAACGTTCGAATGTTTTTCCCAGATTTGGTGAGGAAAGATTTTTGCATGTAAGTTGATCAGCACTGGATAGTGTGATTGCGAAATTCCTTAATTGGCCTACTAGCGTGAGCGGGGAGAACTCATTTCAAGGTCTAACCTATATGTGTTTGGAAATTAAGCACATGTGTGCCAAATAATTGCCACTACTATATCGGTTCTGCATATTTTGTTTTAGTTATTTTCATACTGCATATGTAACAAGGGTGTGGTCTGAAGTTAAGCTAAGATTGTAATAGCAGGAATTGTTTTTTAAAATGATTTTGTCGTTTTTATTTTGATACCCTCTTTCTGCAATAAAACATCTAAAACAGATAAAGGAATTTAAGACCCAAAAAAGTATTTGTTATCCTGTGTGTGTACTTTTCCCCAGCCTACAAAACCATAGTATTGCAGTGGCCAAGTGTGTTGGGACCCCTGGTGCTGCAAAGATATGTTGCAGAGATATAATTGAGCAGAAGTTACTTCAAACATTGATTGAAGCCTGACTGAAGTCCCCAACAATGATTTGAAAGATGTCGGGGTGGACAACTTCTTGGTTGCTGATGGTGGCATTCAGTACCTCAAGTGACTGCTTAATATCAGCCTTTCGCGGTATGGAAACTGTGGTCAGGAATGCGAAGGAGAACTCTCTTGGGAAGTAGAATAGTCACCACCTAATTATGTTCCAGAACAGGGGAACAAGTGTGTGACAAGGCCTGTGCGTCCAGGCAAAATAAAGAGTTTATGATGAAACACAGACCCCACCTTTTGCCTTGTGCGAAACAGCAGTCTGGTCCATTCAGTGCATCAAGAAATCCTTGGGCCTTACCAACATATCTTGCATGTCCAGAGTGAGCCATGTCTCTGAGAAACACAGAATGCAACAATTTCTCATTACCCTCCGGTACAACGATCTTGCCCTTAAGTCCACAATCTTGCTCTCCAGCGACTGTACATTTGCTATCAAGACGCTGGGTAGAGGAAGTTTCATACCCCAGCATTTTAGACTGGCTTGGAATCTTCCTCTCCTCCCTCTCTTTCAGCTGTGCTGACATACCTGCATGCTTGAGAGTTTATTCCACTGTGTCCTTCAGGAGATTGGGAAATTGCAAGTTCTTTAAGATGGTTCAAAAGTGTGTTACTTAAAGGGAAATTACAGACTTCAGACTGCAGTGAGAGTAGCTCAGCAGAAGTATGTCTGTGTAATATGTAGCTAATGATAAGGATGTGGGACATGCTTAGTATGCCAGACAAAGTCACATGTGACTATACAAAGCATAAATCAGGTTGGATTTGATGAAGTTGATCAGAATGATATGTCACTGGAACTTTATGGTGAAGACTTCGCAAATGTGCATCTGTTAGAAATTAAGTAACAGAAGTAGAAGAAAGGGCAAAAAGCCACCAATATTGTGCTACAGCATAAAATCAAGCTTTCTGCCACATCAAGGATAGTTTATTATTTATTGCTATTTATTTCTTATCTGCATTTGCACATTTTTGCAGTTTACAGTTCCTGATGTTTACAGTTTAAAGACCATGTTTACAGTTACTGTTCTATAAATTTCCCAAGTATGCCACAGAAAAAGAAGCTGAGGGTTGTATGTGGTGATGCGTTTGTACTATGACAATAAATTTTACTTTGAACTTGGATCTTCAAAGAATCTGTCTCAATACTTACCCTGAACATATCCCTATTGTGCATCATAGGAAACCTGCACTTCACAATATTAAAACATATGCCAATAATGTACACTATATATTATGAGAAGTTTATCCTGTCTTGCATGAATTATCATCCTCTATTGCAAAGCATAAGTTTACTATAAGTAAAATAATTATCCACACCTGAAACGTTTAAAATGTTTAAAGTGGAAATAAACTTACTGAAGAAAACAAATTTTTAGTGACTTCAAGATTCATCATTTTTGGTATCATATGACACAAGAAACTACTGAAATAAGCCATAGTTAGTTTAAAAAATTATTTTTTTTACCCATTTAAGCACACACAATTGTATTTTAATTTTAATTATGTAACATTAAGGTTTGAAAATTAATGCGAGCTGGATCACTAAATGAAAACGTTGATGTTCTAACAAAAAAGAGAAACTGCTGGAGAATTTCAATGGGTCAGTCCGCAACTGTGGAGAGAAATGGACATTTGGACTCCAGCAATTCCTGTAGCACTTTGTTCTTTCACTCAAGATTCCAGCATTACCAGTCTCATGTCTACATTCTAAAAATCTTCTTTCATAATGCCTCTATTGAAATACTGAAAAGAGAAACAACTGGAAGAGCACTATTTTTTATTTTATTTGAGATTTGGTGCAAAGTGGACCCTTCTATCCCTTTGAGCCACGCCACTCAGCAGTCCCCCAATTTAATCCTAGCCTAATCACAGGACAGTTTACAATGACCAATTAACTTTGGACTGTGGGAGGAAACCGGAGCACCTGGAGGAAACCCAAGCAGTTATGAATGGAGCATACAAATTCCTTAGAAGCAGCAGCGGGAACTGAACCCAAGTCGCCTGTGCTGTAAAGCATTGCTAACCACAATGTTACCATATTTGTAGCATCATCAGTATACTGTTGATTAATTTCTGATCTGGTCCACACAATTTGTGAGCTTTGTATTCATGTTTTGCCAAAATCCATTAACTTTATATCAGACACTGCCAGGTGAAGGTAGAACAAAAATTCAAAAATAACCTACACATTTCCAAGACTAATAATTTTCATTTCTCTGAAAAACATTTAATACTGTAAGTAATAAAGCTAAAATTGGCTATATTAATCAAATGCTGTTATAAGCAGACATATACTGTCCTAATTAATGGGGCTCAAAATTCTACAAAACAAAAGAGTCAAATGTATTCTATTAGAGGTCCCATTTAGTGGGGAAAAATACTACATAAAGTAAAAGATAGTTGGTATCATGGAATTGGAATTAAATCATTAGCTGGGAAATTAGCTGATCAGGAGTCACAGAGAAAAGACAATCAACTTGCTGACAAACAAGCTGACAGGATGTAACTTGTGATGTATCACAAAAATCTGTCATGGGGCTGCAACTATCAACACATTTGTAAATTACTCAGAATATGGAAGAGAAAGTCACACATTTAGATTTATTGATGGCACTAAATTAAACAGAATAATAAACAACAGATATGGAAGCACTGATTTATTAAGTGACTTTAATACATGAGAGATAATCATCGGCCACTCCTCCATAGAGATCATTAAGAGCACCAAATTTCTTGGTGTTCACCTGGCAGAGAATCTCACCTGGTCCCTCAACACCAGCTCCACAGCAATGAAATCCCAGCAGCGTCTCTACTTTCTGCGAAGGCTGAGAGAAGTCCATCTCCCACCCCCCATCCTCACCACATTCTACAGAAGTTGTATTGAGAGCATCCTGAGCAGCTGCATCACTGCCTGGTTCAGAAATTGCACCATCTCGGATCGCAAGACCCTGCAGCGGATAGTGAGGTCAGTTGAGATGATCATCGGGGTCTCTCTTCCCGCCATTACAGACACTTACACCACACACTGCATCCGTAAAGCAAACAGCATTATGAAGGACCCCACGCACCCCTCATACAAACTCTTCTCCCTCCTGTCATCTGGCAAAAGACAAAGAAGCATTCGGGCTCTGATGACCAGACTATGTAATAGTTTCTTCCCTCAAGCCATCAGACTCCTCAATACCCAAAGCCTGGACTGACACCAACCTACTGCCCTCTACTGTGCATATTGTCTTGTTTATTATTTATTGTAATGCCTGCACTGTCTTGTGCACCTTATGCAGTCCTGGGTAGGTCTGTAGTCTAGTGTAGTTTTTGTGTTGGTTACGTAGTTCAATGTAGTTTCTGTATTGTTTCAGGTAGCACCATGGTCCTGAAAAACGTTGTCTCGTTTTTACTGTGTACTGTTCCAGCAGTTATGGTCGAAATGTCAATAAAAAGTGACTTCACTTAACTTGACTTGATAAGCAAAATGTTGGCCAATGCTTTTGAAGTAGAAGTATATGATAATGAAAATGATGATGTGAAAGTTCAAATTATATTTGTACGTCTCTATTAAACAGCACCGACTTCAAAAGCAGAGCATAAATCAGAAATAACAATAAAAGCAGGCCTTTCAGATCTTTGCCCTAGCTTTGACATTCTATAAAGCCATGGCTGAACCGCTTCAACTCCACCCTGTCCCTTGATTCTTTCAGTATTATACAGAAGCCGAATGGCATCTATTTGAACGTACTCACAGTTCTCTGTGAATTCCAAACATTCACAACCTTCTGGGTGAAGAAACTTCTCGTCAAAGTGGCTGAGCCCTACTTTTCACACGATGGTGCTAATAATTTCAGAAATAATCAACTGAACAATTTTACCAGCTATGCATTGTAATGTAATATAAACTGTTTTAGGGTATTGGTGAAACAAGTGACCAAACAAATAAGATGTTAAAATGTATCATATAGTCATGGAGCACCACAGCACAGAGACAGACTCTTTGGACCATCTAGTACATGCTGATCTGATCTTCTGCCTTGTCCCATTTGCCTGCACCCAGACCATTGCCCCCATATCTCCCTCATCCATGCATCTAACCAAATATCTCTAAAAAGTTACAACTGAACCTGCATATACCATTTCTAGTGGTAGCTCATTCCACACTCCACCACCTTTTAACTGAAGAAGATACCCCTCAGATTTCCCTTAAATCTCCCCTTATTCTCCTGCACTCCAGGGAATAAAGTATAAAACCTATTCAACCTTACCCTGTAACAGGTTCTCCAATTCCAGCAACGTCCTTGTAAATTTTCTCTGGACTCCTTCAACCTTATTAATATCTTTCCTATAGGTAGATGACCAGAACTTCACCATAGTATTCCAAATTCAGCTTCACCAAAACCTCATACAACTTCAACATGACATGGCAACTCTTGCATTCAATATCCTGATTTACGAAGGCCAATGTATCAAAAATTCACTGTTCAACCCTATCTACCTGTGCTGTAATTTTCAAGTAATTATAAATCTAAATTTCTAAGTTATTTTGTGGTACTGCACACTTCAATATCCTATCATTCACCATACAAGTCTTCCCAGTGCAGAACCTCATACTTGTCTGCACTAAATTCCATCTGCCATTTTTCAGACATTTTCCCAGCTGGTCCAAGTCATGCTGCAAGCTTTGATAGCCTTCCTCACTGTCCACTATGTCTACAAACTTGCTGATCCAGTTTACCACATAACAATTTAAATAATTTAAATAGATGATGAATAACAATAGATCCAATGCCAATCCCTGCAGCACACCACTAGTCACAGGCCTTCAGTTAGAGAGACAACCATCTACTACTGCTCCCTGGCTTCTCCTACTAAGGCAATTTTGAACCAATTGACTACTTCATCCTAAATGTCTAGCGACATAACCTTTTGGACCAGACTTTCATGTCAGAATTTGTCAAAGGCCTTCCTAAAGTCCATAAAGATAACATCCACTGCCTTTCTTCATCAACTTTTTTTGATAACCTTCTCGAAAAACTCTACAAGATCGGCTAGACATGATCTGCCACACACAAAGCCATGTTAACTATCCATGATCAAGCTCCACCTATCAATTATAAAATGCTTAAAACTTATTTGATCATGTAGAAAACATGTAGAAAAATAGGGGATTTTTCCATTTAGAAAATTAACAGACATAACAGTTGATACTTTAAATTAATCCTATATTAATGATCCATTCCAGAACAATAAAGTACACTCTGGCCCACAATGCACTCCATTTCTATAGGTTAATTGAATGTTAGGTAGCAGCTATCCCTTAAAAGTGCCACAAGCTGGAAATAAACAACCTTGATTTTCCAAAATTTCCAAACAAAACTAGTACTGAGACAGCAAATGAGAAAGTTAATACATACTGTATGCTGTAATTAATACAATTGGCAGGCCATAACCATAAAATGAGGCTATCATAAAACTGCAGAGTGAAAACATGAAGAAACAGCAAGGGTTTCAACTATAAAAGCTGGACTTAATGAGAGACTGAGCAAGGGCTAAGAAGTTAGTCCTTACTTGTGTCGCTTCTGAAAAGACACCAATGACAAAAGATGACCTCAGATCTTTTCTAATAGGATAGATGTACTGATATTGCAGATAAAACCTAGTTTCATTAGCCCAAGCAGTCCCATATTCCCAGAGCTTCCATGATATTCATTTATCCCTAATCCCATTTCTGCAAAAGTTCATCAGATTTAATCTTTATCACCTGAAGCAGCACTTTGTACTTAAGACCTCCCACCGTGGCAGAAAACCAATCAGGTTGACAGGCACTTTTGACATGTAGTATTCATGCAATTTACAAACCAATGTACAAGTGTGCAAGAAGGTCCTGAGGCACTAAAAGTTGCCTTTGATCAACTTCAGAGTGCTATTTATGCACAAACTCCATGCATGTTAAAATGTTAAGCCTATTTCCTAAACTTTTGTCAATACCACTTACATTGCTTATTGCTTCTACAAGAAAAATCTTGCACCAGCCAAGAGGAAGTTTCAGTGGTATCTCTACTGACATTCCCGATAATGTAAACCCTGTGCAAAATAGGTCTATGGGCTGAAATGCCAGTGAAGTTCTGTGTGGCATCCTAAAAATACTATTCAGTCTATACACTTCAGCAGCACTCTGGATGACAATCAAGAATGAGAAAGTAAAATAAGAACAGTAAAAATAGAAGGAAGAGATGACCATAAGGTCCCTCAAACCTGCTCCACTATTTCATATGATCAGTCTGAAACTGTGCCCCAAATTCACTTTCCAAGCCAATCTCTTAATTCACTGATTCTAATCATCCAAAATCCTTTCAGTCTCAGCCTTGAATACAATCAATAGGTAAGTATCCGTGGCCCTCTAAGGTAGAGAATTTCAAAGATTTACAACCATCTGCAGTAAAATTGCTTTTTACCTGTCATAAATAAAATACAGGAATTGCTTTTCATTCTTCATTTTCTCTCTCAATTAACTTCACAGTGACTCACCAAGATTTCAATAATGCTTAGACAGATTTATGACCATTAGCTGTTATCTGTGATGAGAAATGGAAGATTCCACAAATATATTGATTTCACTTTCCAAGCCTTAGGTAATCCTAGGCACATTTCAATAAACTAGCAGGACTTGTCTGTACAGTCAAGACAAGACCCAACTATTTACCATGTCCTAGTCATCAGGACTCCAAAGATATTGCTTTTCCTGCAGTGCTCAGGGAAAATGGTATCTGAAGAAAGAGGAGCTTGATTGTGTGTACATGATATTGTATTGAAATTAACTGAGCATGGAGTTGTGTTATTAATGAAAGTTATATCATATAGGACAGAGAGTACTTGTTCATTCAGATAGTGATTTCTAGTGCACTATCAGGTCAAAGACCATTGATGTGTTAAATGGGATTGAGATACACCACAAAATTAAGATATTTCATTAAACTAAATGGATTTTATTCTCAAGAACAAAATGTTTGAGGAACTCAGCAGGTTAGGCTGCATCTATGGGAAGGAATAAACAGTTGAGTTTTTGGGTTGAGACCCTTTATAAGGAATGATGAAGGGTCTCGGCCCAAAATATCAACTGTTTTGTATGTGTTACTCTGGATTTCCAGCATCTGCTGAATCTATTGTACTTATGTCTTATTCTTAAGCATGAGAGCAGGAAATTCAGTTCATGAATCAAGCCTCAACTTCTGAAAAGTACCTGCCCTCTATTGATTCACGTGGTAGTCACAAAACTATGCTTATATCTCACTCTCTGAAATTTAGGATTCTCTGATGCAAAAAATTTACTTCAGTCATGTCAAATTGAATGCTTTTCTGAATGGTAAAGTTGTGAAGAGTGGAACTTGCATATAATGTTGGAAAATGCATGGTCATGCACTTTGGTAGTAGAAATAAATGTATGGACTATTTTCTAAACAGGGAGAAAATCCAAAAATCTGAGATGCAAAGGGACTTAGGAGGGAAATTTTCATTCTAAAGAGGGAGTTTTTATGTGCCACAGCTGCTGGCCTGCCACTTTGCTGTTGTAAACATTGCAAAAGGTGGATTGTGTAGGTTAGAAGTGAACTGTATTGTGAAGTTTTCATATTCTTTGCAGTTTTCTCATTTAGTTATTTATTAGGCCATTCTTTTTTATATTTAATCAATCCCTGTATTAGGACAAAATGCAGTATGAGAAATTGAAAAGGTTTCACTCTCAAACAAAACGTTAAGTTGACATATTGATGACATGTCACATGATGCTGAAGAGGTTTTGTGTGATTAACTGAAAAACAACAGCTTCTCTATCCAGGTTGATGAGCCAACAGATTTCACCAATAATTGTCGTATTGTAGCATTTCTAAGGTTTGTAAATGATGGTGAAATTCAAGAAAACTTTTTCTGTTGCAAAGAACTATCTGAAACAAACAAAGGCCAAGATATATTTTAAGTTTTGCCTTCAAATCTGGAAACAAAAGGTCTATCCTGGAAGAACTGTGTTGGCATCTGTACTGATGATAGCCCATCAATGGTTGGCTCCATGAGAGATTTCACTTCTGTTGTTAAAAAAAGATCCTGACCTTGTTACAACACACTGCTTACTTCACAAGAGATGCTGATGTCAAAAACTTGTGGAGATTGAACGAAAAAAGTTCTGGATGACGCTACAAAAAATAGTTAAGTTTATTAAACAAAGACCAGTTTACTCAAGAATGTTTAAAAAACTGAAAACTTGGACAAAGAGCACACCAATCTCCTATAACATACAGAAATCCGTTAGCTTAGGAGAGGAAGAGTTCTCAACAAGGTACTTGAGCTGAAAGGTGAATTGCAGGAGCACTTTCAAGAAAATAGTAGGCCAGATTTTGCCGAGTGCTTTGAACTTGAAGAATGGCCGCCAAAACTAGCCTGCTTAGCAGACATTTTTCATCATGTGAACTAGTTGAAGAAGTCTCTGCAAAGCCCTGGAGAAAATGTTTTGACTTCAAGTGACAAGATTATTGGATTTAAAAAGAAACTGAATCTTTGGAAAAATCATTTTGCAAAAGGAAACCTTGAAATTTTTCCACTGCTAGTTGGGCTTGAGAGTAAGGAAGGATATCAGAAATTCTTGAGTCTGATTGAAAACAGAAATTTATTATGGTTTCCTTATGAGTTTTTAAAAATTACAAAAGGAAAGGAAACAGATTAATTGCAAGAAAGGTAAGCTAAGCTTAACTACCTGATTTTTTTAAAGAAAGGTTGGTTAAAAATTCATCCTCTACTCAAAAGAGTATTGACAATTATTTTTGGATTTACTGGGAGCTATAGATTTAATAATTTTTACACGGGGTTCCCTGAGACATGAAAATTATTTCAAGGGATCCGCCAGGGAAAAAAAGGTTCAGAAAGGCTGGTATAGAGTAATACAGTACACACCCCTGAGATTCATTGTCTTGCAGGCAGTATCAAAACAAATAAACACCACAGAACCCATTTAAAGAAAATACCCACACCATATGTACAAAAAAACAACAAATCACACAAACAGCAAAAAGCAAAAAAATAACACACAAGGCATTAAACAAACCGCAGAATCCCCAAACGTGAGTCGATAGCCATGCGCTCTGAAGGTGTGTGAAGTCAGTCCAGGAGCCAATGGCCATGGCCACAGCCACTGAGTCAGTCAGTTCAGCACCGTGTTGATGACGGCAGGTAAAAGCTGCAAATCCAGTTACACTCCAAAGTGCCTTGGTCAAATCACACAAATAGTAAAGCTCATTCAGCGCTGAGGACATTAAACATCGAACCACAGTCAAAAGTGAGTACACATCCACAAGCCACCAAGGCAATTGAACCTTGCAGCATGAGACTCAAAACTCCTGCATCTTTCACTGGCAACAGCAAAAGGGAGACTAGTCAAATACAGGCAGATGGCTCTGAACAAACATTTATTTTCAGCTCTCATCCTCATCGATATTAATTTTGCGTGACACTTCAATTGGAAAAAAGTGATGGAGCTGACTATGGGTTCGTGTCCCTCCATTAGGAATCAATGCAGCTGCCCTCAGGGACAGCCAAAGTTGCATTCCATGCCAAATCCTCCAGGAGACTGCAGAAGTGACAGATCGTTTAGTCGGCCAAAAATACATTCCTAAAAGGGAAATTACAGGCTGCAATCGATTGCAGTTCAGAAGAAGAAGTACTGTTTACCCAGAAGATGAAAATATCTAATCTACATGTTCAAATATTATGCATTCCCTTCGAATTACTTGAAGGAAGCATGTGCTGCAAAAATTAAGGGCAGTGTTCACTTCTGTAATCAGTAATAAAAAATTACAGGCACTTGAGCATAATGAGGGTTAGATATCACTGTTGCAATGACTCTGAAGTGTATTTCTACAGTTCCTTTGGAGATCTTCTCAAAGTAATTTTAGTGTGAGTACTTGTAAAATAACCTAATAGCCAGTGAAATGTTCCTTAATAGAATTGCACCCAAGTTACCTTATCTCTAACTTGTGTTATTCTTCTCTAACTCATCAAATAATACCTTCAATAGATTGCCCAGATGAGACCAGAATTCTTGCTTTAGGATTTTCTTTTACTGCATACTTAATGCCTTTAATAAAATGTGGGAATAGCTGCCAAAGCCAGTACTTAATAGCAGCTCTTGAGAAGGAAAGTGCTAAACCATTTTCCTGAATAGCTGTAGTCCTTGTGACCAACAGTTTGATACAATTGAAAACTTTGCCGGGTCATTTCAAGGAGAATCAGTGACATCGCTGTGGGATTGGACTGACATGTAGACCAGTCTAAGTAAGTAAGAACAGCATGCTTTTTCCTCACAGGACTTTAGTTGATACTGGCTTTTTAAAACTTGAGATTATTTCAATAACTGAATTTAAATGCCCCAGTTGATATGGTGTTCAAAAAGTAGTGGAATATGTTTCTAGTTATAAGTTGTGTACTATTGTTCTATTTTCTAAGATCTTACAAGATTTATTTCAGAAAATCTTCAGGTACTTCCTCTGACTAAATTGGCTAAACTTCCAAGACATCTAAGGCTCATAAATCCTTTCTACATGTTGACCAGATAATACAAGTAGCTACTACAACTACTTTGCCTGAAATACTGAACAGTATTGGGAAATAAATGCCAGCAACACCAAGCAGCTGAATGCAAATCAGTCAGGGGCTTCACAGGCTGATTGTAAAAGAGCTATGAAAACAATAAGCAACTTGAGAAAGCAATTTTTACAAAGCACACAAGCAGAATTTACACTCAAAATTCCTCAATAAAAATGTGCCCATTGCAACCCCATGACAGTAACAAAAAAAAATCACCTCTACACACTATTCAGTTAATGTGCTACAAACAGGAGTAAATCTGCATTTGCTGGAAATCCAAGCAACACACACTCAAAATGCTGGAGGAACTCAGCAAGCCAGGCAGCGTCTATGGAAAAGCATCAATAGTCAATGCTTCAGGATGAGACCCTTAAACAGGACTGAAAATAAAAGATGAGAAGTCAGTGCAATAAGGTGGGGGGAGGGGATATAGAAGTATAAGGTGGTAGGTGGTAGAGGGGTGAAGTAAAGAGATGGGAAGTTGATTGGTGAAAGAGATAAACAGCTAGAGAAGGGGGAACCTGATATGAGAGGCTAGAAGACCATGGAAGAAAGGGAAGGTGGAGAAGAACCAGAGAAAGGTGATGGGCAGGTAAGGAGATAAGAGGGAAACAGGAATGGGGAATGGTGAAGGGGGGGTGGGTGGGCAACTACCGGAAGGTTGAGAAATCGATGTCCATACCATCAGTTTAGAGGCTACTCAAACTGAATATAAGGTGTTGCTCCTCCAGCCTGAGTGTGGCCTCATTGCGGCAGCAGAGGAAGTCATGGACTGACATGTCGGAATGGGTATGGGAAGTAGAATTGAAATGGGTGGCCACCGGGAGATCCTGCTTTTTTTTGGCAGATGGAGCATAGGTGCTTGGGGAAGCAGTCTCCCACTCTGCTTTGGGTCTCACTGATAAACAGAAGGCCACACTGGGAGGACTGGATACAATAGAAGACCTAAACAGACAGGTGAAGTGTCGCCTCACCTGGAAGGACTGTTTGGGGCCCTATGGTAGTGAGGGAGGAGGTGTAGGAGCAGGTGTAGCACTTGTTCTATTTGCAAGGATTAATGTCAGGAGAGAGATCAGTGGGGGGAGCAAATGGACAAGGTTTCAAAGGTACATGTAATGTCAGAGGAATGTATACCATATACATCCTGAAATGCTTTTTCTTCACAACCATCCACGAAAACAGAATAGTGTCCCCAAAGAATGAACGACAGTTAAATGTTAGAACCCCAAAGTACCCCCCAGCTCCCCTCCCTCCCAAGCGTAAGTGGCAGCAATCAATGATTGCCCCTCCTTCCACCAGCAAAAAAAGCATCAGCACCCATCAGCAAGCACTCAAGTATGAGCAAAGCAATAGCAAAGACATAGACTTGCAGTACTCCAAAGACTACATTGTTCACCCGGCATTCGACAAACCACAGGCTCTCTCTGTCTCTCCCTAAAAAGGGATAAGGGGGTGTCTCTGTTTCACATTGAGAGGGGAGACATAACAAACAATTCGCTGGTTTATGATGTTAAAAGACGGTTACATCACTTTTTTCGAGCTCTGTGCCCAAAGATCTCGAGTCTTTGGGCACAAAGCCAAAGATCTTCCGACTCACCCGACAATCTCAGATCTCCTGCCATGATACCGTCCTTCAACCTGCCCATCTCCAGAGCCCTGAGATCCTAGGCATCCGAAGGCGAGCCAAATTCTTAGGCCAAGCACTTGACATGCTGAAGAACAGCCAGTTGTGAAACCCCAAGAATAGGTCCCATCCCCACAAAGAAAAATAGTCACTGTGTGACTCCAGGTCTGGGTCTTCAAAATAACCCTGAAGGGGAGTTCCATATTAAGCAATCCCTGCAGAAAGCAGAAAGTGGGATGGTGGGGTAAAGATATGCTTGGTAGTGGGATCCTGTTGGAGATGGCAGAACTTATGGAGAATTATGGTGATAGGTGAGGATTAGAGGAACCCCATCCCTGGTAAGATGGTGGGAAGATGGGGTGAGGGCAGCATTGATGGTGGAGGAAGGAAAACCCCTTTCTTTGGAGAAGGAGAACATCTCATTAGTTCTGGAATGTAAAGCCTCATCCTGGAAGCAGGTGTGGTGGATATGGAGGAACTGAGAGAAGGAATGGCATGTTTTGGCATATGTTAATTAACTTTTGGTCAAGGATCTTTCCTCAAAATTGCAAGTTATTGAAAAAAAGATGAGAAACCTTTACAGTGCTGGAAAAGTTATGCTAGAATTATGATTCTGAGTACTTGATCCAGGAGATATGCCACACACCCACCTCATTTGTGCAGCCACCCCACTGTGTCTAGCTCTGGGAATTATGCTTACTGTTGTATTTGTGTTTATCTATTATGTATAATATTATGAGTAGCTAAAGCCGCTCCTTCAGCTGAAGACCATAGTTATTCAGCTCCTGGAACATAGCTCTGTGAGGTTTTCTCCAACTTAAATTCCATGATCAAATATCAAAATACAACAAAATCAAATATTCATAAAATAAATATGCTCCTTCACATCCTCGCCATTCCTTTTATTGTCAAGTCTTTTTCGGAGATAGTTGTGGAGTTATGCTGATCCATATGAAGCTTCAAGTCTGGTGCCACAGTAGTTTCTGGAACTCAGGGAAGGAGGGCAGTCAGAAATGAGCCATGTACCAATGAATGGTGAAGGGAACCTCAGACCAAAGTGTATTTGGTCACAGGGCTGTGGCTGGTAGAGGGCAAGAGAGCTTGACAGGAGCGTGAAAGAGCAAGGGGCTTTTAGAAGAAGGGGAAGAAGTGGGAAAGATGGATGGTCTGAGAGAAGGAAGAGATTTGGGTCAGATGGTTGAGGAACAGGGCATAGTCAATATATATATATGGCTTTCTATATACATATCTGCTTAGATTGTATCTGTGTATGATTCGAATACTGGTAGGTATCTGTGTGTATCTGTCAAGATGTAAATGGAGGATTCAATAGTCTTCATATTGAGTCCATGCAACAGAACTTAGACTTCTATCTTTCTGGATCCACTTGCTATTGGATCTAATCACTTGCTATATCAAAATCTTGTAGCTGCATGTAAATGACACCCCACTCTTTCCAGCCCTGGAACCCAGTCATCCCTGGCCTCCAGACAGAATTTTATAAAAATAGGCGGTCACCAGTTGAACCTAGCATGCACTGATTAAAGCCAAACTTGTACTTTAAAGAGATAGAAATTATTCCAAAGTTTGGGGAGGTTTGGGGAAAGATAGTATGATACAGAATATCTCACACATCTGTTGCAGCACTGGATTCCTTTTTAGACCTATAGTAAGGAGAAGTAATCTTCATCCAAGGTTTCTGGATGACATCCAAGTCCATAATGAAGATAAAATATATACAGAATATGGTGGGAATACACAGCAGGCCAAGCAGCATCTAAACAGAGTTAACCTTTTGCCAAATATGCTGCCTGGCCTGTTGAATGTTATTTCAGACATCCAGCATCTGCAAGTATTTTTGATTTTCAAACAATGAAATTCTGTTTCAAAGCAGGCTCCATCAAAGCTCAATTCAAGGAGTGAAACACCCAAACATGGATGCAATGCTGAAAAGTTAATAACTTCCACTGTGTCACCAAGGTCCAAACAGACACCCATAAATTCCTTCTAACAACTGCACCAACTAGCCACACAACCTACCTTGCATAACATACTCCACTCAGCAGACACCTATCATTCACAACTTATACCTAATATTCCCAAGTAATATCTTCGCACAACTACTGCTTCTTTAAAGCTCTCGCCAGTATTGCAGCACTTCAAACTATACAACCATAGCAGAAGCAACTCTCAGATACAATCGTTACACAGAAATCGTTGACACTGAATTCCATCAGCAAGCAGAAGCAGCGAGAGATGCATGTAATAAGTGAACAGCTGTTAATGGTTTACTCCTTGAGCAGATGGAAAGGATATATTGTTGCAACAGGGCAAGTTCTCACACAAGTTCTGCTCTAAAGAACTGAGATGAAAATTGCACTGAACAGCCCAAAAGTTAAGGCTGATGTACAAACTCCTCAGAAAAGTGGGTTGTTGACAGGCCTGCTAGCAAGCTGCATGAAATTCCAAGGTGCTTGGAGGACAGCTCCTACTTTGCACAGTATGGTGTATGGAGCCTGGAGTGCATCAAAATTATGGCAAACTACATGAAAACAATACAGACCTAACTAATTCAGTGGCATCTGGCCGCCAAGATTAAGGTTTATATTTTAGGACTGGGAGAAAGCATTCAAATTATCTGGGTTAGACTTCTGTCATATAAACTCAGCATGCTGTCTTGCCAATTCAGTCTGCTGCCACTGCAAGGCTGCAGAGACTGAAAAATGAGTTCAGAGTAACAGAAGGCCAAACAAAGATAAACTCAAAAAATGCTCTCAAGGTGATTAGTCGGTGAACATGTAGATTTTAACTTTGATTTGATTGCTTAATATAGTTTGGACTTCTATTCATGAAATATGGTCAGAAGACACTGATACTCTCTTGAAAGTGAATTGGGGAACTGTGGTACATTGAGTATTTTCTTTGTTCAGTTCTAAAGAAGACAGGGACCCTGTCCTGACCCACAAATTCTTTTGTGGTAAAGGTACCAGAGTTGGTAGTTGTAATTAGTTTAACTGTCACATGTGCCAAGGTACAGCGAAAATTTTCATTTTAAACAACAGCAATATAAACTATTTCACAACATAGGTAGATTGAGGTATTTCAATGGAAAAACAGTAACAGAATGCAGAATATAGAGTTACAGAGAATGTGCCGGACAGGTAGACACTAAGGTGCACAGGTTATGATGTGGTAGATTGCGAATTCAAGAGTTCACCTTTATCATACAAGAGGTTCATTCAATAGTGCAGGAACATGACCCAGCTCCAAGAGAGAAAAAAAACACATACATACACTCAGTGGCCACTTTATTAGGTACACCTGCTCATTAATACAAATACCTATTCAGACAATCATGTGGCAGCAACTTAATGCATAAAAAGCATGCAGACATAGTCAAAAGATTCAATTGTGGTTCAGACCAAATATCAGAATGGAGAAGGATCTAAGTGACTTTGACTGTGGAATGGCTGTTGGTGCCAGATGGACTGTCTAGAGTATCTCAGAAACTGCTGATCTCCTGGAATTTTCACACACAACAGTCTCCAGAACAGGGGTTCCCTTCCTTTTTTATGCCATGGACCAATCCCATTAAGCAAGGGATGAGTGAACTCCAGGTAGGCAACCCCTGCTCTAGAGTTGACAGAGAAAGGTGAGATAAACAAAAAAAAATCCAATGGGCAGCATTCTGTGGTTGAAAATGCTTTGTTAGTGAGAGATGCTCACAAAATGCTGGAGGAACTCAGCAGCCCAGGCAGCATCTATGAAAAAGAGTAACAGTCGAGGTTTTGGGCTGAGACCCTTCATCAGGACTGGAAAAGAAGATGAAGTCAGAGCAATAAGGTTGGGGGTAAGGGAGGAAGGAGTACATGGTGGTAGGTGTTAGGTGAAACCTGTGGGGGGAGTGATGAAGGAAAGAGCTGGGAAGTTGATTGATGAAAGAGACAAAGGAGAAGAGGGAATCTGATAGGCGAGGGTAGAAAACCCAAGGAAGAACTTTATCCTCCCCTCGCCCCAATTATCGCTCTGACTTCTCTTCATTTTTTCCAGTCCTGATGAAGGGTCTCGGCCCAAAATGTTGACTGTTGACTCTCTTCCATTGATGCTGCCTGGCCTGCTGAGTTCCTCCACCATTTTGTGTGTATTGTTTGGCATCATCAGATTTTCTCATGTTTGTTAATGAGGTTAGAGGAAAATGGTTAGACTGGTTCAAGCTAATATCTCAAATAACCACACACGACAACAGTGGTGTGCAGAAGAGCGTCTCTGAATGCCCAACACATCAAACCTTGAGGTGGATGGCTACAGCAGCAAAAGACCACACAGGTTTCCACTCCTATACTTAATAAAGTGGGTACTGAGTGTATTTCTAACACAGGATGGTCTGTGCTTTGGAAGCAAATTTGCAGATACCTCTTTAGCTATGCTGCCTTTGTCCTTCTGGGCAATAGTTTATTGGTTTTCCAAATAATTAGAAGCTTTGATGTTTTGTTGCTCAGCACTTTGCAGATCCTAGACTCAAAGAATTGTTCCTACAAAATCTGTCTCCACTGCTACTCCCTGGCAGTCCTTTTGCTCTTTTTGCTAATTGCCTTCATTCCATTTTTCCTATTTGTTACCAGGTAAGTTCATCTTCTACTCCATCTATACTCTTTATAATTTTTAGTAGCTGTCCGATTTCTTTGCAACTTCATCTGTTCCAAGGACAATATATCTAGTTTCTCAATTTTGTGTGCATGAAACCAAGAATCATTTTCAGCATGCTCTCCAAGGACTTTGAATCTATCCTAAAGTATGGTGCTCATAAATGGATGTTCACGTTCCCATTTATATTTTAACCATTTTGTTAGCTGATCATGCCATTAAAGATAAATTAACATAGAGTATTCTCCTAGATCTGGGTTATATCTATCAGAAATGTCAGAAAAGTTTATACTGGATTTTCTCATTTTTCCTTCCAAATACTTCACATTTCTCAGCATTTCATTTAATGTGCTACCTGTTTGTGCATTCCACCAATCTGTCCATATTTCCTTGAAATCTCTTGTTATGCACCATCCTGTTTACTAGACCTCCAAGTTTTGAGACATATATGCATTTGGGAACAGTGCTTTTATATACCTAAGTTTAAGAACGCTAACATATATTAACAAGAAACAGTGGTCCTAGGAAGTCGAATGTATGTTTTCTCCAATCTGAAAAATCTTTCACAACCTTAATGCCTACTTCTACCAAGCAAACTCTCTATTCTAGACTTTGAATTTTATATACCATATTAACTTGCAATATATACCATGTCAACCTTCACCTGTTACTTCACTAAGCTATCAAGGTACAAATAATCTTCTTTCAGCAAAAACATGCTGGATTTCTCTCGTCAATCTATGGTTGTCCAATTGACCGTTAATTCTGACCCTGATTACTGTTTACAGATTTTTCCCTAACATTCAGGTCAGACTGACTAATCTGTAGTTACTCCAGTCTTTTTCAAGTCAGTGGTAGCATGTACAATTTTCAGTCCATTGGCAACATTCTTGGATCTATAAGTGATAGAAAGATTATAGCAAAAGGCGCTGATATTTCCTCCTTTACTCATTATGGGCTTAGCAATTAGTCATTCTTCTTTGCCAATATTTTCTCCAACCAGAATCACAAATCAATTTTCCTTTGCTGAGATATCTTGAGAAAGACTAACATGAAGTCTGTCTGTCTGTCTGTCTGTCCTGGTACCATATCCGATGCGGACGTTGGTGACCATGGTTTTCCATATAGATCTATCCCTCGTTCTTTGGATGACTTCCATTTCCTCGATGTGTAGCCACCTGGCTAGGCTTTTTATGTACTTAAGCCAAGGTCTTCCTCTAGTTTTGCTCCACTCGATCTTTCCAGAGAGTATGAGTCTATCTAGTTCATCTTTCCACATGATGTGTCCTAAGAATCTGAGTTGCCTTTCTCTTATTGTTGGTACGAGTGATCTATCTCCTTGGGCTCTTCTGAGAACTTCTTCATTTGATGTGTGTGTGGTCCATGATATTCTTAACATCCTCCTGTAGAACCATAACTCAGCTGCTTCTAGTCTCTTTTCCATTGCTGGGGAAATGGTCCAGCATTCACTTCCATAAGTCAGGATAGAATAAATGTAGCACTGCAGTATTCTGTTTTTAGTGTACGTGCTCATCTTTCTGTCTGTTAATATGGTCTTCATTTTTTGGAAAGCTTCTTTCAGCATTGCTATTCTGTATTTGATATCTGTGTCGCACCTGCCATCACTTGTTATTAGGCTGCCAAGATATCTGAATTTGTTGACTTGTTTGAAGTTTGTATTTCCAATCTTGATCACACATTGTGAGATGTTTGTCTTTCTGGAGATGACCATGCTTTCTGTCTTCTTGCTGTTGATTGAGAGGCCTCTGCGATTACTTTCTGCTGCCACTATAGTGAGTAGTTCTCCAAGTTTTGTTTCTGAGTCAGCTATTAGTACGATGTCATCAGCATATCTGATATTTATATTATGACCTCCAGTTGTGAATCCTTTGATGTCTCTGATACTTCTCAAGATATTGTCACTATACAGGTTGAATAAGTCTGGTGAAAAGACACAACCTTGCCTGACTCCTCTCATGATATTCACATACTCACTCACTCCTCCTTCTATTCTGATGGATGCTGTCTGGTCCCAGTATAAATTTCTTAAGAAATGTATATCTTTCCCATCTATGTCAAGATCTTGAAGCATTTCCAGAAGATCGTGATGTCTGACAGTGTCAAAAACTTTTGTAGAGTCAATGAAACATAGGTAGATGTCTTTTTGCACCTGGATGGCTCGTTCACAGATCATCCATAGCATGAAAATTGCATTTCTGGTTCCAGTGTTTTCCACAAAGCCGCATTGTTCTTTACTGATCTCTGGTTTAATACAGCGTCTTGCTCTCATCATGATTACTCGGAGAATAATTTTTGCCATGTGGCTCATCAGGCTTATTATACGATGTAACTCACATTCTGTAGCTCCCTCTTTCTTTGGAAGTGTGATGAACACGGATTTACTTAAATCATCAGGTATCTCCCCATGATCATAGATTTCATTTGCTATTTCTGTTATTTTCTCTATTTCAAAATCTTCTAAGGCCAGTATAATTTCAACAGCGATATTGTCTGGACCAGTTGCTCTGTTATGTTTTGTTTTATTTGTGGCTGCTCAAATTTCTGATTTTAGAATGCTAGGTCTTTCAAGATTCTTCATGTTTGGTTTTTCTCCTCTTTGGTCTTCAAAAAGTTCTTTTATATATTCTGTCCATCTGTTTAGGATTTCCTCTTTGCTCATAATTAAGCTGCCGTCTTTTGCCTTGTTGTATCCACTTGCTGAGCAAGGTAATTTCCCCGTTAGTTCTTTATCCTTACTGTGCATCAACTTTGTTCCAGGGTTATGGGTTTGTGGCATTTCTATCTCTGAGCATTTCTCATTTAGCCATCTGTCTTTAGCTTCTCTGCATTTTCTTTTTATTGTCTTATCAAGTTGTTTGTATTCTTTGCTGTCTCGTGGTTTAACATGAAGTATTTATTCAATTTTTAGCCATGCCTTCTGTTCCATGAGTAAACTTCTCTTTTGATCTCTGATCAACCTCAACTCTATTCTTACACTCAGTTTCAAATTCAATCTATAGAGTCTCTTTGGATTCCCTTCCATATTTACTGCCGGTATTTTTGTCTGCTCGGACACCTATCAATACCGATTTCCACTCCTTTTCTCTGTGATAATCTCTTAGGAATCTCACTGTTAGACCTATCTGAGAATCTCTCTGGCATATAAAATAATATCTCAATGGTAAATAAGACAATGTGATTAGGCTGCATGAATTATTTCAATAATTAAACAGTTGTCCTCACTTGAAAATTCATTCCTCAATATTGGGAGAGACAAATACTCCACTAGAACAGGTATTGCAAAGTAAGATAATGCATGTGAAGTATTTTGTCACAATTTATTTGCTGCTTTAATAATGATACTAGCAACTTACAGAATATATTCTGAGATCTGCCTTTCAAGTTAGACTTCTAAGCACCTTTGTTACAACAGACTGGGCAAAATACAGTACATACAGGACAGTTGCTTAATCACTAGCTTGTACAATTAAACTGAAAATTGGAATTCCGTCTGATTTTTATGATTCTTTCTTCCTTTAGAGTTGATGCAAAACATTTTGAAATCTAGGATTACCCATAATGTGACATTTCTTCAAGACATAACTAACTCAAATTGTGAAAAAGGTTATTATTTCATAAACTATGTCTACTTTGTTCAACACTATTTGAAATGACTGTCTACTTTGTTCAACACTGTTTGAAATGACTTCATAGAATTTTAACTAACTTCATGGACACTTTCTCCAATCAATAAATTGTTAGGTTCAGATTAGAGGACTTATTGCCTGAATCTATTAATACATTAAGCTTTGTGTACATCTTAAATCAACTTTGCTTCCCAAACTCCTGGACCTCCCCAATAATATAATAAAATAAATAGCAAAAACATTTCTTTTTCATAAATGCCTCTATATCCATAAATCTCATCTGTAATCTTATACAATATAACTATGCATCATTGTTTGTATCTTCTGGTATTAATGATTTAACATTTCCAGATGCCACAGTAATTCCACTTATCTGCTTGTTTCCCACAACACTGTATGCAATACAATATTTCAACTGCCAGAGAAACTGCCTTGAAATTAAGTGAGAACAAATACGGGAAATCTATTAAAACAGAGAAAAGGTGGTGTTGTTACTTATTTGTTATGAAGACAAACAATCAGTCAAAGAATAAAATCCAAGAAATCATTCAGCAGTTATGAAAATAAAGGCTTCAGCACTTCAGCTGCATACAATAAGTTGAGCTACAATTCCATTTTGGAATAACTCAAATTAAAGACTAGAGTATCACGAGGAGATTTAACAGGAAGCTCATAATTATAATTAAATTCCATGTGAGGGTAGACAATATACAGTCACAATGCAAGACAAAAAATACATCTATTAAAACCACAGTGGAATTTCAACTAATTAGCCAGCAACAATATGAGGTAGAAGCTTCAGGTAAAATCAAAATGAGTAACATCCACTGACCCTCCTTTATGTATCCTTCCTGTTATTTCTTCAAAGAGTTCCAACAGGTTCGTAAGGCAAAATTTCCCCTGATTTCCACCTATTTTATTGTGCCCCTCCAAGTAGCAAAAATCTCATACTTAATCATGAACTCTCACAACTTGCCAACCACTGGAATCAGGCTAACTGGCCTATAATTTGCTGTCTTTTATCTCACTTCCCTCTTGAAGAGTGCAGTGACATTTACGACTTTCCAATAATCCGGAACCATTCAAGAATCTTGTGATTCTTGAAATATCATTACTAATGCCTCCAGAATTTCTTCAACTGCCTTTTTCAGAACCCTGGGGTGTAGTCCATCTGGTCTGGGTTTTATCCACCTTCATACCTGTCAGTTTCCGAAGCACCTTCTCTTTAGTAATAGTGACTGCACTCACTTCTGCACCTTGACTCTGTTGAATTTCTGGCATGTTGCTAGTCTCTTCCACATTGAAGAGTAATGCAAAATACTTACTCAATTCATCCACCATTTCTTTGTTCCGCATTACTACCTCTCTAGTGTCAATGTCCAGCAGCCTGATGTTCACTCTTAATGCTCTTTTATTCTTTAAATATCTGAAAAAATTTATGGCATCTTCTATTATATTATTGGCTAGCTTACCTACATATTTCAACATTTCTCTCCTTGTTGCTTTTTAGTTGACTTCTAATGGGTTTTGAAAGCTTCCCAGTTCTCTAAGTCCAATTAATTGTTGTTATATTGCATCCCTTCTCTTTAGCTTTTATGCTGTCTTTGACTTCCCTTCTCAACCACTTGCCTCATCCTCCCTCTGAAATAATTCTTTTTGTTTCAGGATGAACCAATCAGGCTTAGTCCAAATTACTTGCAGAAACTCCAGTCATTCCTGCTCTACCATCATCCCTGTTAGCGTCCACTTTCAATCAAATTTGCCAGCTCCTCTCTCATGCCTCAGTAGTTACCTTTACTCAACTGTAATGCAGATGCATCCAATTTTAGCTTCTCCCTCTCAAACTGCAGGGTGAATTCTATCATATTATTATCACATCCTCCTTTAAGGTCCTTAATCAAATCTGCTTCATTACATACCACCCAATCCAGAATTGCCTTATCCCTAGTGGGCTCGATCGCAAGCTGCTCTAATAGGTGTCATTTGGAATTCTGGAAGCACTAACATGTTTATTTTTCTTAAAATCATACTGAAAACAATTCAGATCTCCAACCCACTAATGATATATTTTACTTTTGAAAGTTCAGGAATTACGTTAAACATGGCAACAACGTAAACCAATAAATACAATAGAGGAGGAGCCTTCGCTATTATGCATTCCATTAGTCTTATTTGAAAGCTAAAAATAATTCAGCGAGGATTTCCAACTATGTGTCATAACCTAATGCCCCTATTGGAAATAGTATTGTATATGTTTAGATATACAAATTAATAAATACTTCAGTTACTTAGTAATCTAACAAATTGATATTTGGGCCTATGCAAAAATAAATGCTATTTTGGCAGGCTATCAAAATTTTTCAGAATCTACATAATTCTTCTACAGCAAAGGAAAATGTGGAAATTGTAACAGAGGAACTAGCAATAACTAGTTCAGTTTTAAAATGGAAAGACAAGCAGGTAGGTTTTCATCGACCACCTACATAAGTAAACTCAAAATCCTTGAATTGGTGGGCACTTGTTACAAAGAGTATGCAAAAGAAAACAGCACCTAAAGACTGGATGATTGTTACAAAATCTTCAAAGACAACCAACTCAGCAAAATAGAACAAGGCAGGGAGGAAGTCATCCACAGTCTTTCTTAGTGGTATTTCACTGTCTGCGTGCATTTAACTGATAGAGATACACCTCCTATGCACAGACTGCAGTTTTTTCCCATTTGCTCTGTTCCACTGATATTGCCAAGGCCATCCTGAGCTTGAGCCAGAACATACCTTCCCTAATGCACGCTGTCCTCCTGATATCTCAGGGTTAAGATTCATAGCTCAATACTTTGTTGCAGTTTATATTTCACTGTAAGTTCAAGTGCAGAAAATTCAGGAATACAGGGAATAAATTTTGTACTTGCCAGAATCACACCTACGTCGCAACTCTGTCACTGAGCCAAAGTCAGAAGAAAGAATTTGACAAACCAGAATCTTTGGCAATGTAGTTATAGATTGTGGCATCCAACTTATTTGAGATCTTGAAAACTTGGTATTTTGAACTCAACCAGTGCTTGATCTGGAAAATTGATCATGGACACACAACCAATCAATCAATCACCTTTATTTCAGTGGGGGTGTTTGGGTAGGGCCTAATTTCTAAATTGTGGCTAAATCTACTTGAACCCTTTGGGAGCCACTACATGATCTCCATTCATATGCATAATGCAAATGAGATTTTAGTTATGGATGTTCCAAAGTTTGGCTCCACTACTTTAAAGCTTTGTTGGAATGATGGTGGATAAAAGATCAGTCAAAAGAGAACATATGAATTTAGAGCACTTATCTATTTCTATAATCACAGATTTTAAAATTCAAATTCTCTCTAAGCCAGTCATAATCCCTTTATTCAGTTTAGTAAATCAGCTTAGTCTTTGCAGTTTGATAAGACTCTGCAGAAAGAACACAGCTCTCCTCTATATCACTTAACAAAAAGAGGTGATATGTTTATTGCGGTCATATTACATGGACTGGATTACATTAGTATTTAAAAATGAAGATTAAAGCCATTCACTGAAATATGCTCAATGAAAAATAAAATTCTTTCAAATATGCAGTAAGAATGTATTTTAAAATTTCAGCTTTTTGAATTTACACACATATTTTAAGAAACTCCAGAATACTAAAGGCACTTATTTTTTCACTGAACAAGTTTCTAGTTGTTATTTAATTTTTGAGTGAAGTTCCGTAACATCAATAGAACTGGATCAGGTATATTAAAAAGAATAAACTGAATTGTTGTAAGATTAAATATTTCTTCATAGTGAGCTGCATGGTAAGAAAAGTTAAAAAAAAGTTATTTGCCCTCTCGATGGATCCTCACAAGAAATAGTTTCCAGTCAGCTGTTAAGATATGTTGCTTTCCTGTTCAATTGTACTATTCCCATGAAATAGACATACAGATCCAAATTTATCTAAGTAATCTGAATTCCAATTAAATGCTAAACATTCCACTGCTATTATATTCACTATAGATTTTTCATTTTAAGGAACTTTTTAAACGTGGTTCAGAGATTATCAAAATATTAGAGATTTGAATTGAAAGCATGTTACATTTATATTTTAGCACTATTTGAACTAATTGAATATAATTGAGAAAAAAGACATAATTTTTGTTCACTAAATTTTAAATCAATTGCTTTTATGACCTTAGAAAAATATATTTGCATTTGTTCATCTCAGTGGTGAGTTTGAATCCTCACTAAGCTTGTTGGATGAAGATTCTCAAACACGAGGAATTCTGCAGATGCTGGAAATTCAAGCAACACATAAAAGTTGCTGGTGAACACAGCAGGCCAGGCAGCATCTCTAGGAAGAGGTACAGTCGACGTTTCAGGCCGAGACCTCTTCTTGGAGACGCTGCCTGGCCTGCTGTGTTCACCAGCAACTTTGATGTGTGTCGGATGAAGATTCTTTTCCTCAACCAGTGATAATAAGGCTCTTGCATGCAATAGAATAGGATTATTTTATGCTCATGAAAACAAAAATGCTGTTTTATCTGCTGAGTATTTCTAAAATTTTCTGATTTTATTTCAGATTTCCAGCATCTGCATATTTTTGCTCTTTGACCATCTTTAGCAAAATGTTCTTTCATTTCCTGACAGTATACTGCTATGAAGCAACTGTAGAAGTGGAATATGCCCCTTTAAAACAGGTAAATAGTGCTAATACATATTACTGTTGCCTTTTATGTATTTTAGAAACTCCGGAATTCTCAAAATTACTGCCAGTAATATTAATCAAAAAATTCTCCATGAGAAAAAAGTATTTTTGAACAAGTAAATATTGGAAGTTAACCAGATCACAAATCACTGCATGTAGCAATATTTTCACCACAATGTAGTTGCTTCAGTACTATTTATTCCATCTTAATTTATTTGCCTTCATAGACTTGAGCCATCAACATCTTTCAACAGAATATTTGATAACAACGATAAGCAGCAGAAATTGCGCACTCTTTAAGTAACAGCATATACAATTAGTAAAATACATGGATGATCTGACGCATATATAATTGTTTATATTGTAAAGCTAGCTAAGTGAAGGACAAAATTATATTAAGATCTTGATTTTTACTGGTGTCTATCAAGTGATTTTAACTCCATGCTTTCTGATGTGTGCACTAATGTCATAAGTTACATGACATTTGCTGACCTTTGCCTCAAAGAATCAGTGGTGGTCTCTGGATGAGAAGTACAACCTCTTCTGCTCCAGGCTTTATACATACCTCCTTTTCTACATATTTTCTTGCCCGGTTTTCTGGCACATTCCTTCGATATTCTTTTTACTGAAAAATGAATAAAAGACTAAAAAATAACATGAGCTCCATCACAGACAGTAGGAGCATGCAACACCACCAACTGACTTAAAATTGTCCTTTCTACAAAGACAGGCTTCCAACTCATTGTGCCTCCACACACAATGGGAAAACTATGTACCTTTTCTTAAGTCAGTGAGGGGGGATTGAAAATCAACTTCCACCTTGATGGACGTGCCATAGTGTGTAAAAAAAAAAATGAGTGGGACAAGATACAGATCTGATGCATTGGGAAAGCTTCATGCATGTACACACCCACAAACACATAAACACACAAACAAATCACAACATGCAAACCTTACATCATGCTTCCTAAAAAACAAAACAAGGTTTAACATTTAGCAAAGATTAATATTAGGTTTTCCTGTTCCTTATGGCTTACACTCACCATCCTCTGTAGGCACATATATGTTTAGAAAGAGGCAATCTTCGTTCTGTTCCTGGACGTAAGACGCAACTACTTCCAAGTTGGCAGTAAACCACACAGGGAGCATAACATCTGGCAACATACCATGTATATTCTGGGGACAGACTGGTGCAAAATGGGTAGCATTTCGTACTTCTGACCAAGAAGAAGGGGGTTCAGGAGGTTGGAAACGACGTTCTCCTGTTGGTGAAGCAGCATATGGTACACCAAGATACTGGATTACTGGACCCAAGATTTCATTACTTAGTTCCTTTTTGATCCCCCTCAGTCTGCCATAATTGGTATTCACCACTGGGTAAGAGTCATCTAGTTTTTGGCAAAGCACCAGGCTGCCCTTTAATGTAAATCCCAGTATCCAAAGAAAAAAGGTAATATCAAATCCCTTTCGCACTGGATGCATCATCACCACTCTCAATATGCAATTAAGCCATGGTGGCCTCTCTTTGTGGAGTGGCATTATGTACAATTGTTTGCCACAGATATGGAAGCAGCGTTTCTCCTTGATATTAGATGGAATCTCAGTAAACACAGGATTCTGCTTAAAAGGAGTTCCAGAGAAAATGTTAATTTTCTACATCAGAAATATTTCCCCATAGATTTCAGACTTGAATATTCATCTTCACTTGATTTAGTGTTCAGACAACATTCTTTTTTCTGTCCACATGAAGAGATTGACAATCCACAGTGAGTTTCCTTTGACAAATCAACTGTATCAGGATAATTGTGACCTGTAAAAAAAAGTTACAAATATCAAAACAAATTCTGAAGTCAATAATATTTCATTTATGAAGTTACAAATTTATCTACTCCAATAAAAATATTAATCAAAATGGATTAAGCAAGCATTCATATTTGAATCCCTGGCTATATGCGTGAAAAGGCCATCTGCTTTCTTGTTGATTTCACAGCAAAAGAATAATTCTTATATTATTTAAAACAATTACCTACTCTGATATTAGAAAAATCTTTTCCCATAGCAATATACTTAATACCTACAAAACACCTGAATTCACTAAATCATTGCACTTCTTATGATTATAATGAGTATTCAGGCAAAGTTCAAGTTTTCTAAGGCACATATGATTTAAGATTTTCCATGAATCTCCATATAAAATGAGAATTCAATAAACAAACTTATATGGTCTCTCTTTCAATCGTATTAACACAATTTGATAACTTTAAGACCATCCACTTGATTCATTAGGAGGTTTTGGGGAACAGCTCTAAATGTATCATACTATACTCAAAATGTTGTTATACAATCATGCTTATAGCTTGTTGACTATGTAAAAGATATATCTTCAAAGGGTAAGGCCATAGTAAGGTTGGCAACAACTTTCAAACTGTTTTCTTCAACACACTTTCAAATTCGGTGACCAAGAAGTTCGATTGTACAGAGGAACAGTTTTATATGTTATTCAGTGGAATTTAGACTACAATTAAGACCATAAGACCATAAAATATAGGAGCAGAAGTATGCCATTCGGCCCATTGAGTCTGCTCTGCTATTCAATCATAGGCTGATCCAATTCTTCCAGTCATCCCAACTCCCCTGCCTTTTCCCCATACACTTCGATGCCCTGGCTAATCAAGAACCTATCTATCTCTGCCTTAAATGCACCCAATGACTTGGCCTCCACAGCCACTCATGGCAACAAATTCCACAGATTTAGCACCCTCTGACTAAAGTAGTTTCTCCGCACCTCTGTTCTAAATGGACGTTCTTCAATCCTGAAGTTGTGCCCTCTTGTCCTAGACTCCACTACCATGGGAAATAACTTTTAACATTCAGATTGTTTCAATGAGATTCCCCTTCATTCTCCTGAACTCCAGGAAATATAGCCCAAGAGCTGCCAAACGTTCTTCATATGGTAACCCTTTCATTTCTGGAATCATTCTCATGAAGCTTCCCTGAATCCTCTCCACTGTCAGTACATCCTTTCGAAAATAAGGAGCCCAAAACGGCACACAATACTCCAAGTGTGATCTCATGAGTGTCTTATAGAGCCTCAACATCACATCCCTCTATACCTCTAGAAATGAATGCCAACATTGCATTTGCCTTCTTCACCACCAACTCAACCTGGAGGTTAACCTTTAGGGTATCCTGCACAAGAACTCCAAGTCCCTTTGCATCTCTGCATTTTGAATTCTCTCCCCATCTAAATAATAGTATGTCCATTCATTTCTTCCACCAAAGTGCATGACCATACACTTTCCAACATTGCATTTCATTTGCCACTTCTTTGCTCATTCCCCTAAACTACCTAAGTCCCTCTGCAGGCTCTCTGCTTCCTCAACACTACCTGCTCCTCTACCTATCTTTGTATCGTTGGCAAGCTTAGCCACAAATCCATTAATCCTATAGTCCAAATCATTGACATACACCGTAAGAAGCAGTGGTCCCAACACCAACCCCTGTGGAACTCCACTGGTAACTGGCAGCCAGACAGAAAAGTATCCCTTTATTCCCATTCTCTGTTGTCTGCCAATCAGCCAATGCTCCACTCATGCTAGTAACTCCCCTGTAATTCCATGGGAGCTTACCTTGCTAAGCAGCCTCATGTGCGGCACCTTGTCACAGGCCTTCTGAAAATCCAAGTACACCACAACTACCACATCTCCTTTGTCTACCCTGCTTGTAATTTCTCAAAAAAATGCAGTAAGTCAGTCAGGCAGGATTTTCCTTTCAGTAAACCATGCTGGCTTTGGCCTATCTTGTCATGTGCCTCCAGGTACTCCATATATCTCATCCCTAACAATCGATTCCAACAACTTCCCAACCACTGATGTCAGGCCTATAGTTTCCTTTCTGCTGCCTCCAACCCTTCTTAAATAGCGAAGTAACATTTGCAATTTTCCAGTCATCCAGTATAATGCCAGAATCTACTGATTCTTGAAAGATCATTGTTAATGCCTCCGCAATCCCTCCAGTACTTCCTTCAGAACCTGAGAGTGCATTCCATCAGGTCCAGGAGACTTATCCACCCTCAGACCATTAAGCTTCCTGAGCACCTTCTCAGTCATAATTTTCACTGCACATACTTTACTTCCCTGACATTCTTGAATGTCTGGTATACTGCAGATGTCTTCCACTGTGAAGACTGATGCAAACAACACATTCAGGTTTTTCTGCCTCTCATTACAATATCTCCAGCATCAGTTGCTATCGGTCCTATATCCACCCTCAACTCTCTTTTACCCTCTATATACTTAAAAAAAGCTTTCAGAAACATAGAAAAACCTACAGCACAATACAGGCCCTTCGGCCCACAAAGCTGTGCCCAACATGTCCTTACCTGAGAAATTACCTAGGGTTACGCATAGCCCTCTATTTTTCTGAGCTCCATATACCTGTTCAGGAGTCTCTTAAAAAACCCTATCATATCCGCCTCCACCACCGTCGCTGGCAGCCCATTCCACGCATTCACCACTTTCTACACAAAAAACTTAACCTTGATACCTCCTCTGTACCTACTTCCAAGCACCTTAAAACTGTGCCCTTTCATGCCAGCCACTTCAGCCCTGGGAAAAAGCCTCTGACTATTGACAAAAATAGTGGATCTTTTAGTATTTTCTTTGATATTAGTCACCAGCTTCTTTTCATAATTCATCTTTTCCCTCCTAATGACCTTCTTAGTTTCCTTCTGCAGGTTTTTAAAAGCTTCCCAATCCTCTATCTTCCCACTAGCTTTGGCTTCCTTGTATGCCCTCGCTTTTGTTTTTACTTTGGCTCTGACTTCACTTGTCAGCCATGGGAGTCTCCATGGGCGTCATAGGAAGTCATTCCTGCCGGTGGCCATCAAACTTTACAACTCCTCGGAGGGTCAGACATCCTGAGACAATAGGCTGGTCCTAGACTTAATTCATAATTTACTAGCATAATTGACATATTACTATTTAACTATTTATGGTTCTATTACTATTTATTATTTATGGAGCAACTGTAACGAAAACCAATTCCCCCAGGATTAATAAAGTATGACTATGACTATGACTATGACTTCTTCCATTCAAAAATTTCTTCTTATTTGGAATATATCTGTCTTGCACTTCCCTCCTTTTTCGCAGAAACTCCAGCCATTGCTGCTCTGCTGTCCTTCCTGCTAGTGTCTCTTTCCAGTCAACCTTGGCCAGTTCCCCTCTCATGCCATTGTAATTTTGTTTATTCCAGTGAAATACCGACACATTGGAATTCAGTTTCTCCTTCTCAAGTTTCAAAGTGAACTTGATCATATTGTGATTAGTGTTCCCTAGGGGTTTCTTAACCTTAAGCTTTCTTATCACATCTGAATCATTGCACAACACCCAGTCCAGCACAGCCGATACCCTAGTGGGCTCAACAACAAGCTGTTCTAAAAATCCATCCCTTAGACATTCTACAAATTCCCTTGAGGTCCAGTAGCAGCCTCATTTTCCCAATTTAATTGAGTGTTCAAATGTAAGTTTTCTAGAAATACTTCTGCAATCTTCCATGCGTACATAGTCATACATGGAGGCTTCAGGACATCTTTGAGTGCCATCAATCAATGTGCAATGCTTTCCTCATGCTTTTGTTACAATATTTCAATGATTCACAAATAGTGCAGTAGCAGATCTTACCTGAAGTTTGGAGTCCAGTTCCTGAAGATTTATTCTGAAGTCATAATTTTTTAAAGTTCCTGAGTAGCCCTAATCACAACCATCCAATTATTAGGTGGTTACTGCTCACAGCGCAATGTTGCATCAGCTAAAAGTACATCTACAGGGCTATAACTTACCCTACCACTCAAGGTCAATCTGTGTGAGTGGTCCCAAAAGGTCTGTAGCTATGTACAATAGCAGAGGCAGGGTTGTGCACAACTTTGAGGCAATGACTGTTTGTACACAATTATTTGCGTGATGTCCATGACTGCTGATTTTACAATGTATGGAACATTGCATATCATGTGACTTAGAATGCTCCTCTAATGTCTGAAACAAAATTGATGCTGGCTAGAGTAGTGTCACTCTTGACACATTGAACAACTCTGAGCAAATTATCTTAGCAGAGGTGAAGTAACCCTTGTTCAGTTTTGTTAGTCAATTTTGCTTAAATAACGAACTCACCTTCAAATAATAACTTTCACTTCCCCGTGTTGGGGAAGAATCAGGTCATTTATTTTAGAGTGTGGCAAGCATGTGAGCCAATTTGTGCACTTTACAATGCTCCACAGAGCTAATATAATAAATAAAATAATTCAATAATTCTTTATTGAGTTAAAGCAATTGTGTGGGTTATTTCATTTGAAAATACAGAGTGCAATACAGTTCAATATATTTTTTCAAAGTACACCTTCAACAATCTATCACTTCTTTACTAATGCACTGAGTCATTGAGTCAGAATAGTACCTATAATGAAATAAAAACAGAAAATCATAAAATCATACAGCAGGGAAATATACCCTTGTGCCCAATTCGCCCATGCCGACTAAGGTGCAGTTCCCAGTATAGTCCTATTTGCGCACATTGGACTCATCCCTCAAAACATTTCCCTCCCATAAACCTGTCTAAATGTCTTTTAAACATTGTAATTTTGGTCCCCTTCACTCCAAGAAAAACCCCAAGCCCACCCAGCCACTTCTTATATCATAAGCTACACAGATCTTACAACATGCTTGTGAATCTTTTCTGCATCCTCTTTAGCTTATTTGCATCCTTCCGATAATATGGAGACCAGAACCGCACATAATATTCTAGGAATGGTTTCATGACAGCCGGAACATGATATCCCAATTCCTCCATTCAATGCCTTGTCCAAAAAAGTGTGAGTATGCTGCATGCCTTATTCTCACACTTGTCTACCTATGTTGTCATTTTCAGGAAATTATGTATTTGTAATCCAAGGTCTTTTCCCTGGGGCCCTGTCATTTACTGTCCTGCCCCGGTTTATTTTCCTAAAATATATCACCTCACACTTGGTTGAATTAAATTCCACACCATTCCTTTACCCACATTTCTAGGTTGATCTAGATCCTATCATAACATTAGACAACTATCTTCACACCTAGCACTCCACCAATGTTGGTGTCATCTCTACATCGTCTTCATTATCATCCAAATTTTTATTCGTAACAAATGCAGAAAATTCTCTTCAGTCTGGTCTGCATTTGTTGAAAGAAACAGGGACAACTTTTTCAAGTAAGGGATCCTTCATCAGAACTGGAAAGGATTCAGCTTGCAAAGCTACAGTGAGGGGGAACAGGGAGATGTCCCTGATAAAATAAAGTCAGGGTCCATTGGGATAACTTGTAAACAAGTTTGTCTGGTTAGTGAGTGAAGCAAGAACGTAGACAAAAGATATGGATAAAAGAATATGAGAGTTGTTGTATGTAGAGAACGTGGCATGACTGGCAAGTCAGGATGGCCATGTCCTCCACAGCAGTGAAGGAAAAATGAAGGGAAACTGTTGTGGTCTGGCAAAATGACCTCTACCTTCCTGAGGCAAGGCGGCAGCTCTCAGACACATCCTCATACCTCCCTGTGGATTATGAACCCCATCATCAAACATCAAGTCATGTTTCATCCAGATAGATATAATTTCCACAAGAGACTTCCCTCCACAGCTTCCAGTATTACAGTGCCCCAGCTCAGTACTGTCCGCTCTTTTCTGCTGCCCAAAATTCACAAACAGGACGACTCTGGAAGTCTGTTCTTACCCCACCAAACTTATTTCTTCCTAATGGGTCCAATTCTTTCCCACATATCCAACACACCTCCAATGTTTTCTGCCACTGGACTGTTCCCAATTCCTTGGTTGCAGCAGACTCATCTTTACCAAGTACATAAAGTCCTTTACACCTCCATTCCACATCAGGATGGTCTGAAGCCTTCTCTGTCTCTTTCTTGAACAGAGGCCCAATCAATTCCCTTCCACCAACCTACTCATTCATCTTGCTAAACTTGTTCACTACTCATAGATTCACTACGTAACAGCAACCATTTTATCAATGTTTCATTTCAAGCATCAAGAAAAATACAGAATTGTCAACTTTGCAAGAATTACCTACATGCTAAACTCAGCTACCTACTCTTTTTTTTGAGAGTTTCTTGATATCATGATAAACTTTCTGTCCACTCTAGTTCTGTGGTTTCAGAGAAAATTATAGATTCCTCTGTGCTCCATTGATTCTGCCCTGGGTTGATCACAGAATGCAGGATGCAGAACATTATTTGGGATGCTGTGAATAATTTCCACTGTTGGCATATGACCGCTGTGTGCTTCCATTGCATAGACTTAAGATGCTCAGTGCCTAACCAGATGCTCCCTCTTTTCAGTTGAATGATAATGGGCAGAGTCATCAAGAAGGTCAATTTTTCGATGAGATTTTTAAAATATTCTTGAAGCAGTCTTTCAGCCCTCCTGGAAATTTCTCAGAGAAGGAGTCAGTAATGACTTCAAGCTTGGTCTTCAAATGTTCACTTTTGCAAACACCATCTGTATACCGCAAAATTGATGATTGAGGTTGAGGTGATCCTGGTTTATACTCCATATCAATCCCACTATAGTGTGAAAATTGTTTAAACTGAGGCACATACTTTAGCAAGGAAGATTGAAAAGAGAGCAAGTACAATGACCCTCATTTGCTTACATACTAGCTGTTGTCACTTCACTTTCTTCGATCAGATAATAGAAATATGCACTTATGTAACACTATTCATTAGCTCAAGACATCCTGAAGCTTTCTTTAGCCAATTAAGTACTTAGGAAGTACAATCATTATTGTAAACTCAGAAACACAACAGCTAATTTGAATTCTGGAAACTGTAATTGCAATGTGGTAATAACCATATATTGGATTGAATGAAAATGTTTATACTATTTAATTCTGTTTTAATATTTCTGACTAATTATTAACATTTTGAGGTTGTATCTATTTTAATAGTTTTATGTAGCTTCTATCAGACCCATTTTCAAAATGGTTTAAAAGCCATTGACAATGACCAATACTACAAAGGAGTTCCACTTTTTGCCTTGTGTTAATAGGCCTTGAGACGAGTTGCAACTGGATGCCACTCTATTTGATGGGACTCCACTTGGGAGTGAAAGGTCAGGTGACTCAACCCTCTATGATTGGAAAAAAATAAGTCAGGGCAAATGGGGACTATGGGCAGCAGCCAAGTGAAACCCCAAAGTTGTCAACTGGAGTTACACAAAGTATTGCTAGAAATAGAATGATAATTAGAACAATTCATTTATCTGCACCCAATGCTTCTGATATAAGTAGCATGAAAACTTCAAGCTTTGTCTACCAAACACAAACCTGGCAGGCACCACTTAAAGTTAAGCTCCTCTGTTTAAAGTTAATTGACATCTTAAGGGTGAGGTGCACTACAGCTACAACTGATATCAGCAGGTGTTCTGGAATACAATATAATCTGGGAAACATAAACAGCTCCAAGATTTTTGTTTAAAGAAGCAGAGGAAAGGTATAATACATCTACAAAGCCCTCCAGAAAAGAATCTGCGAAGAGGAGCAGTTATTTTTGTTCCTCAGGACTTGGAGTCAATCTCTAAGCACCTGTATACAGTACCTTAAAAACCTCAATCCCATTCGTGACCAAGGTCAAACATTTCTTCAAGTGCCAGCTCCTGACAAACTGCACCAGTTGGTTTACACACTGTTCAATATATCACCATCCACCTCACCTACTGTTCATCTACCAATGATCTCTGTCAATCAGTACATCAGGGCAATTCAAAGAAAATACAGTGCAGGTGCCAGCTTGTCAAAAGATGACGTTGCATAAGTTCTGATCTGCAGAATATACATGAAGACTTTGACTTTAAAACTGAAGAAGGCGGCTCATTGGTATATGCAATTAAGTATTTGGTACAGAAGCAAGAGTGAGATTCAATACAATTAATAGTTATTTTTCCTGTCAATACCATTACATATGCCATTGTGAGTGAATTTATGAAATTGATGCGTAGTCATGATGCAAATCCAGAACTTTTGTCAAGGAATTTGTCAAAACTTGCAACCCTGCCAAATCCTTTCTTCATAACAAGTTGACAGGTAACTCTGCGCACAAATAATGCTGAATTACATTAGCTTACCATTGGGTTGGATTGTATTGGACCCAATTCTCAGTCCTGGTATGTTCATACTTACATATCTGCTCTAGATATAGATTAATAGAGTCATAGAAAAGTACAGCACAGAAACAGGCTGTTTGGTCTATCTAGTCCAAGCCGAGCCTTTTAAACTGCTTATTCCCATCTACCTGCACTGGTACCATAGCCCTCCATACCCCTTCCATCAATGTACCTATCCAAACTTCTCTCAAGTACTGAAATTGAGCTCCCACGAACCACTTGCACCAGCAGCTCGTTTCACACTCTCACAACCCTCTGAGGGAAGAAGTTTCCCCTAATGTTCCCCTTAAACTTTTCACCTTCAACCCATGGCCCCTAGTTGTTGTCCCACCCAATCTCAATGGAAAATGCCTGCTACATCTACCTGATCTATACCCCTCATAATTATGTATATATAGTTCTATCCAATCTCCTCTCAATTGAATACATTCCAAGGTATAGCCCTAACCTATTCAATCTTCCCATATATCTCAGGTCTTCCAGACCCAGCAACATCCTTATGAATAGTCTATGCAGTCATTCAAACTTATTTATATCCTTCCTGTGGATAGGTGACCAAAACTGTACACAATGCTTCAAATTAGGCC
Organism: Mobula birostris; assembly: GCF_030028105.1. Lineage (NCBI taxonomy): Eukaryota > Metazoa > Chordata > Chondrichthyes > Myliobatiformes > Myliobatidae > Mobula > Mobula birostris. The sequence goes on from NC_092373.1 coordinate 53,189,623, forward strand.
TCTCCAATTTCTTATTACAACTTCAACATAACATCCTATCTCCTGTACTCAATACTTTGACTTATGAAGGCCAATGTGCCAAAGGCTTTCTTTACTACCCTATGTACCTGTGACATTACTTTCAATGAATATGGACCGATATTCCCAGATCCTTTTGTTCCACCGTACTCCTCAGTGCCCAACCGTTCACTCTGTAAGACCCATCCTGGTTGATTCTACTGAAGTGTAAAACCTTGCACTTGTCTGCCTTAAATTTCATCTGCCATTTTTAGCTTATCTTTCCAGCTGATCCAGATCCCACTGCAAGCCATGATAGTCTTCCTTCCGGCCCACTACACCCCCCATCTTGGTGTCATCTACAAATTTGCTGATCCAGTTACCCACATTATCATGCAGATCATTGATATAGATGACAAACAACAAATGACCCATCACTGATCCCTACGGCATTCCACTCATCACCAGCCTCCTGTCAGAAGGCAACAATCAACTGCCACTCTCTGGCTTCTCCCACAAAGCCAATGTCTAATCTAATTTTCTATCTCATTTTGACTACTGAGCAACTGAACCTTCTTGACCAACCTCTCATGCGAGATCTTGTCAAATACCTTACTAAAGTCCATGTAGACAACATCCACTTCCTTGACTTCATCAACCTTCCTGGTAACTTCCTCAAAAAATTCCGTAAGATTGGTTAGAGATGACCTACCATGGATAAAGTTACACTGATTATCCTTAATCAGTCCACATCTATCCAAATGCTCATATATCTGGTCCCCTAGAAAGCCTTTGTTGGCCAAAAAGAATGACAATCTACAAATCCATGAATTCAAATGAATCAAGGACAGTGGGAGCAAACAGACTAATTGTCTTTGTTCTTGCCACATGTTTGGGGATGGAGGCTGCCATTTTGTGAAGACACTCTATTCTCCATTTTGTGAGCTTGACATGCTGGACTTGATCAATGTTTTAAAGAAGAGACAATGATACTTCAGGTAATCTGCTGGACTGGAGATTATTTCCAAATAAGTTATTTGTGAGATGTTCTTTGGTTGGCTATAACATGCAGCTTTGTGAATGTTGGGGTTGATGCCTGCCTGAAGTGATTCGAGCTCATTGCTGTTTGAGAACAAAGAGCCATAAATTATTAACTGTCACTTGATGGGAAAAAGGCAATACATGGATGCTGGCTTGGAACAGAACCAACAACAAGGTGTTAAAGGACAGACACATGATTGGTGGCCAATGACACAGGAATGTGTATTTGAATTGATAAGGAATGGATATAAAAGTGGATGCTTCGTGTGTGCTGGTAGTGGTAACTTCGAAGAATAATCATAGCATATATAAGCGTGAGCAACCCTGCGTGAACCATGTGGCGAGTGAATCGGGACAAAAGGAACTCCTTTGCCTGGGTAATGCCTTTGCTATTCTTTGACTATTCAGGAGAGTCAGGTATACCTAGCAGGTGTGCACACAAGTTATTTAGTGTATGAGTTCACATACAGGTCTCCCCCGCCATCCGAAGGTAGAGAGTTCCTATGAAACAGTTCGTAAGCCAGAACATCGTAAAGCAAAGAAGCAATTACCATTCATTTGTATGGGAAAATTTTGTGAGCGTTCGCAGACCCAAAAATAACCCTCCAAATCATGCCAAATAACACATAAAACCTAAAATAACAGTAACAGATAGTAAAAGCAGGAATGACATGATAAATACACAGCCTATATAAAGTAGAAATACTTTTCCACAATCATTGCCTGAACTGTTCTCCGTAGCGAAAATCTCACACAAGTGCTCTTGGCAAAAACACGACGAAAGCACTCTCCGGTAACCCTTAAGCTATGAAGCTGCCAAATCATACCAAATAACACGTAAAAATACACAGCCGATATAAAGTAGAAATAATTTATGTACAGTGTAGTATCACTTACGGGAATCAGGAAGATAGCGCAGAGCACACTGATGGTGTGTTAGGCTGAGTCGTCAGAGGTTGGGGTGGTGCAGTGGCCCCCACCCTCCAGGCAGCAAACTGATACTGATCCACGAAGCATGCAAGTATACAGCGGTAGCCAGGACACATCCAGCACATCTTTAAGAAAAAAGCCGAAATAAACATGCTAATTAATTAGGTGCTGCCTGGCACGTAAATGTTGGCCCAGATCAGAAGCAATGCAATCGGCAATCGCCTCTGATCTGGGCCGACAATTACGTGCCGGGCGGCACCTAATTAATTAGCATGTTTATTTAGGCTTTTTTCTTAAAGATGTGCTGTGTGCCTCCCGGCTACCGCTGCATTCTCCGCAAATCAGTATCTGTCCGCGGCCCGGGGCTGGGGTGGTGGGACACTGGGGTGTCATCTCATCGTCGATCAGGGCAGGCGGGTCATCTTCTCCTATCTCTGCCTGCCTCAAGGTTCATTGTCTGCTGTGGCTGATGTGGAAGGCTTGCTTGACTGCTGAGCCTCACACATTTTTCTATCATACAGTTCTTTGTAAGGACTCAAACCATCTTGCAAATATGCCCTAAACCGACGTACCCTTTCAAAATTAAAGTCGTACTTTATCACTACTCATTCAGTTTCGATTGTTATTCTTTCCCCTTCCAATTGTATCAGCTCTTCATCTATCAGTTCTTAGTCATGGGATGCCAAAACCTCTTCAACATCATCTTTGTTATCTTCCACAAGTCAAACTCATTTTATCCTTACTTCGTTCACCACGATCAAAACACTTAATTATGTCTAGTTTTACACTAAGTGTCACACCCTTACGAGCTCTTTCAGGCTTTTCCGATACCTCAGAACTCATCTTGCAAACGGCTGCTCACAGGCATGTGTTAAAACAATGCCGGTTAGAATGCTGTTCTGAATCCGGGGGAGAGCAGCTGCTCAGGGCGTGCGCTGCCTTTTTTTATTATGCACTGCTTTTTTTTCGTGCGCTGCTTTTCTTCGTAAAAGTGAAAACACCTTCTGTTAGTGAAAACAGGTAACTAATGTAGGTCTTTCGTAACAGTGAGGGTTCGTAAAGCGAGCGTTCGAAAAGTGGGGGACACCTGTACTTGTTAGTTTAAACAATAAAGATAGTTGTCAGTAAATACAGATCTCTCTGTGACTCACTAATCATCGTTATAAAAAGTATTTTTTTAACAACACCTTCCCATAACTTTCCCACTACTGATGTCAGGCTCACCAGCCTATATTTCCTGGTTTATTTTTAAAGTCTTTCTTAAACAGTTAAACAACATTGGCTATCCTCCAATCCTCTGGTACCTCACCTGTAGTTAAGGGTGATTTACACATCTGTGCTATGGCCCTGGCAATCCATCACCATAATTTGCCTCAAGACAGCAAACACCTCCTTCTCTGGAATCTTTATATGGTCTATTAAGTTGATGCCCCTTTGCCTCACTTCTATAAACTCTGTGTCCATCTCATGAGTAAATATAAATGCAGAAAATTAAGTTACGATCTCCCCCATCCCTCTTGGCTTCACACTTTCTGACTTTTCAGAGGACCAATTTTGTCCCTTGCAATCCTTTTGCACTTAACATATCTGTAGAATCCCTTAGGATTCTCCATCACCTTGTCTGCTAGGGCAATTAGCCCTTCTGATTTCTTTCTTAAGCATTCTCTTGCAATTCTTATACTCCATAAGCACCTCATTTGTTCCCACCTGCCTGTACCTGCTATGCACCTCCTTTTTTTCTCAACCAGGGCCTCAATATCTTTTGAAAGCTGAGGTTCCCTAAACTTCCTATCTTTACCTTTTATTCTGACAGGCACATACAAGCTTTGTATTCTCAAAATTTCACTTTTGAAGGCCTCCCACCTTCGCCAGAAAACAGCCTGTCCCAATCCACACTTGCCAAATCATTTCTGATACCATCAAAATTTGGCCTTTCTCCAACTTAGAATCTCAATCCGCAAATCCAACCTACCTTGTTCCATATTTACTTTGAAACTAAAGGCACAGTGATCACGAGAAGCAAAGTGGTCCCCTCCAAAATCTTCTCTCATCTATCCTGGCTCAGCTCCTTTATAGCAAATGAAGTATTGCAATCTCTTTCATTGGGACTTCTATGCACTGATTAAGGAAACTTTCCTGAACACATTTGACAAACTCTATCCCACCTAGTCTTTTTATAGTATGGGAGACTATAACAGCCCACTATAACAACCTTATATTTCTTGCAACAATCTGCAATCTCCCTACAAATTTGTTCCTCTAAATCCCCGGGATTGTTAGGTGTTCTGTAATATAACCCCATTAACATGGTCATACCTTTCTTATTACTCAGGTGCACCCATAATGCCTCACTAACTAAGTTTTCCATTCCGTCCCGAACGAACACTGCTGTTACTTTTTCCGCTAGTGTTGCCACCCTTTTTCCTTTAATACCTCATGCTCTGTCGCATCTAAAACAACAGAAACCCTGCCAATCCTGCCCCTCCTGCAACCAAATCTTACTAATGGCTACAATATTATAATTCCAGGAGTTGATCTATGCCCTCAGCTCATCTGCCCTTCCTACGTTCCTTTGGCATTGAAATATACGCAGCTCAGGACATTAGTCACACCATCTTAATTCTTGACTTTGGCTGAGGGTGTGGAGACAGGGTCATATGGAAACTGTATAAACTCCTTATGCACAGCAGCAGAACTTGATCCTGTATCACTAGAGCTGTAATAGCATTATACTGACTGCTACGCTACCAAGTCACCCCAACACACTTTTCCCTAACCGACAACCTATCTCCAACACTGAGGCTGCTGAATCCTAAGCAATATACATCAAGGAGCCAAAATTGAAATGAATAGGCTTGTTGTTTCTGCATCAACTTCTTCAATTGCCAGGGAACTGTAACAGGCTTACACTCTGCGGCAAGAATGCATGAGGTGACACAGCATTCAAATACTGCTCATCACCTTTCTGTGAGTATCTGTTAGCAAGTGTAAAATAACAACAAAATGGCATGCTGTTTTAAGAAGTGCAAAGAAACACGGCAAACCGAGAAGTAAGTAGTTTCTCCCTTTGCTTCCATTTCCTGTGAACGTAACAAATAATAGATGGATCCTAGAATCAGCAAGCTATCAGCTCCACCAGATTATCAATAGCAAACTGAAAGATACTCTCATGATCAGTTATTCCAAATTTTTGCCGTTTTTTGTTCATTTATCAACCATATCTGATGAAAGTTCATAACTCTATATAAATGCATGTATTTCACGAGTTTGCTTTTATCTGAGATTTTCACTGCATACAGTGGTTTTAGTTTACCTTCAGAGGTGTCCCACATCTCTAGATCACTGGGCTTTTTGGAATTTGCTGAAGCGTAATCTTTTTCATTATTTTGCAATGTTAAACTTATTTAGATATTAAGATTTTTTTATAGTTTTACTCTTTTAGTATTCCTCCTTCTCAGATAGAATTAAGAAAAAGAGAATATTTGATATATTACAGTCAGAATTCCTATTATCCTCAGTTCAAATGGGCGATAACATCAACTACAGAAAAAGAAAACCTGTAAAAATTGTGCACGAGGGTAAAATCAGGGTGTGTCTGATTTCAGAATTGGCTATGCTTGTGATTGAATTCTTTTTCTAACTCCAGTTCTGTGCACAGTGCTTAAAACAGTTCTTTTTATTGCATCAAACTGTGCATTCCTAATTCAAAAGCATAGGTTAAAGAGGCCAACTACTCAAAATGTTCTAATGTCAAAACCAAGGTAACAGTCAATGCAAATGTGTTTCCAAATTTTCTGTACCAACTTTTGAACAGAAAGCTGGCTCTCATGCAGCAGCTCCGGGCAGGCAAGTAGATACAAATATCTTAGTCAAGGGCCGAGTATTCTCACCCATTGTTTCTCTTAATACCCTGGGCTGTTACCCATCTTGATGTTTTTCAAGATATCTAATATTGCCTCTTTCCTAATCTTGAAATGCCCTAGCATCTTAGCATGCTCCACTCTATCACACTATTTGCCTCCAGTGTAGTTGGTCTCTCTTCTGAGAAATGATCCAGGACACAAGGTAATCATAGTTGTTATTACTGTTTATTAAGTCATTGATGTGTCCCCCGCTACAGGAAATTCAAACTTTAGTTAATCTTTTTTACAGTCCATGCAGCTGTTCAAGTAAATATTATTTACAGTGACAAAAATGTGAAATTCCCATCCATTTTCATTAATTCAAATATTTACTATATTTATACTGGACTAAATCAGAATAGATTTGACTTGCTGCTTGGCTGCCCTTGCCCTTGTTAGTTCAAGGGCCAAATATATCGGATCAGATGAACTGTTGTATTGCATAAGAGCACAGATAGAACACTGCAGTCAAGTTCAATGATAAATGAGAGTGAGAAATGGCTGGCACCTTTTATCAGTCCCACCATAAACTGGAAGTAAGTTTATAAGTTGGGACCCATTTATTTGTATTTCCTAAATGTTTATAGGTTGTTTAATTGAAATGAACTCCAGCAATCTTAATTTGACATATCTTATACATTCAGTGGCCACTTTATTAAGTGCCTTGTAGCTAATAAGGTGGCCTCTGTGTATATGTTCATGGTATTCCACTGTTGTATCCTACCCACTTCAAGGGTCAAAGTGCTGTTCTGCACACCACTGTTGTAAAATGTGGTTATTTGAGTTATTATTGCCTTCCTGTCAGCTTGAACCATTCTGGCCATTTTCATCTGACCTCTCTTATTAACAAGGCGATTTTGCCCACTGATCTGCCACTCACTGGATTTTTTTTTTTGTTTTTCGCAAGCACAGGCAATGAACTTGGTTACCTAGTTGAACAGGCCTTATATTAAGTCGAAATATTCAAAGATTTTGAAAAAAAACTGCATCTTACAAAAGCCAATAAGACAAGTTCAAATTCTGAGTAAGAAATAGTTTAATGTACAAAATGCTGGAAGAAGTCAGCAGGCCTGGCAGCATATAGGAAAAGAGTACAGTCAATGCTTCAGGCTGAAACCTTTCAGCAAGACTGAAGTAGTTTAATTAATTGCAAATAGTATAAAGGAATTCGTACTTTTATTTATGAAGAGTCACTATATTTTAGGTGGATTTTATGTGCATTTGCATTAAGGCCATAAAATGATAAGAAGTAGGAGCAGAATCAATCCATTCAGTCCATCGAGCACTCTTTGCCATTCAATCATGGCTGATTTACTTTCCCTCTTAATCCCATTCTCCAGGTTTTTCCCTATAACCTCTGATACTCTTACAAATCAAGAACCTATCAACCTCTGCTTTAAATGTACCCAAATAACTTTGACTTCCACAGCCATTTGTAGCAATGAATTACACAGGTTCACCAACCGCTGGCTAAAGAAATTTATCTTCATCTATGTTCAAAAGGGACATCCTAATATTCTGAGGCTGTGTCCTTTGGTCATAGTCTCACCCTCTATTGAAAACATCCTCTCAATGTCCATTCTATCCAGGACTTTAATAAGTTGTGTAGATGAAAGTAGAAAATGATAAATAGATATAAGCAGATTAAGTGAATGTTCAGAGCTTTGTTAGGTTGGCACTTATCACTATAGGTCATTCAGTCCCTTGAGTCTATTCTGAATATTATAGCTCTATCATAATGCTGTTAGTCTGTAGTTATCCATGAAACAAAAATTAAGTCTCCATTCAACCTGACAAATTGGAAGGAAATACTGATCTCTGTATGCAACCTGTCTCATAAGATAACCCTTTAGGCTCTGATGCATCTCCACTGCACTCCAAGGCCAACATCCATTTTTTGAGATTCTGTCCCATTCTGCTGAAGCAATCACTGTTGCATTATTTTACATTACAGTCTAATTGGGATAATGCAAACATTCCATGAAAATATTTTTTGTGATAATATGCACAAGGACATTCAAATAATTTAGCTATTTCATACTGTCTGGTTTTTCACCATTAGCAACTTGTCTTTCCTGGTTTTAAACTGAATAATTTCACACTTCACCACACTGAACTCTATTTGCAAAATGATTAAGTGAATTCAGTTGAGCAAGAGGGAAAAAACATTTTCTCTGAGGAATGAAGCCAGAACAAGTGAATGTAATCTTAAATTTAGAAATTAAGCTATTTTGCATTGATTAGAAGCACATTTTTATGAATAGATTTAGTGGAAGTTTGGAACCTCTTCTCCAACAGGAAGTGCTTGGTTGGTCAATCAAGACTTTCGCAGAGTTGTGCAAACCTCCTGTTCAGTAAGTGAATTGGGGTTTTTGACCATGAGACCAGAACATCATAAGGCATAGGAGCTGAATTAGGCCATTTAACCCATTGAAATAGTCCCAACATTTGAACATGGCTGATATATTATTCCCTCTCAACCCCATTTTCTTGCCTCTCTGAAACCTTTGACACACAAACTAATCAAGAACCTATCAACCTCTGCTTTAAACATCCCCAATGACTTGGCCTCTACAGCTGTCTGGGGCAGTGAATTCCACAAATACATCACTCTCAAGCTAAAGAAGTTCCTCCTCAGTTCAGTTCTAAAGGAACGTCTTTTTATTCTGAGGCTGTAGACTCTCCCACTATGGGAAACATCCTCTCTAAGTCCACTCTATCTAGCCCTTTCAATATTCCATAGTTCCAATGAGATTCCATCCCATCATTCTTCTAAACTCCTATGTTAAGGAGCATAATCAAATGCTCCTTAACCATTAGCCATTTCATATCTGGGATCAGACTCAGAAACATCCTTTGGACCCTCTTCAATGCCTGCACATTCCTTCTGAGAGATGGGGTCCAAAACTGTTTCAATACTCCATAAGTGTTCTGATTAATGCCTTATAGATCATTTGCTTTTATCTTCTTATCCTCTTGAACTGAATGTTAACATTAAATGTACCTCCCTTGCTACTGACTCACCCTGCAAGTTAACCTTTAGGGAATCCTGCACCAGGACTCCCAAGACTCTTCACATCTCTGATTTCTAAATTCTCTCCCCATTTAGAAAATAGTCTAAGCCTTTTTTCCTTCCACCAATGTGCATAGCCATGCACTTCCCTATGCTCCATTCTATCTGCTACTTCTTTGTCCATTTTTCCAAATTGACCAAGCCTTTCTGTAGACTGCTTGCTTTCTCTGCACTACCTGCCCCTTCACCTATCTTTGATCTGCAAACTTAGCTACAATCCATCAGTTCAGTTATCACAATCATTAATACATAATGGAAAAGTAGCAAACCCAATAACAACCGCTGATGAACACCACCAGTCACAAGCAGCCAACCAGAACAGCCCTCCTTTATTCCCACTCTTTGAGAAGTGGTTGGACAACCTAGGGCTGTTTTCTCTAGAGCAGTGGAGACTGAGTGGAGATTTGATAGGTTTATAAAATTATGTAATGGATAGTTGGCACAGCAGTTAGTTGAAAATGAATCAAAACCGCTGAGAGACTAAGCAAGGGTTCTTGGGATTGCATGACACATTGCCAAGTAACAAATTTCCAAATCGAAAAAGGTACATTCAGGCTTTAATTATGAAACCAAAAAAGGCAAGTGACCTTGTAGCAATAAAAAACTAGCAAAACTCAATTAGCAATATAACTAAGCGATACGAAGTGTAATTAGCGGTCAAACTAAATTAGCCTCAACTTAGCAAAATTAGCGTATAAATCAAAATTCTTTATTGTTTTTATGTAACGGCTAGAAAGGAAAAGATGGATGCTGGAGATGTGATCTGGGAGCCAAGGGGGTGGTAACCCAAAAAAGTTTGGGAACCACTGTGGTAGAGACAAAACATATCGGAGCATTCAAGAGGCTCTTAAGTAAGCACATGAATAAGTGGAAAAAGAAGTTTTATCACCAATTTGCATTAAAGAAGGGTTAATTAAGAGCCATCAGGTTAATTAGTTTGGCACAATGTTATGGGCTGAAGAGCCCGTCCTGCGCTGCACTGTTCTGTTCTATGTTCTATTAGACAACTCTTACATATGTATTTTTAAACAAGTCAAAATTTGATCTACAACTATGCCGAAGAATTTTACTGGGAAAATAATTCATCACTATCTTTGTTTTCAGTCAGTCTAAAATTGTGCAAAGCCCTGCCATAATTCAACAAATGGTTAATCAACTTAATACGTTAAGTATAATCATTGCCAATATATTTTCTACACTTCAATCTCATTATTAAATAACATTGTCTACATTCCAACTGCAAAAATTTAGCACAGTTACTAGTTGAGACTTTTGTGTAAGAAAAGAGAGATGCAGAATTTTTGTTAAGTGCCGAGGATTAGATTCAGTGCCAATACAGGGTTCACCTGCTGTCTAAGTTGGATACAACAATTTGAGAACACTGTTTCTCAGAGTTCCCTGAGTGGCTTTCAAGATACACCATTACACAAGTGCATAAAGTATCCTGATCATTTTCCAACAACCACAATCATAATCCTTTCTGCGAGCTGTGACTCGACCAGTAGTTTTCCCCATTGATCTGTATTGACTTGTTTTACCTCCTTGATCTAACACTTGGTCAGATTCTTTATCTCTGAACTGTAGCTCTTTTGGCTGTATCTAAGGCTATCATGAAATTAAAGCTAATTGATCCTGGTAAATAAGTATGATCCTGATGAAACACTTGCAGCTACAGAAGTGCTTATATGTTGCCCTAACAATTGAGCTCCTATCATTGTAGTTTTTCCAGACTTTATTCACAACTCTATAGCTGAGCCAACCAGCTACATTTCCTGGAGGAGCCATCTCCTCCAACAATATTAATGATAATGCAGGTTTGAAAGTGAATGAATGTTGGATCATGATTCCTTATTTGTCTATGCAATAATTAGAAACTCAAGATAGCTTAATTATTAAAGTCGCGGTATAAAATGAATTATTCAGTTTCGTCGGTTCATGTCTCTGATTTTGCAGCATATGAATCTTCTTGCACTACATTTCATCGAATTCCATCGGCATATTCATCTATTTATTTTCCTCCTTGAAGAGCTTATCTAGCTTACCCATGAATGCATTCATGTTACACAGCTCAACTACTCACTAGAGTATTCTAACCATTCATCATCTGAGTAAACGTAATTTTGTTTGAATTCCTGACTGAAATTAATTTTGACTATTTTGAATTTATGATCCTGGTCCCTCCCATTGTGGAAAAATCAGAGTAGTAATATGCCTTTAGTTGTTAGCATTGATTAATGCTTGAGTATTGATCTTCCTATCACTTAACAAACTTCAAAAGGAAGTATGAACAAATATAGCCCCTCAGGCCTGCATTGCCATTCAACAGTCAAGATTGATCTGATCATTGGTCTCCATTTTCCAGCCTGATGCTCCTGATTTTCCTGAAGCCCAGTGATCTCCCCCAGCATTACAGAGAGGTGTTGTTACAACTGTTCAGTGCTAATCAGCAAAGGTGAATCTCTACCCCACCTCTTTTCTACCCCATTAAATATTTTTAATATTTGTAGACTGGAGGTCACCTGTATGTCAATCTTCATAAGTGACCTTGCTGTTCCGGTATAATTGTTGAAGGTCTTTTTTGCACCTTCTCCAGTAATTCTTTCATTTCCCTTTTTATGTTCTGAAAACAAATACTGTGCAAAATGCAGCATGGACTCAAGCGAGATTATACAAATCTAATGCACCTACAGCTGCACTACTGACAGTAGCCAGAAGGGTTGGAAGTTTGCCTGATGTGGCAATGGCTTTGCTCTGATCCTTCAGAACCAGCAGAAAGTGGTAAACATTGCCCCGTTCGTCACAGACTCATCACATCCTTCCATTCAGACCTTCTTCTTGGTGCATTGCAAATGGATGGTTAACAGTATTGTCAAGTTGCCTGCCACACTGACCATCTCCTTTGCTCTCTTTTCACTTCTGGAAGAAGATTTTCAAGGCCTGATGACTAACTTTAAAGCTAGCTTCTTCTTCACTGCTATGAGATTCCTGAACCTTTCATTTTTTTCATGCCCCTTTCCCAGAGGCGCTGCCACGTTCTTGTAGTCTTAATTCCACCTCGCTCCATAATTTACTTCAATATTGATTTTGCACTACTTTTGCGATCACTAAAAATCCTTGCACCATTCTGCTGGTTTATGTTCAATTTGTATTTATCATTGCTATTTGAACTGTGTGCTCTGTGAGCTTCACGTGAGCAAGGAAGTTCATTGCACACTGGTACATATTACAAAATCTGCTTGAGTACCTTCAGAGACGTACGTCTGTAGTCAAAAATACCTATATTCCTTCACTGCATTTGGATGCTAACATTCCAAAGAAAATGCAACTGCCTCCTTTCTATCAAAATACACAACTTCACACATTTAAGTGCACTTTCCATTATTCACCTGTTGTACCACTTTATTAGATTTTACCTCCTTTTTCTTGATGTATTTCTGAATTTTAATTGTCTTCTCAAATTTCGTGTCATCCACAAATTTAGAAATTCTATTTCCCATTTAAGTTTTTTGAAACAAGTGATAGATACCAACAGAGTGGAGTAAATTGAAGATACTATGATAACACATCAGATGTACCACGCAAATCCTTCAACAGTCATATACGTATCATTTTTTATTGTTTTTATATAGAACACTTCATTAATTTACTTAATCCTTGATCTGATCTTGTAATTTCTTTTTAGCTTCCAGTTTATTTATTCAATTATTTTTGCACTCTCTTTTGCCATTCTTTCTGTATACTTGTATTTTTTTAATAAATCTCCAAAGTTGCCTTAAAAATAACAAATTATTGGCATGTCACTGCTGGCTAGTCTATTCCTGCCTTACAATTGGATACATTTCTCCCGAATGCTATTAATCACTGTTTTAAAATGCTCCCCATTGCTATTCCATTTCTCAATGCTGTACTAGGTGTCTGAAATCTGAAGAGCTCTTTTTTTCCAGCTGGAATATTCTTCATGTTATACATATTACAAAAACACCACCTTCTGCAAATCTTAACTATTTTTAGTGAGGCATCCAGTAAGTTGTATACAGTCACATATTCTTCTGAAACTTATATGAGCATTCATTTTGTTAGCCATTCATAATTTAAGAAATTCAATCATGCTTTTCACATGGTCTAACTTTCTCCCTCTAACTTGTGTTACAAATGCATCATCCATCAAACACACCTAATGATACAAAGGCTTACTTGAAAAATAACTTATATATGATCAGTGGCATAATGACACAGCTTATTAACTTGTTTTCTCACACCTCCACATTCAGTCCTGACCTCCTGTCCTGACTCTGTGGAGTTCTGCCATGACTTTGTCAGTTTTCTCTGGGTGACCAGTTGTCCACTAACATCCCAAAGACGTTGTTAGTTTAATTAACTATAAGTTATTTCTGGTGTGTAGAGTTGTAGAATCTAATAACTTAATGAGAATATGGGAAGAATAATTGTGGGAATAACAGAGACATGGCTGCAAGCGGACCAGAGCTGGAAAATGAATATTCAGGGACATACATCATATCGAAAGGACAGACAGGTTGGCAGAGGGGGTGGGATGACTCTGTTGGTGAGGAATGAAATTCAGTCACTTGCGAGGGGGGACATAGAATCAGGAGACGTAGAGTCAGTATGGATAAAACTGAGAAACTGTAAGGGCAAAAAGACCCTGATGGGAGTTATCTACAGGCCCTCAAACAGTAGCCTGGATATAGGGTGCAAGTTAAATCAAGAGTTAAAATTGGCATGTCGCAAAGGTAATTCTACAGTTGTTATGAGGGATTTCAACATGCAGGTAGACTGGGAAAATCAGGTTGGTACTGGACCCCAAGAAAGGGAGTTTGTGGAATGCTTCAGAGATGGATTCTTAGAGCAGCTTGTATTAGAGCCTACCAGGGAGAAGGCAATTCTGGTTTAGAGTTGTGTAATGAGCCAGATTTGATAAGGGAACTCAAGGTAAAGGAGCCATTAGGAGGTAGTGACCATAATATGATAAGTTTTAATCTACAATTTGAGAGGGAGAAGGGAAGATTGGGAGTGTCAGTATTACAGCTGAACAAAGGGGACTATGGACCCATGAGGGAGGACCCAAAGTTGACTGGAAAGATACCCTAGCAGGGATGACAGTGGAACAACAATGGCAAGTATTTCTGGGAATAATACAGAAAGTGCAGGATCAGTTCATTCCAAAGAGGAAGAAAGATCCTAAGGGGAGTAAGGGGCGACTGTGGATGACAAGGGGAGTCAAGGACAGTATAAAAATAAAAGAGAGGAAGTATAACATAGCAAGGGTGAGTGAGAAGCCAGAGGATTGGGAGACTTTTAAGGAGCAACAGAAGATAACTAAAAAGGCAATACGGCGGGGGGGAAAGATGAGATATGAAGGTCAGCTAGCCAAGAATATAAAGGAGGATAGTAAAAGTTTCTTTAGGTATGTGAAGAGCAAAAAATTAGTTAAGACCAAAGTTGGGCCCTTGAAGACAGAAACGGGTCAAATTATTATGGGGAACAAGGAAATGGCAGACGAGCTGAACAGGTACTTTGGATCTGTCTTCACTAGGGAAGACACAAATAATCTCCCAGATGTAACAGTGGCCAGAGGACCAAGGGTAACAGAGGAACTGAAGGAAATTCACATCAGGCAGAAAATGGTGTTGGGTAAACTGATGCGACTGAAGGCTGATAAATACCCAGGGCCTGATGGTCTGCATCCCTGGGTACTTAAGGAGGTGGCTCTGGAAATCGTGGACGCATTGGTAATCATTTTCCAGTGTTCTATAGATTCAGGATCGGTTCCTGCGGATTGGAGGGTAGCTAATGTTATCCCATTTTTTTAAGAAAGGAGGGAGAGAGAAAACAAGCAAATATAGACCAGTTAGTCTGACATCAGTGGTGGTGAAGATGCTGGAGTCAATTATAAAAGATGAAATAGTGGCATATTTGGATAGCAGTGGCAGGATAGGTCCGAGTCAGCATAGATATACCAAGGGGAAATCATGCTTAACTAATCTTCTGGAATTTTTTGAGAATGTAACTATGAAAATAGATATGGGAAAGTCAGTGGATGTAGTGTACCTAGACTTTCAGAAAGCCTTTGATAAGGTCCCACATAGGAGGTTAGTGTGCAAAATTAGAGCAAATGGTACTGGGGGTAGGGTACTGAAATGGATAGAAAATTGGTTGGCAGACAGGAAACAAACAGCAGGGATTGATGGGTCCTTTTCAGAATGGCAGGCAGTGACTACTGGGGTACCACAAGGCTCGGTGCTGGGACCGCAGCTATTTACAATATACATTAATGATTTAGATGAAGGGATTAAAAGTAACATTAGCAAATTTGCAGATGACACAAAGCTAGGTGGCAGTGTGAAATGTGAGGAGGATGTTATGAGAATGCAGGGTGACTTGGACAGGTTGGGTGAGTGGGCAGATGCATGGCAGATGCAGTTTAATGTGGATAAATGTGAGGTTATCCACTTTGCTGGCAAGAACAGGAAGGCAGATTACTATCTGACTGGTGTCAAGTTAGGAAAAGGGGAAGTACAATGAGATCTAGGCATTCTTGTTCATCAGGCAATGAAAGTAAGCAGGCAGTGAAGAAAGCTAATGACATGTTGGCCTTCATAACAAGAGGAGTTGAGTATTGGAGCAAAGAAGTCCTTCTGCAGTTGTACAGGGCCCTGGTGAGACCACACCTGGAGTACTGTGTGCAGTTTTGGTCTCCAAATTTGAGGAAGGACATTCTAGCTATTGAGAGAGTGCAGCGTAGATTCACAAGGTTAATTCCCGGGATGGAGGGACTGTCATATGTTGAAAGATTGGAGCAAGTGGGGTTGTATACACTGGAATTTAGAAGGATGAGAGGGGATCTGATTGAAGCATATAAGATTATCAAGGGATTAGACACGCTAGAGGCAGGAAACATGTTCCCGATGTTGGGGGAGTCCAGAACCAAAGGCCACAATTTAAGAATAAGGGGTAGACAATTTAGAACGGAGTTGAGGAAAAACTTTTTCACACAGAGGGTTGTGGTTCTGTGGAATGCTCTGCCTCAGAAGGCAGTGAAGGCCAATTCTCTGGATTCTTTCAAGAAAGAGTTAGATAGAGCTCTTAAAGATAGTGGAGTGAAGGGATATGGGGAGAAGGAAGGAAAAGGATACTGATTGTGGATGATCAGCCATGATCACAGTGAATGATGGTGCTGGCTCGAAGGGTTGAATGGCCTACTCCTGCACCTATTGTCTTTTGTCTATTGGCAAATAAACTGGCATTAGTATAAGATTACTGTAAGGGGGAGTCTGATAGTTGGTACAATTATAGTGCGCTGTGGGGCTCTGTTTGCATATTGAATTGCTTCATGACACCACATACAATATATAGGAGACTTTGTATGATGTTCATTCACGGAATAGAAATTCGTCGATTCACAAATCACTACCCAAAAATCTGAAATACAGAATTCGTTCTGAGAATTTATGTGTCAATATTTTATGTTCAGCTTACATTTCCTGATGCACATACAGATGATGAAGGGGTTGCCTGTAGCCATTTATAAAACTAATATTATTCTATGGATCTCAGCTACGACAACATTGGTTAAATGTAGAGGGTTGCTCCCTCTTCCATCTTCAAAAGAAATCAACCTGAAAAAGACAATTTCCAAACCACTGCAAAGAACCCTGCAGATGTCAGAGTTACTAGAGCTATTGTGAGTAGTTTAAACTAATATGGCAGGGGGATGGGAACCAGTATGATAGGGCTGAGGATGAGCCAGCAGGTTTACAAATAGATGATGTAATATGCAACATGAATGTACCAAAGGACAAGCCAATGACTGGGTACAACTGCAGACAGAGCAAAGAGTTAAGTTGTACCACAGAGGGAAAATTCAAAAGGGCAAAGAATGCAGGAGTGAAGGTACTGTATTTAAATGCACATAGCATTCAGAATATGGTGGACAAACTGGAAAATTATGCTGATGAGGCAGTAATGGGGGACAAAGAAATGGCAGATGAACTTAATAACTACTTTGCTTCAGTCTTTACTATGGAAGACACTAGATGTATGCCAGAGGTCCATGAGTGTTAAAGAGTAGGAGTTAGTGCCATCGCGATTACAAAGGTCTTATGGTGGAAAAGTCACCTGGACCAGATGGACTACATCCCACAGCCCTAAGAGAGATTGCTGAAAAGATAACAGATGCATTGGTCATGATCTTTCAAGAATCACTTGATTCTGGCACAGCCCCAGAGGACTGAAAAATTGCAAATGTCACTCCACTCTTTAAGAAGGGAGGAAGAAAATAGAGAGAAAATTATAGGCCAGTTAGCCTAACCTCAGTGGTTGAAAAAGTGTTGGAGTCCATTATTAAGGATGAAGTTTCGGCATTCTTGGAGACTAATGATAAAGTAAGTCAAAGTCATAACCGTTTTTGTGAAGGAACAACTTGCCTGACAAATCTGTTAGGACTCTTCAAGGAAGTAACAAGCAGGGTTGACGAAGGGGAGGCAGTGGATGTCATTTACTTAGATTTTCTGAAGGCACTTGATAAGGTGCCTCACTTATCTTGTTAAGGCTGTTTAACATGATAAAATCTCATGGTGTTACAGGAAAGATACTGGCATGGATAGAGGAATGGCTGATGGGCAGGAGGTAGCGAGTGGGAATAAAGGGGGTCTTTTCTGGTTGGCTGCCAGTGTCTAGTGGTCTTCCTCAGGGGTCAGTACTGGGGCCACTACTTTTCACATTGTTTGCTAATGATTTAGATAGTGGAATTGATAGCTTTGTGGTAAAGTTTGCTGATTATATGAAGATAGGTGAAAGGGTAGGTAGTGCTGAGGAAGCAATGTGATTACAGCAGGATTTAGACAAATTGCAAAAATGGGCAAAAAAGTGGCAGATGGAATACAGTGTTAGGAAATGTATGAAAAATATTTTGGTAAAAGGAATATTAGTGCAGATTATTATCTAAATGGGGAGAAAATTCAAACATCAGAGGTGAAAAGGGATTTAGGAATCCTTGTGCAAGACTTCCTGAAGGTCAATTCACAGGTTGAGTCTGTGGTAAAGAAGGCAAATGCAATGATGGCATTTATTTCAAGGACACCAGAATATAAAAACAAGGAGATAATGCTGAAGCTTTATAGGACACTAACCAGGCTGCACTTGGAGTATTATCAACAATTTTGAGCCCCTTATCTCAGACGAGATGCATTGTCATTGGACAAAGACCAGAGGAGGCTCATAAGGAAGATTCCAGGTATGAAAGGGTTAGGAGTGTTTCACAGCTATGGGCCTATAATCACTGGAATTTAGAGAAATGTGTGGGGTTTCATTGAAACCTACCGAACATTGAAAGGACTAGATAAGGTGGATATGGAGAGGATGTTTTTTCCTCTGTTCGGGATATCCAGAGGAGAAATTTGTTCTTGCCAAAAAGTGGTGAATTTGTGGAATGCTCAGCCACAGACTGTGGTAGAAGCCAAGCCCATGGGCATATTCAAAGTAGAATTATGATAGATTCCCGATTGGTTGGGTCATCAAGGGACATGCTGAGACAGTAGGTGTATGGGGTTGAATGGAATCAGCCGTGATGAAATGTGGAGTGGACTTGATGGGCTGAATGGCCTAATTCTGCTCCTATGTCTTATGGTGTTATGGTCTTGTGTCAGAAATCTGAAACCACAACAGAAAACTCAGCAGGTCACCATCAGTAGTTAGAGAAACAGGGTTGTCAGTTATAGAAACAAATGAAAAGTTGTGTATGTTTTAAATAGCAGAGAGGGGAAATTGTGATGAAAATAAATGAAATGTTTGTGATTGGGTGCAAGTCAAAGTTGTTAAAGAAATCACTACTTTAAAAACAGATTGGAATATTAGTGGAGAGAGAGAGAGCAAAAGGTTTGGGGAGGCTAGCTGAAATTGTACAATTCAATATTGTACAATTATACGGAGGACTGTAATGTATTCCAGTTAAACATGAGGTGTTATTCCTTGTGTTCACATTGGACAATTGTATAAGGATGAAGACAGAGAATTATACTGTCTTATATGAGTCCTTTTGCTTTTTTATGTCAATTAACAAACTTCTTAACAATCTGATACTTTAATCCTGCTGAGAAAATTTAAAAGAATTTGCTTAAGATGATAAACATGGAAGTTCATTTTGCAGAACAGGTTGTTTTTGTTTGTTTTCTATCCTTGGCATGACTTGAGAAATAAATCCAAGCTGGGCTACTACTCTACAAGTACTTGGTGCTCATCCAAATTACTTTGCTTTCACATTAGAGCTTATTCAACTCTTGCATTCACAATCAGTTTTGATCCCGATCTCTTCCTTCATCTACCAACCACCACATCACTGCTCCACCCTCACCACCATGTCCCACCAAACATCACAATCAGTAACCAAGACCCCAATGGTAAATGTAGTAACTCACTACTCTCTATTAAAAAAACACTAACTGCATGAAATTTAGGCAGGATGCTGATTCAACATAGTGTACATTTTCCATAGCAGATTAAGATAAAGATTTTTTTTAAGTTAGAATGGAATGGAGAAGGTAGCGTGGTCAAGGAAGGACTATACCTGTGGGAATCTGTGATGTCATAGGTTCTCTGTATTGGCTTCATCTAATCTGCTGATATCATCCACATTAGTCCTTCCAATGTCTTCCTTTTTCCTCAGGAATGCATATCTTCCCATCACAGTTTCAAGTCTGTTCTATTTCCCGTACTTTTACTAACAACCTTTCCTTCTCACTGAGACAAAAATCAGATTTTTCCCATTGTCAGCTTCCACTTGATCCAAATATTTTTCCAGATGAAGTAGGGGTTATTTGTGCCTCGTCCAATTTAATCTACTGAATTCCATACTCATGGCTTGGTCTCCTCTGGAATGGAGAAACCAAACACAGATTAGGGAATTACTGTTCAGAACACCTCCATCCAGTCCTCAAGCATGACCCTGAGCTTCTGGATGCCAGGCATTCATCTTCATCCCACTTCCACTCTCATCTCCCTATTATTGTCCTTTCAATGAAACTCAGGGAACACCACATCATTCCCAGCTACAAGCATTATAACATTTTATGTTCAATATTTAACTTACCTGTTTTAGTTAATAAGATATGCCAGTCTTGCATCTCACATTTCCAGAATTCACAGCTTACTTTCTTTCTTTTTCTCTGTCAATTTCAGATGGTATGCATCTATTCCAATTTGTATCTGACCTAAACATACTTTCGCCTTCTCTCAGCAGTCAACACTTTATCATTCGATCTCTCCTGCCCCGGCTCTATCATAGAACATCCCTTTTGTTCCTTCTATCCCCCTCCCTCCAGTTCGCAATTTATAATCTGCCTTACCTTTAACATTTCCCAATCTAAGGAAAGGTTGTTACTGTGAAATGATGTTTCAATTTCTCTCTTCAGGTGTTACCAGATCTGTCAAGGATTCATAAATTTTTTTTTGCTTTATTTTAAATTTCCAACTTTAGTAAATTTGGCATGATCATTATTTTTGGGATAGGTAGCATTTTAACATTAGAGAAAATATATCACTGCATTGTCAATAATAATTACTCAAAAGAATATTCTGCTCTTTAGCAATAAGCTTGTAATAGTACTTAAATGACAATTTGTGACCTTTATCCCAAAAATTAATTGTGGAACCATATTATGTTATTTTACAATTTGGTATGTAATCCATGTAAATGACAGGAGGTTGGAGCAGAAGGAAAACAGAATTCATATCTGTTTGATGCCCTTGTGGTTGATTAGCATATCACAGCAGGAAAGAAAAGCTCAGAATTGGAAAATGATGGCAATGGAGATTCCATTTTCATCTTAAACAATGATTCTACGAGAGAAATTACAGTATGGAGGGTTCTATAAGAGATCAATGGAATCTGATTCTATAAAAGATCAATGGAATCTAACACAAATCCAAATCTTTGTTCAGGATAGAAGAATTCTAATACTGCATCCCTGACATAGAACTTATTTAAAATTCTACTTCAATGCAATTTACTGGATAAAACTAAGCACACAGCACATTTCTGAACTTTGCTCTAATTTATCAACTCAAGTTAATCATTACCTTGTCACGTGTCATTGAAAACTTTCAGAATGTTTCATGAATTAAGGTTACATAACCAAAGTATCAAGAAAATTAGCATAATGTTTCAAGCACAATTCTTTTCTGACACACAAGTACCAGTAAAATGTTATTCATGTCGACATCATCATTGAATGAGGATAACGAATAATCACCTGACGTGTTTGCTAGGTATATAAGATGAAACATTTCACACTGTAATGTTCATTATGTTGTGGTGAATTGATTTATAAATCTGTAAACTTTCATAGTATTGTATGCAGCAGTTTGTTTCCTGTGTTTGACATAACTTGTATGCATCAGTATCTCTATCAAATGAAATATGGCTAGTGTTTAAAATGTTCTGTAACAAACTGTGTTGGGACTTTATTTTTTTTCCCTCATTTTCAACATACAATAGCGTCTGTTCTAGTAACAATGCTCCGTCTGTATCATTGCTTCCTATATATCTACTTTGGTTCTCAAGTGAGGATTCCTCACCGTCATGGTTGTCAAAATTGTCATCTATTTCTCTCCATTCCCTGCAGTTAACTGTTTATTATTTCCTTTCTTTTCAGCACCATGAATGTGTTCCCTTGTCTCATTGCCTCCCCTTCCTACAGAATGTTTACAGCCAAACAGAAGAGCTACAACATCTTTTATTCTATTTCCTTCCTTTCCTTCCTTCAGGTACAAAAAGAGATTTACTTGTGCTTCCTTTAATTTTGGTAACCTGTATTTACTGTTTTCCCCATTCACCAGACAACCAAACACAATACCTCTGAAATATGAAAGTATGATCCTTAGTTTCCAATCATGTCACATTAAATCTCCTTACAACCAGTGACCTCCCAGTCCTCTGCCTTTTACAATGTCTTAATGAGGATCAACAAAATTCAAAGACTAATATATCAGCTTTTAGGTTTGACACCAGAATATTTGGGAATGAATACAGAATTCAACATATTTCCAATGTATTAAGAACAACTGTCAGTAATGATTCTGTTCTCACTTACATCTCTTATAGAACCTTATTTTCTTTCTTTGTCCATCACCATCTCTTTTTTGTTTGTACCTTCATTGCTTCTATAACAACTTCTCTAGCTTCTATTCCTTCTCCTGGCCTTCCATTTCATTCTTTCCTACCTTCCTTCCTTCTCTTCCTGCACACTTGATTCAAAATCTATTATATTTCTGACAGTTGTTAAATTCTCACCATCATTGGCCTGAAACACTAAAATTTATCACTAAGTTTATTTCTCAGCTCACTGATACTCCTTGGCTGACTATTTCCAGCTGTTTTTTAAACAATTCTAGAGTACATAGGGGGGAAAAAATGCCGGAAATCTGAAATAAACAAAAAAAGAATTTCTATAGGTGCTTGGATTAGACAGCATCTGCTGAGAAAGGAACATCAACACTAGAAAAAATATTATAATAAACCATGTTTTAAGCTGTGGGAAAGAATTGGTGGAGGGAACAAAGGAATATCTGTGCAAGGGCTGGGACCAGATTGGTTTTAGCTGAGATTTGTTAATGCAGGTAATCTGTCAGGACAGTTAAAATAAAAGTTTGAAGAAAATGAACAATGCTGGAACTATGAGATATAGTCACAATAAATTCTGGAAATCTGAATACTAGAAAAACCAAGCAGATTAGGCAGAATTTGTGGAGAAGAAAAAAGGTGAGGTAGAATTACAGGTTGGCAACTTGTCATCAGAATGGGCTCCAGACTAAGGTGGAGATCAAAGGAACTCTGATCCAAATACTAGAGGTGTTAGCTGAGGAGAGTAAAAAATATTGTTAATTATAGCAGACCTGCTTGGAGGTGATTAACAGAGACTGAGAAATGGTGAATAATGAGAAAGGAGAGAGAAAAAAAACAACATTAAGACTTTCAAATGTTTTGCTGGAGATCTGAAATAAAAGTGAATACTGAATAGAGTATAGAACAGTAAAGCACAGGAATGAACTCTTTAGTCCTCTATGTCTACTTTTACCACTATGCCAATCTGGACTGGTTCCACCCGCCTGCGCATGACCATGCCTCTATTTTCTGCTGGTCCATGTGTCTATCTAAACTAAATACTTAGAAATTTGCTGTTGATTCTGCTCCTGGCAGTACATCCTTTACACCTACTGCACTCTATTAAACTTTACTGACCACCTCATCTAAAATTAATGCCCTCTAGTATTTGCCATTTCCACTGTGAGATAGTGACACTGACTATCTATGCTGTCTATGCCTCTCATAATGTTATTCACTTAAGCAGGTTAAAACATAGAAAGCTACACCAGGGGAACAGGCCCTACGGCCATGGTGTTTTTCTGAACTAATTAAACTATTAGTCTGCATAGGTTAGTGTTCCTCCGTTCTCTGGATGTTTGTGTGCCTGTCTGGAAGCACCTCAAATGCTTATTTTGTGTTCCACATCTGCCTCTGGTGGCACATTCCAGGTAAGTACGTAGGCCAAGCAGTGGCAAATGGATTTTAATGCGGGTAAGTGTGAGATATTGCATTTTGCAAAGTCAAATCAGCATAGACTTGTACAATGAATGGTCGAGCAACCAGGAGTATAATGGAACAGACGAATCTAGGAGTACAGTGCAAAGGTCATTAAAAGCAGCATCACAGGTAGACAGGGTGAACAAGGTGTTTAGCATGCTGGACTTCAGCAGTCTGAGCAATGAGTACAGAAGCTGGGACATTCTGGAGCAGTTATACAAGTCATTGGTGAGGTCGCACTTGAGGTACTGTGCACAGTTTTGATCACCCTATTACAGAAAACAAGTGGTTAAACTGGAACAATTTCGATAAGATTCACAAGGAGGTTGCCAAGGCGACAAGGCCTTCATAAATCAGGGCAGTGAGAACCGGAGTAAGATGCTATTTTGAAGTTGTACAAGATGTCAGCGAGGATGAAATTGTGTGAGCTTCTAGTCACCTAGCCACAGCATATGTAAGCAAAAATAATAAAAGCAAAATTTATCTGCGGAATTCACCACCACAAATGGCTGTGGAGGCCAAGTCATTGGGTATATTTAAAGTGGAGCTTGATAGCTTCTTGATTAGTAAGGGTGTCAAAGGATATGGAAAGAGGACAGGAGAATGGAGTTGAGAGGGATAATAAATCAGACATGACGGAATGGTGCAGCAGATTCGATGGACCAAATGGCCTAATTCTGCTTCTTTGCATTATGCTCTTAAGTAACGGGAGAAGGTAGACAGGCTAGGACTTTCCTTCAACCATCAGATATAGGCGCAGAATTAGGCCATTAGGCCCATCGAACCACTCCGTCATTTCATCATAACTGATCCCATTTTTCCTCCCAGCCCCAATCTCCTGCCTTCTCCCGTATTAGTTCATGCCTTGACCAATCAAGAATCTATCAACTTCTGCCTCAAATATTCATAAAGACTTGGCCTCTACAGCTGCCTGTGGCAACAAGTTCTCCAGATTCGCCACTCACTGGCTAATGAGATTCCTCCTCATCTCCATTCTAAAAGGACACCCTCTATTCTGAGGCTGTGTCCTCTGGTCCTACACTCTCCCACAATAGGAAACATCCTCTCCATATCCACTCTATAAAGACCATTCAATATTCGATAGGTTTCAATTGTGTCACCCTCATGCTTCTGAATTCTAGTGAATACAGCCCAGAGACATCAAATACTCTTCATATGACAGGCCATTCAATCCTGGAATCATTTCTGTGAACCTCCTTTGAACCCTCTCCAATGTCAACACATCTTTTCTAATATAAGGAACCCAAAACTGCTCATACTACATTAAGTATGGCCTCACCAGTGCTTCATAAAGCCTCAACCTTACACCTTTGCTTTTATATTCTAGTCCTCTTGAAATTTATGCTAGCATCGCCTTTGCCTTCCTCACCACACACTCCGCCTGCACAAGGACCCCCATGTCCCTTTGCACCTCAGATACTTCAAATTTCTCATCACTTAGAAATTAGTCTACCCTTTTATTTTATCTCCCAATCTGTGTGACCATACACTTACCACCAAAGTATTCCTTCTGCCACTTCTTTGCCCATTTTCCTAATCTGTCTAGATCCTTCTGTGACCTCTCTACTACCTTAAAACTACATGCTCCTCCACCTATCTGCATATCATTCGCAAACTTTGCACAAAGCCATCAGTTCCATCATCCAGATCATTGACATATAACTTAAAAAGAAGTGGTCCCAACACAGACACCTGCGGAACACCACTAGTCACCAGCACCCAACCAGAAAAGGCTCCGCTTATTCCCACTCTTTGCCTCCTGCCAATCAGCCACTGCATCATTCATGCTAGTATCTTCCCTATAATGCCATGGGCTCTTAACTTATTAAGTAGACTCATGCATGGCATTTTGCCAAAGGCCTTCTGAAATTCCAAGTGCACAACATCAACCCATTCTTCTTTGTCTATCCTGCTTGTTATTTCTCAAAGAATGCCAATAGAATTGTCAAGCAAGATTTTCCCTTGAGGATACCATGTTGACTATGGCCTATTTTATCATGTGCCTCCAAATATCCCAAAACCATATCCTTAGCAATCGATTCCAACATCTTCCCAACCACTGAGGTCAGACTAACTGGCCTATAATTTTCTTTCTTCCACCTCTCTCCATTCTTGGAGAGTGGAGTGACATTTGTAATTTTCCATTCTTCTGGAACCATTTCAGAATCTAGTGATTTTTGAAAGATCATTACTAATGCCTCTTCAACCACCTCTTTAAGAACCCTGGTGTGTACACCATCTGGTCCAGATGATTTATCTACCTACATACCTTTCAGTTTCCCAAGAACTTTCTCCCTTGTAATGGCAACTTCACACACTTCTGACCCCTGACATTCTGGAGCTTCCACCATACTGCTAGTGTTTTCCACAGTGAGGAATAATGTAAAATACTGATTCAGTTCATCCACCCCATTTCCTTGTCCCCCATTACTACCTCTCCAGCAACATTTTCTAGCAGTTCAATATCTTCTCTTGTCTCTCATTTACACTTTACGTATCTTAATTAACTTTAGGTATCCTCTTTAATATTATTGGCTAGCTTACTTTTGTATTCCATCTTTTCCTTCTAAATGGCTTTATTAATTGTCTTCTGTTGGTTTTTAAAAGCTTCCCAATTCTCTAACTTCCCACTAATTTTTGCTCTAATATATTCCCTCTCTTTGGCTTTTAGGTTGGCTTTGAGTGCATTTGTTAGCCACGCTTGTGTCATCTTGTCTTTAGAATATGTCTTCCTTTTTGGGATGTATATATCCTGTGCCCTCTGAATTGCTTCTGGAAATTTCAGCCATTGCTGCTTTGCTGCCATCCCTGCCAGTGTCCTTTTCCAATCAATTTTGGCCAGCTCCTCTCTCATGCCTCTGTATTTCCCTTTAATCCACTGTAATTCTGATACATCTGACTTTAGCTTTTCCTTCTCAAATTTCAGGGTGTATTTGATGATATTATGATCACTTTCTCCTAAAGGTTCTTTCACCTTAAGCCCTCAAATCAATTCCGGTTCATTACACAACACCCAATCCAGAATACTTGTCTAAAAAGCCATCTCATAGGCAATCTAGAAATTCCCCCTCTTGGAATCCAGCACCAACCTGATTCTCCCAATCTACCTATTGAATTCCCCCAAGACTATTACAATATTACCCTTTTGGCATGCATTTTCTATCCTCCGTTGTAATTTGTAGACCACATCTTATTACTGTTTGGGGATCTGTATATAATTCCTATCAGGGTCCTTTCGCATTTGCGGTTTCTTAGCTTTACCCATAATGATTCAACACCTTTCAATCCCATAACACCTCTTTCTAATGATTTAATTTCATTTTTTACCAACAGAGCCACGCCACCCACTCTACCTACCTGCCTGTCTTTTTGATACAATGTGTGCAGTTAGACATTAAGCTCCCAGCTCTAATCTTCTTTCAGCCATGATTCAGTGACGCCTACAATATCAAACATGCCAATCTGTAACTGTGCTACAAGTTCATCTACCTTATTCTGTATAGTACGCACATCAAATGAAACACCTTCAGTCCTGTATTCACCTTTTCGATTTTGTCCACCTCTTACATTGCAATTCATCCTGTTGTCTACAATTTTGCCCTATCATCTGCCTCACTGGGAGTCTCACTACGGATTGCCTTTGTTTATAAACCAACTACACCATCCCAGCACTATCACTCCAGTTCCCATCCCCTGCCAAGTTAGTTTAAACCCACCTGAACAACTCTAGCCAACCTGCCTGTAAGGATATTGGACCCCCTCACGTTCAGGTGTAACTTGTCCCTTTTCTACAGGTCAGACCTTCCCCGGAGATCCCAATGATCCATAAATATGAAACCCTGTCCCCTCACCAGTTCCTCTGCCACGCATTCACCTGACAAATCATCCTATTCTTATCCTCACTGGCACAGGCAACAATCCGGAGATTATTGCCCTGGTGGTTCTGTTGTTCAGCTTTCTACCTAACTCCCTAAAATTTCTCTTCAAGACCTTTTCACCTATGTCATTGGTGCCAATATGTACCAAGACTTCTGGCTGCTCACCCTCGCCCTTGAGAATGCCATGGACATGACCTGGAACAACCCTGACCCTGGCACCAGGGAGGCACCATACCATCTGTATGTCTCAATCACACCCAGAGTATCTCACCTCTGTTCCTCTGACTATGGAATCTCCTATCAATACTGCAGTTCTCTTCACTTCTCTGCTCTTCCAAGCTACAGCACCAGACCTATTGCCCCCAGTCACTGTGGCTCTCTCCACCTCCCCCCCCCCCACAGTAGGTCTTCCCACTCATCAGTATCTAAAGAGCAGCCACAGGTTTCATCAGTATCTAAAGTTGTATACTTATTACTCAGTAAAACAGCCATAGGTTTACTCTGCACTGACAGTGCGTTTTTCTTCCTTCTCCTGACAGTCACCCAGTTAGCCGTCTCCTGCAACCTAGGGGTGAGTACCTCCCTATAGCTCTTATCCGTCACCTCCTCATTCTCCCATATCAGTTGAAGGTCATTGAGTTGCAGCTCCATTTCGTTAATATATTCTCTCAGAAGCTGCAGCTCAGTGCACACAGTGCAGATGTGTTTATCTGGAAGACTGGAGGTCTTCCCGACTTCCCACACCCCACACACAGTAGAAAAAACTGCCCCTTCTTGGAATGTAGCAGAGTAAGGGGTGACCATATAGAAATTTTTTAAATTATGAGAGGCATAGCTAAGGTGGATGTTAACAGCAGAGGTCCAAAACTAGCAAGTATAGGCATCGGGTGAGAGAGGAAAGACTTAAAACACCTGAGTGGTAGCTTTTTCACTCACAGAGTGGTGAGTATATGGAATGAGTTGCCAGTGGATGTGGTCAAAGCAGGTATAATCATATTATTTATGAAGCATTTGGAGAAGTACATGGAGGAGCATGGCCTAGAGGGACACAGACCAAACACAGGAAATTGGGACCAGGACAAAAATCAATCCCAGTTGGATTTCCTTTTCACTCATGAACTAGACTTCTATGTCTCCCTCTTTTGCAAACATTTTTTTCTTGAATCAAGACTTCAAATCTGATCATAAAGTTAAAGCTACAATTAATTCCATCTTACTTTAATTTTTTTCTTTCTTCCTAACATTCTGAGTGTTTTGAAGCTCATTCATTCAATCAGGTGCCTTGCTGTTCGGTGTGGGCAATCATGTCTCTCCATCCATCATAGTCCCTGACCCTCCAAATTGTAGTTGTTGCCTCCCCTGTTTCTAACCATGGTGTTATTCCATCTATCATTTTCATTCTCTGTTTGCCTCTGCTTCTTTTTCCTTCCAGCTTTCCATATAACAATATAACCTTGTAACAATTACAGCACAAAAACAGGCCATCTTGGCCCTTCTAGTCCGTGCCGAACTCTTACTCTCACCTAGTCCCACCGACCTGCACTCAGCCCATAACCCTCCATTCCTTTCCTGTCCATATAGCTATCCAATTTAACTTTAAATGACAACATCGAACCTGCCTCAACCACATTTGTTGGAAGCTCATTCCACACTGCTACCACTCTCTGAGTAAAGAAGTTCCCCCTCATGTTACCCCTAAACTTTTGCCCTTTAACTTTCAACTCATGTCCTCTTGTTTGAATCTCCCCCACTCTCAATAGAAAAAGCCTATCCACGTCAACCCTATCAATCCCCCTCATAATTTTAAACACCTCTATCAAGTCCCCCCTCAACCTTCTATGCAACCTTTCTCTGTAACTTAGGAGATGAAACCCAGGCAACATTCTAGTAAATCTTCTCTGTACTCTCTCAATTTTCTTGACATTTTTCCTATAATTCGGTGACCAGAACTATACACAATACTCCAAATTTGGCCTTACCAATGCCTTGTACAATTTCAACATTACATCCCAACTCCTATACTTAATGCTCTGATTTATGAAGGCCAGCATACCAAAAGCTTTCTTCACCACCCTATCCACATGAGATTCCACCTTCAGGGAACTATGCACCATTATTCCTAGATCTCGCTGTTCTACTGCATTCTTCAATGCCCTACCATTTACCACGTATGTCCTATTTTGATTAGTCCTGCTAAAATGTAGCACCTCACATTTATCAGCATTAAACTCCATCTGCCACCCTTCAGCCACTCTTCTAACTGGCCTAAATCTCTCCGCAAGCTTTGAAAATCTAATTCATTATCCACAACTCCACCTATCTTAGTATCATCTGCATACTTACTATTCCAATTTACCACCCCATCATCCAGATCATTAATATATATGACAAACAACATTGGACCCAGTACAGATCCCTGAGGCACACCACTAGTCACCGACCTCCAATCTGACAAACAGTTATCCACCACTGCTCTCTGGCATCTCCCATCCAGCCACTGCTGAATCCATTTTACTACTTCAATATTAATACCTAATGATTGAACCTTCCTAACTAACCTTCCTTGTGGAATCTTGTGGAAGGCCTTATTGAAGTCCATATAGACAACATAAGCCGCTTTACCCTCATCAACTTTCCTAGTAACCTCTTCAAAAAATTCAATATTTGTCAAACATGACTTTCCACGCACAAATCCATGTTGACTGTTCCTAATCAGACCCTGTCTATCCAGATGATTATATATACCATCTCTAAGAACACTTTCCATCAATTTACCCACCACTGATGTCAAATTCACAGGCCAATAATTGCTAGGTTTACTCTTAGAACCCTTTTCAAACAATGGAACAACATGAGCAATACGCCAATCCTCCAGCACCATCCCTGTTTCTAATGACATTTGAAATATTTCTGTCAGAGCCCCTGCTATTTCCACACTAACTTCCCTCCAGGTCCTAGGGAATATCCTGTCAGGACCCAGAGACTTATCCACTTTTATATTCCTTAAAAGCGCCAGTACTTCCTCTTCTTTAATATTCATAGTTTCCATAACTACCCTACTTATTTCCTTTACCATACACAAGTCAATATCCTTCTCCTCAGTGAATACCGAAGAAAAGAAATTGTTCAGTATCTCCCCCATCTCTTTTGACTCTGCACATAGCTGTCCACTCTGATTCTCTAAGGGACCAATTTTATCCCTCACTATCCTTTTGCTATTAATGGTAGAAACCCTTTGGATTTATTTTCAGCTTACTTGCCAAAGCAACCTCATACCTTCTTTTAGCTTTTCTAATTTCTTTCTTAAGATTCTTTTTACATTCTTTATATTCCACGAGCACCTCATTTACTCCAAGCTGCCTATATTTATTGTAGATCTCTCTCTTTTACCAAACCAATTTTCCAATATCCCTTGAAAACCATAGTTCTCTCAAACTTTTAACCTTTCCTTTCAACCTAACAGGAACATAAAGATTCTGTACCCTCAAAATTTCACCTTTAAATGACCTCCATTTCTCTATTACATCCTTCCCATAAAACAATTTGTCCCAATCCACTCCTTTTAAATCCTTTCGCATCTCCTCAAAGTTAGCCTTTCTCCAATCAAAAATCTCAACCCTGGGTCCAGTCCTATCCTTCTTTATAATTATATTGAAACTAATGGCATTGTAATCACTGGACCTGAAGTGCTCCCCAACACATACCTCTGTCACCTGGCCTATCTCATTCCCTAACAGGAGATGCAACACTGCCCCTTCTCTCGTTGGTACCTCTATGTATTGCTGCAAAAAAACTATCTCGCATACATTTTACAAACTCTAATCCATCCAGCCCTTTTACAGAATGGATTTCCCAGTCTATGTGTGGAAAATTACAATCTCCCACAATCACAACCTTGTGCTTACTACAAATATCTGCTATCTCCTTACAAATTTGCTCCTCCAATTCTTGCTCCCCATTAGGTGGTCTATAATACACCCCTATTAGCGTTACTACACCTTTCCCATTCCTCAATTCCACCCAAATAGCCTCCCTAGACGAGTAATCTAATCTATCCTTCCAAAGTACGCTGTAATATTTTCTCTGACAAGCAGTGCAACACCTCACCCTCTTGCCCCTCCGATTCTATCACACCTGAAGCAATGAAATCCAGGAATATTTAGTTGCCAATCACACCCCTCCTGCAACCATGTTTCACTAATAGCTACAACATCATATTTCCAGGTATCAATCCATGCTCTAAGCTCATCCACCTTTCTTACAATGCTCCTAGCATTAAAATAGATGCATTTAAGAAACTCTTCACCTCTTACTCTGTTTATCCCTAATGGTGCAAGCAACTTTGTTATCTTTTTCTTCCTTCTCCCCTACATCTTCAGTCTGAGTGCTCCCGTTCTCTGTCCCTGGCCTATCCTCCCCCACACACTGTCTACTAGCTTTCTCTATTTGTAAACTAACCTCCTCTCTCCTAGTCTCCTCAATTTGATTCCCACTATTCTAATTTAAAGTCTCCCCAGTAGCCTTCGCAAACCTCCATGCCAGGATATTGGTCCCCCTAGGATTCAAGTGCAACCCATTCTTTTTGTACAGGTCACACCTGTGCCAAAAGAGGTCCCAATGATCCAGAAACTTGAATCCCTGCCCCCTGCTCCAATCCCTCAGCCACGCATTTATCCTCCACCTCATTCCATTTCTACTCTCACTAACGCGTGGCACAGGCAGTAATCCTGAGATTACTACTTTTATGGTCCTTCTTCTCAACTCCCTATATTCTCCTTTCAGGACCCCTTCCCTTTTCCGACCTATGTCATTGGTACCTAAATGTACCACGACCTCTGGCTCCTCACCCTCCCACTTCAGGATATCTTGGACGCGATCAGAAACATCCTGGAGCCTGGCACCAGGGAGGCAAACTACCATCCAGGTCTCCTGACTGCGTCCACAGAATCACCTATCTGACCCCCTAACTATTGAGTCCCCTATTACTACTGCCCTCCTCTTCCTTTCCCTACCCTTCTGAGCTATAGGGCCGGACCCCGTGCCGGAGGCATGGCCACAGTTGCTTCCCCCAGGTAAGCTGTTCCCCCCCTCCAAGAGTACTCAAACAGGAGTACTTATTGTCAAGGGGCACAGCCAGTGGGGTACTCTCTAGTACCTGACACTTCCCCTTCCCCTTCCTAACCATGACCCACTTGTCTGCCTCCCTTGGCCCCAGTGTGACTACCTGCCTATAACTCCTCTCTATCAAGTCCTCAGTCTCCCTGACCAGATGAAGGTCATGGAGCTGCAGCTCCAGTTCCCTAACATGGTCCCTTAGGAGCTGCAGCTCGGTGCACCTGGCGCAGATGTGGACATTCGGGAGGCTAGGAGACTCCAGGACCTCCCATATCCGACACCGAGAACAACAAGCTGCCCTCACACTCATACTGCCCCTCTCCTCAAATAACAGGAAAAATTGAAAACCAAGCTTACTTTGCCTCGCTTGGTTCCGCCTAAGCCCGTTGAGCCAAAGCCCTTAAGCCTTCACTCTGCTCCCGGCTCACTCCGCTGCCCGCAAAATGATGCTGCCCGCTGTATAAGGCTGTGTTCCTTTTAAATCTTCCACGCTTCATTGCCCGACATCACATGCCTGCGCAGTCCCGCCTCTCTTAACTCCGATAAGAAGAAATAATCAAAATGGCTCCCACTGCACTTCCGCTCCGATTCCCAGACTTCCTTCTCCGAATTAAACCCAAATCAGGATTTCTGACCTTTTAAACCTTCCGCGCTTCACTGCCCGACGTCACACCAGTTGTAACTAATTGCTCTAATGTCTCTCCTTGCATGATGTGTCCAAAGAATTTTGATTGCTGTTTTCTGATTTTTTTTTTAAGTAATGTACCTTTTGTTTTTAATTCTCTGTAGAACTACTTCGTTGGTTATCCTGTCCGTATATGATATGCATAGCATTCTTCTGAGGAACCACATCTCTGCTGCATTGATTCTTTTTCTATTGCATTTGTGATGGTCCATGACTCACAGCCATACATCAATATAGGAAGAATGCAGCAGCTGAAAATTCTAAGGCGGATGTCAATTGCTAATTTCTTGTTCGTTAGGCTGTTTCTCATTTCTGTAAATGCTATTCTTGCCATTGCTATTCTTGCTTTTATGTCTGTTTCGCATTTGCCATCAGATGTTATCCACGATCCAAGGGACTTGAAGTAGTGAACTTGTTTCAGGAGTTCATTTCCCAATACCATCCTACAGTTTGGGATATCAGGTTTCTTCGTTACAGTAAAACCACTACTTCAGTTTTCTTTTTGTTTAAGGTTAGGCCAAGTCTTTCGCTCTCTGTGTTGATGGTCAATACTAGTTTCTGTAAATTTACTTCACTGTTTGCTATCAGTACTGTATCATCTGCATAGCGGAGGGTGTTGATATTGTATCCTCCCATACTTATTCCAGGTAGGTCTTGTATGGTTCTCATGATGTTTTCACTGTACAGGGAGAACAGGTCTGGTGATAGAACACAAACCTGTCTGACTCCTCGCTTTATTGGCTGATATTCACCAATCTCGTTGTCTATCCGTATGGCTGCACTTTGTTGCCAGTAGAGATTCCTGATTATTCTTAGATCTTTTCCGTTAACATTAATATCTTTAGGCACTTTCATGATGACCTGGTGTATCACTGTGTGAAAGGCTTTTGTGTAGTCAATGAAACAGAAGTATAGGTCTTGTTGTACTTCTATTGACCTTTCGATAATATTCCTGAGAATATAAGTGGCGTCTGATGTTCCCTTGCCTTCGACAAAGCCACACTGTTCTTCACTGATCTCTGGTTTAATTTTGTTTCTTATTCTGAGCATGATGATTCTAAGGAGAATTTTTCTGAGGTGGCTCATTAAACTAATTGTTCTGTGTTGTCCACACTCTGTTGCACCTGGTTTCTTTAGCAGTGCAATGAATACTGTCTTTAAAAGATCTTCTGGTACTTTGCCACTGTTGTATATTCTATTCAATAAGACTGTTAATTTCTCTACACCAAAATCTTCTAGCACTTCATACAATTCAACCGGAATGTTATCTGGTC
This sequence comes from Mobula birostris, assembly GCF_030028105.1. Lineage (NCBI taxonomy): Eukaryota > Metazoa > Chordata > Chondrichthyes > Myliobatiformes > Myliobatidae > Mobula > Mobula birostris. The sequence continues at coordinate 53,224,135 of NC_092373.1, forward strand.
CTGATGATTTCCCCTTTCGCATTTTCTTCATAGCATATTCCACTTCTTCTTTCAGTATTGCTGGGCCCTCATTGTTGTTGCCAATATCAAAGTTGTCCTAGAAACCATAGATAGATAGATAGATAGATAGATAGATATACTTTATTAATCCCAAGGGAAATTTGGTTTTGTTACATAGAAAACCCTACAGCACAGAAACAGGCCTTTTAGCCCTTCTTGGCTGTGCCGAACCATTTTCTGCCTAGTCCCACTGACCTGCACACAGATCATATTCCTCCATACACCTCCCATCCATGTATCTGTCCAATTTATTCTTAAATGTTAAAAAAGAACCCGCATTTACCACCTCGTCTGGCAGCTCATTCCACATTCCCACCACTCTCTGTGTGAAGAAGCCCCCCTAATGTTCCCTTTAAACTTTTCCCCCCTCACCCTTAACCTATGTCCTCTGGTTTTTTTCTCCCCTTGCCTCAGTGGAAAAAGCCTGCTTGCATTCACTCTGTCTATACCCATCATAATTTTATGTACCTCTATCAAATCTCCCCTCATTCTTCTACGCTCCAGGGAATAAAGTCCTAACCTATTTAACCTTCCTCTGTAACTGAGTTCCTCAAGTCCTGGCAACATTCTCGCGAACTTTCTCTGCACTCTTTCAAGCTTATTAATATCCTTCCTGTAATTTGGTGACCAAAACTGAACACAATACTCCAGATTTGGCCTCACCAATGCCCTATACAACATCACCATAACATTCCAGCTCTTATACTCAATCCTTTGATTAATAAAGGCCAATGTACCAAAAGCTCTCTTTACGACCCTATCTACCTGTGACGCCACTTTTAGGGAATTTTGTATCTGTATTCCCAGATCCCTCTGTTCTACTGCACTCCTCAGTGCCTTACCATTTACCCTGTATGTTCTACCTTGCTTTGTCCTTCCAAAGTGCAATACCTCACATTTGTCTGTATTAAACTCCATCTGCCATTTTTCAGCCCATTTTTCCAGCTGGTCCAAGTCCCTCTGCAAGCTTTGAAAACCTTCCTCACTGTCCACTACTCCTCCAATCTTTGTATCATCAGCAAATTTGCTGATCCAATTTACCACATTATCAACACTCACAACACGCTGGAGGAACTCAGCAGGTCGGGCAGCATCTGTGGAAACGATTGGTCGACGTTTCGGGCCGGAACCCTTCGTCAGGACTGTAGGGGGAAGGGGCAGAGGCCCCATAAAGAAGGCGGGGGGAGGGTGGGAAGGAGAGGGCTGGTAGGTTCCAGGTGAAGAACCAGTAAGGGGAAAGATAAAGGGGTGGGGGAAGGGAGGCAGGGACGGGATAGGCAGGAAAAGTGAAGAAAGAATAGGGGAAAACACAATGGGTAGTAGGAGGCGGAACTAAGAGGGAGGTGGTAGGCAGCTGGGGGAGGAGGCAGAGTGACATAGGGATAGGGGAAGGGAGCGGGAGGGAATTACCGGAAGTTGGAGAATTCTATGTTCATACCAAGGGGCTGGAGCCTACCTAGGCGGTATATGAGGTGTTGCTCCTCCAGCCTGAGTTTAACCTCATCATGGCAGTAGAGGAGGCCATGTATGGACATATCTGAATGGGAGTGGGAAGCAGAGTTGAAGTGGGTGGCTACTGGGAGATTCCACCAAAACAGACAGGATCTCATACAACTCTCTCTTCTTCTTTATCAGAGTTGCAATATCCCTTGAGAACCAAGGTTCCTTATTCCTATTCACTTTGCCTTTAATCCTGACAGAAACATACAAGCTCTGCACTCTCAAAATTTCTCCTTTGAAGGCTTCCCACATACCGATCACATCCTTGCCAGAGAACAACCTGTCCCAATCCACGCTTTTTAGATCCTTTCTCATTTCTTCAAATTTGGCCTTCTTCCAGTTCAGAACCTCAACCCTAGGACCAGATCTATCCTTGCCCATGATCAAGTTGAAACTAATGGTGTTATGATCACTGGAACCAAAGTGCTCCCCTACACACACTTTCGTCACTTGTCCTAACTCGTTTCCTAACAAAAGATCCAATATTGCATCCCCTCTAGTTGGTACCTTTATATATTGATTTAGAAAACTTTCCTGAACACATTTTACAAACTCTAAACCATCTAGACCACTAACAGTATGGGAGTCCCAATCAATATGTGGAAAATTAAAATCCCCTACCACCACAACTTTATGTTTCCTGCAGTTGCCTGCTATCTCTCTGCAGATTTGCTCCTCCAATTCTCGCTGACTATTGGGTGGTCTATAATACAACCTCACTACTGTGGCCATACCTTTCCTGTTTCTCAGCTCCACCCGTAAGGACTCAGTAGACAAGCCCCCTAATCTGTCCTGCCTGAGCACTGCTGTAACATTTTCCCTGACAAGCAATGCTACCCCGCCATTTTTCATTCTTCTGCCTCTATCACATCTGAAACATCGGAACCCTGGAATATTAAGCTGCCAGTCCTGCCCTTCTGTAGCCAAGTTTCACTAATTGCTATAACGTGTCAATCCACGGTCTGTCCTCTCGGTCTTTGTCGTCATATAGGTTTTTGATGTATTCTGACCATCTTTGCATTACTTTCCCTTTTTCCATAATTGTATAGCCGTCTTTTGCTTTTATACATCCTGTTATTGCCCCACTTTTCTTCCGATTTGTGACCTCTTTGATCTCATCGTGCACACGTTTGCTGTGGTTGGTCTTCTGTAATTGTTCTATTAACTCACATTTGTCCTTAAGCCACTTTTCTCTTGCTTGCTTCCTTGCACTTGGTTGTTATCTGTGCATGCAAGGCTTTTTCATTTTCCTTACATTTTCTTCTTTGTTCCATAAGATTCAGAATTTCTTCTGTCAACAATTTCTTTTTAGCTTTTTTCTGTTGTTTGGGAATTACCTCGTGTGCGGCTTGTGTTATGCTGTCTCTGAGGTATTCCCATTGCTGTTCTATCATAGTGATGTTTTGCAGAGCCTCGAATTTGTTCTTCACTGTTATTTGGAATTCATGTTTGATGTCACTGTTTTTTTCCCAAAAGTCCTAAATTCAGCTTTGGCTCTACTCTTGGTCTTTTAAGCTTTCTGAGTCTCAGGTACATCATGCTGATTATTGGTACGTGATCACTGTAGCAGTCTGCACCCGGATATGTTTTGCATGATTTCAGAGCATTTCTATACCTTCTCCTTATAAGCACGTAATCAGTCTGGTTTCTGGTGCTATTCCCTGGGCTCCTCCATGTCCATAGTTTTCTCGGGTGTTGCTTGAAGACAGTATTACCAATTATATAATCTTTTTCTGTGACCCATGTAGCTAGTCGTTCACCTCTCTCTTTTCTCTCACCTATGCCGTAATGCCCAATATTATCCTCGTCCCTGGTCTTGCCTAGCTTCATATTGAAGTCACCTTGAATAATGGTATTTTCTGAGCTTTTACGTTGTCTTAATGCTGTTTCTAGTTCGTCATAAAATTGATCCAATGCTTTCTTCACTGCTGTCTGCTGTTGGGGCATAAACTTGAACGATGTTAATGTCAGAAGGTTTTGCATGTAGTTTCACAAATAACATTCAATCTGATATTGTCCAATAGCCTTTTATTGATTTTGCATTGTTCTTCATCTAACATAATTCCAACACCTTTTTCATGTATTTCTCCTCCTGAGTAACCTTTTTTCTCTTCTAATCTTTTCAGCTTTCATCATTTGCTGAACAATTAACACATGTGTTTTGCATTAACATGAAATGATGATTGTATTATGAGAACATGAAATATTTTGTTGTGATTTCAAAGAGAAGGGATTTTTTTTATCATTAGGTCACAAAATGTTAATGTCACAAGTAAAGCCAACATTTATTGTTCATTCCTTGTTGCCTCTGAACTGAGAGGCACTATTTTAGACAACAATTACACTGTACTTGGTCTGGAATCTCATGCCGATCAAGCTCAGTAACAAAGCCACGACTGCTGAAATGGCTGTGAACCAGATGAGCTTTCAAATCAATCCAGAAATTTCATGATCCCCATTATGTTCTGATAAAGCATCTGATAACATTGTCATTATTATCCAAAAGTGAAAAAAACGCAAAGCAATCTGAAATGGTTAATACTATTTGTGAATTTCTGGAGAGGTATTGCTGATAATTTTTAGATAGAAAATAGGCATGTGGAATTATGATATCATGAGAAAAAAGATTTAAAAAATGCTTAAATAAGGGGGGAATTTCAAAGCATATTTCTAGCTGTAACACAATCTGGAAAAATAAGGAATTGGTAAAGGAGAGGTAGCAGAACGAATTGAATTACATTCAAGATAAACCAAGCTTCTTGGATCTTCTGTTATTTGGTTTAAAACAGGCTCCATCCACAAAACTACCTATTCCACTGATCCAATTATCTCATCAGTAATTTTTGAAGCGTTTCTGAAACCATTCTACCCATTTGCAAGCTATTCCCAAACATCTAAGATAGGATTACTCATAGGTGGTAATGATTATAAAAGATAAATTTATCTTACAAATCATTTTCATTTCTTATAATGGACAAAAGTATCACCTCAAAATGTACGATGGAAAATTCTTCAAAAAAATTAAATAACTTTCTGAATTCTAGGCTCATTATGTTGGTACATAGGAAATTTTAACACTGCTGATATACAAATTTATTTGAGTGGAATTTAAGGGATAAATTTCATGTAATTGTACAAAATTTGTACAAGTGCAATTTGGGATATATTTATATTTATATTCAGATTGATGATTGCTGACCACAAACCAAGTCAAACATCCCTCACTATATAATTGAAAGTTCAAAGACAGAATTTATGTAATTAAAGTTAAGTAGCCAATAAAAAATGAAACTAAAACCAAAAAAAAACTATTTAAACGTGCTCTGTCAAGAAAACTGGTGCCAATAAAAATCGATGCTGAGAATAAATGTCAACAATGCAAAAATTCACATTTTCATCCATTTTGTTTTTAAAATGCTAGATATTACTTTCAAAGTATGCATACTGACTACTGACTTCATCAAAAATGGTTAGTGGGATAAAACCTTTAACCTAGAAGACAATGTAAATCTTAATGCTAATGAGATTTTAAGTGTCCGTATGTTCGTACTATTAACAATATGAAATTAGTTTAACTTTATGAAGACCAAAAGTAGTTCCTAATGGAAGATTTTTTACCTTCAAAAATACTTGATTTTATTAAAACCCAGTATCACAAGACATCCTGAAAATGAATATTAGGTAAAACTGAAAAATTCCATTGAGATGAGGGATCGCTGATCTGAAATGTTAACTGTTTCTATTTCCATAGATGTTGCCTGACCACCTGAGTGCTTCCAAAATTTTGTGTTTTTATTTCAGCTTTCCAATATTAGCACTTTTGTTTTATTACCAAGAAAATTTCATGCCCTTTTGATTGATCACCAAAATGTGGGAAGGAAACAGAGCAGTAAATGTGCAAGCAACCCACAGAAAAATGGAAAGTAATTGTAGGTGGGGGAGGAGGGAAATGGGATGTGGGAGGGGAAGAGGCTTCACTTATCCAGATGCAGATAGGGAAAATAACAGAGCAAAGAAAAAGGAAACCTTGGTGGGCAGTGTGGCCAGGGAGAACTCCTGGAAACAAAATTGCCAAAGCCAGCCAGTTCTGAGGAATGCAGAGCAAAAAATAGAATACTTTTCAGAGGGAAGCCACTTGTCAAATACTTGGGTATGGAAATAGTAAAGGGGTAAATAAAATATCAACATGACATAATCAAAGAAAGGCTTATTTCAAGAAGTTGTGATTAGATTATAAAAGGTCAAAAAGAATCAAAGGCTCTCAATTTTAAAAATTGAATCAGCAATGTAAGATCTTTAATAAGAATAAAAACAGAAAATGCTGAAAAATCTCAGTCAGGCCGCATCTGAGGAAAGACCTGCAATTAATGTTAAGACGCAGGAGCTGAATTAGACCACTCAGTACATCCAGTCTGCTCCACTGTTCACTCATGGCTGATTTATTATTTATTTATTTTATTTAGCGATACAGCATGGAGTAGGCCCTACTGTATGTCGTTCTATTCTGAGGGAATAGGATAGGTTTCATTAATATCACCCACATTCTTTGAAACTACAGTAAGTGCAGGCTCAGAGCCAATAAATGCTTCACATATATTAATTCTGTCATTCCCTCGATCATTCTCATGAACCTCCTCTGTACTCTCACCAATATCTGCATATCCTTTCTTAGATAAGGTCTCAATATTGTTCACAATACTCCAATGACTTACAAATTGTCAGCAATACATCCTTACTTTTATATTCTAATCATCTTGAAATGAATGCTAACATCACATTTGCCATTACATCTGACTCAACCTGCAAGTTAACATCTAGGGAATCCTGTTTCTGGGGCGATTCAACAGGACTGAGAAAGGAAGGAACAACTTAATCTAGTTAGTAGAAAGGGTGGAAGAGAGAATTAAATGCAATAAAGGGAATTTCTGTGATAGAGTAAAATATATAACAGTTAAAGGCAAGTTTCCCTCTTTTATTTTTACAGCTACACGGACCAACCATTGCTCTGAGCAGGAAGCTTTTACATGGCCTGAAAACTGCACAAAACTTTAAATATTTATTTTTTGTAGCATCCATACGATATTTAGAATGAGAATTTAAAAATTGCATACCTCTGATTTTATTTGTTATTTGAAGGATTCCAGGAAATACACTACAACAAAAAAATCTTTCACATTTCGTAAACTTTAAAACTTAGCATCAGCATTCACCAGGCTGGTAATTTATTAACAATGAGCTAGCAACTTCCATTCTGTGTTCATTGTTACAATTTGTAGCGGTTTTGTAACTTGAAACACTGACAATGTAAAGATGTTGAAGCTCCAAAATGTTTCAAAGTAAAGAATGTGATACATTAATTATTTAGAATATTTATCGATTATATTCATTAACACATAATTAACTACAGGATATTTCACAATTATATTAATATAAATTTCAAAATTATATTAGCATAATGTGAAAATTATATTAACATTATATAAAAGAAAATTCCAGCTGCACAGCAACAAAGGTTATGTGCATGAGAGCATTTCAGCTACTGTATGGCTGTACACTCATGCCGCATAGTGTAAACAATGGTTAAGGGACAGTTAAGCTCCGTTTTCTGTGTAATTTTGTAATGTCAGTGTATAGTGTATACAGTGTATGATTATATAGTCTGGTCTAAGTGACGTACTCAGCAGTCTAGACTATACAAATGAAAGAAAACAACAGAAAAGGTGGCAACAAATGTTTCTCAGGGTTCCATTAGACCTCACTGTAAAAGTGAAAGAAATTAGTTATGATGCAGAACAAAAGTGACAGGTAACCAAAAGTTCAGGATCACTCCTGCAGAATGAGTGCAGATGCTCTGCAAAGTAATCACCCAATCCCCAGTGCAGTGGCAACATGTGAACATCTAATGACATATGGATTCCAAACTGGAAGAAGTGTAGGTTGGAGAAACTTAGCAATTGGCATATGATGGGGAGGAGAGTGTGGGGACAAAGGGACAAAGGAAGGGAGCCATGAAGGGAGAACCTCTTTGAAATACTTAAAGGGGAGGAAAGGGAAATGAATTTGTCTAGCGGTGAAATCTTGTTGAAGTTTGCAGAAATTGGTGAAGATGATCTCCTGAATGTGGAGTCCAGTAATGGGGAGATAAGGACTAGAGACACTTAGGTCAGAATGTTGTTTCTGAATTTCATTTCAGCATTCAACACTATTGTCTCAGAGACATTGGTGAACAAACTCCTACTCCTTGGTTTAAATACACCGCTGTGCAACTGGATGTTGGACTTCCTAACCAACAGACCTCGGATAGTCAGGATGCACAACTGCTCCTCCCTACTCACCATCCTCAACTGTTTGCTGAGCCCACTGCTGTACACTCTGCTCACACTTAGCTGCACAGTAAAACATCTGAGTGATCACATTGCCAAAGTCACCAATGACACGAGAGTGGTGGGGCTCATCACCAATGGCCTACAGAGAGGAGGTGGAAGAGCTTGAGGTCTGGTGTCATGCAAGGAACCCCTTCCTCAACAAGGCAAAGGAGATGTTTATCGACTTCAGGGGAACTCACACCACTCGCACCCCTCTTTACATCGGCAGCACAGCAGTGGAAACTGCGAGCAGTTTCAAACTCCTGGGAGGGCACATCTCACACAACCTCTCGTGGTCCCAGAACACAACATACACAGTCAGGAAATCTCACCAATGCCTCTGCTTTCTAAGGAGCCAGAATAGGGCTGAACTATGCATTTCTACACTCACGCCATTCTACGGTGGTGTAGTAGAAAGCATCCTACCAAGAAGCGTCACTGTGTTTTACAGACACTTCAATGAGGCAAACAGGGAGGCTTTACAGTGCATCAAAAAGGTGCCAGAAGGGGGCCATTAACATCATGAAAGATACCACCCTCTCTGCTCATGGACAGCTTGTCCCACTCCCATCAGGCAGAAGGCTACGTAGCATCCATGCCTGGACCACCAGACCCAAAAATAGCTACTTTCCCCAAGCAGCAAGGTTGATTAACACCTCCATCCACTAACCAACCCCTCCACACCTCAACCAACAGTACTTTATCATATCCTGTCAGTCACCTTATATACTTGAAATTCTTGTGCCCAGCAACACTTTATGGACATATAATCAACCTATCTATATTAGCTGTATAAGCCGTATTTATATTATTTTTATTCGTTTTTATTATTATTATTATTTTGTGTTATTTATCTTCATGTGCTTTCAGATGCGGATTAACAATTATTTTGTTCTCCTTTACACCTGTGTACTGGAAATGACATTAAACAGTCATCAATCTTGAATGATGAAGGACATGAAGGTTATAATAGAGAAAGTAACCGTGCAAAACATGCGTTTGTAAGTCAGCCAAATATGAGGGTGAACATGGAAAAAGGATCAGAAATTGGATCCAAAATCGTGCAGGAGAACACAAATAAGAGCTCATAACCGCTGAGAAAATATATTTGACTCAACTCTGTCTTAAATAAGTGACATTTCATTTCTAAATAGTGACCCTTGGCTCTAGATTGTCTCTCAACATGGAAACAGCCTCTCAACATTGACTCTTTTAAAACCCCTTAGGATCCTATATTCTTCAATCAACTATCCTCTCACTTTTTTGTGTTACCATGGATATAAAATTCTCATGTATGTAAATTTTCCTCATAACACAGCCCACCTACTCCAGGTATCAGAGTGGTTAACCTTCTTTGAATTGTTTGGAATGCATTAACCTCCATCCTTAAATGAGGATACTAATGCAGTATACAGATTTTCTGATGCAATCAAACCAATCCACTATATTACTGTAGTATAACCTCCCTGGTTTTTATTCAATTCCTCTTGCAATAAACAAATACGTTCTATTAGTTCTCCTAATTACTTGCTGTACTTGCATTCTAGTCTTTTGATAATCATCCACCAGGACACCCAGATCATTCTGTATCACAGCTCTGATCAAACTGGACATTTTCACATTTTCCTGCCATATTTTTGCTAACTCACTAAACTTATATCTCTTTGTTGTCTCCTTAATCATTTTCACAACAAATTCATTTATACAAAAGCTTTGTATAAATATAAGTTTAATAAAGTAACAAGTGGCTAAGGCGTTCGTCTAGTGATTTGAAGGTCACTAGTTCAAGCCCTGGCTGAGGCAGCATGTGTATCCTTGAGCAAGGCATTTAACCACACATTGCTCTGCAACGACACCGGTGCCAAGCTGTATGGGTCCTAATGCCCTTCCCTTGGACAACATCGGTGGCGTGGAGAGGGGAGACTTGCAGCATGGGCAACTGCTGGTCTTCCAGACAACCTTGCCCAGGCCTGCGCACTGGAAACCTTCCAAGGCGCAAATCCATGGTCTCATGAGACTAACGGATGCCTATAAAATGTAACAGTACAGCTTCAATGGGCCAAAAAGATATTCTAAACGAAGTTAATGACATAACTGAGGTACCTGTGTGCATTGTTGATAATGATGGTAATATGACGGTAAATAATTTAAATATGTTTGTCACTGATAGTTGGTGAGAAATAGGCAGTAAGACAATTCAGAACTGTTTTGCTCACTGCAGTTTCAAGCATTCAGGCTTGGGGATGCCAGAAATGGATACGAGTGAAAATGAAATGATTTCACTACTTCACCAAGTAAGAAACATACAAAGAATTTGAAGATAGCAACAATCATCTTGAATGTTACAATGGAAATAATGATTTGGAGGATGCATTAATTGAAAGTGTTGTATGAAGGCAGCACTAGGTAGCTGCACTGATTTTACAGTCAATTGTTCACTTACAGTCAATCAAAAGAACATGGCAGCATATGCTGGAAATTCCTCTGTTGATAACTAAAAGTAACTAATAGACAGTTTTAAAGTACTGCAGTAGTTTTGATTGTGTTCCAATTTATTCTGAATTTCATTTCAATATATAGTTTGTTACTCAGTTAAACGGTGGCTTGTCTTTTTTACTATTTCCATGAAAATTCAGCTATTTGAGGCAGCCGCTTAATTGGGCCAAATCGTACTAGTCCCAATGTGTCCTAATTAACGTGAGTTCACAGCATTTTGATTTTTGAATTGATAAAAATCCAACAGAGAAGTTTGAGCAACAAGTGAGGGGCACAAAAAACTGGATTTAATACAGATATATGGATAGAAAATTGATAATAAAGACAGAAAACCAACAATAAGTGGATACTTCAGGATGGAAGGTATCAGGGATTTATGCTCTATATGAACAACTTGGCTAAGGAGATAACACATATTCCAAATTTACTGATAAAACTAAAGTAGATGGCATTTTGAATATGGCATCAGATGTAAAGGACTTATAAAGAGATATAAACAGACTGAGTGAGTGGTTGTGAAATGGCAGATGCAATATAACATGGAAAATGTGAGAGATTGAGCAATGAAACTATTTAAAAGAATCTGGGTATACTTGTATACATGTCATTTAAGGCTGAAACACAAAACATGAGCAACAAGCAATTAAGAGGGCCTTTATTCTAAGAGATTTGAAAAAATGGAATAAGGTGGTCATATTCAAACTGTATAGGGCATTCCGGTTGCACCAGTCCTGAAGTAATGCATTCTGTTTTGGCTTTCTTACCTAAGGAAGAATATACCTGTTACAGAGGGTGTGCCCATGACTTACAAGACTGGGATTCTATTCTCCACTATTTAAGATGCAGAAGAGGAGATTTCTTGAAAGGCTAAGCAGGCTAGAGACAGGAAAATATTTCCCTTGGCTAAAGCGTTAATGAAATAAACTACAGTTTCAGACTCAGGAAGAGGCCTTTTAGAACTTAGATTAGAAGAAAGTTCTTCACAGAGGTGGTAAACTTTTGGAGTTCAGTACCATGAAAGGCTTTGAGATTCAGTTGCCTTGTTTATTCAAAACAGAGATAAACAGATTTCCGGGCATTATAGAATCAAGGAATGTGGAAATAGTATTGAAAAATGACATGAAGCTGGATGATCATTCATGATCTAAGTAAATGCAAAATGAGCTTCTTTTTCATATCTTGCTATCTTCTTTTGTTTTCATAGGATAAAAATAAAAATAAAGTACAACAAAGGTCATCAAAATTCAAAACAGAAAAGTCAGTTGGTCTGAATGGAACCATTCTAAGTTGCTGAGAAATGTAACAATGGAATTACAGAGGGTCTTGTCACAATCCTCCAATCTTTATTGCAGACATGACATATGCCAGACAAATGGTGGACTGCAAACATTAACAAAAAATAGGGAAATGGACAAAACTGGTAATAATATAATCAAAGCAACATCAGCATTACTGCATGTAAAATTAGTTAATTTTAAAAAATGGTGCTTTTATGGCTAACAGGATTTATCTGGCTAATACGAATTTGCGTAAAAGATAAGTGAGTTTACTGCATATGATGTTCAGAATTCATACTTCCAAAAAGCATTTTATAAGATGTCACATGATAGGCCTGCAAGTAAAATTAAAGCCTGTGATGTTAGAAAAGCAGCATGAGTATTAAGCTGCATTGAGGACAGAAAACAATATAGTATTGAACGCCAACAAATGTGATTTCTATAATAAAAGCATAACTTCAAAGTTTTCAAGTATCAAAAAGCTGAAAATTGTATGAGGGTGATATAATTCCTTGGAAGGACAGATGGTGAAATGGGTGAGCACATGGCACAGAAAATGTAATGCAGTAAAGTGTGAAATGATCATTTATGTCAGAAGAATGATTATTGGCAACAATTTTAGAAATAGGTGCTGGAACAGAGAATCCTTGGGAAGCAAAGTATTTAGAAATGGTGACATATTGAAAGGCATTGTGTTCAGAATGATCTCTGTGTTCTTATACATTGATTACTGAAAGTAAGAAAGCTGGTACACAAGCAATTAGAAAGGCAAATTGTGTGGTGGTCTTTATTGTAAGTATGTTTGAGTTCAAGAGTAGAGCAGTCTTGTTCCAATTACTTAGGTCCCAGGTAAGGCAACCTTGGAAATATTGTGTAACGATCTGGCCTCCTTACCTAGCAAAAGATATATTTGTGATAGGTGGAATACGCTGTTGATAGAGGGGTTGCAGTCTGAATTCCCCGGATTGATTCCTGCAGTGGAAGACGTATTGTATGAGGAATAATTAAGCAGAGTAGGTCTTTAGACTCATGGTGTGGAAGAATAGGTCATGATCTTAATGAAACACAAAACTCTGAGCAAGCTTGACAGTGTGGATAAGCAAGGTGCTGTAGACACTTAGCAGACCACTTACCATCTGTGGAAAAAGAAACAGTTAATAGGATCAAGCCCTTCATCAGAAATGGAAAAGAGGGAAAATAAATTAATAATAGGTAACAGACCTGGAGGGGGAGATGGGCATAACAAAATGAATACTTGTAACTGGATGAGACCAAATAAACTAATGTGGCATTTAAGGAGTGGCAAAAAATAGATTATGCATCCCTCTCTGTATAGTCATATATACAGCAACCTAGGCTAAAAAAAAAAGTAAAACTGAGACAAAATGTTGAGAGGCAAAATGGCTAGTTCTGATACGGACAGAAAGAAATAAAGAATTACCTAAAACTGGGTAACTGCTGTAGGCTGCAACATGCCCAGACAGAAGATGAGGTGTTAAGCTTCATTCAACCTCATTGCAACACCACAGGATGCCATGAACAGAAAGGTCAAAATAGGAGTGAGATATTGCAGGCAAGCAGAAGCTCAAGGTCACTCCTATGGCTGAGCACTGGTGCTCCGTAAAGTGATCACCTGGTCTGTGTTAGGCATTTTCCCCTTACAATTTCCCTCTTTCATTCCGTCTGTACCAGAATGCCCCATTTTTGATCATCATTATTTTGGTTTCTTGTTTCTGTTTTTCTTTTTTTTTGTATAGTCTAGTCTGCTGCACATGTCTCTCAGACTTACCAGCAGCAACACATCAGCGACAAATCAGCTTAATATGATCTTAACTGCTCCTCAACTGCCACATTAAGACATTTGGTATTCCCACAATCGGAGACAGTCTCATTTCCTTATTCCTCTCCCCCACCTTTTCCACTAGCTATAATTAACTTGCTTTCTATCTTACCAATTCTAAATCAGGGCCCCAGACAGTCCTTCCAGGTGAGGCGACACTTCACCCATGAGTCGGCTAGTGTGATTTACTGCATCTGGTGCTGCCGGTGTAGCCTTCTATATATTGGCGAGACTCGACGCAGGCTGGGAGACGGTTTCGCTGAACACCTACACTCTGTCCGAAAGAGAAAGCAGGATCTCCCAGTGGCCACACATTTTAATTCCACATCTGATATGTCTATCCACGGCCTCCTCTACTGTCAAGATAAAGCCACACTCAGGTTGGAGGAACAACACCTTATATTCCATCTGGGTAGCCTCCAACCTGATGGCATGAACATTGACTTCTCTAACTTCCATTAATGCCCCTCCTCCCTTTCTTACCCCATCCCTTATTTATTTATTTATCTCTCTCCCCCCCCCCCCTTTTTCTCTCTTTTTTCTCCCTCTGTCCCTTACACTATAACTCCTTGCCTGCTCTCCATTTTCCTCTGGGCTCCCCTCCCCTTTCTTTCTCCCTAAGCCTCCCATCCCATGATCCTCTCCCTTCTCCAGCCTTGTATCCCTTTTGCCAATCAACTTTCCAGCTGTTAGCTTCATCCCTCCCCCTCCTGTCTTCTCCTATCATTTCGGATCTCCCCCTCCCCCTCCCACTTTCAAATCTCTTACTATCTCTTCTTTCAGTTAGTCCTGACGAAGAGTCTCGGCCCGAAACGTCGACTGTACCTTTTCCTATAGATGCTGCCTGGCCTGCTGCATTCTACCAGCATTGTGTGTGTTTTACCAATTCTAATGACAGGTCCCAGAGCCAAAGTGTTCAGTGTTTCTCTTCCCTCAGATGCTGCCTAACCTGCTGAGTGTTCTATCATTTTCTATTTTTGTTTCAGATTTACAGCATCTGCAGCTTTTTTAACCAATTCAAAGGATATGAGGTTAGTGAATAAATACTTCCCTGAGATAATAAATCTGCAATAATCTTATTAAATGGCAGAGCAGGTGGGAGATTCTGAATGTCCTACTCTTAGAGAATTATTAGTAATCTTAATATTCTCAGTGTCCAGAAGGGATCCATGAATTTAAAGACGGTACACTGAGGCAAGTAAATAAACATACTCCAATTAAGTATTATGACTTCTTCTAAGCATCATACATCTGGATTTCAAGTCCTTAAATAGATTGACAAGAATGGTGACAAAGATTAAAGACATTGACAACCTACTGTACACAGACCAGAAAAACTACGATTTTTTTTCCTCTGGGCAGAGAAGCTGAAGGAGAATTTCATCGAGATGTTCAAAATCTTGAGGTTCATAATAGGTAGAATCAGGAAAAATCTATTCCAGTAACAGAGGGGCAGAAACAAAGTGACATTGATTTAAGGCATTGTTACGGTAAAATTAACCAGAGGCAAATCAAAGAAGAATAAGTTAACTAGCTAGATATATATGATCAGTATTACATCTGCAATGCATGAATTTGATCATAATTTTCAAAAGGAATTGGCTAAATACTTGAAAAGCAAAAAAAAATGTTAGACTATGGAGAAAACAGCAGAACTGTGGAACTCATTGAATACCTCTTTCAAAGAGCCATCATGAATATAACAGGCCAAATAGCTTTTTTCTTTTGTGCAGTATCACTCAACAATTCTGTACGCATGCATCAACTTTCCTTTAATTTACACTCAGTGGCTCATGAAGTGGATGGGCTACAACAGCAGAAGACCATGAGCATACACTTAGTGCCTCTTTATTAGGTAAAGGAGGTACCTAATAAAGTGGCCACTGAGTGTATTTCTTCACTTCCTGTGATTTGACTGTTAGTCAAACCAATACCAAGAGTATTATGTAGAAACTACATAATTTCCTCATATAGCTATTTCCTTTTACAACAAATATTCCTAAAAAACTATCCACATCAGTTTGCAGCACAAAATCCAGACAAAAAAAATCAAGAGTTTACAAGCTCTGGGACAACAGTAATGGTAAAACAAGATTGCTTCTCCAAAATTTGAACATAAAACGTTGAACCTAAAATTCCAAATTATTTTGATTTGGAGAAAATGAATTACATTGACACTATCTGCTCATTTTCTTGATGTACGTATTGGAAAAATTGCTATTCGAACATATTCTGCATTCATTCCTCCCTTTGTAACTAAGTAACTACTTCAGGTATGTTAAAAAATATTTTTCAGTGAACCGCACATTTACAGCACCAAATAAAATATCCAAGTGCCAATTAGCTAAACCAGTTTAATTTTAATTAAATGCTTGATTATTAAGCTACTATAGGCTTTTTCTGTATTTATTCATGGGATGTGGGTGTCATTGGCAAGACTGGGAATTATTATCTATTCCTAATTCTTCCGGTATTCCCATGGTAACACACTCCGAATGTTGCACAGAACTGACAAAAAAACAAGCTTTTGATTAAAAGCTCTGACTTTTTCCCTTGACTGTAGATGCTTCTCCTTGACAGAGTATTTGCCCAGATTGTTCCATCACCCTCACATCTGCATTTGCTATTCAACATATGCACAGAGTTCCCCATATCTTTAACTTCTGTCTCATGAACCTCCACGTTCATTGAATTTCTGAGATTTTCAACATGATTCCTCCAACAAACACTTTCCCCCTAAAATGATCTGGTTCAGTCTTCCATTTTCACCAATCTCCAAATCCTATCCATGGCACCCTATTGTGCCATTAAAAGAATTGCAATTGCTCTTTTATCACTTTTCTTCCTAGTACGTAGTCATTCCCTTTTGTCTCACTCTTCCTCACTCCGTTTTAAAAGCTCTTTAACTTTCTTCCCAAACTCTGATAAAACTAACCACTTGAAATCTTTTCTCTGCTTCTTCATAACAAATGATTCCTGACATGCTGAGTATTCCAGAAATTTTTTATTTCATATTTCCAGCAACTGTAAGATTTTGCTTTTGTAAGGAAAATTTACTCCATCAATAATAGAAACATACATAGAAAATAGGTGCAGGAGTAGGCCATTCGGCCCTTCGAGCCTGCACTGCCATTTATTATGATCATGGCTGATCATCCAACTCAGAACACCGCCCCAGCCTTCCCTCCATACCCCCTGTCCCCCGTAGCCACAAGGGCCATATCTAACTCCCTCTTAAATATAGCCAATGAACTGGCCTCAACTGTTTCCTGTGGCAGAGAATTCCACAGATTCACCACTCTCTGTGTGAAGAAGTTTTTCCTAATCTCGGTCCTAAAAGGCTTCCCCTCTATCCTCAAACTGTGGCCCCTCGTTCTGGACTTCCCCAACATCGGGAACAATCTTCCTGCATCTAGCCTGTCCAATCCCTTTAGGATCTTATACGTTTCAATCAGATCCCCCCTCAATCTTCTAAATTCCAACGAGTACAAGCCCAGTTCATCCAGTCTTTCTTCATATGAAAGTCCTGCCATCCCAGGAATCAATCTGGTGAACCTTCTTTGTACTCCCTCTATGGCAAGGATGTCTTTCCTCAGATTAGGGGACCAAAACTGCACACAATACTCCAGGTGTGCTCTCACCAAGGCCTTGTACAACTGCAGTAGTACCTCCCTGCTCCTGTACTTGAATCCTCTCGCTATAAATGCCAGCATACCATTCGCCTTTTTCACTGCCTGCTGTACGTGCATGCCCACTTTCAATGACTGGTGTATAATGACACCCAGGTCTCGTTGCACCTCCCCTTTTCCTAATCGGCCACCATTCAGATAATAATCTGTTTTCCTATTTTTGCCACCAAAGTGGATAACTTCACATTTATCCACATTAAATTGCATCTGCCATGAATTTGCCCACTCACCCAACCTATCCAAGTCACCCTGCATCCTCTTAGCATCCTCCTCACAGCTAACACTGCCACCCAGCTTCGTGTCATCCGCAAACTTGGAGATGCTGCATTTAATTCCCTCATCCAAGTCATTAATATATATTGTAAACAACTGAGGTCCTAGCACTGAGCCTTGCGGTACCCCACTAGTCACCGCCTGCCATTCTGAAAAGGTCCCGTTTATTCCCACTCTTTGCTTCCTGTCTGCTAACCAACCCTCCACCCACACCAATACCTTACCCGCAATACCGTGTGCTTTAAGTTCGCACACTAATCTCCTGTGTGGGACCTTGTCAAAAGCCTTCTGAAAATCCAAATATACCACATCCACTGGTTCTCCCCTATCCACTCTACTAGTTACATCCTCAAAAAATTCTATGAGATTCGTCAGACATGATTTTCCTTTCACAAATCCATGCTGACTTTGTCCGATCATTTCACTGCTTTCCAAATGTGCTGTTATCACATCCTTGATAACTGACTCCAGCAGTTTCCCCACCACCGACGTTAGGCTAACCGGTCTATAATTCCCCGGTTTCTCTCTCCCTCCTTTTTTAAAAAGTGGAGTTACATTAGCCACCCTCCAATCCTCAGGAACTAGTCCAGAATCTAACGAGTTTTGAAAAATTATCACTAATGCATCCACTATTTCTTGGGCTACTTCCTTAAGCACCCTGGGATGCAGACCATCTGGCCCTGGGGATTTATCTGCCTTCAATCCCTTCAATTTACGTAACACCACTTCCCTACTAACATGTATTTCGATCAGTTCCTGCATCTCACTGGACCCTCTGTCCCCTACTATTTCTGGAAGATTATTTATGTCCTCCTTAGTGAAGACAGAACCAAAGTAATTATTCAATTGGTCTGCCATGTCCTTGCTCCCCATAATCAATTCACCTGTTTCTGTCTGCAGGGGACCTACATTTGTCTTTACCAGTCTTTTCCTTTTCATATATCTATAAAAGCTTTTACAGTCCATTTTTATGTTTCCTGCCAGTTTTCTCTCATAATCCTTTTTCCCCTTCCTAATTAAGCCCTTTGTCCTCCTCTGCTGAACTCTGAATTTCTCCCAGTCCTCAGGTGATCCACTTTCTCTGGCTAATTTGTATGCTTCTTCTTTGGAATTGATACTATCCCTAATTTCTCTTGTCAGCCACGGGTGCACTACCTTCCTTGATTTATTCTTTTGCCAAACTGGGATGAACAATTGTTGTAGTTCATCCATGCAACCTTTAAATGCTTGCCATTGCATATCCACCGTCAATCCTTTAAGTGTCATTTGCCAGTCTATCTTAGCTAATTCACGTCTCATACCTTCAAAGTTACCCCTCTTTAAGTTCAGAACCTTTGTTTCTGAATTAACTATGTCACTCTCCATCTTAATGAAGAATTCCACCATATTATGGTCACTCTTACCCAAGGGGCCTCTCACGACAAGATCGCTAATTAACCCTTCCTCATTGCTCAAAACCCAGTCCAGAATAGCCTGCTCTCTAGTTGGTTCCTCGACATGTTGGTTCAAAAAACCATGCTGCATACATTCCAAGAAATCCTCTTCCTCAGCACCTTTACCAATTTGGTTCACCCAATCTACATGTAGATTGAAGTCACCCATTATAACTGCTGTTCCTTTATTGCACACATTTCTAATTTCCTGTTTAATACCATCTCCGACCTCACTACTACTGTTAGGTGGCCTGTACACAACTCCCACCAGCGTCTTCTGCCTCTTAGTGTTACGCAGTTCTACCCATATCGATTCCACATCTTCCCGGCTTATGTCCTTCCTTTCTATTGCGTTAATCTCTTCTTTAACCAGCAACGCCACCCCACCTCCCCTTCCTTCATGTCTATCCCTCCTGAATATTGAATATCCCTGAACGTTGAGCTCCCATCCCTGGTCACCCTGGAGCCATGTCTCTGTGATCCCAAATGCAAGCATTTATCATAATCATAATTTAACACTTTATGCACATATTCTCGTTACATCTAGATTTTTGAAATTGTCTAAATAATATCCAATCCAGTTTAAACTAGTTAGATAGGAGGATGGGAAACCACGCACCAGGTCAGAATGTGAAGGAATTGAGAAGATGATAGGTGTCATGACCAGTAAGTCTGAAAGGAAGAACAGACAGGAGCAAGGGAATAGATACATTGGGATGAGCCGGTTCAAGTGCGTTTCTTCTAATGTTAGAAGTATTATGCATAAGAGTAATGAACTTTGAGCAAGGATCAGTACATGGAATTGTGATGTTGTAGCCATTAAATCCAGAACGAGGGGTCACAGTTTTGGTCCAGAACGAGAGGTCACAGTTTGAGGATAAAGGGGAAGCCTTTTAGGACCGAGATTTGGAAAAACTTCTTCACACAGAGAGTGGTGAATCTGTGGAATTCTCTGCCACAGGAAACAGTTGAGGCCAGTTCATTGGCTATATTTAAGAGGGAGTTAGATATGGCCCTTGTGGCTACAGGGGTCAGGGGGTATGGAGGGAAGGCTGGTACACGGTTCTGAGTTGGATGATCAGCCATGATCATACTGAATGGCGGTGCAGGCTCGAAGGGCCGAATGGCCTACTCCTGCACCTATTTTCTATGTTTCTATGTTTCTATTACAAAGATTTGGTTCAGAGGGGAACAACGCTGAATGCTTAATGTTCCAGGGGTTTGATCTTTTAAAAAAGATTGAGAGGAAGATATGTTGTGTGGGTGGGGGGAGTGGAGTTACACGAATTAATCTGGGACAATATCACAGCACTTAAAAGAGACATAACAGAGGGCTCATCTACCAGCTGGGTAGAATTCAAAAATAAGAAAGGTGCAATCACTCAGATGGAATTATACTATAGACTACCAACAGTCACCAGAATATTGAGACCAGATATGTAGTCAGATTAGGAAACTGTGTAAAAACAAGAGGGTTGTCATGTTTGGTGACTTCAACTTTCCCAATATAGACTGGGACCTCCTTAGTGCAACAGATTCAGATGGAACAGAATTTGTTAGATGCATCCAGGAGGGTTTCTTAAATCAGTATGTACATAATCTAACAAGATAAGGGACCATATTAGACCTGATGTTGGAAAGGTCACTGATCTTTCAGTGAGAGAATGCTTAGGAAATAGTGGCTAAAATTCCTTAAGTTTTAAAATAGTTGTAGGTAAGTTTGAAAGTGCCACAGAGTACGAAATTGGAACGGGGCAAACTGCAAGGCAGGAAATTAAGAGTGTCAATTGGGTACAGCTGTTTTGGGGCAAGTCCTCATTTAATATGTGGAGGGTGTTTAAAGACCAACTGCACAGATTACAGAACAGGATATACCCCGGGTTTAATGTAAGAGACTAGAGGTGAGATTGTTGGGGCTTTGATCAAGGTCTTTGTGTCTCCCTTAGCTATAAACAAGGTCCCGAAGGACCAGTGAATAGCTAATGGTATTCCATAACTCAAGACGACAGAATAATTCTGGAAACTATAGATCAGTAAGTTTCACATTAGAGGTAGGGAAGCTATTGGAGAGGATCTTAGGGATAGGATGTATGAGCATTTGGAAGACGATTACCTAATTAGGGATCGTCATACTGGCTTTGTGTGGGGCAAATCATGACCTACTAACTTGATTGAGTTTTTCAAACAGGTAACAAAATGTGATTAATGAAGAGAGTGCTGTGGATGTTGTCTACATGGATTTTAGTAAGGCATTTGACAGGTCTCACGTGGTAGGCTCATTGAGAAGATAAAGATGCATGGGATCCATGGGGACTTGGCCATCTGGTTTCAGAATTGGCTTGCCCATAGAAGACAGAGGGATGTGGTCAAGGGGGTTTATTCTGGTTTGAAGTCCGTGCCTAGTGGTGTTCCACAGGGATCCATACTTGGATCATTGCTGTTTGTGAAACACATAAATGACCTGGGTGTAAAAGTATATGGGTGGGTTAATAAGTTCACAGACTATACAAAGATTATTGGTGTTATGGATAGTGTAGAAGATTCTAAAGGACACAATGGAATATAGATCATTTGCAGATTTGGGTGAAGAAATGGCAGATACAGGGCAAATGTGAGGTGTTGCATTTTGGAAGAACAGTACAATGTTAATGGCAGGATCCTTAACAATGTTGATGTACAGTGAGATCTTGGGATTCAAGTTCATACTTCCCTGAAAGTAGCTATACAGATTGATGAGATGATAAAGAAGGCATATGGCATGATTTCCTTTAGTAGTTGAGGCACTGAGTTCAAAAGTTGGGAAGTCATATTGCAGGTTTATAAAACTCGAGCCACT
Organism: Mobula birostris; assembly: GCF_030028105.1. Taxonomy (NCBI): domain Eukaryota; kingdom Metazoa; phylum Chordata; class Chondrichthyes; order Myliobatiformes; family Myliobatidae; genus Mobula; species Mobula birostris. The sequence goes on from NC_092373.1 coordinate 53,245,904, forward strand.
TCTGGAATATTACATTCTATTCTAGTCACTTCATTATAGAAAGGTTGTGGAAACTTTGGAGGAGATATTTACCAGAACGCTGCTTAGATTAGAGGGCATGTACAATGAGGAGAGACTGGACAAATATGGGTTATTTTCTCTGGAGCACTGGAGGCAGAGAGCCAGCTGGTGGTGTAGTGGCCTCAGCGCCGGACTTCGGAGCGAAGGCTCCCGAGTTCGAAACCAGCTGGCTCCCTTGCACGTTTTCCATCCGTGCTGGGTTGAGTGTCAAGCTAGCAACTCGACCTCGTAAAAATAAAGCCTGCTAAAAAAAACGCCATAGTGACAACGTCCCGATGACTCCACTTGGAGTTAAGGGTTTTCTTCTCCTTCTTCTTCTCTGGAGGCAGAGGGGGCACCTGATAAAGGTTTAGATTATGAGAGGCATAAATGATATCTTTCTCCCAGGATCAAATTGTCTAATACTAGAATGTATGCATTTAAGGTGTAAGGGTGCAAGTTCAGAGGAGATGAGAAGGGCAGGATTTTGTTTTACACGAGTGGTGGCTCCCTGGAATGCACTGCTGGGGTGGTAAAGGTAATTTAAAAGTCTCTTAGCTAGACACATGACTGTGCAGAGAATGGAGGGACATGGACCTTATGTAGGCAGAAGCAATCATTTAGGCATTTAATTACTAGTTTAATTAGTTTAATGTGGGCCAAAGGGCCTGCACCTGTGCCTGTGCTGTTCTATGTTCTATGAAATCTGTTAACTTTCAATCTGCATATTTTTCCTGGCTGAATCTAGAGCAGGAATAGTCCCTTTGAAGACAAAGAAGTTCTTCACACATTGCTACTCTGAAATTCTATATCCCCGCAGTTATACGGAAGCTTAGTTACTGTTGTCTATAGACTTCTGAATATTAAAGAAATGAAGAGATATGAGAATGGTGCAGCACAATGCATTGAGGTAGAAGATCAGCCATGACCTTTATGAATGATGAAGCAGACTCCAAAAGAACATATTCCTGCTCCTATTTCATGTATTATTTCTTCTTTAATCACATCTGAACTTTTCTCCTTCTAGTTCTTTATTTTCCATTTACTTTCTTTGTCATTCATGACCCATGAACTATTTACCTCAATGGGAAAAAAATCTCACCTGTCAAATGTTTCCAGCATTTTATTTTATTCCTAAAACCTCTGATGATACAATATATAAAAAAAACATAAATCCTCTTCTTACAAGCAGGTACTCTCATCCAAAGTTCCATGTAAAAATAAAATCAACAAGTTCAGTTGCAGGTATACCATGCTCTATTAGTGAAGTGTATTACATATGCCTCAACTCTTTACACTGCGATCCATCCAGTTTCATATCCTACAGCACATATATCCAAATGCAGCACACCAAACTTAAGTTTAGGTCAATTTTTTTGAACTTCTTCTTTTCACCTTGCAAGTTCTTGCTTTGCGTTTCTCATTCCCTGTGCAAGACATTACTGGAGGAAATGGAAGCACTTGTAGATCACATGACCACTAAAATCCAATTAATTGAGATAGCTGCAGTACAGAATCAGGAAAGAAAATAAAGGGACAAGTGAAAGAGAAATAAGAGGCATGAGAACCACAGTAAAAGCAGAAGAGTCAAAGAGCAACATCTGCAAAGACTGCCAGATACAAATATAACGACCCTACTAAGTGAAAGACAAAAGTAAAGGAGATACCATTACATCAGAGCAACTCCTTCAGGAAGCCATATGTTGCCAGATGAAAGCACCATGATCCAAACAGTACCAAAAGAACAGTCTAACCTCAGTCTCACAGGTCGGAAAGCTATCCTTTGACATTCCGTGTCCACTTTGTTCACTCAAAACATAAATGAAGCTCTGGTACACATACAGCAGCCCAATGGAAGATCATAGCTGATCACTATAAGCAATGTATACAGCATACAGTACTCCATGTTCCTAACCCAAAGATATCTTACCCACTAATAGAAATTATTTTGTGATTATTAAACCTGTTCTACTTCCTTCCTTAGACTGCAGATCTAGGTGAAAAATATGAATATTCTTAATACTTTAATTGACGTAGGTGGTCAGGTTGTTTTAAAAAGATAGTCTATGAACATACCACTACCAACGAGACTGTTGTACTTAAATCACATTTTTGATATGTGCAATTATATAATATTGTTCAATAGGTAGCTGTCACGGAGCTCCAGTGCTTCTATGTACTATAACAAACATACGGGTGGATTCAATAAAGCCTTTGAATATGAACATCGTTTTATTATCTAACTATAAGGTTGTTCTTAATCTTCAAATCAAACAATGCAGCTATTTTCTTAACAAAAATGACTCTTAATTATGCTTGAGGAAAAATATTTAACACTTTCCGTTTTCCATAAAAAACCGCGAAGCACTCTAATTAATTCATGAATAATCAACTTAATTTCTTTGAAAACGTCGGGCAACTGGCTAAAACGCCACTGTTATAATCCTTCTGTGGCAGTAGAGATTGATATGCAGTAAAATTAACGTTTCGTTTTGTTAATAGTTAACACCTTTTAATATAAGAAAATCTAGGTATGTCGTATTTCAATTTAAATTGAGAGCCACGTTCAGTTTGATAACGAAAGCAATTTTCCTGCAAAAATGCTGTAACCCGCGTCAACTAGAACATTGGATGCATTTATTAAAATATTTGTAAAGATACATAAACATTTGTCATAGCAGACCAAGAAATAATTCAATAAAACATTTCCATATAGTTTAAAATAGAACAGACTAAAGACTGCACTGCTTCAGCAATATGATCTTGTACAATTATTCTGAGGCCATATGTATTTTTTTGCAAATTTGTGACATCATGCCCTACTTCGATATGTAATGAAACCTCAACTCCTCTTAATTATAAGTCAATTAATATCATGTAATTTGTACGGTTCATTTTAATTAAAGCTGCTGGAAATTGATTTCGTTCTGCCAATGATACAGCCGACAAAAGGTGTTGTGCAATTTATATGGGAAAATAATAACAATTTGGCCAGGCAATACCCAATATCGATGAGCCAGATGCAACCTACAGGATGCACGCATACGATAAAAATACTTTATTTTTTCAGTTTGAAAATGCGACGTTATGGCTACATTCTTACCAGTTTCCACAAACTGAATCGCTGTTGATGGCATATCTCGTAGATCGGCAACTGACTTATATACTAACAAGTATATTTTTCATGGTACTATATCCAGTGGACATTATATGTATATGTCACTATACTTAGAATAAAAAGAAACACAAAATTATTTACCAGCGCCAGAGCTCTTAATATCTGTGAGCTTGCCAATCGGTTGATATTTATTAGCTATTCGTGTACATGATGTGAAAAAACACGCGACTTGAAGAATCTTCCTTGCTTTTTTGCCTTTTCACTCTGTTCGACGACAACGATGCACTCGGCACCTTCAGCTGGGATTCACAATTCAGCTCACAGCCCTTCAGAAGCTATATAACAAAATTTGTCGAAATTGTAATAGTTTCTCTCCATTCAGCTCCATTAAAACCCAACGATCGTACAACTCTATCCATCGGGGTAATCCTAACCACAAGGATTTCAGTGGTGTTTTAACTTAGATACCGGAAAGCCTAATTTTTGCAGCCTTCTTCAGTGGCTTCCATCCTCAGCTCAGGCGATCCGAAGGAATTTAAGGTCTTTACGCTATAAACCTTTCACAGATCGGATGCATTTCTCGAACAGCCTCCGAAATCTGTTTTCGGTGATGAGCTTTTTGACACAGGTTTTACCATTCGGTTCTTTTCAAAACGGCGCACAGTCACACCTAGCGGCGACCCGATGCTTAACAGTTCCTCGTTCTGCCATTTTCCAGAGAAAGAATTGCCTATGCCTTCAATATTGCAAGACTTAGCTTTACAGTATTTTGATCCTTATAACTTTAAACATTAAAAGAGTTGCTCAAAATAAGATCTCACAATAAATTTAAAATATATATACTCTGAAAACCACTATGACATCCTTAACACTATAGGTTATACATTTTTGAAAAAAATACTGCAATTCAAATAAAATGTGAGTTTACTTAAAAAATTAAAATCCCTATATTATTCCTGGCAGCCTACTATTGGCAAGTTAGGAACAAAGCAGATCAGATACATCAAAGTAAAGCCTGATGCAAAGCAATGTTGGGTCAATTAAATAATTTACACTTGGGTCAGAAATTGCCATAACCAAACTAATAATTTTCTCCAGAATATTAATGGACTTTTCAGTGAGAATCTAAATTTGAAACTAAAAAAGGACAATGGGATTTAATAATCTCATCATCACCTACCAGATGTTGACCCAAGTGGATTAACCTCATGTTTTACATCAGCCTTTATCTACCAAGTGAAATCAATGGAAAGTAAAATCAAACAGTTTATGAAATTCATAGCTGATCCAATTTAATCAGCTTCCAGGATAGGTTTACCTCTTCTCTACAAATTTTATATCATATGGGAGCAGGATTAAGATTAATAACAAAACAAGGAAGTATGAAGCAACTTTGGGACAAAGGGAGATGTACTTTATACTAAAGTTATGGTGGAGATACTTGGTGATTCATTGGGAAATACTTTGAGTAACGCTGCAAGAAACATGTGGAAGAGATACTGTTGCAGCTAACTAATCAAATGAGAACTTCAAGGAAATACTATCATCAACTAATCTTCCCATTTCCCACGTCAGCCATGTGTTATTGAGCCTTAGCATCCACAGAACTCAGTCATACATACAAGGTAAATAGACCAATGCTGACTATAAATATGTATCCAAGAGGCACTCCATTAGCAGATAAAATCTTGTAAAGTAATTCCCACTTTCAAACAAAACATAGGGTATAATTAATAAACAACCAGAAAGCCTCAGGCTATTCAAAGGCAGCCAGCAATTTATTTTGAAATATTTCATAATTTTGCTTTTTCTTTTGATAAAATTGAAAGGAATTTGGTGGATGCTGTATAGCTAAAGTTTCAGACGGTATGTGATAAATTATCACAGCAATTGAAAGGCATTTGAAATGTTTGGATATACACTGGTATTGAGACTATCTTAGTTCCTTATATATGGCAAACATTGGCATACCAGCAATGATATCTGGAGTTCTAGGAACAACATTACAGAAAGAATATCACAAAAGAAAGAAAGGGTATGGCAAGCTGGAACAAGATGCACTAAGAATGACAAACAAGAGCTTATAAAATCAGATAATAAAATGGGACTACAAATGGAAATCTGAAAAGAAACTGAAAATATAAGGCGCACATCTTGAAATACCATGTCTTTTCCCCTTAAACATGCTAATGAAAATTTGTACAGCACCTAGAATTTTCTGTTTATATTTCTGCACTTACATAATTCCATTCAGTAATAAACTAGATTAGAACATCATTTAAATCTGTATTAAATAATTATTTGAAAGAGAATTGTATAAAAATGCACAAGTCCTGTGAAATTGGATTACCATTGGATCTGGATAAAAACTTGTCTGAACTGCCTCTACATTGATTTACCTCCTTCTATGTTGTCATTCATATTCGATGATATACAATTCCTTGTGCACATATTAATTCACATACAGCACATTTATTTTGTCTAAAAATACAAGGTGATGTGGTATCACAATATAGTCACTAAATCAAATGCATTTAGCATGTGAGTCAAATGGACAAGCAAAATGGACAGCCATGCCTCATAGTCATAGAAGAGAAAACTGGCTGCAGAATTTTGCATCTGTCAATGGGACAAGGATTTTTAGCAGTTTTCTTATCTGACAAAGACCTTTACCTACTATTAAACTGAAGAACATGATTTAAAATAAGTAAAATAATAAAATAAAAACTCAATTACTCAAGAATGGATTAAAAATATTTAAATGATTATTAAGTTCCCTTAGCCTAAAAATTCTACAGGCTTGGAAACCCTACCTACACCAGTGGGGTCTCCCATCTTGCACTTTTTCTGGAGAATCCAGCAAGGCTTATGTAATATTTTTATGTTATTGTAATAGTATGTTGATGCAATTCCCTTTGAAGAATACTATTCTTTTTGCACATGTGTAGGGTGTTGATTATGCCAGGTTTCTAACATGTGGCAATAACTCAAGCAGCCACTATTTACAATTTGTACAATTAAATGCAACTATAAAGGCTAAAGCAAGTCAAGTTTACATCTAGATGGAATAAGACAGCAAGCATGGTACTATCTGTCACTCAATACATGTTGAGAATCTGTATATGGCAGCACATACTTAGAAGTGACCTACTTAAGTTTCAAAGGCTGAAATGCAGCTGTTTTATCTCCCAAGAAATATGTGAAAATTACTCAAAAGTAGAATGGAAAAAATGACCAAGTGAGTAAGATATGTTACATATTCAACTGTCTGATGAAAAGAAGATGAAAAACAGAATAATTTAACTGGAGCATATTATACACTAGAATTCATGGTCACTAAAAAGAAATGGCTGTTGCTTGATCTGATTCAGTTTTGTTCATAACAATATGCAGTCATTATCATTAAAACAGGAAGTGCAGTAGGTACTCAGCAAGTCAGGCTGCATCTGTGGGAAGAGAAATAGAGTTAATATTTCAGGTTGATGAACTTTCTCCAGAACAGCAATATTTTTAATTTGCGGTCATTGTCAGGCTGATAACAAGAAATTGTCTTCTGCGGCAGGCTATCAAGCAAAAAAAAAAGTGAATCTGTGAAATTATTAGATACAATCTATCAGTGAGATAAATTCCCACATGCAATGTTTCTTTTTTATCTAGCACTTCCTTAAAAAGCAAAAACAAGCTACATTTCTACTAAAAATCCATAATGTCAATGTCAAAAGAAGAGGACAGGATGTAAATTCAATATTAAATTAAGTTTTGAGCAATTACCTTTTCAGGGATACAGGCAAAATTTAATGATTCATTTGTGGTTATTCATCTCCCTCTAGAGGTTAAACAAATTTGGAAGGAGTCTCCAACAACCTGGTATACGGTCTTTTGGCTGGAAAATCTTTTCATTTCTTATTTGTAAATTATCACAAATTTGTGATTATTTATGGAATATATGGATAATATTGAGTAATACAAACAGAATGCATTTCATATTAATGTTAGACATTCAGCACACCAACTATCCAAAATATTCCAGTTTACTCAGCCTATACACTTTGCATTGAATACAATAAAGAAATCCTAAAAAATGAATATTACACCAAGCAAATTGAAAAAATCCCATTAAAGGGAACTAATGTCAGAATACAAATCCCAAAGATGAGTTATAGAGAAATTCATTATGATGCGTTACGTTTAAATTCATAGTAAGTTGTCTCAAAATAAGCTACCTCTTCATCCAAGACATTCGCCTCTCAAAAGAAAACCTACTGAATTCATATATTGGATGATTTAATTAAAATAGTAAGTGTCAATACAGTAGTATTCACAGAACAATAAGGCTTTCAAGCATATTCTAGCATAGTAGATTAAATTGTTGATTATATTGTTTATCAGCATAGAATAATTATGTATTTACTCCTTCTGAAGTGTTCCAATGAGCTTCCATGATGTTCAATACAGTTGTTGAGGCCAGTATTTGTTTCATTTTCATGATTTTCTTTTTCAAAGTTTCTATATCATTAAAGGAACAGACATATATCTGTTTTATAACCAGAAAAAGTGCTCATTTCTTGCAGACTAAAACAAGATTGAAGATGCACTATAAAGCAGAGTTTGAGAATATCAGCATAATTAATAATAACATTCATCCTCTTTGTCAAGCTGTACGTGTGGATTTGATAAGCCTAAAGGGAAAACAAATGGTTATGTACTTTCGTCTTCAACTTTCATGAAAGTGCCTAATTTTGGTCATGATGTTGACAAACATATCTGGGGGCGGGGGGAGATATCTGGATTGTTTAAACCAGAGGATGACAGAAATTTTGAAGAGAGGATAAAATATATTTTAAAATAGAGGCAGAAAAAAATCTGTTGACACATTCTTTTAGAACATCTGGCAACCCAGCATTGAGACAGATGAAGAAGTTCAAGGTTAATTTACATATTCACCAGGGAAAAGGACCTTTGTAATTGTGAGGATGACTTACAGCAGACCGAAATGCTTGAGCATATAGATGTTAAGAAAGAGGATGTGCTGGAGCTTTTGAAAAGCATTAATTTAGATAACTCACCGCATCTGAATGAGACATACCCCAGGCTACTGTGGGATGTGAGGGAAGAGATTGCTGAGCCTCTGGTGATGATCTTTGCATCATCAATAGGGATGGGGGAATTACCAGAGGATTGGAGGGTTGCAAATGTGTTTTCCCTTATTCAAGAAAGGGAGAAGAGATAACCCAGGAAATTGTAGACCAGTGAGTCTTACTTCAGTAGTGGGCAGTTGTTGGAGAAGGTCCTGAGAGGCACAATTTATGAGCATTTGGAGAGATATAATCTGATTAGGAATAGTCAGCATGGCTTTGTCAAGGGCAGGTTGCACTTTATGAGCCTGACTGAATTCTTTGAGGATGCAACAAAACACATTGATGAAGGTAGAGCATTGGATGTAGTGTTCTGTATATGGATTTCAGTAAGGCATTTGATAAGGTTCTCCATGCCAGGCTCATTCAGAAAGTAAGGAGGCATGGGTTACAAGGAGACCTTCCTTTGTGGATCCAGAATTGGCTTGACTACACAAAGCAAAGGGTGGTTGTAGATGGTTCATATCCTATATGGAGGTCGGTGACCAGTGGTGTTCCACAGGGATCTGTTCTGGGACTCCTCCTCTTTGTGATTTTTATAAATGACCTGGATGAGGAAGTAGAAGGGCGGATTAGTAAGTTTGCTGATGACACGAAATTTGGGGGTGTTGTGGATAGTCTGGATAGTGTGGATAGCAGCGGTCCCCAACCACCGGGCCGCAAAGCATGTGCTACCGGGCTGCAAGAAAACCTTTCCTCATTCCCTGTCACGCATTGTTGAGCTTGAACGCACGCGAGACCATTACGCATGCGAGGTCATTGCGCACGCGTCATCCATGTCAGCGCGGGAAGGAGATCAACTCCTCGAACTTGCAAATGACGACGGGCTGAAAAGTATGTTTGACATAACATCTCTGCTGGCATTCTGGATCAAAGTCAAGGCTGAATATCCTGAGATAGTCATGAAAGCACTGAAAACGTTGCTTCCATTTCCAACGTACCTCTGCAACGAATGCAACGAAAACTAATTGCGGAATAGACTGGACATAAGGATCCTCCTTCGAGTATTGCTGTCTCCCATCACCCCTTGATGGGACCGTCTTGTTACAGGGAAACAAGCCCAGGGCTCCCACTGATTCAGCGATATTGGTGTGTTACAATGATTTTATATGTTCATATGGGGAAAATATGTACTATGTGTTTAATATCCAAACGTTACTTAAAATGTTATAATGCTATTGACTTATGTGACTTATATAACCATATAACCATATAACAATTACAGCACAGAAACAGGCCATCTCTGCCCTTCTAATCTGTGCCGAACACTACTCTCACCTTGTCCCACCAACCTGCACTCAGCCCACAACCCTCCATTCTTTTCCTGTCCATATACCTATCCAACTTTTCTTTAAATGAACCTGCCTGTACCATTTCTACTGGAAGTTCGTTCAACATTTACTTCAAGCTCCCCTGATAATTGACTTATCACTATATTCATGCGAGGAAAATATGCGCTGTGTATTTAATATTAAGTTTGTTAGATAAACCCTTTTAGAAATGAAATTGAGTGTACAGTATTAGCCACTTATCACCTATATTCCGGTCGTAATTAACACCCCCGAAAAGAATCGCCAAAAACGATTTGCAGGAAAAATAATCGGCAGGTACACGCATGCACACTGGTGCCCGCGCAAGGCTTCATGGTCATTGTAGCCTTTCTCGGGGTAAACACAACGTATTTGACTGCTACTCTTGTCCGTTGGCAACCCTACACCCCCGCCCCACTGCCCCCCGGGTCGGCCAGTCTGCAAGAATATTGTCAATAATAAACCGGTCCGCAGTGCAAAAAAGGTTGGGGACCCCTGGTCTGAAGGGTTGTCAGAGGTTACAGCGGGACATTAATAGGATGTCGAACTGGGCTGAGAAGTGGCAGATGGAGTTCAACCCAGACAAGTGTGAAGTGGTTCATTTTGGTGGGTCAAATTGGAAAACAGAATATAATATTAGTGGTAAGACTCTTGGCAGTGTGGAGGATCATTGAGATCTTGGTGTCTGCATTCTTAGGACACTCAAAGCTGCTGCACAGGTTGACAGTATTATTAAGAAGGCGTATGGTGTGTTTGCCTTCATCAGCCATGGAATTGAGTTCAAGAACCATGAGGTAATGCTACAGCTACACAAGACCTTGATTAGATCCCGGTTGGAGTACTGTGTTCAGTTCTGGTCATGTCACTACTGGAAGGATGTGGATACTATAGAGAGAGTGCAGAGGAGATTTACAAGGATGTTGCCTGGATTGGAGAGCGTACCTTATGAAAAAAGGTTGAGTGAACTTGGCCTTTTTTCCTTGGAGCAATGGAGGATGAGAGGTGTCCTGATAGAGGTGTATAAGATGATGAGAGGCATTGATCATGTGGATAACCAGAGGCTTTTTTCCCCAGGGCTGAAATGGCTAACACAAGGGGCACAATTTTAAAGTGCTTGGAAGCAGGTATGGGGGGATGTCAGAAGTAAGTTTTTCACACAGAGAGTGATGGGTGCATGGAATGCACAGCCAGTGATGGTGGTAGAGGTGGCTACAATAGGGTCATTTAAAAGACTCTTAGATAGGAACATACGGCCTAGAAAAATAGAGGGCTATGCGGTAGGGAAATTCTAGGCAGTTTCTAGAATAGTTTACATGGTCGGCACAACATTGTGGGCCAAAGGGCCTGTAATGTAATGTAGATTTCTAAGTTCTATGTTCTATAGTCAAGGCTATAATTGTAATAAATAACTAGCTACCTTTCTGCAAAAACATCGCTACCAATGACACTTAAAGTCACAGGGTTGAAGTAACTTTAAACATAAAATCAGATACAAGGTTTGATAATCTCAGGAATTACTATGGTAATTAGGGTCACATTTTTTACTTTCCAAAGATACAACACATAAATCCTCGCTTCCCAAGAAAGTCATAAGAAATGTAGAAGAGCCTTCCTCAAATGGGAGGCTATGACCAATGGGATATCAGCTCCAGTTCTCAACTTCCTCACCCATTATCTTATTCTTGAATCCAAATATATCTACTTCGGTCTTCAAACAAAATCTGCATCCAATTATTTTACTACATTTGCTCACGTCCAAACAAGTAAAATAGATCTCAAACTCATTTCCAAACTGTCAGACACATGATTCCGCATCCCCCTCTGCAATGTTCTGATTATCAGACTACAATCAGTAAAGGTAGGTAAAAGCTGTCTTTACCCTCAACACCATTGCCCCGCAAGGCTGCATCCTTAGCCACTTACTCTACTCACCATACACCCACGACTTGTAGGCCAATCCCACTCAAAGCAATTCCAATTCCACTGTGGTGGACTGAATCTCAAACATCAATGAGATGGAATACAGGAATGGAAGTCTAGAGGCATGGTGTCAAGACAACAATCCTTCTCTCAGCGGAAGAGTTGGTCATGGACTTCAAGATGTGAGGTATAATACATGCCCCTGTCGCTATCAATGGTGCTGAGGTGGAAATAGTAGACAGCTTCAAATTTCTTAGTCTGAACGTCACCAAGAAATTGATTTGGTCCAGCCACATAGATGCTATGGCCAAAAAGCACACCAACACTTCTACTTCCTCAGCATGTTCCTGATGATTCTTACCAACTTTCATAGATGCAAGATAGAAAGCATCCCTCAGATGCATTATGGCTTAGTATGGCAATTGCTCTGCCCATGTCATGGTCCTGATTGGTTATTCCCTGGATCCCTTTAAATTTCCTTTGTATCACCATCATGACCATTGACTCCTTGTTTCCCCATGTTTCTTGGGTTCAGTAATTAAAGGCACTTGATTCTCAGCTGAACCAGCAGTGTATAGTGTCTGGCTTCAGCCTCTCGGTGCTAGACATTCACCGAATGTCACCTTACGTCACTGAAGCAAGTGTGAGCAAGTCACCTTGATGGAGCAAGTCAAGTCTTCTCCCCGAAGCAAGTGCCAGTAAGTCGCCTCTCATCGCTGGAGATAGTCTGTTAAGTTACTGTGCCTGAGCGAGCCTGCTATGCTACATCGCCAGAGCGGGTCCGTCAAGTTGACCTGCCGGAGTGAGTCAAGAGCCACTATCTGTAGTTCCGGGTCTGAGTCGAGAGGTCGCCGCTACTTGGAGCCACTTCGTGCCAAGATAAAGAACTGTCTATTGTTGTGTGGTTTTGTCGCTTCGTGTCTTCGCCTCTGCTGAGCAGGTCCAACCGTTTGCCACTACCCTGAGTAGGGGACTGTCTCTTTGTGTTCTGTGTTCTGTGTCCTGTATCCTGTATCCAAGGAAGAGTCCCGGCTCTGTGTCCTGTGTCCAGGAAGAGTCCCACCTCTGTGTCCTGTGTCCAAGGAAGAGTCCCGGCTCTGTGTCCTGTGTCCAGGAAGAGTCCCAACCCTGTATCCTGTGTCCAAGGAAGAGTCCCGGCTCTGTGTCCTGTGTCCAAGAAGAATCCCGGCTCTATGTTCCAATGTTCTGAGTTCCAAGTCCAGGCTCCGATGTTCCGAGTTGTAAGTTCCAATCCAAGTCCAGGTCCAGGTCCCCAGTTTCCAGGCCAAGCCCAAGTCCAAGTCCGGGTCCCAAGTTCCCAGGCCAAGCCCAGGCCCTGAGTCCCAGTCTAAGTTCAGGGTCCGAGCCCAACTCCAGCCACGCATATTCCCGCTTCCACTTCATTCACTCCTTGATGTCTTTCTGTACAATCCTTGCTTCCCTGCTTTCCTAGTAACTATTAATAAACTCTATTTTTGTTAACGCTACAAAACGTGTTTGTGTCCTGCATTTGGGTCCACCTGTGCTCTGTACTTGTGACAGCCCAAGACTACAAGAAATTGCAGAGTTGCAAATGTAGTGCTGTCCATCATGCAAACCAACACCCCCTCCATTTACATTTCCAACTGCCTCGGGAAAGCTACTGATATAATGAAGGATTCCCTCACCCCTCCCATCATTTATTTCTTTTCCTCTCTCCCATTGGGCAAAATATACAAAAGTTTAGAAATTACCAGAATCAAGGGCAACTTCTATCCCACTGTTAACAGACTATTGAGTGGCCCTCTTATACCTTAAAAGAATAATTCTTAATCTCTCAATCTACTTCATTGTGGTCTTTACATTTTAATTGTTTACCTGCACTGCACTTTCTCTGTAACTGCAAAACTATACTACACATTTTATTATTTTTGATGTAATCATTCATGGCATAATCTTTCAAGAAGACATGTGAAACAGAAGATTTTCACTGTATCTTAGTACATGTTACAATAGTAAATCATTTTGGGAGCAGCCATAAAGTGAGTGGGTCAGTGTTCAAACGGTGAGTTCAAGCTTTGGCTCATAGAGGCTTCATTCAGCGAACAAAAGCGAAGGCTGTTGGTAGATTTTTTTTATTTAATTTTTCTTTCCTTCTTTCTTATTGTAGAATTAGAACAGTGGGGATGCCAGGCAGGATGTGGGAAGGCAGGGAGACTTCTAATGTCCCTAATGACCAGATTTGCAAGAAATGTATCCAGCTGTAGCTTCTTACAGACCGTGATAAGGAATTTGAATCACTTGGGAGGCTGAGGAGTTGATAAGTCAAGATATATAGGGTGCTAGTTACACCCAAGATGCAGAACACCAGTAACTAGGTGACCATCAGGAAAGGGAAATGGGCTAGGCAGCCAGAACAGAGTACCTTGGTGGCTGTTCCTCAAGAACAGGCATACTGCTTTGGATGTTTTGGAACGAGATTTCCGGATGGTATGTTGCCTCCTAGATGCCAGAGTCTGGGACATCACGATTGAGTCCACAGATTTCTTAAGTGGGACAGCCAGAGGCTGCAGTCCACGTCAGTACCAATGACATGCATAGGAAGGCTGATGAGGTCCTGCAACATGAGTTCAGGAGGTAGAAGCTAAATTAAAGGACAAGATCTCCAGGATTGTGATCTCAGGATTGCTGCCTATGCCTCATGCTAGTGAGGCCAAAAATAGGAAGATTGTTCAGTTTAACACATGGCTAAAGAGAGAGAGCTTCCGATTTTTGGATCACTGGACTCTCTTTCAGGAAAGGTGGTACCTATGCAGAAGGATCAGCTTGTAACTGAACCTGGAGAAGGACTAATACCCTTGTGGGAAGGTTTGCTAGTGTTGCAAGAGACAGGCATGGGTTTAATTTGGATTTCCAGGGGAATGGGAACCAGAGCACAGAGCAGATAGTGGAGTGGTTATTGGGAAAGATGTTGTTAAGCCTAAATGCAAAGTCTGGAATTGAAAGACTGAGCACGGTGGGACTAATGTTCTGAGTTATGTATATTTCAATGCAAGGAGCATTGTAGGAATAGGCAGATGAGCTTAGGATGTGGATCATCACATGGAATTTTGACATTGTAGCCATTAGTGACACTTAGTTGCTGGAGAAGCAGGACTGGCAACTGGATATTCCAGGGTTCCGTTGCTTTAGACATGATACAGTGGGGAGGGGGGAATTAAAGAGGGAAGGGTGATATTACTATTCAAGGAAAATGTCACAACAATGTTCAGACAAGGGAAGACTGAATAGCAAGGGACAAAACTGGTCTTCTGGAAGATCAGAGTGATCATCTACGCATGGAGCCGAAAGATCTTAACTGGATTTCTTTGCATTTATACTTACTCAGGAGATGGACATAGAGTCTATAGAAGTGAGACAAAGCAGCAGTGAGTTCTTAGAGCATATGCAGATTACAGAGGAGGAGGCGTTTGTTGGCTTGAGACAAATTAAGGTGGATAAATTCCAAAGGCCTTACAAGGTGTTCCCTCAGACCCTGTGGGAGGCTAGCACAGAAATTGCAGAAGCCCGAACAGAGATGTTTAAAATGTCCTTAGCCTCGGGTGAGGTGCCAGAGGACTGGAGGAGAGCTAGCGTTCCACTGTTTAGGAAAGGTTGTAAGAAAAAGCTGAGAAATTATAGGACAGTAAGTCTGATATCAGTAGGGGACATGTTATTGGAAGGTATTCTAAGAGGCTGGATATTTAAGTATTTGGATAGACAGGGACTGATTAGGTATATCAACATGGCTTTGTGTGTGGAAGGTTGTTTCTAATGACGCTTAAAGAGTTTTTCAAAAAAGTTATCTAGAAAGTTGATGAAGGCAAGTCAGTGGATGTTGCCTACATGGACCTTAACAAGGCATTTTACAAGGTCCTGCATGGAAGGTTGGTCAAGAAGGTTAAATCCGTTGGCAATCAAGATGATGTAGTAAATTGGATTGGACATTGGCTTCACAGGAGAAGCCACAAAGTGGTAGTAGATGGTTGCCTCTCTGACTGGAGGCCTGTGACTAGTGGTATGCCATGAGGATCAGTACTGGGTCTATTGCTGTTTGTCATCTATATCAACAATCTGGATCAGCAAATTTGCCAATGACCCCAAGACTGGGTGTGTAGTAGTCAGTGAGGAAGAATTTCAAAGCTTGCAGCAGCATCTGGACCAGATGGAAAAATGGGCTGAAGGATGGCAAATGGAATTTAATGCAAACAAGTGCGAGGTGTTGCACTTTGGAAAGACAAACCAGGGCAGGACTTACATGGTGAGTAGTAGGGTACTGAGGAGTACAGTAGAAAAAAGGGATCTGAGAACACAGATCCGTAATTCCTTGAAAGTGTTGTCACAAGTAGATAGGATTATAAGAAAATATTTTTGAATATTGGCCTTCATAAATCAAAGTATCAAATAAAGAAATTGAGATGTTATGTTGAAGTTGTACAAGACATTGGTGAAGCCTAATTTCGAGCTTTTTGTGCAGTTTTGGTCACCCAACTACATGAAAAATATCAACAAGACTGAAAGAATACAAAGAAAATTTACAAAAATGTTGCCAGGATTTGAGGACCTGAGTTATAGGGAAAGTTTAAATAGGTTGCAACTTTATTCCCTAGAGCATAGAAGAATGACATGAGATTTGATGGAGGCATACAGAATTATAAGGGCTATAGATGTTGTAAATGTCAGCAGACTTTTTCCACTGAGGTTGGGTGAGACTAGAACTAGAGGTCATGGACTAAGGGTGAAAGGTGAAATGTTTAAGGGGAACATCTTCATTCAGGTGGTGAGAGTGTGAAACAAGCTGCCAGCTAAAGTGGTGGACACAGGTTCAATTTCAATGTTTAAGAGAAATTTGGATAGATACATGGAGGGAGGAAAATGGAGGGCTATGGACTGGGTGCAGTTTGATGGGACTAGGCAGATTAATAGTTCAGCATGGACTAATTGGACAAATCACCTGTTTCTGTGCTGTGGAGTTCTTTGTCTCTATGACTTGCTTGGATTAGTATCTTGGCATTGTGACAGATAAGAGTTGGTTTTAATACACAAGTAGATCTCAAAATTCTACTAACATAAGGGATACATGCCTAATCTTTTGCCACGCCGACAGGGTTCTCATTGTTATCAACTTCACTCATTGGGCATTTCTCTAAATGGCAACATACTAACATACAAGATCTTATTAATAAAATACAATTGCATTCCTACATTGATCTGTATTCCCTATTTAAACTATATATTCAATGTTGATAATCCAATGTAAATCCAGCAGCAACAACTTTTTCATGCTAGTTGTCGTAGACCAGATGGCAAGCCAGGAAAGGAGTAAACCAGTAAGAGTATGAGTTGTATTTTAATATTTTCGTGAGCTAGAGACTGTGGAAAGAGAGGTAGGTTTATGGACACCAATCATTGCTGGGGCAAACAGTTAACAAGGCAGATTATATGTTGGCCTTTACAGCAAGAGATTTTGGATATAAGAGTAAGGATGTCTTACTACACATTGAAGATGTTTAGGTGGTACCACACAGCATTTTACAAGCAATTTAGGTCTCCTTGAGAGAGTGCAAATAAGATTCACCCAAATGATTCTTGGGATGGAGAACTGTTGAATGATAGCAGAATAGTCATTGGTAGAGAAATTAGTATATATTCTCTGAGTATTAAAAGAATTAGTGGAATTTTCATAATAATATATTGAATTCTGGCGAGGCTTGACAAGTTGGATACATGGACTATATATCTCTTGTGTAGTATTTTAGACAAAGTGGTCACAGCCTTGAGATATGGGATAAGACAATTAAGAGGAATAATTTCTTCACTCAAAACCTGGTAAGCCTACAGAATTCCCTACAACAGAATTCTCTGGAGGTCAAGTCACTGATATATGTACATAACAAATCCAAGGTTGTAAAAGGCATCGAAGAGCATGAGAAGAGAATGGGAATTTTGTGTTAAGTTACAGGGTCATGTTGAATTACAGAGCACCTGAAGAGCAGAATAGTATTCACCCCCTTTTCTCAAAATAAAATTGATCCAAAATATTGTTTTTAAAAAAGCCTAAATAAAATGAGATAGATTGGAGAGAAACATAACAGTATAAAAAAGATTTTAAGAGTTTCTATAGTTATGGAAAAGAATAGTGAAGGCAAATGTGGGTCCCTCACTGACAAATGGGAGAACTTATTACAGAAAATAGGGAAATAGCAGAAAAATTAAACAACCGTAAGTACAACACACACTAAATACTGGAAGAACTCAGCAGGTCAGGCAGCATCTATGGAAATGAATAAACATGCAATGTTTCAGGCCAAGACCCTTCTTCAGGACTGGAAGTGAAAGGGGAAGATGCCAGAATAAAAAGGTAGGGTGAGGGGAAGGAGGACTAGCTAGAGGGTGATAGGTTAACCCTTAGATGGATGGGAAAGGTAAAGGTCTGGGGAAGAAGGAATCTGATAGATAGATAGATACTTTATTGATCCCAAAGGAAATTAATGAAATAAATACTACACACAAACAAAGATGGATAAGCAACCAATGTGTAAAAATGACAAATGGTGAAAATAAACAAAGAATTAAATAGAGGGCATAAATAAATAAATAATGAGTGCACAATAAATAGATAGATAGATAGATAAATAAATAGCACTCAGAACATTAGCTGTAAAGTCCTTGAAAGAGAGTCCATAGGATGTGTTCAGTGATCAGTTCAGCGTTGTGATAATTGAAATAGTTCACACTGGTTCAGGAGCCTGATGGTTGAAGGGTAACAACTATTCCTGAACCTGGCGGCATGGGACCTAAGGCTCCTGTATGTACTTCCACGATGGTAGTATCTAGAAGAGAGCATGGACTACATAGTTGGGGTCCTTGATGATCGACGTGCTTGTTGTAGATGTGTTCAATGGAGGGGAGTGCTTTTCCTGTGATGAATTGAACTGTATCCAGCAGATATGTAGGCTTTTCCATTCTTGAACACTGGCATTTGCATACCAGGCCACGATATGCTGGTGTGCTGGTCTCAGGACAGATCCTCTGATATAATAACATCCAAGAATTTAAAGTCACTGACCCTCTCCACATTCAATCCATCAGTGAGCACAGGTTCATGAACTCCCAATACTACCCTAGGATTCATTTTCTTGCAGGCATTAATGGTTGGGGTGAGTGAAGTAGAGTAAAGTAATCACCTCTGGTTCAAGAGGCTGATGGCTGAGGGAAGTAACTGTTCCTAAACATGGTGGTGTGGGACCTGAGGCTCTTGCACATTCTTCCTGATGGCAGCAGCAAGAAGTGAGCATGGCTGGATGGTGAGTGCCCATGGTGATTCTTTCCTGTAACAGTGCTCCTTGTAGATGTGCTCAATGGTAGGGAGCCCTTTACCTGTGATTGACTGGTTTTTGTAGGCCTTTACGTTTCCATACCAGGGCGTGATGCATCCAAGTCAGTATACTCTCCACTATATAAAAGTTTGTCAAAGTTTTATATGACATGTAAAATCTTCACAAACATCTAAGAGAGTAAAGACACTGCTGTGCCTTCTTGTCATGGCAGTTACATGCTAGACCCAGGAAAGATTCTCCAAGAAAATAACACCAAGGAATTAAAAGTTACTAACCTTCTCCACTTCTGATCCCTGATGAGGACTGGCTCATGGACCTCTGGTTTCTTCCACCTGTAGTGAATAATTAGCTCTTTGGTTTTGCTGATATTGAGTGAGAGACTGTTGTTATGGTGCTATTCAGCCACACTTTCAATCTCCTTCTATATGCTGATTTGTCACCACCTTTGATTTGACCAACAGTGGTGTCATCAACAAACTTAAATATAGTACTGGAGCTGTACTTAGCCTCACAGTCATAAGCATAAAGTGAGTGGAGCAGGGAGCCAAGCACACACCTTTGTATTGCACTTGTGCTGATGGTGACTGTGCAGGAGATGTTGTCACTAATCCAAAATGACTAGGGTCTGCAAGTGAGGAAATCGGGGATTTGGCTGCACAAGTAGGTGTTGAGGCCGAGGTCTTTGAGCTTATTGGGGTTGAATGCTGAGCTGCAGTCAATGAAGAACATCTTGGTGTGTGCATCTTCACTGTCCAGATGTTCCAGAGCTAAGGGGAAAACCAATGTAAAGGTGTCTGCTGTTGAATGGTTATGACAGTAGGCAAATTGGAGCAGATCCAAGTCACTGCTCAGGCAGGAGTTGATATGCTTCATGACCAACCTTTTGAAGCAATTCATCACAGCAGATGTAAGTGTTTCTGGATAATAATCATTGGGACTGGTTACCACACACTTCTTGGCTTCTGGTGTGATTGAAGCCTGCTTAAAGCAGGTGGGTATCTCAGACTACCAAAGCAAGAGGTTAAAGATGTTAGTAAACACTCCAGCCACTTGATTAGCACGGGTCTTCGGTACTAATCTATGTCCACTATCTGGGCCAGATGCTTTCCATGGGCTCAGCCTCCGGAAGGATGCTCTCACGTCAGCCTCAGGGACTGAAATCACAGGGTCGTTGGGGGCTGTGGAAGTTCCTGAAGGTGCCCCCATGTTTTGTCGGTCAAAGCAAGCGTGAAAGAATTGAGCTCATCTGAGATTGAAACTTTGCTTCAGATACGTTGCTTGCTTTTGCTTTGTTGGAAACAATAGCATTCAAGCAATGCCACAGCCATTGAGCACCCTTCTGTGATTCACGTTTGATTCGGAATTGCCACTTCACATGTGAGATAGCTTTCTGGAGGTCATACCTGGATCTCTTGTACTTTCCTGGGTCACTAGACCTAAACAGCACCAATTATGGATTATGGATTATGGATCTCTTGGTTCATTAAATCAGTACGAATCAGTATCAATACCCTCACAGTTTCTTTTCCATCGTCCTTTGCTTTCTAATTGCTGAAGATGTAGTGCCTGTATTGTAATTTTTCCCCTTCCAACAACCAGGAAACCAAATATCTCTTCCAAGTTACTTGTATTCCTTTCACTATATTATCATAAGACATAGGAGCAGAATTAGGCCATTCAGCCTAACGAGTCAGCTTCACCATTCTATCATGGCTGATTTATTATAACCCTGAACGCCACTCTCCTGCCTTCTTCTTGTAACCTTTGACACATTTACTAAGCAAGAATCTATCAACTTCCACTTTAAATATACCCAATGACTTGGTCTCCACAGCCATCTGTGGCAATAAATTCCATAGATTCACCACCCCCTGGCTAAAGAAATTCCTCCTCACCTCTCAGGATATTCATTGCTTATGACAAAATCTCTGATGTTCAACTGAGATCCAACTGCAGATTGTCTGGTTGCTTTGCGGAACTCCTTTGTTCAATTCTCAAGAGCAAAAATGAATTCCCAGTCACTGTTATAATTCCACTCCAATCTTGCATTCTTCTGTTTCCTACACAGTTTCAGTAATGCTTAATATTAATTATTTGCATTCTAGTTGCACAAGTATGATCCAAGAAACAACAAAGGAAAAGAACTTAGCCTATTATTTGCGTACCAAAGATGGGCTGACTCTCCCAATATGATTTTTCCAGTTCTTTGCCAGGTAATTATCCAATTTCTTTCTATGTCCTCCGCTATTTCAAGCAAATCATTCCAAAACCCAGCTCTACAAGTGAGAGTGTTCTTCCTCATCTACTGCCTCACTCTCCCGTCATCATTGAAGTCTAAGATTCTTGATTATTGCCATTCACTCTAATTGAGGCCCTCCATTTGTCATGGTCAGCCATGGATATTGCATCCTAGCTATCTACATGGTACGCAAGCCAAGGCAGTACAATATAGAGAGCAAGCTGTTACCCATGCAGCAGGCTCCCCCTCTCCATGCAGCTGATAAATCTAAAGGAACAGCAGAGCCTATACAGTTTGGCACCAGAAGAGTCGCAGGAGTTGCCAATCAGCATTGAACTCAATGTTAGACTACCTTTGGGATTCCAGCTCTGATTCTTGACTCGGGTTTACTCCTGAAGTAAACCCTTCTGAGATGGCTATAGCCACAAGGCAGTGGGAGATTTGAAATCAGAGTTTTCCTTCTCCTAGTTGAGCTGCCAACCAGGGCTGATGAACCCCATCTCCCCGAAGTCACTGGTTTTAAGCTGCCAGTAACCCACCTTTGTCCCTTCTGCTGTCAGTAGAAATGGTTCCACTGGGTTTAGTAGCTAAGCCGCACGTTAAGTCCAAGAGCTGAACCTGGTTGTCAAAGGCTATTTGAGATGCACGCCATTGGTAACATTTTATAGGTAGTGGTAGCTTATCTTCACTACTTCCCTGACCATGACAACCTTAAGGAACCACTCTAGCTAGACCTCCTATAATCCTCCTGTGGGAAATCCAATGGAATCCACCCGATAACTCTGTACAAAAAATATAATCCCAGCAATGCAAAATATCTGTACCTTGAGGTACATCATAGACAGTCTTGGTACTCCTATCGAATGCTTCAACTCTGTAATGTCATGGTGGAACTTCATAGAGTACTTTGGTTTTAAACTAACTTATACAGAGTCTGGGAAAAACCTATTTCACTTACTTTGTATGTCTTAGCTACTTCCTAATCATGTTCTGATTGCTGTCTGACCTGCTCAGGGCTTTCACCATTTCCTGCATTTAAATATTTATCACGTGCTTTCAGGGTTTGTAGACATTTATTCCTTCAGTTTCTCCATAAACTTTCAGAGAACATTGAGATTTGTATCGATTGAGCTATTCACCACCCATGGTAGGAGTCACACTCACGTCCCCATCTACATCAATGGAACTGTAGTGGAGCGTATGTAGTGTATTAAGCTTCAAATTCCTTGGCGTCCACATTTCTGAGGATCTCACCTGGTCCCTGAACTCCTCCATCCTGATCAAAAAGGCACAACAGCTACTTTATTTCCTGCGGAGCATGAAGAAAGCTCACCTCTGTCCCAGGACACTGATGGACTTTTACCGCTGTACCATTGAGAGCATACTCACCAACTGCATCTCAGTGTGGTATGGCAATTGTCCCATATTGGACCGCAAAGCACTCCAGCAGGTGGTGAAAACTGCCCAGCAGATTATCGGCACCCAATTGCCCACCATTGAGAACATCTACCATAAACACTGCCTGGGCAGGGCGAAAAGCATTAGCAGGGAAGCATCAAACCCTAACCATGGACTTTTTACTCTCCTCCCATCCAGTAGGCGCTACAGGAGCCTCTGCTCCCGCACCAGCAGGCACAGGAAGAGCTTCTTCCCTGAGGCTGTGACACTGCTGAACCTCTCATCACGGCACTCAGCAGTATTGCATCTGTATTGTACTGTCTCAGTACTTTTATATTTGTGTGCGGTAGCACTTTTTTTATTCGCAGTTATTTTGTAAACAACACTATTCTTTGTATTTCTGGCCAGATCCTAAATGCATTTCATTGGCTTTGTATCTGTACTCGGCACAATGACAATAAAGTTGAATCTAATCTAATCTAATTAGAGAAATTAAGTTAAATATTAAGTTAAAAATTAAGTTAAATCCATCAGCCAGTATGTCTCAGGCTTGAATCGTTAATTCTGTTTCTCTTTCCATAGGTGGTGCCTGACCTGCCGAGTGTTTCTAACATTTTGCTTTATTTCAAATTTACAGCAACTATAGACTCTTTTTACTTTCAATGATGTCTTCCTGCAATTTGTAGCTTACTTCTTTAACTTGATCTTCAAACTTCATAAGTCTAAAATCTCAACTATACAATCATGATAAAAGCAAAGGACCTGGGACAAAGTGCTGAAAAAAAAAACGCTCTGCAGACTGCTCTCAAGATACTTCAATAACAAACTTCCACCAAAACACTTGCTTCCTCCACTATCGACAGATCATATCTGCATGCATTCCATCTACAAGATGTACTACTGTATTTCATCAAAACCACTCTCTACAGCACCTCCTTTGTAGCATTAATTTCTTTGTTTACTTGTTTTTCCTGCCTTCTGACTGAAGAGACCTTACCTTTCTTATTTCATCCTTTTATCACCCAGTAGTTGCTTAAAATCCAGTTAAATTGCCAATATTTTCCAATTCCACTTGAAAGTGATCAACTTCAAACTGACTGAGAGATCGTTTTGCTGAACACCTACGCTCTGTCCGCCAGAGAAAGCAGGATCTTCCAGTGGCCATGCATTTTAATTCCACATCCCATTCCCATTCTGATATTTCTATCCACAGCCTCTTCTACTGTAAAGATGAAGCTACACTCAGGTTAGAGGAACAACACTTTATATTTCGTCTGGGTAGCCTCCAACCTGATGGCATGAACATTGACTTCTCTAACTTCCGCTAATGCCCCACCTCCCCCTCGTATCCCATCCGTTATTTATTTATATACTCACATTCTTTTTCTCTCTCTCCTTTTTCTCCCTCTGTCCCTCTCACTATACCCCTTGCCCATCCTCTGGGTTCCCCCCTGCCTTTTCTTTCTCCCTAGGCCTCCTGTCCCATGATCCCCTCATATCCCTTTTGCCAGTCAACTGTCCAGCTCTTGGCTCCATCCCTCCCCCTCCTGTCTTCTCCTACCATTTCGGATCTCCCCCTCCCCCTCCCACTTTCAAATCTCTTACTAGCTCTTCTTTCAGTTAGTCCTGACAAAGGGTCTCGGCCGGAAAAGTCGACTGTACCTCTTCCTAGCAATGCTGCCTGGCCTGCTGCGTTCACGGGCAACTTTTATGTGTGTTGCTTGAAATTCCAGCATCTGCAGATTTCCTCATGTTTGCAACTTCAAACTTACTTTGTTTCACTCTCCTTAATTGCTTCTTTATTTACTGAATATTTCCAGCAATTTAAGCATTGTTTACACCCATATTTGTTTTCATTTTTCCTGTATAAAAAGCAGAGTTTTGCTTCTTTACTGAGAACATTTGTATAAATACAAGTTTTACTTTTGCTGAACAATTACTCTTTAGGCCAAATTATTCTTGGCACCAGAATCATAATAAATCACATTACCTCTCCTAACCTGATGATTAAAATAAACAAAAACATAAATGATGACCATTCAGAGCAAGCTATAGCTCCACATTGTGAAACACACAGGCAGAGCTTTGAGAGAATCTTGATTGATCTGGTATATTGCCCAAATTACCACCTACACTCGCCATCACATGGTCCATATGTGGGGAACTGATTTTGCTTGTATGCTGCATCCTTGAGTTATTTTACATCATCCAGATAGCAAACAGTTAACAAGAAATATAGCAAATAGATTGCAGCCTAACCCTCAAATATTGTTCACAGACTTTGACAGAAGGCAATGCTACAGGTAAAGATTTGTCTCCTGTCAAAGTAATCAATAAATATTAAGCTTTTAAACAATGACATTTAAAAAATATTAAAGTAAATAATGACTTAAAATTACAATAATTAATAACACTTAGAACAATTATGAAATGAAATTGGAGTAAATTAGAGCTTTACATTGTATTTCAATGATTTGGACAATGGAATTGATGGCTATGTTGTAAAATTTGCAAAAGATACAGGTAGTTTCAGGAAGTGGAGAGGCTGAAGAAGGATTTAGATAGATTAGGAGAATGAGCAAAGAAGTGGCAGATGAAATACAGTGTCAGGAAGTGTATGGCCATGCACTTTGGTAGAAGAAGTGAAAGGGTTGACTATTTTCTAAACGAAGACAAAATACCAAAATCTGAAGTGCAAAAGGACCTGGGAGTCCTTGTGAAGGATTCCCTGAAGGTTAATTTATAGGTTGAGTTTGTGGTGAGGAAGGTAAATGCAATGTTAGCATTCGTTTCAAGGGGACCAGAATGTAAAAGCAAGGATGTAATGTTGCAAATTTGTAACGTACTGGTGAGGCCTCACTTGGAGTATTGTGAGCAGGCCCCTTATCTTGGAAAAAATATACTGAAACTGGAAAGGGTTCAAAGGACGTTCATGAAAATGATTCCAGGTTTGAACAGTTTATCATATGAAGAGCATTTGATCACTTTGGACCTGTATTTACTGGGATTCAGAAGAAAGAGGGGTGACCTCATTGAAACTCACCAAATGGTGAAAGGCCCTGATAGAGTGGATGTGGAGAGGATGTTTGCTCTTGTGGGAGACTCTAAGACCAGGGACACAGCCTCAAAATAGAGGGTTATCCTTTTAGAATGGAGATAAGGAGGAATTTCTTAGCTAGAGTGGTGAATCTGTGGAATTAGTTGCCACAGGCAGCTGCAGATGTATACATATTTAAGGAAGTGGTAGATAGATTCTTGATTTGTCAGGGCATGAAGGGAAACTGGGGGAAGGCAGGTGATTGGGGCTGAGAGGAAAAATGAATCAGCCATGACGAAATGGTGGAGCAGGCTCAATGGGTGAAAAGGCCTAATTCTGTTCCTATGTCTTATGGTCTTATGGTCTAAGATATATTCTAAAATGCACCCACCTTCCCTTTCACTTTCTAGTTGGTAAGCTTGCAACACCCATTTATATCAATGGGATTCACAACTCTATATCAGCCATTATTAGAGATATGATTCCATAGCCTAAAGTATGTGGAATCTAACAGTAGTTTATAGTGCCAGATGCAGTACCATCTGCCACTCAGATTTCCATGTTCAGTTGCAAATGAATAATCAGAACTGCCGACTCCAGCCCGCAGGAATTGCCATTAACATCTTGTGCTCATGTCCCGGCATTCACGAACATTTCAGTACAAGAGAAGTAGTCATTGTCATCGGAGAGAGACATGCTAGCTAGTTACATACATAGAGCCACATATTACAAAACAGCAATAAATGTTCAGTGAGTCTTCTTTAAAGATTCTGGTTGAAGAATAAAAGTTAGACAGAATTCCACTGAAGCTCTCTAACCTTATTCAAGTATTACCCATGGGAATTCTAAATCTCTCAGCTCACTGTACCACTGGAGTCCAGAAGCTGGGTGGATATCACCATTGATTTTTTTGCAAGGCCTAATCTGGCACAGAGTCTGGCTGGTGGCGCAGTGACATCAGCGCTGGACTCCGGAGCGAAGGTTCCCAAGTTCGACTCCAGTTGGGCCGCTCCCAGGCACGCTTTCCATCCGTGCTGGGTTGAATGTCGAGCTCACAACTCGGCCTCGTAAAAAAAAAGAAACTGCGCTGTGAGAAGGACGTGGGGGACCACTCACAGAATGTTTCCTCCAAGCCAACCACTTGAAAAAGTGGTCGCTGAGGCTCTGGCAGAGTATGGCACACAAAAAAAATCTGGTACAGAGTACAGGACACTATTGATTTCACTGGGAAACAATGCAAAAGTGAAAGCCAACTTCTTCTTTGCTTAATTAATTGGTTCAACTTTTATTTCTTTATATCGTTAGATTTTGTTGTTGAATATCTGTAAATATCAGAGATACTTAAAACTATAAAAGATTTCTCTTACATTTGACAGGGTTCGAAGCTAAGTGTGGTGATTTACAGATTGTCAAAACCTTTGGGGGCATCTCAGTATATCTTTGGATACCCTCTTACCAGTTAAGCACATTGGTTTGTGCCAATATGACAGCCTTTGCATTTTGTTCATCTAGGTGTACAAGCTTGTGGAGAACACAAACCCTCAATATTTTAATGATGACACTTTTGACAGTACGATATTCTCACTGTACATCTCACACCTCCAGTGTTTACTTAAATCATGACCTACTCACTCCGGTGAGAATCTCCCTGCTGATTCATTTATCAAACAAAAAATATGATAAAATCATTATCTGATAAACATTGGAGAAAGAGTTGGAGATGTTTATCACGTTCATACCCTTTGGTGACAAGAATGCAATGAAGACCCCAAATGATGTAATCCTGGAGTAGTATTGGTAATTGGTAATCAATAGTCAAAGGGAAAGGCCAGACATCTCATTCCAGTGAGAATCTAAAGCCCTTCCAAAAATCTATATTGTAGTAAACCAACTCACAGGAATTTCCTCTGTGCTCAGAGGTAAATGGGAACATTTGTTAGAGTCAGTAAGTCACAGACTAAGGACGTAATAACATCAGAGAGTGAAGTAAAAATGAACTAAATCCCCAAAACAATAGTGACTTGATCTTTTTAAGTCTGTCTTAAATGCCACCAGAGCTTAAGTTTTATCTAATCTAGTTAAAAGCTTTATTTGGATTTTCATACAATATTTGACATACTTCATCGTTTAAGACTAAAGCATTTTAAGAATATTTCTGAAGAATCTATGATAAATAAAATGGAGAATACGCTACATGGAAAATCATGTTCTAAGATTTATATTACCAGAAACATAATACAGGTTGAGTACCCGTTATCTGAAATTCCAAAATCTGAAAAGCTCCAAAATCCTAAATTTTTTTGAATGCTGCCATGATATCACAAATGGAAAATTCTACAAGGAGCTGGGAAGGTTCCCAGGCGATACACAGGTCTTTGTGCATCACAGACAGTTCTGAGAAGTGACTGCACATATGTAATGAACAGAAGTTAATGAAAAAATTTAAAAACACAAAGCGAAAATAAAGATCTTGATCATGTATTGAAGCAATGGATTTGTCAGCGTCGGAGTGAACATATGCCACATAAAGGTATGCTGATCATGAACAAGTAAAGATCTATCACAATGAATTGAAAATTGAAGATAATTGTAATGATTCAGAAGGCTAGTTGCAGAAAGTTAAGAAAAGGCACAGCATTAAATTTTTAAAGATTTTAAGGATGAAGGGTTTGCTGATCACAAAGCAGCAGAGAAATTTGCCGAGTACCTACACTGTGTTCGCCAGAACAAGTGGGGTCTCCCAATGGCCACCCATTTTAATTCCACTTCCCATCCCACTCCGAAATGTCCATCCACAGCCTCGTCTACTGTTGCAATGAGGCCACACTCAGGCTGGAGGAACAATACCTTATATTGGTAGCATGAACATCAATTTCTCGAACTTCCAGTAATTCTCCCCCCCCACCCCATTTTGGGCCAAGACCCTCTGGCAGGACTTCCTGACCATACACTTCCCAACATTGTATTCCATCTGCCACTTCTTTGCCCATGCTCCTAATCTAAGTCCTTCTGTAGCCTCTCTACTTTCTCAAAACTAATTGCCCCCCCAACTATTTTTGCACCGTCTGCAAACTTTGCAACAAAACCATCAATTCCCTCATCCAAACCATTGACATATAACGTAAAAAGAATAGGTCCCAACACAGACCCCTGTAGAACACCACTAGCCAGAAACACCGAATCAGAATGGGCTCCCTTTATTCCCACTCTTTGCCTCCTGCCAGTTAGCCACTGCATTATCCATGCTAGAAACTTCCCTGTAATACCATGGACTCGTAGCTTGTTGAGCACCCTCATGTGTGGCACCTTGTCAAAGGCCTTCTGAAAATTCAAATACACAACATCAACCGATTCTCCTGTGTCTATCCTGCTTGTTATTCTTTCAAAGAATTCCAACAAATTTGTCTGGCAAGATTTTCCCTTGAGGAAACCAGACGGACTACAGCCTACTTTATCATGGGCCTCCAAGTACCCCAAAACCACATCGTTAACAATCGACTCCATCATCTTCCCAACCACTGAGATCAGACTAACTGGCCTATAATTTCCTTTCTTCTGCCTCTCTCCCTTCTTGAAGAATAGAGTAAAATCTGCAATTTTTCAGTCTTCTGGAAGGAACCATTCCAGAATCTAGTGATTTTTGAAAGATCACTCTAAGGTCTGCACATCTCTTCAGCCACCTTTTAAGGATCCTGGGGTGTACACCAGCTGGTCCAAGTGACTTATCTACCTCCAAAACTTCCAGTTTCCCAACAACCTTCTCCCTAGTAATGGCACTTTACCCACTTCATGACCCCTGACACCTGGAACTTCCATCATACTGCTAGTGACTTACATCATGAAGACTGATGCACAATACTTATTCAGCTTATCTGCCATTTCTTGGTCCTCCATTACTAACTCTCCAGCATAGTTTTCCAATGGTCTGATAT
Source organism: Mobula birostris (assembly GCF_030028105.1). Taxonomy (NCBI): domain Eukaryota; kingdom Metazoa; phylum Chordata; class Chondrichthyes; order Myliobatiformes; family Myliobatidae; genus Mobula; species Mobula birostris. Next base: position 53,275,390 of record NC_092373.1, read on the forward strand.
CCACTCTTACCTCTGTTTTACACCTTATGTATCTGAAGAAACTTTTGGTGTCCTCTTTAATATTACTGGCTAGTTTACTTTTGTATTCCATCTTTACCTTTTTTGTTGCCTTCTGTTGGAATTTGAAAGCTTCCCAATCCTTTAACCTCCTACTAATTTTTCTCTATTATATGCCCTCTCTTTGGTTTTTATGCTGGCTTTGACTTCTCTTATTTGCTACAGTGTTTCCTTTAGAATATCTCTCCCTTTTTGGTATGTATATATCCTGTGCCTTCCGAATTGCCTCCAGAAATTCCAGCCATTGCTGCTCTGCTGTCATCGCTGGCAGTCTTTTCCTATCGATTCTGGCCATTTCTTCTCTCATGCCTCTGAAATTTCCTTTACTCCACTGTAATACTGATACATCTGACTTTAGCTTCTCCTTCTCAAATTTCGGGTGAATTTAATCATGTAATGATCACTTCCCTTAATGGTTCTCTCATCAATTCCAGTTCATTGTACAACACCCAATCCAGAATAGCTGATCCCCTATTGGGCTCAACCATGAGCTGCTCTAAAAAGCCATCTCACAGGCATTCTAGAAATTCCCCCTCTTGGTATCCAGCACCAACATGATTTTCCCAGTCTACATATTGAAGTCCCCCATGAATATTGCAACATTGCTTTTTTGGCATGCATTTTCTTTCTCCCATTGTAATTTGTAGACCACATTCTAACTACTCTTTGGGGTCTGTACATAATTCCCATTAGGGTCTTTTTACCCTTGTAGTTCCTAGCTCTACCTACAATGATTCAACACTTCTGACCCTTTGTCACCTTTTCCTAATGATTTGATTTCATGTTATACCAACAGAGCAATGACACCCTCTCTGCCTTCCTACCTGCCTTTTCAATACAATGTGTACCCTTGGACATCAAGTTCACAGCTATAATCTTCTTTCAGCCATGATTTAGTGATGCCTACAACATCATACATGCCAATCTGTAACTGTGCTACAAGTTCAGCTACCTTATTCCGAATATGCGTGCAATCAAATATAACACCTTCAGTCCTTTTTGATTTTGCCCACCTTTTATGTTGCAACTCATCCTGTTGACTGCAAATTTGCCCTATCGGCCTCTCCTTGCTAGGAATCTCACTACACATTGCCCCTGTTTGTAAACCAACTACCTCATCTTCAGCACTATCACTTTCCCATCCCCTGCCAAATTAGTTTAAACCCACATGAATAACTCTAGCCAACTCGCTCACAAGGATATTGGACCTTCTTGGGTCCGGGTGTAACCCACCCTTTTGTACAGGTCATACCTTCCCCAGAAGAGATTCCAATGATCCATAAATCTGAACCTCCGAACCCTATACCAGTTCCTCAGTTACGCATTCACCTGCAAAATCATTGCATTCTTATCTTCACTGGCATGTGGTACAGGCAGCAATCCAGAGATTACTACCCTAGAGGTTCTGTTTTTCAGCTTTCTACCTAGCTACATAAATTTTTCTTCAGGACCTCTTTACCTTATCTACCTATGTCATTTGTGCCAATATGTGCAACCAAGACTTCTGGCTGCTCACCCTCACCCTTGAGAATGCCATGGACCTGATTCGAGCCATCCATGATCCTGGCACCAGGGAGGCAACATACCATCCAGATGTCTCCATCGCTGAATAACAGAACCTCATCTCTGTTCCTCTGACTGTGGAATCTCCTAGCAACACTGCAGTTCTCTTCACCTTTCTGCTCAACTGAGCCACAGCACCAGACTCAGTGCCAGAGGCCCAGTCACTGTAGTACATGGATAAATACTAAACACATAACATTAAAGGACACAAACACGAGGAGATCTGCAGATGCTGGAAATTCAAGCAACACACACAAAATAAATGCTGCTGAATGCAGCAGGCCAGGAAGCATCTATAGGAAGAGGTACAGTCGACGTATCAGGCCGAGACCCTTCGTCAGGACTAACTGAAAGAAGAGATAGTAAGAGATTTGAAAGTGGGAGGGGGAGGGGGATATCCGAAATGATAGCAGAAGACAGGAGGGAGAAGGATGGATCTAAGAGCTGGAAAGTTGATTGGCAGAAGGAATACGAGGCTGGAGAAGGGAGAGGATCATGGGACGGGAGGCCTAGGGAGAAAGAAAGAGGGAGGGAGGGGTAAGCCCAGAGGATGGGCAAGGAGTTATAGTGAGAGGGACAGAGGGAGAAAAAAGAGGAAAAAAAGGGAAAAGAAAAAAAAATAATAATCAATAAATAAATGAGGGATGGGGTACGAAGGGGAGGTGGGGCATTAATGGAAGTTAGAGAAGTCAATGTTCATGTCATCAGGTTGGAGGCTACCTAGATGGAATATAAGGTGTTGTTCCTCCAACCTGAGTGTGGCTTCATCTTGACAGTAGAGGAGGCCGTGGATAGACATATCAGAATGGGAATGGGTCGTGGAATTAAAATGTGTGGCCACTGGGAGATCCTGCTTTCTCTGGCAGACACAGCATAGGCGGTCAGCAAAATGGTCTCCCAGTCTGCATCGGGTCTTGCCAATATATAGAAGGCCGCATCGGGAGCACCGGACGCAGTATATCACCCCAGCGAACTCACAGGTGAAGTGTCGCCTCACCTGGAAGGACTGTCTGGGGCCCTGAATGGTGGTGAGGGAGGAAGTGTAAGGGCATATGTAGCATTTGTTCCGCTTACAAGGATAAGTGCCAGGAGGGAGATCGGTGGGAAGGGATGGGGGGGGGGGAACGAATGGACAAGGGAGTCGCGTAGGGTGCGATCCCTGCAGAAAGCAGAAGGGGGGAAGGAATGATGTGCTTAGTGGTGGGATCCCATTGGAGGTGGCAGAAGTTACGGAGTGGGGTGGTAGGTGAGGACAAGGGGAACCCTATTCCCCGTAGGGTGGCAGGGGAGGATGGGGTGAGAGCAGATGTGCGTGAAATGGGAGAGATGCGTTTGAGAGCAGAGTTGATGATGGAGGAAGGGAAGCCCCATTCTTTAAAAAAGGAGGACATCTTCTTCATCCTGGAATGAAAAGCCTCATCCTGAGAGCAGATGTGGTGGAGATGGAGGAATTGCGAGAAGGGGATGGCATTTTTGCAAGAGATAGGGTAGGAAGAGGAATAGTCCAGGTAGCTGTGAGAGTCCGTAAGCTTATAGTAGACATCAGTAGATAAGCTGTCTCCAAAGATAGAGACAGAAAGATCAAGAAAGGGGAGGGAGGTGTCGGAAATGGAGTAGACATCAGTAGATAAGCTGTCTCCAGAGACAGAGACAGAAAGATCAAGAAAGGAGAGGGAGGTGTCAGAAATGGAAATATTCCTTGCCCATCCTCTGGGCTTCTCCCCACACCCACCTTTCTTTCACCCTAGGCCTCCTGTCCCATGACCCTCTACCTTCTCTGGCCTCGTATCCCTTTTACCAATCAACTTTCCAGGTCTTAGCTCCATCTCTCCCTCCCCTGCATTCTCCTATCATTTTGGATATCCCCCTCCCCCTCCCCCCCCACTTTCAAATCTCTTACTATCTCTTTTTTCAGTTAGTCCTGATGTAGGGTCTCAGCCCGAAGGGTCTCGTGTACAGTTGAATAATAGAGTCTTTTCAGGGAAATGATCAGATTTTGGACATCTCTCCTCAAAAAATATACATCAGAAAGGATTCAAAGAAGAGTGTCTTCAATAATTTAAGGCCTCAAGATACCACCTTTAAGCACCTGAAAAGACATTATATACATATAAGAAGTGAAAAGTAGCTAGATTTATGAAATGGTACATCTTTAAGTTAATGAAACCAATAGACATAAGTAAGACTAAATAGGTCATTTAATTATGACATTACCTAAATTAAGACAACAAGTGCAAGCTTTAACATAGCACGTAGCGTATGCTTAGCTAAATAGAAGTGATTAACATTTTGAGATATCTTTTAAGTGTAATCACTGAAGAGAGTGCAGTACATTGTCTGGGATAAAATGTTTCAGTTTTGAGAAAAAGCTGATTAGACTGAGCTTACTTTTCTTTGGTGCAGAGGAGGATGAGTAGAGACCTGATATAGGTATAGTAAATGTGCTTGAAGGTACCTTACAGCAATTTTAGTAATGGAATTTTGCCCTTACAGAAGCCACAAATCACCGCCAAAATATTTGAGATATGCAATGAAAACTCGCTCACGCTGTATTTATGAGAAAAAAAAACAATAAAAACCCATCAGAAACAACAGGAATTCTGCAGATGCTGGAAATTCAAGCAACACACATCAAAGTTGCTGGTGAACACAGCAGGCCAGGCAGCATCTCTAGGAAGAGGTGCAGTCGACGTTTCAGGCCGAGACCCTTCGTCAGGACTAACTGAAGGAAGAGTTAGTAAAAGATTTGAAAGTGGGAGGGGGAGGGGGAAATGCAAAATGATAGGAGAAGACAGGAGGGGGAGGGATGGAGCCAAGAGCTGAACAACACCTTATATTCTGTCTGGGTAGAGGAACAACACCTTATATTCCGTCTGGGCGAGGAACAACACCTTATATTACGTCTGGGTAGCCTCCAACCTGATGGCATGAACATCGACTTCTCTAACTTCCGCTAATGCCCCACCTCCCCCTCGTACCCCATCTGTTATTTATTTTTATACACACATTCTTTCTCTCACTCTCCTTTTTCTCCCTCTGCCCCTCTGACTATACCCCTTGCCCATTCTCTGGGTTCCCCCCCCCTTGTCTTTCTCCCCGGACCTCCTGTCCCATGATCCTCTCGTATCCCCTTTGCCAATCACCTGTTCAGCTCTTGGCTCCATCCCTCCCCCTCCTGTCTTCTCCTATCATTTTGAATCTCCCCCTCCCCCTCCCACTTTCAAATCTCTTACTAACTCTTCCTTCAGTTAGTCCTGACGAAGGGTCTCGGCCTGAAACGTCGACTGCACCTCTTCCTAGAGATACTGCCTGGCCTGCTGCGTTCACCAGCAACTTTGATGTGTGTTGCTTAAAAACCCATCAGAACTGGGAAGGCAAGAAAAGAAATTTGTTAATCTTCAGAGAGGAAGAGAGAAGGAGGACTGTCTCTAAATAGGGCAACCACAGGGATAAACTGTAAATAAGTTTATCCGATCAATGTATGATTGGGAGCAATTAGAGAGTGCAAGTATAGAGAAAAGAGCACTGACAAAAATGCAGGAGTTTTGAAATGCAGAGCAGGGTGAGCATTTCAGAGACAGTGACTGCAACTCCCTGATTTTTACCATAGCCTTGGTCAGGGAATGCAGCAAACAGTATGGGAAAGTATTTAATTGGGGAAGGGCAAATTATACGGCTGTAATGCGCTGTGAGGTTTCACTGCTAATGTAATAGCTTCTTTGTAATGTTCACTGCTGAGGTAACAGTTTCTCTGTAGCAGCAATGTCTGGGTTATGGCTGGAGATAACAGGATGCATGTTAGCCATTAAGAGATTGTTGCTGTGTCTTGAGAGTCTGGAAAGATATTTTATCACAGTGTTTTGCCGAGGAGACAGGAAGAGGGAAGATGCATTTGGGGAGAGCTGGTAGACCAGCGGATGGATTGGACTGGGATCTGAGGGTCCAAAGGTCGGCGACATTCGGAGGAGACCGATGGTGGAAGAATGATTACTGAGAAAGCTCCAACATGACTTTGATTTGACTTGGCCCCTTTTTTTTGTTTACTTTCATTACTAACCCTATATTCAGATTAAGTTTCATAAAGTTCTATCATTTAGTTGCATACAGTGTACTGTCTGATATTTTGCGTTGTGGGTTTGCAACTAGGAGTACATTACACAGCATCCACACAAATGTGATTACCCAGTTTGGCGGGGCCGAAGGCTGATTCCCCTATACCAGCGTCCCCAACCTCCGGGCAGCGGACCGAAACATTGCTGTGAAGAATTCAGCGGTGCAGCGGTGGCCAGAATGCACCCAGCACATTTTTAAGAAAAAAGCTGAAATAAACAAGCTAATTAATGAGGTGCCGCCCAGCACGTGAATGTTGGCCCAGATCAGAGGCGATTGCAAATTAATTGGGTGGGACCTAATTAATTAACTTGTTTATTTCGGCTTTTTTCTTAAAGGTGTGCTGGGTGCGTCCCGACTACTGCTGTACCCCTGCATGCTTCACGGCAATGTATCGGTCTGCGGCCTGGAGGTTGGGGACCACTGCCCTAGACGAACGCGAGCTGGGCGAGCCTGAGGGTTATAATTGTGGGGGCTCATCCTGGATTGATTCAGTTGGATGCTGTGTGATTGCCCTGTTTAAATCTGTGCTGGTATGGATGCTGCTGTGTACCTTCTTCGGGTTGCCAGTAATTAATGCGTACGTGTTGAGTGGGATGGATATTTGTACCCCGGATGAATTGTTAATTCAATTTTTGAGTGTGGTTAAAGCTGTTGGCAAAGTTGAAATTGTAGCGTGAAAGTTTGATAAAATGGCGGGCTCAGACCTTGCTTTAGTTCAGACTAGTGCTGACGTAATGGCGGTGGGACTGCCAGCGTCTATCGGTGCCCCAGGTGAGGCGGGCCCATAGCCTGTCCATACTGTCAGGGAGGAGGAGAAGGGAGCCCAGCAGGCTGGGTCACAAGCTGAGTTGCCCGCAGTTGCTAGCAGAGATCTCAGAGACAGGGTTCTATCGTTTCAGAGGAATGAGGGGAAAGAGTGGTCGGATCTGGAAATTAGTCCCTGTCCCCCAGTGAAGAGTGAGGGTTCTGAGTTGGCATCAGCCCTTACCATCCTGGTGAGTAAGTGGCCCAGTGCACAGGCAGCAGGGAGCTAAGAATGTTCTCTGGAATAACGCCCACCCCTGAGGGGAAAGAGGAGTATGAGACGTGGGTGGAGAAGACCTCTCAGTTGTTAGGTGAGTGGCAGTGCTCTGATGACAAAAAGCGACAGAGATTGGTTGAAAGTTTGAAGGGGTTGGAGGCTGATGTAGTAAGAGGCGTGAAGGTTAACCAACCCTCTGCTCCCCTTGCTGAGTATCTAGACGCATTAGAGTGTGCTTTTGGTATGACAGGGAGCCCACTAGAGCTCCTGGGAGGGGTTTCAAAACATGCGTCAGAAGAAGGGAGAGAAGCTTTCTGCGTATCTTTTTCGACTAGAGAGACAACTAAATTGGTTGCAGTGCCGGGGGGTCATTCAGCCAATTGAAGTGGATAAGTTAAGGATGGACCAGTTAGCCAAGGGCACCCAGCCCCAGGACATGATTGCTTGGAGTCTCTGGTAGTCCCGTAAAACGTGCTTCCTTCCCTCATTTGTTCAGCAGATCAGAGAGGTGCGGGATGAGCAGAACGCGTTGGGGTCACGAGAGGACTCTGTCAGCAGGGTACAGTCCTCGGTAGTAGCCCCTTGTGGTGAAGTGACTGGGGCCAGCCCAACCCGGGGAATGGTAAAGGAGATGGTGGCAGAGCTGAGAACTCAGATGTTCCGGGTGTTAACAGCGGGTGTGGACCCTCCGTATGATAGGACTGGTAGAAAGGCCCCCCCCAAAGGGATGGACTATGCAGAGGGCTGCAGGTGGCTGGGGTTATGCGAGAAGAGGGGCAGCCGGTAGCGTGTGCTATAACTGTGGGGGAGAGGGACACTTCCAGCGGGAATGTGAGCGGCAGGAAGCCCCTTGGAGAGCGAGCCACCGGGTACCTAAGCAGGGAGAGGTGTCAGGAAACTTAGAGGAGACCCAGTGAGGCAACAGCTTGGTGCCTCTGGGGGAAGATGTTCCCAGCAATGTACCAAGGAAGTCCTGAAAGCAGAAGACCCTATTCCTAAAGGCTTAGTGGGACCACGCTCCAGTGTGTCGCCACAGATAGAGGGAATATACGCTAAAGCCATACTCAACACCGGGTCGCAGGTCACGTTACTGTACCATTCGTTTTACAACCAGTATCTGAAGCACTTACCCTTAACACCATTCAGTGTACTGGAGATTTAGGGTATCAGTGCTGGTGATTATCCATACAACGGTTATTTGTCAGTGAAACTGGAGTTCTCGGAGGCCAATGTGGGAGTGTCTGAGGCTCTTGATACATTGGTGCTGGTTTGTCCAGACCCTGTTGAGACGGGTGGCATTTCTATTCAGGTGGGGACCAACACCACTCCTGTGAGGAGGCTCATGGGGGTCTGCAAGGAGAAGGTGGGTGAGATCTTTTTGGGGACATTCTCCATGCACCCAGTGTTTCAAACTGCTTTTGAGGAAGTGCGTGGCAGCATTGGGCTGAATACTGAATTTCAATGAGGGACTGTGTAGTTCACCCAGTCGAAGCCAAGGATGGTACGGCCCAGGGAAGTAGTGAGAGTGATGGGGACACCCAAATTTCCCAGAGTGCCTGAGGGCGAAGCCCTCTTAGTGGACGCTTTAGAAGACCTCGAGGGGGAGTTGGGATTTCCTGCTGGGGTACTGGTGATGCCCAAACTGCAGAAGCCCTTGGTTGTACGGGCGAGCAGGATGGTAGTAATCATCAGGAACACTAAGAAGAGGGAGGTCACCTTCAAGCAGGGGATGCCCCTGGCGCATTTGTTCCTGGTGACGGTAATGGCTAGTGCCCCCGTGAGGCACGCCGGGGAGAAACTATTGGAAAAGTGGGGAAAGTTAACTGCTGAGTCATTCAACTTTGGGAACTCCTGGTGCCAGCAGGTTGGAAAAGGAGGCTGGTAGAGAAGATGTTGAAGCTGGAAGGTGTCTTTTCCATTGGCGGGTTTGATGTGGGTTGTTCCAAGAGCACTCGTCACAGTATCCGGGTGACCGAGGACCCCCGTTTAGAGAGAGGTCGCAGAGATTGGCCCCTGCAGACGAGGAAGACATGCAGCAGCGGGAGACGTGCAGCAGCGGGAGACGTGCAGCAGCATTTGTGTAAGTTGAAGGAAGCTGGGATCATCACTGAATCCCGAAGCCCCTATGCGTCCCCAATAGTAGTGTCCCAAAAGATGAATGGGAAGGTGCAGATGTGCGTGGACTATAGGACTCTGAACAGGCGCACTGTCCCTTATCAGTATACAGTCCCGAGGGTCGAAGATGCGCTGGCCTGTCTGAGTGGTGCAAAGTGGTTCAGTGTGCTGGATTTGAGGAATGGATATTACCAGATCCCAACGAGTGAGGCCGACAAAGAGAAGACGGCATTTTTATGTCCCCTGGGATTCTTCCAGTTCGAAAGGATGCCCCAGGGCATATCAGGAGCCCCTGCAAACTTCCAGCAGGTCATAGAGAAGACAATGGGGGATATTAACTTGCTTCAGGTGTTGGTGTATTTGGATGACCTCATAGTATTTGGATCCACCTTGGAAGAACATGAAGCGAGGCTACTGAAGGTGCTTGGCCGCCTAAAAGCTGAAGGGTTAAAACTTTCCCTGGACAAGTGCCAGTTCTGCAAAACATCTGTTAGCTATGTCGGACATACAATCTCATGAAATGGAGTAGCTACTGACCCGGCTAAGATAGAAGCGGTGACCACTTGGCCAAGGCTCCAGACTGTGAGCGTGCTGCACTTGTTCCTGGGTTCTGTGGTTATTATCAGAGATTTGTGAAGGGCTATACCAAAGTGAGTCACCCCTTGAATCAGCTTCTATGTGGTTACCCTCCCTTGGGGGAGAAAAGGACAGGAGGGTGGAGAGTATCTAAACCCGGAGCCCTTTGGACAGAGGTGGGAAGTAAAATGTGGGGAGGCTTTTCAGTCGCTGAAGGAACTGCTGACCCAGGCGCCAGTGCTGGCTTTTGCGGACCCCCAATTGCCTTATGTACTGCACCCAGATGCCAGCCGAGGGGGCTTGCAGGGCATCCTGTATCAGGATCAGGGCACTGGGTTGAGGCCTGTGATGTTTGTCAGCTGGAGTTTGTCGGCCTCCAAGAGAAACTACCCCACGCACAAGTTGGAATTCCTGGCGTTGAAATGGGCAGTGGTGGATAAGCTGAGTGACTATTGGAGCCAAGTTCGAGGTGAGGATGGACAACAACCCAACTTACATCCTGACCTCAGCAAAACTGGATGCCACAGGCCATAGATGGTTGGCAGCATTGTCTGCCTGTGATTTCAGTCTGAAATACCGGCTGGGGAGCCGGACCACTGATGCGGTTGCTTTGTCCTGATGGGTGCACGAGGGACTGGACAGGGACGAGGAGTGGGAGAGCGTTCCTGCCCCTGGGATGAAGGCCATGTGTCAATTTGCCATCACCGTGAAGGCAGAGGAAAAGGAGGGGCAGGATCGAGCAGTGGATCAATTGGGGGCTCCGGATGACACCATCCCCCAAGTTTACTGTAACCTGACTGTTCTAAAGACAAAACAGCTGCCGGAATTGAGTTCTGGGGAAGTGGCAGCTGCTCAGTGAGATGATCTGGGCATTGGCACTATTTGGTCCGTGGTTGAAAAGGGGGACATGGCTCAGGCAGAGAAGATGAAACACGCTTCAGTGCCTCCATTACTGAAGGAGTGGCTTCGGTTGGAGTTGAAGAACAGGATCTTATACCGGGTCACGTCACCCCGGACCGACCTCGGCGTTGCCAGCTGGTTCTGCCCGAGAAGTATCAGAGGACTGCATTGAAGTCACTTCATGATGATTCTGGACATTTGGGGTGGAAAAGACCTATGGATTGCTCAGAGACCTGTTTTACTGGCCCCAAATGAAGTCAGAGGTTGAAGAATACTGTAAGTCGTGCTGCATTCGCTGCATACGGCGGAAGACACCACCTATGTGGGCAGCTCCTTTGTCTCACTTGCAGAGTGCAGGGCCCTGGACCTGGTGTGTATGGATTTCCAGTCCATAGAATCCGATGGCAGCAACACGGGGAATGTCTTAGTCATCACGGACCACTACACCAGATATGCTTAGACTTTTCCTACCAGGGACCAGAGGGCAACTACGGTGGCAAAAGTGCCATGGGAGAAGTATTTCATTTATTATGGCCTTCCCAGGTGGATACATAGTGACCAGGGATGGGACTTCCAGAGCAGACTCATCTGTGAGTTGCTGGGCATGCTTGGAGTCGCGAAGTCAAGGACCACGCCCTATCACCCGCAGGGCGATCCCCAACCTGAGAGGTTTAATCGGACCTTACTAGACATGCTCGGGACTCTGGAGATCAGCAAGAAGAGCAAGTGGGGTCAACATATTGGGCACCTGGTTCACTGTTACAACTGTACATGAAATGAAGCTACTGGGTACTCGCCATATTATCTGATGTTTGGGTGCGAGACGAGGTTGCCCATTGACCTTTGTTTTGGGACTGACGAGGGTGACTCACCACTGAAGCCTTATCTGAAGTCGGTGCCTGATATGAGGAGAGAGCTGAAAAGGGCCTATGAATTGGCTGGGGTCGCGGCCGCCCAGCAGAATCGAGGAAATAAGGGGAGGTATGATCAAAAGATGAGGTTCTCCCAGCTCCTGCCGGGAAACTGAGTCCTCATAAGGAATTTGGAGCTACCTGGAAAGCACAAGTTGTCATGGTCCAGTCCGTGAAGTCCGTATTCCGGTTCACGGTCTGGTCCATCGACCCTGCTCCAGGTTTTCCTGTCTACCCTGTTTCTGTTCTTCTTGAGCTCTAGTTGAGGCAGCTGATGCTCGTTGGGGCTGGCTGCATAAATACCTTCAGAGACCAGTGCGTGGCTGCTGGATTGTTCTTGTCCTTACTCCTTGTATCCCTTCCTCTGCCTTCTGTTTCCTGGCCTGAAGCCTTGCCGGTAACTCTCGCCTCGCCTGAAGTTCTCATTTCACCTTGCATTGCCTGAAGCCTTGCCTGGTCTCGCTGGTGACTCTTGCCTTGTCTGCAGTCTTGTCCTGGAGCCACCCCGTGCCTAGCTCCCTTCTTGTCCCTTGCTTCCGCCGGGTAAGTCTGGCCGTCTTGCCATAACCCTGCGGTTGATTCTGTCCCTTCCTGTCCGTAGCCTCCGTTGGGTAAGCCAGGCCATATTGCCATTACCTGCGGTTGGTTCTGTCCCTTCCTGTCCCTAGCCTCCGTCGGGTAAGCCAGGCCGTCTTGCCGTTACCTACAGTTGGTTCTGTCCCTTTCTGTCCCTTGCCTCCGTCGGGTAAGCCAGGCCGTATTGCCGTTACCTGCGGTTGGTTCTGTCCCTTCCTGTCCCTTGCCCCCGACGGGTAAGCCAGGCCGTCTTGCCGTTACCTGCGGTTGGTTCTGTCCCTTCCTGTCCCTTGCCTCCGACGGGTAAGCCAGGCCATCTTGCCGTTATCTGCGGTTGGTCCTGTCCCTTTCTGCCCAGGAGTACCGCGCCCTGCCCAGGAGTATCGCGCCCTGCCCAGGAGAAGACTCCAGCCTCCTGCCTCCTGCCAAGCCTCGCCACAAGTCTCTAGCCTCAAGCCTGAAGACTCCAGCCTCCTGCCTCCTGCCAAGCTTCACCTCTAGTCTCTAGCCTCAAGCCTGAAGACCCCAGCCTCCTGCCAAGCCTCGCCTCTAGCCTCAAGCCTGAAGACTCCAGCCTCCTGCCTCCTGCCAAGCTTCACCTCTAGTCTCTAGCCTCAAGCCTGAAGACCCCAGCCTCCTGCCAAGCCTCGCCTCTAGTCTCTAGCCTCAAGCCTCCTGCCAAGCCTCGCCACAAGTCTTTAGCCTCAAGCCTGAAGACTCCAGCCTCATCCTACCTGCCAGCTAAGCCTCATCCTTGCCTAGTTCTGGGGCCCAAGCCAGAGGAAAGACCCAGGTACTGGGTCTTTTTCCAGTCTCTGGCTCAGAGTCCAAGCCCGGGCTCCTAGCTCTCTTGTCCAATCCTGTTCCAGGTTCCCGGTTTTCATGTCCATGTTCTTGCCCTCACCCTGTATACTAGTCCTGTCCCTAGTACTTCAGTGTCTGTGTCTTGCACTTGGGTTCATTCCCAGCCACCTCCTTATGACAGAACGATCCAGCCAACCATGGACCCAGCGACACAGACACTGTCGTTTACCTCTTGTCACCCAGGGTTCCTTTCTGTTAAATACCCTCCCACTCAGCCGGGTCGTCCATAGTCTGGATACCCTGTTTGGTCACCAGGAGGCTCCCGTGGGTGGGGAGGCGGGAGTGGTACTGTCATTGTCCAGTCCGTGAAGTCTATATTTCGGTTCACGGTCCGGTCCATCAACCTTTGCTCCAGGTTTTCGTGTCTACCCTGTTTCTGTTCTTGTTGAGCTCTAATTGAGGCAGCTGATGCTCATTGGGGCTGGCTGCATAAATACTTTCAGAGACCAGGGCGTGGCTGCTGGATTGTCCTTGTCCTTACTCCTTGTATCCCTTCCTCTGCCTTCTGTTTCCTCGCCTGAAGCCTTGCTGGTAACTCTCGCCTCGCCTGAAGTTCTCATTTCGCCTTGTATTGCCTGAAGCCTTGCCTTGTTTTGCTGGTAACTCTTGCCTCACCTGAAGTTCTCATTTCGCCTTGCATTGCCTGAAGCCTTGCCTGGTCTTGCTGGTAACTCTCACCTCGTCTCGCCTGCAGTCTTGTCCTGGAGCCACCCCGTACCTAGCTCCTTTCCTGTCCCTTGCCTCCGCCAGGTAAGTCTGGCCGTCTTGCCATTACCCTGTTGTTGGTTCTGTCCCTTCCTGTCCCTAGCCTCCGTCGGGTCAGCCAGGCCGTATTGCCGTTACCTGCGGTTGATTCTATCCCTTCCTGTCCCTTGCCTCCGTCAGGTAAGCCAGGCTGTATTGCTGTTACCTGCTGTTGGTTCTGAACCTTCCTGTCCCTTGCCTCCATCAGGTGGTAATCCGCGCCCTGCCCAGGAGAAGACTCCAGCCTCCTGCCTCCTGCCAAGCCTCACCTCAAGTCTCTAGCCTCAAGCCTGAAGACTCCAACCTCCTGCTTCATGCTAAGCTTCACCTCTAGTCTCTAGCTTCAATCCTGAAGACTCCAGCCTCCTGCCTCCTGCCAAGCCTCGCCTCTAGTCTCTAGCATCAAGCCTGAAGACTCCAGCCTCATGCCAAGCCTCGTCTCTAGCCTCAAGCCTGAAGACTCCAGCCTCCTGCCAAGCCTCGCCTCTAGTCTCTAGCCTCAAGCCTGAAGACTCCAGTCTCCTGCTGTCTGCCAAGCCTTGCCTCTAGTCTCTAGCCTCAAGCCTGAAGACTCCAGCCTCCTGCCAAGCCTCTAGGTTCTAGTCTCAAGCCTCAAGCCTGAAATCTCTAGCCTTTTGCCTCCTGCTAAGCCTCGCCGTAAGTCTCTAGCCTCTAGCCTCAAGCCTGAAGACTCCAGCTCCGTCCTGACTGCCAGCCAAGCCTCATCCTTGCCTAGTTCTGGGGTCCGAGCCAGAGGCAAGACCCAGGTACTGGGTCCTTGTCCAGTCTCTGGCTCGGAGTCCAAGCCCAGGCTCCTATCTCTCTTGTCCAGTCCTGTTCCGGATTCCCGGTTTTCGTGTCCATGTCCTTGCCCTCACCCTGTATCCTAGTCCTGTCCCTAGTACTTCAGTGTCTGTGTCTTTCACTTGGGTTTGTTCCCAGCCACCACCTTATGACACAAATTGGCTGACCGCCGGGCGGCCACACCCTATGTTAGTGGTCACCAACCTTTTTAATCCCAAGATCCCCTACCTCGATCTAAGTGAAAGACAAGATCTACCTACTAAATCATTTAGAGAAAACACAGCTCAGATCGTACTTCCAATTTGAGGCCTTTTATTTGTGCTAAATGTATTTGAATTACACAAAATACTTTTGTCAAACTTTCAAATTAGTTCAAACAAGAAAACACTGTAACTGGCATATCAAACAGGCCATAGCTGTCTTTCTTTAAGAATATTACAATACGTCACACCTTTAATTCTAAGTTTCATTATTTAGTTTTATTTCAACACAAAAAATTAATGAATAAAAATTGACTGTTGCACTCAGTGTGATGACTGGGGCTGAATACTTTCTGCTAGTTCCCTGAAATTTGGCTCATAACTGCAGACAGCCAGTCTGAGACAGTCTGTGAGGTGTCTGTCAGTAAGGGAGCTCCTGTACTTAGATTTAATAATTTTTATCTGTGAAAATGCAATTTCACACAGATAAGTTGACCCGAAGTAGGCACTGACTTTTATCGCACATGCGGTGAGATGAGGAAACTTCTCCCTGCTGACAAGCCCCCAAAAGTCACCATCCCCTGATCTTGCTTTAAGCTTGATGTCATTTTGCAAATCAATTACTTCCATTTCAGAATCACTTGGCACACCAAATACTTGCTGGAGTTTGGCTGCTATCTGTTCTATATCGATTGGCAGAAATGGGTTTGAAATAAATGCAGCAATATCTTTCATGACGTTTATCTCCCCAAAATGCCGATCGAACTTTATTGCCATTTTGTCTAAGTGAGCACAGTACTGCTCAGGGCGAAAAGCATTTTTTTCCGTGATGACCGGTAACATTTTTTCCAAGTTGGGAAAGTGTGTCAGCCTCCCTTTCTTTAAATTTGAAATCCAAACACCGAGCTTGGCCTTAAACGCATTTACTGCGCTTATCATGTGGGTTAGGTGTTGGTCTTTTCCCATGAGCTCGTTATTAAGTGCGTTAATTTAGTCATTATGTCTGTCAGAAATGCTAAATCCAGTAGCCACGCATCATCTGACAGCTCCTCGTGCTCCTCGTTTCTGGTTGACAGAAAAGTCTTTATCTCAGGCAGCAAGTCAAGAAATCGTTGCAGCACTTTGCCGCGACTCAACCACCGAACATCAGCATGAAGAATTATGTCTCCGTAAGCGGCGTCGAGCTCATCCAATAACGCCTTGAATAAGCGGTGCTGAAGCGTTTTTGCTCGAATCAAGTTTATCAGTTTGACCACCAGTGTCGTTACATGAGAGAAGTCCACGACCTTCCCAGCCAAGGCCTGCTGATGAATCACACAGTGATAATGTAGGAAGCTGGGGAAATTAGGGTCACTACGGTACAGTGCTATAAAACCAATGCGCACACCACGCTTTGCTGGGGCCCCATCAGTAGTAATTGCCACCAGTTTATGAATGGGGATGTCATTTTCACGGATATATTTTTAAACTCATTGTAAATATCCTCACCTCTCGTTCTCTCCTTTAATTGCAAAAGAGTGAGGAAGTCCTCCTTTGTTGTAAAATCCTGGAAAGCCATTCTGACAAATACAGCAAGCTGAGCTGTTTGCATTACATCCAGGGATTCATCGAACTGCAGTGAAAAATATTCACAGAGTGACAAGTCCTTTAACACTTGTCGATCCACATCATCTGACAGTGACTCTCCCCTCCTTGTCACTGTTGCAGGGCCAATGGTATATTATGTATTGCGGTTGTGATGTCGTTTTTGTTTTTTAAGTCATTAAAAACAGTCTGTGCGGTAATGGCCATTGCTTCCTTGAATAAATCACCACCTGTAAAAGGCTTCTTGTGTTTATCCAAAAGGTGACTTACATGAAATGACGCTTCAATAGCAGCCTTATTTTGAGCAGCGTGTTTTGTGAAAAAGGATTGCTGGGCCTTCAACCCCAATTTCAGCTCCTCAACTTTCCTGGCACAAATTGCGCTCTTTGGGGGGTAGGTGTCTTTAAATTTCTGGTGGTTGGTGTTGTAGTGGCGCTCCAGATTCCCTCTTTTAGACAGTGCTTATGTTTGGTGGCACAACATACATACACACTTGTCTTTCACCAAGGTAAATAGAAATTCCTCTTCCCATTCTGGATGGAAGTTGTACGCTTTTGCCTTCTTTCGTGGAGCCTCTGCCATGCTAGCTAGCTACCTTGCAGGATATCATGAGCAAGTGCTGTATATTGATGCTTGTGACAGTCTGTACCCTCATCTAATCTGATTGGTCACTTTGACACAGCACAAGCTACGCTGAAAATGCAGTGCATGGCGGGGGAGCTATACACACATGCGCACTGGGCAGAAAGAACGGAACTAAAACCCCGCAACCCGGAAACAATCTCTCTTTACAAATAGTTTTCAATAGCGAAAATATTGCTATATTACCATTATCCTAATTAGTATTACTTATTTTTATAATACTCACATTACAACAGTATTTGTGTATTTATTTTTCATTTTTTTCGGGATCAACTGGGAAAGTCTCAAAGATCGACCGGTCAATTGCGATCAACGGGTTGGCGACCCCTACCCTATGTGGTGGAGCCTACCAGTTTTCCAGGTGAAACCAGAGGAGGGGAATGGGCTTGTCAAGATTCTCCATCGGAACCATCTGTTGCCCCTGGGACAAGAGGTGCAGGTAGACCCAGAGCCCGACTTGGCCTACACCTAGTAAGAGGACCCGTTGGAAATGCCGGGCGACTGCAGGGCTCACAGTGGGAGAGGCTGGGCTGGGCCCCGCCCATGAGAGGGATACCGATTCGGAGGATGATGATCTGGATGTGTGGTACATGCTGCCTTTCGCTAACTCCCCATTGATTGAGGAAGAGACTCCTGGCCCTTCTCTCACTGCGTCAGGTGAAGTGGGGGTGGATGCTCTCTTTGGGCAGCCTGGGTTACAGCAGGACCCTGAAGGAGCAGAAGTGGGGCTGGACACAGGACAGAGGGCTCCGAGTTGCAGGGGGGCATGAATGATAGATCGAGGGAGGACTCGCCAGGTAGACCCGAAGTATCCCTAGTAGCAACTGAGCCTGAAGAGTTAGATGAGGAGGTACGGATGTCTCAGAGAATTAGGAGACCACCAGATAGGTTGGCCTATGTAGCGCCTGGGGAACAGGGCGTGATCTCTACTGATTTGGGGAGCTATATCACTCCTTTTGCACCTGGATTGGGCTTTGTGTTTTGCAGGAAGGATTGGCAAATTATATCAATGTCATGAGGGCATGACTAAATTTGGTGGGGGGAAGAGTGTAATGCACTGTACTGTAAGGTTTCACTCCTAATGTAATGGCTTCTTTGTAATGTTCACTGCTGAGGTAATGGTTTCTCTGTAGCAGCAAAGTTTGGGTTATGGCTGGAGATAACAGGATGCATGTTAGCCAATAAGAGATTGCTGCTGTGTCTTATGAGTCTGGAAAGATGTTTTTTCATGGTCTTTTGTCAAGGAGAGATGAAGAGGGAAGATGCGTGTGGAGAGAGCTGGTAGACCACCGGATGGAGTGGACTAGGATCTGAGGGTCTGAAGGTCGGCGATGTTCGGAGGAGACCGATGGTGGAAGAATGACTACTCAGTGAGTTCCAATATGACTTTGACTTGACTTTAGGCCTTTTTTTGTTTATTTTCATTACTAACCCTATATTCAGATTAAGGTTCATAAAGTTCTATCATTTAATTGCATGTGGTGTACTGTCTGATATTTTGCGTTGTGGGTTTGTAACTGGGGGTACATTACACAGCATCCACACAAATGTGATTACCCAGTTTGGCAGGGCCGAAGGTCGATTCCCCTAGACGAACACGAGCTAGGCGAGCCTGAGGGTTACACTGCTATCAGGCAGGAACATGGCAGCATAAAATGGGAACAGATGTAATGCAGGGAAATGTGGATGTTCTTTAGGCAGCACTTGTATGGGGTTCTGATTAGGTTTGTCCTATTAAGACAGGAACAAGATGATAGGCTGAAGTACTTATGTTTGACAAGGGATGCAGAACATGGAGTCAACAGGAAAAAAGATGCATATTTAGATTTAGGAACCAAGGATCAGTAACAGCTCTGGAGAGTTACAAGGTAGCCAGGAAAGAGCTTAAGAATGGATTTAGGAAAGCTAGAAGGGGACATGAGAAGACCTAAGCAAGTAGAGTTAAGGAAAGTCCAAAGACATTCTACATGTACATGAAAGAAGATGACCAGAGTGAGAGTTGAACCGATCATGGATAAAAGAGGAAACAGAAGGAGGTAAGAGAGGTCATTAATGAATACTTTGTTTCAGTATTCACCAGTGAGAGGGACCTTGACAAATGTGAGGACATCATTAAAGAGACTGATGTGCTGGAATATATTGATGTTAAGAAAGAGGATTGCTGGAACTTTCAAAAAGCATTAGGATAGATAAGTGCCTGGGGCAAAACAGGATATAATCCAGATTTCTATCGGAGGCAAGGGAAGATAGTGGTGCACCTTTGACAATGATATTTGCATTTTCACTGGGCACAGGAGAAGTACCGGAGAGAGGAGCGTGGTAAATGTTACTCCTTTGTTCAGGAACAGTAATAGGGATAATCCCGGGAATTATAGATTTGTGAGTATTACATCAGTAGAGGGCGTACAGTTGGAGAGGATACATAGAAAGAATTTATGAGCATTTAAACAAGAATAGGCAGATGAGGGATAGTCACTTTGTGAGGGGCAGGTTATGTTTCATGAGACTGATTAAATTCTTTGAGGAAGAGACAAAATAAATTGATGAAGGTGGAGCAGTGGATGTAGTGCATGTGGATTTTAATAAGGCACTTAACAAGGTTCCCCCTGTTAAGCTCATTCAGAAAGTCATGAGGCATGTGGTCCAGGGAAACTTGGCTGTATTGATTCAGAACTGGCTTGTCCACAGGGGGCAGTGAGGTAGTAGATGGAGCGTTTTCTGCCTGGAGGTTGGTAACCAGTGGTGTTTCACAAGGATCCATAAATGACTTGGATGAAGAAGTGAAAGAGTGGGTTAATAGGTTTGCAGATGATACAAAGGCTGGTGGTGTTGTGGATAGCGTAGAAGATTGTTGTAGTTAAAACAGAACATTCATAAGATACAGGGCTAGGCTGAAAAGAAGCAGATGGAGTTCAATCAGGGAAAGTGTGAAGTGATATACTTTAGAAGGTCAAATTTGAAGGCAGAGTATAAGGTTAATGGCAGAATTTTTAGCAATGTGGAGAAACAGAGGGATCTTGGGGTCCATGTGTATGGATCCCTCAAAATTACTGCGCATGTGATAGGGTGGGAAAGAAAGCATATGGTGTTGCCTTCATTATTTGGGGGATTGTGTTCAAGAGCCGCAAGGTAAAATTGCAGCTCTATGAAGCTCTGGTAGGGCCACATTTAGAGTATTGTGTTGAGTTCCGCCCCCCCCCGCCCCCGCCATTATAGGAAGGATGTAGAAGCTATAGAGAGGATGCACAGGAGATTTATCAGGATACCACTCTTTATATAGGCACATGGATGAAAGAAAAATGGAGGGCTATGTGGGAGGGAAGGTTTAGATTCTTAAAATAGATTAAGAGTATGGCA
This sequence comes from Mobula birostris, assembly GCF_030028105.1. Taxonomy (NCBI): domain Eukaryota; kingdom Metazoa; phylum Chordata; class Chondrichthyes; order Myliobatiformes; family Myliobatidae; genus Mobula; species Mobula birostris. The sequence goes on from NC_092373.1 coordinate 53,295,417, forward strand.
CACCATCATAGACCAAAGGGCATGTACTGTAATGTTCTATGTTCTATGCCTGGCAGAGTAACCTGGGCATATCCTCTACTTCCTTGAGTAACATATACAAAATGCAAGTCAGGGAGCAACTATGGAGAAGACAGCCCCAATGTAGTTGCTATGTATTAGCTCAAGTATGGGTAATGAAATCTGATTACCATTTAAATGACTTCAGCAGAACAAAATGCAGAAGAAGCACAAGGCAACCAGAGCACAGAATGCATTCTAGAGTGTTTTTAATGTTCATTATCTTGACGGGCTCAATAGTATCAACAATGATTGATGGGGCAATCCTGAAGACCAGGTCTGCAGCAATTAATGATTCAGCACCAAGGAATAAACTCATTTGACTTCACTTTCCACAAAGAAAAACAACAACATATTTCTACGTTAAAATGACGTACAGCATTCCAATGATAGTGTTCATATGCACTTAAAGTGTTGGTCCTATTTAGCTGAAAAGATTGAGAGTTTGGGAAGTGCTATCTGAATAATCCAGGTTAAATTATTTCAGTGCACTGTATAGATGATTTAGGGTGATGTATTTGATATCGATCAAGCAGGCAGCTTTCTTTTGGGTGGGGTTGTACTTCAAGTAATACTGGATCTGCATTTGCCAAGGCAAGTAGGAAGTATTCCATCACATTCATGACCTACGACAAGATACCTAACCTCTAGCCTGCTCTTGTAGCCATCGTATTTATGTGGCTGGGCCATTAGGTCTCCTTCCCACCTCTCCCCCACACCAATGCCATATATAAGTTTGCTGACAACACTTCTGTTGTGGGCCAAATCAAAGGTGATGACTGTTGTGTAAGTGGCCTGGTTACACAACAAATGCTATGAATAAAAACACTGGAGATGGGAGCTAAGTTTCATGGTTTTTTACTGGCATAATCAGAACTCAGCACACACGTACTGATCAATACGCGCCTAATAGCGCATTCAACAATGTGTTACTAAAACATAAAGTAGTCCCTATTATACTGTAGGCTGTACGGTACACTCCTCCCCTTTTATTTTAATAGTGTATCAACTGTTTTTTTTACTGGGACACTTTGCTAAACAAATATATTTACCCTTAACATACAAACGCCCATCATTTGTTTACTTAGTAACTTAATAATATCAAATTATAACAAGCCTTTTTTTAAATTTTTAGTCTAAGACCCATTTATAACTCAAGTCTCGGGGGGGGGAGCTTCTCTGCCTCTCCAGGTAACGTCTGTCAATAAACCTGTTTGTTTTAATACAGATTTCTATATAAAAGTCATGAAAAGTTGACCTCTGAGTATAGGGAGTTAAGAAGATATGCGCCTCCAACTTGCTAAGAGTTCTAGGCAGCAGATCGCCTCTGTATAATGAAGACTCTTCTATGCAGCTGTCCTAGATATATACGCATCTTTGTGCTATCACTTGTCTTCCTTACCCATATCTTATTTGTTCCAACTGAGCTAATTACACAGCCAATCTTCATATTCTCCTTCGATTCCAAATAGATAGCTTGACCTTTACGATACCATCTCTTATCATAATATAACTTTCCATCTTCTATTCGTGCTTCATATCTTTGTGCTGGTGATTCAGCAGGACTGCTGAGAAAATGCTCAGAAGAAGACAGAGATGCTGGTCTTTTTGGAGATTTAAGCTTATTGAGAGTTCGCAGATCTTCCATTATCTGTTCATCTGTTAACAAGTAATTTAACTGCGCAGGTGCAGGTTTTTGTCTTTTTGTCTGTAGTTGGAACAGGGTCATTAGGTCTCCTCCTTAGTTTCCTAGTCATTATTGGCTTTACTTCCTTAGAATCTCCTGTGAGTTCCATGGTTAGACTCTCTTTCTCAATCATCTTTTTTTTTTCTTCTAACTCAATCTTTTTATCTTCAAGTTCCTTTACTGCTGCTTTCTTCTCTTTAATATAATTCCTTTCCAGTTGTTCTGTCTCCAGTTTCAGAAAAAGCTCTGCATTTCGTATTCTTTCCTTGTATTGTTGATCTAGTTTCTTCATACTTTTCTGATGCTCCTGCAAAGTGCCTTCCTGTAACTGCTGTAGCTGTCTTTTGAGAGAGATCAATTTCTCCTGGTACTTCTGCTCTTTTACTTCCAGGTAGTCTTCATCATCCTGCTTATTGGTAATATCTGTCTCCCTTGCATCCTCTGTATCTTCATCCGAGTCGCGGACACAGATACTGCGTTCATCCTCATCATCAACACTGTCTAGCTCCTCCTCGTCGCTGTAATAGTCGACAATGGTTGAGAGGAGAGCTGTGGACATCTTCCCTGCCAAGCTGCCCTCCTTTGTTGACACATCTAGTGCCTTGATGGCATGCCAATCCAACTGGATTTTCCTGAGCCATTCACGTCCCAGTAATGGTGGTCCTCCATTTTTCAGTACATAGAGGTTCAGCTGCTGTGTTTTGACTCCGTAGGTCACTGTCACTTTAATTTTGCCTTTGGGACGCACTTTCTGTCCTGTGTAAGTCTTTAGCAGTAGTTCAGTTCATTTCAGAGATATGTGAGAAAACAGTTGTTTGTAGTCATGTACAGAGATCACTGTTAAAGCTGAGCCTGTGTCCAACTCCATTTTCAGTCTCACGCCCGCCACTTGTGGAGTGATCCATATTACTCTTCGATCATCTGCCTCTTTCACGCTGTGAAGTTGCCGACAAGACAATTCACTTTCGTCGGAGTCGTTTTCATTAGAACTGCCTTCTTTCATTTTGTGTACCTTGTTGTATTTTCCTTTCTGGGTTTTCTTGTTTCTCTGTATTTTTCCCTTTTTCTGCTGTTGACTAGCTTTGCATACTCTGCCGGTGTGCCACCATTTGCCACAGTTTCTGCATTCTTTGTCTTGAAACCAACAGTCATCAGGTCATGTGACCTGTTCCCACAATGTTAACATTTCTTTCCTTCATTTCCGTTCAGTGACATTTTATTTGTGGCATATTATAGAGATTTTTGTTGTATCTCGGAAGCACCCCGTGCCGCTGTTTCCGTTCATATTGCAATGTTTAGCGCTTTCTCGAATGTAAGGTTTCTTTCACACAGAAGCTTTTTCTGTGCGGTTTCACAGTGCATTTGGCATGTCTTCTAAAATTTTGACAAACTTCCATAGATGCATAGTGGAGAGAATACTGACTGGTTGCATCACAGCCTAGTATGGGAATGCCAATGCCCTTGAACAGAAAGAAAACTACAAAAGGTACTGGATATAGGCCAGTCCATCAATGATACTCCTCACCATTGAGCATATTTACAAGGAGCACTGTTGCAGGAAAGTAGTATCTATCATCAAGGGCCCCCACCATACAGCATGCTGCCATCAGGAAGGAGGTACAGAAACCTTAAGTCCCAAACTAGCAGATTCAGGAGCAGTTAATATCTATTGATTATCAGGTTCTTGAACTAGAGCGGTTTAATTTCACTAACCCCAACACTGAACAGATTCCATAACTTATGAATTCACTTTCAAGGATTCTACAACTTGTGTTCTTCAAAGGTGTGCAGGATACTCACAATTATTAGCAGAAGTAAAAGAACAATAGCAAAGAAATTATGGTACAACTTTATAAAATATTAGTTAGGCCACAGATGGAGAAATATGTGCCATTGTGAACCTCATTCAATAGGAAGGATGATAATACAATCAGAGCGGGCACAGAGGATACTTGGATGTCATGTGGGATGGGACATTTCACCTACGAGAAAAGATTGTACAGGTTATGGGTGTTTTCCTTGCAGTGAAGAAAGTCTGGGGGCAATTTGTTGATACTCAAAATTATGAGGAGTATAGAAGGGTAAATACTGAGAAACCTTTTCCCCTTAGCAGAGGTATTTATAACCAGACTGTAAGGTCAGGGGTAGGGGATCCTTCATGCAGACCTGTCATAAGTGTGTCTAAACCAAACAGAAATGATGTCCAAATGATGTCAGGGACACAAGAGGTTCAGCAAATGCTGGAAACCTTGAGCAACACATGCAAAATGCTGGAGGAATTCAGCAGGTTACGCATTATCCACAGTGAGAAAAAAGTGGTCTAAGTTTTGGGCCAGGTCTCTTCATCCTGATGAACGGCCTTGGCCAGAAAGGCCATCTATTTCTTTCCCTCCCTAGATACTGCCTAACCTGCCAGTTCCTCACGCAGTTTGTGTGTGTTGAATTGAAGTCCAAACTGAGTTATTACAACCTACACTGCCATCTACAGACTGTTCTAAATCGTTTGTAAGGTATAATTACTGTATTGCCTTGTTTCATTTAAATTTCAGTGGCAAAGGTTTGACTCAAATAATTTATGGTGTTAATTCAGATTATCATCCACACTACTTATGCAATGCAATAAATTAAAAAGACTATGTCCCTTCTTAGTCTATCAGGCAGGACCCCAAATTTGGGCCACCAGTACCATCTGGGGGGAATAATTCTTATAGTGATTTTTGACAAGGTATACACCCCTAGTGCTAGAAAATATGTGATAGTATTGCAGCAGTGGTAGCTTGCATGGTAACCTCCATGCTATAAGAACCATGATCCCATGGTGCTTTGCCTATAAGATGAATTACTCCAGGTACCTGTCCCCTTACTTTGCTCAGATGATGAACCTCCCAGAGAAGAATTCCTCTGTGTATGAGGCCTTCAAGACAGGCCAATTCTCAGTGCAGCTGTCAAGTAACAACCCCTTTGGGCAGATCCCTGTGGACCAGGCTATTGAAGCCACAGTGAACAAAGACGCACAGACTCCTGGAGGCACATTACAGTTCAGCCTGAATGCTGGAGCTATCGAGCATAACTACATAACAGCTGAGCACCGCAGTGCATTCCTGGGACAGTTAAGGGAGATGGTGCAAGGCAACAAATCAGAGCTTTGTCATGCGGAGCTACAGCGGCCAAGAATCCAGAAAGATGAGGAAGCAGTTTCAGCAGTGGTTAGCTTCATACATGAATGGGTCAACCCATTTGCAGAGAAGCGGGACCTCATTAGCATCTTCACGGCACAGGCAGCCCCCAAAGACATTGCCTCCAACATGATGAAGGCATATGAGATTGGTGAGCAATGCTATGCAACCTTCAAGGATGAGAGACTAGAGGAAGACCCACCAGCAAAGAAATTCCATGACCCAATGAAAACCAACAAGCTGAAAACATTCAGTGATATGTGTAAGAATAGAGAAGTGAAATCAAATGAAAGGTCAATCATCTTGAAAACAGACATTTGGACGCATCATAGTGATTGCACAAGGGCAAAGTCTACGTATGGAGGATATCATTTCTCATCCCCTTGGACAATTGCCCTGGGCCCTATCCACACCAGAAGGATTGCTGAGAAAGTCAAATAAAGCTACTTTAGCCACAACCTTGCAGAAAAATGTAGCAGTAGAAGAGCAACTCCCAAGAAACTCTGCTACAGTGGTTGATAGAATGAACTTGGTCCAAAGAGTGAAAGGTGATCAAGTTACTTTCAGAGATGTTGCCACAATTCTGGGTATGGCTCTGAGGGAAGGCAGTCAGAGTAGCAGAATAGATGTTGTGTTCAACACAAACAAGGAGAACTCTATCAAGAGTAGTGAAAGATCTCTGCAAGGTGAAGAGACTTGTCATGAGTTGCAAGGTATCACAGGCACACAAATGGTGAGGCAGTGGAGGAGCTTCCTGACCAAAGTCAGTAACAAAAATAGTCTCATTAGCTTCATAGTCCATGAATGGAAGAAGGAAGAGTACAGAGCAAAGCTACAGGAGAAGATTCTGTATGAAATTGTGAATGACAAATATTACAGAATCACATCTCAAGACAGTGAGGAGGTGTCAGCTCTTCAGTGTCAACAAGAAGCAGATGGCCGCCTACTTCTCCATGCTGCCTATGCCACAAGAGAGGGATACCAATCTGTAGTGATCTGCTCAGAAGACACAGATGTCTTTATCATGTCTTTAGCATTTTGTGACAAGATTGAGGCCCCATTGTTCCAGAAGTGTGGCACTAGAACCCGTACAAGGCATGTAGACATCAGGAAGGTTGCTGCCACTGTTGGCACAGAGGTTTATAGGGCTCTCATCCGGTTGCACACATATACAGGATGTGACACTGTAAGCGCTTTTGCAAGCAAAGGGAAGACAAGTGCCCTAAAACATCTGATCAGCAACAGGGAAACTCAGGACACATCCTTAGAGTTGGGTCAGGAATGGGACTTCTCCCCAGAACTGATGGGCAAACTGGAGGCATTTACCTGTCTCATATATGCCCCAAAAGCATTGACCACCAAGGTCAATGAGCTCAGGTATCACCTTTTCTGTGTCAAAAAAGATGAAATTGAAAGTCATCAACTCCCACCATGCAAGGACTGCTTAACAAAACATGCATAGCGAGCCAACTACCAGGCTGGTATATGGAGAAGATGTTTGGAGAAGGAACCACAAGTGCCAAGCCCTGTTGGCAGAGGATGGAAGGTGGAGAGAGAAGGAGAAGCTGAACAGTTGGTGGCGCACTGGATGGAAGGCCAGCCAGCACCCGACACCATCCTGGATCCACTAGCCTGTAACTGTCCAAAAAAATGTTCACTCCCAAGATGTGTGTGTTGCAAATGGCCTCAGGTGTACTGACATGCGTAGACTGGCAGACTGTGAGAACCAGGCATCCACCTCAGAGAGTGTGGAAAATTCAGATGAAGATGTGGAAGATGTAGAAGACTTGGAAAATTATTATGATTATTAATAGGTTCTGAAAGTATGGAAAACAGAGTATGGAAACCAGTCTTTGATTAAATATATTCATTTTACAACCAAATGGGGCCCAGGTTATGGCCATGTGGAACCCCACATTTGAATTATTGTACTGTAATTCCATATGCTATGACAAAAGCTGAAGATTGTTTTGATTTGATACAACATGGAAAATACCATGGCATTGATAAAACTCCAGAAATCTCTCCAAATGAGATTTTTTTTTACCTTTTGGGGGTGGGGTAACATTTTCTGCTGTACTGATGTTAATATGGAATACATACAAAAGGTAATAAAGCTACCACTGGTGCAATGCTGTCACACATTTTCTAACTCTAGAGATGTCTACCTTGCCAAAAATCACTATGAGCATTATTCCCCTCCGATGGTACCGACCAACCCTACTGGCTCAGGGATTATCTTGTACTTCGTTACGCTGATGGTCACTCCTTGAAATAGTATAGATTTCTTTAATATTCTGCAATATTAGAGTTCAGATTATGAAAATAACTGAGAGTCATGATTTTATTATAATCACCCGTTATCGCTGGTCCTAAATCCGCCAGGCAACCATTCGTAATTTTCGCCTGAAGGAAACAACGTTCAGTATTTTAAAATTGGGTGCCCAATACCTTTCAGCAACCCTCTCAATTATGAGAATGTTTCGAAAACCTGGCTGCATTGTACACGTGTTTTTGTTTTAAAAGTAATTAGAAAATCACGGACAAATTTTAGGAACAGATAGTTTAACCCAGGTAAGTTGTCGTCCACATGCTATAAATGTAATATTTAAAATGTCAGTAAGTTCAGGACTCATAATACAAAACCAATTACCGCCGAATGGCTATATAATGGTGATCTATGCATTCACTTTCAGGACAAGACGAGGCAACCCACGCATTATTAAACCAGCACTAGAAAAATTGCTTTGGTCATTTTTTTTTTTGCAAAGCTATCACTTTTTTTGAGCTATAACTCTCCGCTTTTCATTCCACCCTAAGCGATCTTTCCTGGTTAAAATATGCACATTGGATCCAGCAGCGGTTCTCAGAGTGAAGTTACAATTGGCGAAAAAGGATAATAAAAAATGAATACAAATAAGGTAAAGACAGAAGTTCATTAAGAAATATGAAATATTGTTACTATACGTTTCTACACACAGGAGATAGAATTGCCAAGATATTCTTGAATACTGTATTCATAAATAACCTATTCCAATTCGACCCATTCCAACTTTTCATAATTCACTGGTGCGAAACCTCCAGAATGTTATATATTTGCAATGTACACTATTATATTCCAGTGTAATACCATGATATTTTGAAAGTGTTACATTCTTTTGTGAGTGTATATATAACCATGGGTTAGGAATAATCACTTGGAATTTGTGGTTATCAGGTTCTGCCTTAGGAAATGAAAGTTGCACCTTTTTCCTCAGAAACCTGGTAGCGTTAAATCTGAGAATCAAATTGTAAAGTTAAAACCGGCAGTCGCAAACAACCAAGATTGTAATCACTGGAACTTACCACAAATAAAGTTTTCATGATTTCCTCGAGGACTATTTTGAAAACGGTGCAAAAAAAACAAAGCGGTGGAGGATGTCAGCGGGTCAAGTAGTATCTGTGGAGGGAAATGGGCACTCGACCTTTCGGGTCCAGGCCGTTATCTGGAATGTGGTTTCACTTCCAGGAACCGAAACACACACCTTTCATTTTTTCCCCACCGACGCTTGGCACTTCTCTGCCCGAGCCGTAATCATGTTCCCTCCCTTTCAAAATATTCAAACATATTTCGAAAACATCGCCACTGCTACCACAGAATCCAGAAATAATATCCTATCGTTAAAATAAATGTTTTTAATGTCCCTGTATTCTTCGCTTGTCTTTTTACATTAATCCCTCATCAATCGACAGCGGAAAGCCTTAAGAAATCCAATGGCGGTCTGGAGCTATTCAATTCTGAATTGCGCCTTGTATTTTCTGTGATGCCCATACAATCTATCCTTCTCTGATTTTGCCTCCATGCTCAAATTCAATTAAAACGTTTGCAGCTGTAGAAAGAAAATCTTAAAAGCCCATACATGGGATTTCAAGAAGAATGCCGAATCGAACCCTTTCCGCCTGAGTTGCATTAATTCAAGTCCAGCGTTAGTTCAATTTCACTTCACTGAGTTGGCTATATGTCAATTCCGCCTTGAGTAGCAGAATGAACATAGGGAACACTAAGGTACTTCGTCAACGTCAGTGGTGACGTCAACATTAGCAACGTCACAAAAAGTTTACTGATAATTGCAGCATTTTTCACGGTTTTAGACAAGTAACATTTTTGGTTGTTGGACTGTGTCTCTCTTAAAATATGTAATATTTCTTTGTTAATCACATCAATACCTGGCCAGCATTTGGTATAATAGAAATAACGTCTCGTTCGTGGTGGTACGTTTCTTCAGAACAAAGTGGAATGGTTTAGAAGTGTCTGCCAGTTTCGCACGGTAATGCGATCATTTAGTTAAAATGGATAAAGGGAATAAGTGAAGGTGGGATTCCCAGAGAGAGTGGGAAATAACCGTAAAGAAAACTGGTGTTGAAAAACAGGTTTGTATATCGACAAAACTGAGAAACCAGTTCTCAGTAGGAAGGTTTTTATATGTAGAGATTTTATTTACATAAACGTGTGAAACACTTGGAACCCAAAGCCTTATTATCAAATAGTGATACACGAAGGCATTTCTCAAACAAGTACCAGAAATGCTGCTTACCCAAGTAAACCAATGCCAGTAAATCTTGGAAAAGTAGATATAGAAAGTTGCTGCATGGAATTCAGAGACTGGGTTCAAATCTATATAAAGAACATTTTCAGGCAATAGAAAAAGATGAAAAATTTGACCCCACGTTATTTTAAGAGGCTATGTCCAATTGTAACAAAAACAATATTGCATTATTTTATACAGTCAAGGCAGAATGTAGAGGGGATTTGTGGAAAACGGGAAAAATTAATGAAAGACTTAAAAGTTGAAAAGGCCAAAAACTTTGGTTGAAGCAGGTAAAATTATAACATATGAGTTATTGAATTTCAAGAGCAAACAATAATAATCTTGAAAACGATAGAATAAATTAAGCAAATTTTAATAACTTGTAATAATCAAGAAAAAAGTCAGCACATTTTCAAAATAATTGTGCATGGTTAGCTTTACTGAGGAAAAAAATTAAAGGTGAATTATTGAAAAACAAGTAATATGATTTTCAGATTGCACATTGATACCTGGATAAACATAGTAGATATAAGTTATTATAGATGGACACTGTATATTGGGGGAAAGTGTCTGCATTATGGATATTAAGAAGATGAAAGAGACTCAAGGTGAAAGCAGGAAGAAATTCATCATCTTGCATTATGTGATGCAATAAACTAAAAGGAATTGTTGTATTTATTTAATCTATTTTACATCAAGAATCCCTAAACAGCTTAGTAACAATTTAGTGTTTTCGAAGGGTAGTCAGTTTCATGAGAAACAAAAGAATGTTAACACTTGGAATTCACTCATTATAAAAAATTAAATTGAATCATTTTGGTGACATCAGTGACTACAAGCCATTTATCAACACACTTTGTGTGATAATTATTTCACAAAATAAACATTGATTTATCAGGTAATTACAGATAAGATACTGCATATGCCTTGGATATATTTTATATATTAAAAGGATGAATTTCAAAGAGGCTAGAGTAGAGGCAGACAGGAAATACAATAAGTTCCATTATCATGATTTTAAAATAAAAATCTATTTCTATGTATCACCGCCATCTGCTTGCTAATAAAGCTATTTTTATCCAATTTACTAATGACCAATTAATTTCATAAATGTAATATTAATCTTTTGCATTAATCATGTGTATTACCAATAACCACTCTTCTAAAGTACTTATTATATGTATAGACTGAGATATTTAGATATACTAACTTATCACAACTTAATCAAGAATTTACAATATTTGTTTACAGACTTATGGACATGCTGAGAAAATCTATCAGAGGACTGCAGTGATAGATATCTTTGGTACTTAAGTAACTCTGGATATTTGACAGTCTTGTCACAATTAGTGGTCAGCAACAGTTATCTGCATGGAGAAGATGTTAAATCCTGTATTATATAAAGTCCTCAAAAATATGTTATCAGAAAGATATTTTTGATATTATTTCAACAGTTTTGCATTTTGACTTATAACCTCATCCTATTACAGCAATTTTTAGTTTGCCAAAGACAGAACATAGATTTTTATCCTCTTCAGCCTGTCGGATGATTGCATTTGTTACTTTAGTGGCCAGAAGATCCATTTTATTAAACTGGAAGGAGACCAACCCTCCTACCACATTTCAATGGTTTTCCCAAACTATATCATGTTTAAATTTAGAAAAAATTAGAAGTGACATTTTTGATCCTTCGGTTAAATTTAAAGAGACTTGGAAACTATTTATTCAACATTTTCATATGATGTAATTTGACCTTTTCCGAATCCTTCTTATTAACTTAAAATATATGAATAGAGGAGCGGAGTTGATGACATTTTGAATGTATTCGATTTAAGATGCTGGTCTAGCCTTGTTTTGTTCCACTTGCTTTCTTTTTGGGTTTAGTATTTAGTTTTCTTTGGGGGGTTCTTTGCATTATTTTTTTTCTTTTTATTTCTTTTTTCTCTATGATTAACTATATGAAGAGTTTGGAAATCTATTACACCTGTGTTATTTGAAGTCTTTTTTGACATGTTTATCAACAATAAGATTATTCCAATCTCTCTGTATCAATATTGTTATTCTGTTTATAATTTTGGAAAATTAATAAAAAGATTTAAAAAGAAAGAAAGAAAAATATGTTATCATGGGGCTTTTTCTACAAGTCAGATGATCCCATTTGTTTTGCTTATATATAGCCATTTATCTGGAGATAATCCAATGCATTGAAATTATCTTCATCTGTGTAAACCATAATAAATATTTCCATTTTAATAGTCTTTGGCAGTTGGATGTTTTCCTCACCAGGTTATTCTGGATATCAGATTACAATTATGTTTCTTTGATGCAACCATCTTCTCAATACTTAAAACTGGTGAATCACAAGAACTAACTGATCACAAAATATTGAAGTAAAACCCACTATTTTTATTATTGATGCCTAGCCATCCATTTGAGCAGACAGGTCAAACTCAAATTGATTTTCTCATCATTAATCCAAGTGTACTTGGGAAGTGTCCCTTCCACACTTCCAGAGATGGCATGTAGTTGTAGATCAGTGTATTTGGAAATAGGGAAGCATTTTGAAAACTTCCATGCACTTTTTATAGAAAAAAGAAGAAGTCTGTTATCACCTTTGCTATAATTAGCAACTTTACATTGTTTCAAACATTCTGTGATAAACTTTCTACAGGGTTCTTTTGGTCTTCAAAGAGATGACAGAAATGCTGGAAGTTTTGCAAATCTCCTGAATTCAACATGAAATATCGATCAATGGAGAGCATCTTTTGGTGAGCAAGGAACAGAGTTTGTGGGGAACAAGATGGCTAATATTTATAAAAGAAAATATCATTCTGCCTAGTGATTGCCAGATATTTCCAAATTGTAGAAGTAGTTGATAAGTCATTTAAAAAAGTCATACTTTTTATTAAGATTGGCTTCTGTTAGTTCAAGATATGTTTTGTAGATGACTTGCAATTTCCTTTACCTATTTATTTATTTAGAGAGCCAGTGTGAAACAGGCCCATCTGGCCAAATGAACCATGCTGCCCAGCAACTCACCTAGCCTAATCACAGGGCATTTTACAATGACCAGTTAACATACAAGCATCTTTAGACTGTGGGAGGAAACCAGAGCAGCCTGAAGAAACCCACATAGTCACAGGGAGAACATACAAACTCCTTACACACAGCGCCAGAACTGAACTCTGGTCTCCAATGCTGTGAACTGTAATAGCACCATGCTAACCACTATGCTGCTGTGGTGTACTGACTGCAGCTGCATACAACCAAGAGGAGAGTGAAATATTCAACATTCCAGTCACAGAAATATGACTCTCACCAGAATGAAAGAACCAATATTCACATTCTCAAACACAAGGAAATCTGCAGATGCTGGAATTTCAAGCAACACACATAAAAGTTGCTGGTCAGCGCAGCAGGCCAGGCAGCATCTCTAGGACGAGGTACAATCGACGTTTCAGGCCGAGACCCTTTGTCAGGACTAACTGAAAGAAGAGCTAGTAAGAGATTTGAAAGTGGGAGGTGGAGGGGGAGATCCAAAATGATAGGAGGAGACAGGAGGGGGAGGGATGGAGCCAAGAGCTGGACAGTTGATTGGCAAAAGGGATATGAGAGGATCATGGGACAGGAGGCCTAGGGAGAAAGAAAAGGGGGAGGGGGGAAGCCCAGAGGATGGGCATGAGGTATAGTGAGAGGGACAGAGGGAGAAAAAAGAGAGAGAGAAAAAGAATGTGTGTATATAAATAAATAAATAACAGATGGGGTACGAGGGGGAGGTGGGGCAATAGTGGAAGTTTGAGAAGTCAATGTTCATGCCATCAGGTTGGAGGCTACCCAGACGGAATATAAGGTGTTGTTCCTCCAATCTGAGTGTGGCTTCATCTTTACAGTAGAGGAGGCTGTCCCATTCCTATTCTGGTATGTATCCCACGTCCCATTCCCATTCTGATATGTCCCTTATAGAAACACGACTGGGATTTAAAAAAACATCATAACTGGCAGGTTTCAAAATGTCACACTTTTAATTTTGAAACTGACATTTAGTGAAAAGTGGCTCACTTTTTAGAGAAAAGCTGCATCTTTGTAATCTTGAAAGTGAGTGTGTTGTAGAAATAGATGTTGCCTCTGGTCCTGTAAAGTAGCTGAATTTCAGTTTGCTGAAAGCTGATAATTCAGTTTGCAATTTCAGGTATGTTGGGATCATGGTATTGGGTATGATCATTATCTTATATCTGAAAAATAAGAATTAGAAACCATTTCTCTCCCCAACCATAAAATTCCATAAAACTTTGGGCTGCAGGCATACCCTCAGGTAATTCTGAATGGCTGGCATAAAGCCCACAGGTAACTTGGTAGTCCTTTACTTCGTTCTACTTGTATTTTTGTTTCTAGGTAACTTTTAAGTGTATGATTTGGGGAGTTTAATACCCATTTGAGGTAATACAGTTCTTTGGCAATTTTTCACCAAAATGGAATTGCAGAGGAAGATTCGCAGAGAAATAGTAGAACTACCATACATACCTCAAATATAGGTTATGGAGTTCCTCAGAATTAGCTGCATTATCCTCGCCGGAGAAACATTTCTGCTAGGATCCGAATTGTGACGCGCGGTTGTATTTTGTTGTACAGGCAGGGAGATTTGTTTTGATATCTGTGGAAGTTGCAAGTTTGACAGTTACAATAACTCATTTAATCATGAATGTATTCATTCTGCTGAGGTAGGAGTATGCATGCAACCTAATGAGAGGCAATGTAATCGTCTTCACAATCCACGATGACAATTCTAACTCCTTTCTACAGTAGTTCGCATAATAAATAGCAGTTCATGCCAGTCAGGTAGTAACAGCCCTACTGGATAACTTGGATCAAAAGCAAACTGCTGGAGGTATTCTGCGGATTGGGCAGTACCTGTGAAGGAAAATGGACAGTCGATGACCCTTCAGCTGGAGTTTCTTGAGTCAAGATATGTTGGATCATTCCTAATGCTCGCATTTTCCTGTCGTATGTCAAAACGGGGGGGGGGGGGGGGAGTCAGAGCGATCTGTAATACGTCTGCGGCAATGGGGTGCAGACAGTCCGTCAAATGCAAAAAGCAGACAATTTAGCTGAGGCCCGAGGTCATGACGGCGACTTGGAGGGAAGCGCGCGGGCCTCCGCGTCACAAACTGTTTGTATTCAAACACGGCAGGAAGTGGAGTACATCGTCAAATATCTGGCTGCAGTAACTAGTGCGTTTAAGAGAGGATCGTGGTTCTTACTATTACAAGTGAGTATACCCAACACTTACAAAGGCAATGCTAAGAACTCATCTGTCATTTCAAGAACTGTTCTGTTGTGTCGGCTCTCTGGACAATCATTACCCTGCTTAGTAGGCTCCAAAACTACGCTTCAATTTTATGAATTGAAATTACTATACAGAAATGACATATAGTTAATGTTAAATTAACTAAAGGATTTGTCTGTTGTGATACATGGTTGTGTTATAATGTAGAAAAGTATAGTCTCCATTTTTATTGAATTATTTAACTCAATGTACCAGCTTCTCCCCTCTTTATTTCTCGTCCTGATTCGTGGTCTTGACCCGAAAGGTGAACCGTTCATTTCCGTCCAAAAGTGCCGTCTGCCCTGCTGAGACCTTCCAGCATTTTGTGGTTCTTGGTTGTTGGTTCTTGATCCTCCAAAATATTCCGCATGGAATTTAAACTGGAGGTGGCGGAGGGTGGGATTAAGAAGGAGATTTTTTTTTTGTGGTTCGGTTTGTGTGGTTTGCTCCAAATTTTCAGCAACTGCAGTCTTTTGTACAGGATTTAATATGTTTGGTGTTCACCTGAGTTCTCACCGTTTAACTTGAAAATTGTATTGACATTTGTATAGATCTACAGTAAGTGCTGGCATTTGAACTTGCAGTTTAGACATAATGACCAATTTTTTAAGTAGAGAAATATCATGTATCTGTATCGACTTTTATCTCAAGCTTTTTTGTTCAAATTTCACAATTATAAACTATAAAATTGCATCTTAACTAGAAAGAAATGCTCACCAATAGAAACATGAGAAAGTTTTTGAAAAGAACAGGCCATTTGGCCCAACAAAGCTTACCAAATTCCTATTCACATGGTGTGTTGAAATAACTATCAAGATTAGATTTGAAAGTCTCTAAGGTACTATTCTCAAGTACACAACTGGGTATTTGGTTCCATGTATCCACAACTCACTGTATAAAGAAATGTTTCCTGATGTTAGTCTGAAATTGCCCTTTAACCTTTGGTCCTGTGTCCTTGATGATGGATTAATTTTGAAGTAGCAACTGGCATCCACCTTACTTATACCCTTAATGATTTTGAACACTTCTATTATGTCTCCTCTCATTCAACGTCTCAGCAGAATTTCAAGAAACCAAGGCCCATTATCTTTTTGTGTCCTGCCTATTTGGTAACAGATTAGTACTGAAGGAAAACATGACCAATATTTAGTCAGTGTTTTTTAAACCTAATGCTTTGGTTTTCTTCTATCTGTCTTCCCATTGCATGGAAAAAGTACTTTTGAGGATTTTTTTTCTTTAGCAAAGTTTGTGCTCCCATCCAGATTTGATAATTGTGACCTTTGCTTGAGTACAAAATGCACAGGTCACAATTGTATTTTTATCAGAAACTGTGCCAAAATCTGTTACAAATGCTGCTTCATAAAGGAAGTTACTAGCCATCTTTCGTGTTACCAAACCTCCAGTTGCAAAAAGTATATTTCTAAATTTATGTATTTATTGGTAATATTCAGGGACGTAGTATGGATTTTGGAGAAAAAATGTGTGCTTTCATTACAAGTAATATGCTCCTGCTTGACCTAGTATGTGTGCATATAAAAGGGGTGAATTCTTTGCCAATACGGGACCAGAAATCGTGACAAACAAATGATGATGGGAGGAAGTCAAGTGAGGACAATGTAAGGAATTAGATTGTAAGGATGTGAATAAGTGCAAAAAAAACTTTAATAAATGCACATATGATTAAAGTAAGTGGAAAACCTCAAAGTTCCAACTCCACTAAATGCATCACTGATTTTATACCCCAGACACTTGCCTTACCTGTGATCTCCATTAATGAACAGTCCACCAAACATTCATGTGGTCCACCACTACTCCAAACCTCTACTTAAATCTTATAACTTCCACGCACTGATAGTTATTAAACAATGACAATCAAATACCCAAGGCATATTGCGAAATATTAATTCATATTCCCCTTCTTGGCACCAGCAGGTAGAATATAACTATTGCCTGTGACAGCAGACTAGTTAGGACTTGCCACTCTGGCGCTAGACTAAGTATGATTGCTGCAGCAGAGACAGTGAATATAGGTCCTTCCCAATTTACAAATGCCTGATATATGCACAGCCCCTCCTTACAGATAAGCATTTGGGAGACTGGATGGATGAGCTCGCCAAAGAGTCATAGAAAACTACAGTATAGAAACAGGCCCTTCAGCTCATCTAGTATTTGCCAGACTATTATTCTGCCTTGTCCCATTGAACTGCACCTGGAACATTGACCTCCATACCTCTCTCATCCATGTACCTATCCAAATTTCTCTTAAGTTTTGAAATCCAAACTGCATCCAGCTTGTCCCACACTTTCATCACCCTCTGCATGAAGAAGTTCCTCCACATATTCCCCTTAACCATTTCACCTTTCACCCCTAACTCACGACCTGTAGTTGTTGTCTCATCCAACCTCAGTGGAAAAAGCCAGCATGCATTTACATTATCTATGCCCCTCTTAATTTTGTATACCTCCATCAAATCCCCCCTCATTCTCCTACACTCTAGGGAATAAAATCCTAACTTATTCAACCTTTCCCTATAACTCGGGTCATCAAGTCCTAGCAGCATCCTTGTAAAATTTCTCCGCACTCTTTCAATCTTATTGATATCCTTCCTGTAGGTAGGTGACACAATATTCCAAAGTAGACCTCACCAACATTGTTATACAGTTTCAGCATAACATTCCAACTCCTGTACTCAATACTTTGACCCATGAAGACCAATGTGCCGAAAGCTCTCTTAACATCTCTACCTACCAGTAACACTTCTTTCAAGGAAATATGGACCTATATTCCCTGATCTCTCTGTTCTACCACATTCCTCAGTGCCCTACTGCTCACTGTGTAAGTCCTACCCTGCTTTGTCCTTCCAAAATACAACAGCTCACACTTGTTTGCATTAAATTTCATCTGCCATTTTTCAGCCCATCTTTCCAGCTGGTCCAGATCTCGCTGCAAGCTTTGATTGCCTTCCTCACTGTCCACTACACCCAATCTTGATGTCAATTGCAAATTTGCTGATCCAATTTACCACCCAAATCATTGATATAGATGACAAACAGCAACAGACATAGCACAAATCCCAGTGGCACACCACTAATCACAGGCCTTCAGTCAGAGAGGCAGCTGTCTACTACCACTCTCTGGCTTCTCCCATGAAGCCAATGTCTAATCAAATTTATATCTCATCATGAATGCCAAGCAACTGAACTTTCTTGACCATCCTCCCATGTGGGGTCTTGTCAAAAACTTTGCTAAAGACCATGTAGACAACATCCACTGCCTTTCCTTCATCAAAGTCTGTTGCCTAGGCAAGATGAGAGCATATACCAAGATAACGCCAATAAGCGGCAATGCTTTGCATGCAACTCCGATGGGAATCATCAAATGTACCCGTTTTGCACTACTGTAGCTGAAATCCACAGTCATAGGCATGGGCACTACAGTAAGCAGCACCACCTTTAAGATGTTTAAAAACTATATTGATACTCAAAATCGACAAACTTCAGATGGCAGACTTGGGTCGTGAGTGCAGTTTCCCTTTAAGAAGACAGAAGCGGGGACATCACACCAGTCTACAGATATGACTGAAACACAGAGGTCTTGGACCCCCATTCGCAACTATCTGCTGGTGAATATACAGTCTCTGGAAAATAAAATTGAAGACCTCAGAGCAAGATTGCTCTACCAGAGGGACATCAGGGACTGCTGTCTACTTTGCTTCACGAAAACATGGCTATCAGCCACCATTTCAGACACAGTGCTGCAGCTTGATGGCTTCACAGTTCTCCACAAAGACAAGACAGCTTACTCTTTAAAGGCAGTGGAAGTAGAGTATGCTTTATGATTAACTCATCACGGTGCACAAACGTGGTGGTTCTATCTCAGTCCTGCTCAACCAACCTGGAACATCTAGCGATCAAATGTCACCCATCTCATCTGCCAAAGGAGTTTTCTCATCATCCTGATAGCAGTGTACATTCCACCTCAGGCCAACATCAGGTAGTCTCTGGAGGAGCTAAGCAACAAAATCAGCAGGCACAAAACTGTGTACCCTGATGCCTTCCCTATCATTGCAGGGGATTTCAACAAGGCCTTCTGGAAGACGTCTCTGAACAACTACCACCAATATATCACCTGTGGAACCAGAGGACCCAACACACTTGACCACTGTTATACTACCATCAGGAATGTTTACCGTACCACCCCACGCCTGAACTTTGGAAAGTTCGATCATCTGGCTGTACTTCTACTTCCAGTGTACTATTTAGGCAGACACTAAAGACTGCAGCACCAGTGGTGTGGACCAAGAAAGTATGGTCCAGGGAGGCAGAGGAGCACTTACAGGACAGCTTTGACTCAGTGAACTGGACATATTCAGGGATTCATCTTTGAGTCTGTATGAATATACCACATTTGTCACCGACTTCATCAAGACATGTGAGGATGAGCGTGTGCCTTTAAGAACATACTGGACATACCCAAACCAAAAACCATGTCTGAACCAGGAGATTTGTAATCTGCTGAGGGTTAGATCTATTGCATTCAAGACTGGTAATCCAGAACTATACAAGAAATCCACTTACGATCTACAGATGACTATTTTAAGGGTGAAGAAACAATTCTGATTGATTTTAGAAATGGAATTGGATACACATCAGCTTTGACAGGGTGTGCAGGACATTATTTCCTACAAAGCAAAACCTAACATCCTGAATAGCTGTGATGGTTAATGCCTTGTATGCATGCTTTGAAAGGGAGAACAAAACTACACCTGTGTGAATCCCTGCAGCATCTGCTGACCCTGTGATCTTTGTCTTGGAAGCTGATGTCAGAACACCTTTCAAGAGGGTGAACCCTCACAAGGCATCAGGCCCTGATGGTGCACCTGTACCAATCAACTGCTGGGAGTGTTGAAGGACATCTTCAATCTCTCAATGCTGCAGTTAGAGGTTCCCACCTGCTTCAAAAGAGCAACAATCATAACAGTGCCCAAGAAGCTGCTTCAACGACTATCATCCAGTGGCAGTTATGTTTACCGTGATGAAGTGTTTTGTGGGGTTGATCATGGCTAGAATCAACTCCTGCCTAAGCAAGGACCTGGACCTGCTGCAATTTGCCAATTGCCCCAGTAGGTCTACAGTGGGTGCAACCTTACTGGCTATCCAGTCGGATTTAGATCACATGGACAATAGTAATGCTTACATCAGGCTCCTGTTTATTGACTACAGTTCTGTGTTCAACACAATCATACCCTCAGTTCTAATCAACAAGCTCCAATATCTGGGCTTCTGTACCTCCCTCTGCAACTGGATCCTTGACTTCTTCACCAGGGGACCACAGTCTTTGCAGATCGGAAGTAACATCTCCTCACTGACAATCAACACTGGCACATCTCAAAGATGCGTGCTTCGCCTACTGCTCTACTCTTTCTACACCCATGACTGTTGCAAGGCACACCTCAAACACGATCTATAAATTTGCTTTTCTAAGTCTCACTGACTATTAAGTGGTCTGAAATATAACCCCATTACTACAATCTCTTTCTCATTCCTCAGTTCCACTCATATAGCCTCAGTACACAAGCTATCTAATCTGTCCTATCTGAGCATTTGTGCGACATTTTCTCAGACTAGTAATGCTACTCCTTCCCCTTTAATCCCTCCCTCTCTATCATGTCTAAAACAATGGAACCCAGGAACACTGAGCTGCCAGTCCTGCCCCTCCTGAAGCTCTCAGTAATGCATACAATGTCATAATTTCACATGCTGATCCATGCTCTAAGCTCATTGCCTATGCCATGAATTTTAATTTAGATTACACGGCACAAAAGCAGTTTATTAATTGTAACCAAATTCAAACCAAAACACTCTTTCGTGTTAAGTTGATTCAAATCTATATAATGGTTGGGAATGCAAAAAAATTGTTAACTTTTAAGAAACATTCTGAGGTTGTGAGTCCATTTAACATTCATACTTTTTGAATTAAGTCCAAAACAAACTATCAGTGTTTATCATTTTGATTATTCTCAAGAATAAATCAGCACTCACACAGAACAAGTCATTATGAACGAGAAAATCTCCTCTGAGGTTACAGAGGGTTAACAGCTTTCAACACTAAACAGTGAAGTGACTTAGAACTGGACACAAATAGTAAATATTTTTTCAAGAACTCAGGTGCAATTTGACTTAATCTAGATAACCTTTAATTACACTTGTTCTGTTTAGTCTTTTCCACTGTAGGTGAAAAAGATACCTAGCCAGTTTTCATTTCCTATTCACTCGCTTTCTTCCTCATGTTACTCAAAATGGAACTCAAGCATTTATGTACCTTTTTAAAATTGCAGAGTATTCACATTCAAGTCTGTTCAGAACTAAAATATTGCAGGAATGTTCAATTTTTCAAGAAGTGTATACCTTTAGATATCTCTGTATACCCAGACTTTAGCAGCTTTCTTCATTGCTAATATCTGGTCTGTAACAGAACATAGGCAATGTATCTTTCTTCTCACAATTAATACTCTCTCCTCATAGCATACTTACAGGGTACAAGGAAGGATGAATGAAGAGAGTGCGCCCTGCAGAAAGAAAGGGATGGTCCTGTAGCACAGTTAGAAATTGGTTGGATTGGATGGCTTTGTTGGTAAAAAAAAATAAAATCATTACAGTGCCATCGGATCAGAAGATATAGAATCCATGTGGGTAGAGTTAGAAACTGCAAAGGTAAGAAGACTGTGATGGAGTTATATATAGGCCCCTGAACAGTAGCCAGGATGAAGGGTACAAATTACAAAAGGATATAAAAAAAGGCATGTAAAAAGGGTAATGATCTGATGAGATTTCAATGTGCAGGTAGATTGGGAAAATAGGGTTGATGCTGGATCCCAACGGAAGGTATTTGAAGAACGCCTATTAGATACCTTTAAGAGCAGCGTGTTGTTGAGTCCACAAGGGTAAAGACAGTTCTAGATTTGGGTGTTGTGTAATGAACCAGATATGATAAGGGAGCTTAAAGTAAAGGAAACCTGAGGAAATAGTAACTTTAATATGATAAATTCACCCTGCAGTTTGAGAGGGAGAAACTCTCTCATCCATAGTGAATAAATATTTTAAGAGGCTGGTGATGAAACACATCCATTCCTGCCTGAGAAGTGACTTAGATCCATTCCGATTTGCCTACTACAGTAACAGGTCCACAGCAGATGCCATCTCATTGGCTCTTCACTCAACCCTGGAACATACAGACTTCAAAGATGCAGACATCTGGATACACTTCATCAATTGCAGCACAGTATTCAATACCATCATCCCCTCAAAACTAATCAATAAGCTCCTAGACCTTGGCCTCAATACCTCCTTGTGCAATTGGATCCCCGATTTCCTCAATTGCAGACCACAGTCATTTTGGATTGGCAACAACATCTTCTCCTGATCTCCATCAGCCATGTGCTTAGCCCCTGCACTACTTGCTTTACACTTATGACAGTGTGGCTAAGTACAGCTCCAAAGTTATATTCAAATTTGCTGACATCGTCACTGTTGAAGGCTAAATCAAAGATGGTTACAAATCAGCATATTGGAGCGTGATTGACAATCTGGTTGAGTGGTCCCAAAACAACAACCTCTTATATAATGTCCATAAGACCAAGGAGCTGAATATTGACTTTAGAGCAAAAAATACAGAGGTTCATGTGCTAGTCCTCATTGAAGGATCAAAGGTAGAGAGGGTCAGCAACTCTAAATTCCTTGGTGTTTTTATTTCAGAGGACCTGTCCTTCGTCCAGCATGTAAGTGCAATTACAAAGAAAGCACAGCAGTGCCTCCTTAGGAGTTTGCAGAAAATAAAGTGAACCATTTTGCCACAGTCAGCTTGGAGGGCGGGTGATTGGGTATATTTAAAGCGGAAGTTGATACGTTCTTGATTAGTAAGGGTATCAAAAGATATTGGAGAGAATTGAAAGGACAATAAATCAGCCAATTTGGAATGATGAAGCAGATGCAATGAGCTGAATGGTCTAATTCTTCTTCTATGTCTTGTGGTCTTATGATGGCAGGGGAAGATATGACTGGTGGTGGGACTGAGTTGCAGCTGGTGGAAATGACTCATAATAATGTGCTTGATTCAGAGGCTGATAGGGAGCAGATAATAATCAAGGATTGATATTTTCTCTGTTTGTGGCAACATATGGTGAAAGAATAAGTGTAAGAAATGGGAGAGTTGTAGGTGAGGGCTCTACCAGCCACAGTGGAGGGAAGGCTACGTATCCTGAAAAATGGAATATTTCACATATCTCGAAATGGAAATTCTCATCTTGAGAGAACAGTTGCAACAGAGATAGAGCAACTAAGAGAAAGGGATGAAGTCCTCATTAAAGGCAAGGTGGGAGGCAGTGTTGTCTTGTTAGGTATGGAAGTTGGTGGGTTAACAATAAATGTAAGTGGAAAATCTGTCTCTAAAGACAAAACAATCCAAGTGAATTTGAGGGCCAGCTGTAAGTTAATATGAAAGTTGATTAAAATTGGCATGCTCTGTACTGGTGGAGGCAACACCGATGCAATCCGTGATATACAAGAGGAAGAACTTGGGAAAAATTGCAGAGTAGGTTTGAAACAAAGACTCCTTCATGCTGCCAACAGAAAGGCAGATTTAGATCAGCTTATGTAAGTGCCTATGGCTACGTCTTTGATTTTTAGAAAGTGAGGGGAAATCAATAGGGAAGTTGTTCAATGTGAGAGCAAGTTCAGCCAGGTAGAGGAGGGTGCTAGTAGATGGGGTCCATGTTCTAGAAAGAAACAAAGGGCTCTAAAAGCTTTCCTGATGGACAACAGAGGTGTATAGCAACTGGACATTCTGAGTAAAGATGAGGCATTGGGAGCTAGGGAATTGGAAGTTGTTAAAATGATAGAGAGCATGTGAGGTGTCCTGGATGTAAGTGGGAAGGAACCCCTGGACCATGAACCCCACCAACTGTATTCTATATCATCACGGATCTCATTGCGTCAAAAGATTTCTCTTCCCCAAGATTCACAAAATGGATTGCCTTCTCCCTGCACTTGCCCCTCTGAATTTATTTCCTTATACTGCAACTTCCCTCTTCCTAATCCAGTTCCTTTCTGAACAACGGACATCCAACTTGCCATTCCCTGGCTCCCACCACCTCATCTTCACCATGGATGTTCAGACTATAAACCGCCATTCCCCATCACGAAGACCTTAGGGCTGACTCTCCAGTTCTTTCTAGAAGGTAGATTCAGTTAGTATCCCTGTTCCTCCTGGCCAAACATGTTCTCACCTTGAACAATTTATCTTATGATTCCTCTCACTTTCTAAAAATCAAAGGTGTAGCCATGGGCACTCATATTAACCCCAGGAGGGTGTCTTTTTATTGGCTATGTAGAACAGTCTTTGTTCCAAACCTACTGGGCAATCTCTCCCCAACTCTTCCTCCAATACACTGATGACTGCATTGGGGCTGCCTCTACTAGTGTGGAACTCATCAATTTTATCAACTTTACTATTAACTTCACCCCCACTCTCAGACTCACGGTTTATTTATGACATATCACTCCCCTTTCTGGATCTTCCTGTCTTCATCTTAGGAGACAAACTACCGACTGATTCGCATAACTACTTAGACACAAACACCCCCGCCCTTTTTCTTTTGAGGATGTCATCCCTTTCTGTCTCTGCTGCATCCATTTTCAGGATGCAACTTTGCATTGCTGAACATCTAAAATGTCCTCATTTTTCAGGAAAGATGGCTTTCCCCCTACCGATGTTGATGGAGCCCTCGCCGACATCTTTTTTTCTTGCACTCCTGCTCTCACCCCACCTCCCCTGTTAGAAGAATGGTAGTTCCTTTGGACCTTACCTTGCTCCCTACTAGTCCCTGTGTCCAGTGCAAAATTCTTGATCATTTATGCCATCTATGGTGTGATCCCAGCACCAGTAATGTTTTCCCTCCTCAGGCTTCTCTGCTCCCTGCAGGGGCTACTCTAGGACTCACTGATTCATCCATTCTTTTCTATCGCAAGGCACTTTTCCCTGTAACTGTAGGAGGTGCAACAACTGTCCCTATACTTTATCCCTTTCCACCATACAGGTATCTCAACAGCACTTTGAGGTGAAGCAGAAATTCATGTGCACCTCTGCTAACCTTGCCTCTTGCATTTGGTGTTCTCCATGTAGCCCTCTCTACACTGGTGAGGTCAAGTACAGACTGGGCAATTGCTTTGTTCTTTTTTTGTTCTCCACTCTGTTTGGAATGGCCATCCTGAGGTCTTAGTTGCAATGCATTACAATTCCCCTCCTCATTCCCAAGTCAACTGTCTGCCCTCAGTCTCCTGCACTGTCAGGGTGAGGCCAAATACAAGCTAGAGGAACAGCACCTCATATTTCACTTGGGTAGTCTACAACACAACTTCGGGTAACTTGCACTCTGTTCCTTTCTCTCACGTCCTGATCTACTCAGATCATTTTTGCACATCCCCTTCTTTTCACACCACCTCCCACCTGCCCACCCTCCCCAGAGTTTCACAGTTGCTTTTCCCTTCAGCACCTGATCTTCCAATTATCCACATATTCTATCCATTTGGTCTCCTTTCCCCTTCCTTCCCCCCACTACTCTCCTTTTGCCTTGAAACCCTCCTGTATCTGGTTTCATTCTCTACCTCCCTTTCTTATCAGATTCTTTAATCTGCTGCTTTTGTCTCCACCATCACCTCTCATCCTCTGACATTATCTCCCCACCTCCCTGCTCCACCAGACTCCATCTGCCCACTCACCCTCCCTCACCTCAGTCTGCCTATTGCTCACCAGTTCCTGCCTAGGTAGTCCTCTGTGTGTTAATTGTTGCGCCATTGAGTAGTACTGTTCTTCCATTAGGTCTACCATCTGATCATTAACAGCTACCTTCTTATTAGATGAATACTTGAGATTAGTAGATGACACCATAAGCCTTAAGCACCATAATTCGGTTATTATGGGAAATGAGACAGCAGAGAAGCTGGCAAAAGCAGCAGTCAAAAAAGGATCTATAGAGGTCAATATTAAGCTATCAAAATCAGAGGGGAAGAGCATAGTGTGGAGAAGGATAAATCAACAGTGGCAGCAGCATTGGGATAGAGCAATAAAAGGAAGACATTTACATTCAATTCAGAACAGAGTAGATATGGGAAGAAGTAGGGGAGTAAAACGGAAGGAGCAAGTAATTATAAGTAGACTGAGAATTGGGCACAGCAACCCTAATGGTACTTTGGCCATCATAAGCAATCATCCAACAGGTTTTTGCGATCTATGTCAGGAGACTGAAACAGTAAAGCATATCCTTATTTCATGCAGGAAATTTGCACGGGAAGGAACAAATGTTACAACAATTACACAAAATAGGACTGGTAGAGGACACTGTTACAGGTTTATTGGAATGTGGGGAGAGTGATCAGGGAGGAAATGGCTGTTTAGTTTTTTAAGGGCGATGGGACTGGAAAGATGACTTTAAAGTGAATGGGCATTGAGGGACAATAAATCCTGAAGATGGCGGTAATGCAATAGTGTGGATGCCAACTGCCGTAAAAAGTCAAGGAAGAAGAAGAAGAAAATCCTGTGTGTGGTAATTTGTCTATTGACATAAGTGTCCTTTATCTTATACAGTAATCAAAGCTATGCTTTCAGCCATCTGGGTTGCAGTTGCAGCTGTGGGTACTCATGCTATAATGGAATTTGCAGAACTACACAACACTCAGTGCATCCTGGCTGGCTTGTATATGTGTTAACTGGTTTGGCCACTGCTTCCATGAATGAGCTCCATGCTATGCATAATCCTGTGCTAATTTGGAGCTGGACTCCTTCATGCTTAAACTCCTTAATGTTTTCTTTGTAGGAATTTTGGCAAGGTCCACATTTTTGTTTTGTTTAAAGACTTAATTGACAGACATCTTTGCCCTTCATTGTCCATTTTTCAAATGTCAATCTAAATTTATGATTTCTCTTCATCTTCAGTATATTTTAGTATAAGTTGTTATTGCAGCCTCCAAAGATTTTTAATTAGATTCTGATGCAATTATGTGATTGAAAATTGTGTGCATTTCTACGTAAATGCTAATTGTTAAAAATTTGCACACTTTATTTAGGTATCAATGGTTGGATATGGCTTCTACAATTCTGAAATTTTCAGATGGAAATCAGAACGCTCTCAATACTAAAACTGCAGAAGAATCAGGTGCTATTAATTTATCTCAGAATATTACTTTGGATGATGAAGAGGATCTTCCAATACCTTCTATTGGGAATGACAAAGCTTGTAACAATAAACCAGAATCCTATTTGAATCAGAGGATGACACATACAAGAAAAGTCAAGCTAAAGAGAAAGAGTACCTTGGACAGTTTAGGGATCAAAAGAAAATTGGAAAATGAGGAAAAATCCATCAACAAAAAAGAACCAAAAATAGTTGAATATCAGAACCCACCAATCATTCACTCACTTAGTCGTGTACCCTTAAAAAGTGTAATGGATGTCGAAATGAAATTGGTTTATGTTGATGAACAACAAATAATGTATGAATTTATAGAATCCCTAGAATGCAGAAGTGCTCAGTCAGCATGTGAGGTCACCAAATCAGGAGAATCTATAAATTCCTGTGCTTTAAATTTGGCACCTCAGATGGATAAATGGCTTGCCAAAGCTTTAAAGGATGCAAGCTTTTACTATCACCAGAAGAAGTATTCGGTAGCAGCAGGACGATTCAAAACAGCACTAGAGGTATTTGTTGCTGTTTATTTAATACTAACATTTCATTATTTTTATCTTTTGTTTTCAGTGCTTGTGGGAGCTGGAAAATAATGTCCCACTGTAGGATGAAATTGCCAGTATTTCCTAGCATTACAATTGACATTACCCTGTCTTTTACACAGCACCACCAGGATTTTAGTTTATTTTATATAAATATGTACTTCTCAAACTGCATTGCCTTTGTTTCATAGGGTGTACTCTGACAGTGGAGTTAAGCATGAAAGCACAAAGCTCTGAAAATGGGAACCCACTGATCCAACTGCACTTGGGGAGTTTTTTTTTCCCCATAGATTCCAATAGAACATAATGCTTGTGAAGGAACACACACAAAATGCTGGAGGAGCTTAGCAGGCAGGCATCATCTGTGGAAAAGAGTACAGTTGACGATTTGGGCTGGAACCTTCAGGACTGGAGAAAAAAAGATGAGGAGTAGAGTTAAAAGGTGGTGGGGAGGGAGAAACACACGCTAATAGGTGAAACCGGGAGGGGGAGAAGTGAAATAAAGAGCTGGGAGGTTGATTGGTGAAAGAGATACTGGGCTGGAAAAGAGGGAATAAAGTAGGAGAGGTCAGAAGGCCATGGAAGAAAGAAAACGGGGGAGGAGCATCAGAGGGAGGTGATGAGCAGGCAAGGAGATAAGGTGAGAGAGGGAAAAGGGGATGGGGAATGGTAAAGGAGAAAGGGTGGGGGGCATTACTGAAAGTTCGAGAGGCTACCCAGAAGGATCATAAGGTATTGTTCCTCCAACCTGAGTATGGCCTCATTGCAACAGTAGAGGTAGGCCATGGATTGACATATTTGAATGGGAATGAGAAGTGGAATTAAAATGGACTGCTGTTGGCAGACCCTGCTTCTTCTGGCAGATGGGGCGTAGTTACTTGGCGAAGCGGTCTCCCAATCTACGTTGGGTCTCACCAATATACAGGAGGCCACACTGGGAGCACCGGACACAGTATATGACCCCAACAGATCTACAGGTGAAGTATCACCTCACCTGGAAGGGCTCTGAATGGTAGTGAGGGAGGAGGTGTATGGGCACGTGTGGCATTTGTTGCACTTGCAAGAATAAGTGCCAGGGAGGAGATCAGTGCGGAGGAAGAAATGGACAAGGGAATTGTGTAGGGAGCGATCCCTGCAGAAAGCAGAAAGTGGGAGGGGGAGGGAAAGATATACTTGGTTGGAGATGGCAGAAGTTAAGGTGAAGTAGTGCAACCAGTTTCTGTGAGGCCTTTCAGTCCGGATGCAAGAGGTTATGTACGCAGTCGAAAACAGTCCGTCTTCAGTTTGCGGGAATGATGGGGTGAGGGTGACCAGTTGAGACATTGCACAGGAGAGAAACCCCAGCTTCCCCAAACTTAATGTCAGGCAACTACAGGCCTGTGACTGCTGCTCGGTAAGCCCAGACCTCTGGGTCAGTAACTTGGTTGGCTGCCATGCCAGCATAGTCAACCTCCATGTACGGCCTCAGCAGCTGACTATGAGAGACAATTAACCGCAGCGTTATTTTTCCCCTTGGTATATTGTATATCAGTTGTGAACTCAAATATGTAGGCCAGTTGGCATTGCTGCCAAGCAGACCAAGGGTCTGACATTTTGTCCATCGTGTGCATGAACAGTTTGTGGTAAACAAATGCTGTGAAATGGTGACTCTCTAGAAAAAAATGAAAATGGCAGACAGCCAGATAGAGGCCATGAAGCTCATGGTGAAATGTGCTATACTTCCTTTCAGGGGGATGGAGCTGCTGGCTGAAGAGGTGAAGCAGCTGGCACACACCTTCGACCAACTGTTCGTGCACAGCTGGTAGTTCCTAATTAGATTGACATTGGAAAAGAATTAACTTTCCGGCTAAGTGTGCTGGAAAGTCTTGAATGTGTGGGACTGGGTAATGAGCAGGGGTGATGGCCTCATTAAGGCGTCGGTAATCACCACTTGGCCAATGACCACCATTGGATTTAGGGACTATATGGAGGGGTGAAGCGCAGGGGCTATTCAACTGGCATACAATTCCGAGTCTTTCTATGTTGGCAAACTTAGCCCTCCCGTTTGTCAGCTTTCCTGGGTCCAGTGGAAATGTAGTGCTTGACCCCATGTTTTACGACTGTAGTGGAGAATGTGGGCTTGGTGAGGTTTTGGAAATCATCCAGCAGTCAAGTAAGCTCACATGCAGTGGTGCATGCACTTGACAGAATCGTTGTGGTGAACTTACTGGGGAGCAGGGTAACGACCCAAGGGTCCTTGACATCCACAAGCCAGCAGTTCTTAAGATCAACTAACAGTCCTTGGGCACACAGGAAATCTGCATCGGGCAGAGATCTAGCCATTTTAGCCAGGACAAAGTCCATTGTGTAACGTCACACAACGAAACAGAGTGTCACACTGCCATTAGCAGCCTCCAGTGAAGTTTTGTTGCTCTCCACCTTCTGATCAATAGGCGATGCTGGCAGCACACTCACTTGAACACCTGTGTCACGCAGGAAATGTCACCTTGAAAGGATGTCTGTAATGAACAGTAGCTGACTCTGGCAGCTGGAACCCACGGAGTTCACAGATATCTGATGTTCCAATGCCCTGGCGCTTTCGAAACTGCAACATAGTTGGCATTTCCTAGTGTTCCTACCAAAGCGAGAATGGTGAAAGCACAGGCCCGACGTTGTCTGTTTCGCAGCCACGAGCGTGCGTGTGTTGGAGGCCTTGCTGACCCGGCTTATTGAAGTAGAGAAAGGAAGGGGAATGATGCTCCACTGCCTAGCTATGTGTAGACTATCAGCTATTTTAAGCAAGCTCCCTATGGTCCATCACAGTGCATTAGCAAGGGCTATGCAAACTTGATCAGAAATTTGCTGCATGAAGAGTTCTTTAAAAATAAAACAAGGATGGTGATTTTCCAGGAGGGACAGCATGTGGTCTATTGGCTCGAAAGGCTTAGCACCGCTGAGGCTGGGCAAGGAGAGCAACTGAAACACCAATAGTCCAAAAGTCTGAAAAAGGTGAGTTTTCAGCTATCAGTATTTATCATGTTCAGATGGGTGTTCAAGCAGACTCACCACTCTCACCACCGTAGAATTACCACATAGTAGAGTTTGGTGTCAGCCGCAGAGATTTCTCACAGAGCGAACTAGGCCTCAGCTCGTACAAACCCAGCCTCAACACTTTGATCTCAAAACTCTGACAGTTTCAAAGCTACTGCATTGGCTGACATATTCCATAACTCTGGAATCATCCTATCATGTTGGTTTTCACAAATAAAACTAAGTGAGGTTTTTTATGTTTAATGAAACCTGCAACATTTTTATTGAACTCCAGAACCTTCACACAAAAGTTGCTAAAGTTCTTTACCTAACCATGTCATCACGTCAGACCAGCCTGTTAAGGTGAAACCTCAAAACAATGTTGGCGGTTGTGAATTATTTACATTTCTCCCAATTACATTACCCTACAACAGCACCCAGAGATAAACCATTATAGAAACTCCATCCAAGGTTAGGATTACACCCAGGTCTCTGAAACTGTGAGGCACAACACCAACAACTGCACCACTGTTCTGCCTCTTCAACAAAGGTTTCTGCTTTCTTGTTGCATGTTAGATGGGATTTCCGTCAAATTTTGGTGAATCAGGAGTTTATAAATATATTTGAAGGTGGTGCCTTCTATCTGTCAACATCAGTATGAATGACTGCTGGATGACTGGAGTGACAATTCTGCCTCTGGATGGCGTGACTAATATGTCTCATGATTTGCTGGCATGTGTATCCAGCAGTTTGCTGGCTTAAATTTCATTCAGAATATCTTAAGATAGTGAGTTTTTTTTTCCCCTCATACTTCAAAGACTTTCACTGGCACAATTGATGGCTGTTCCACTGTAAAGAGTGTATGACTCTATAAACTTGGTGCTATGGCCTATTATTTTGTCAGCTTGGTAGGGTTTTCTTGATATCAATCAAGAAAGGTTCAGTTGAAGATTCATCAGAGCTAGCATCGATATCTGTGAAGTAAGTGAATAAGTCAAGTACTTGGTGCATGTTGGTAGATTGGCTAAAATTATCTTTTCTTCAAAACTTGCATTGCAGTTTCTATGCACTACTGCTAATTAAGTCCTTTGAAAATGAAGTGTTTGCTTGTAATTATTTAGATCAATACTTAAGTAACCTCATTCAGGAGTGTGCAAGTAGCTCTGCAGCCACTGGTACGAATTGTCAACAGGTTCGTTTAAGTTTTATTTCAAGTATGTAAAATGAACACTGCTAAGAAGCTAACAACATGTGTAGGAATGGAAAATGCAAGAATACACAGAAGGTTAGGCAACATTTTAGATTAGATTAGATTAGATTCAACTTTATTGTCATTGTGCTGAGTACAGATACAAAGCCAATGAAATGCAGTTAGCATCTAACCAGAAATACAAAGAATAGTGTTACTTACAAAATAACTGCAAATAAAAAGTAAGTGCTACAACACACAAATATAAAAGTACTGAGACAGTACAGTATGGGTGCAATACTGCTTAGTGCTGTGCTGTGAGGTTCAGCAGGGTCACAACTTCAGGAAAGAAGCTCGTCCTGTGCCTGCTGGTGTGGGAGTGGAGGCTCCTGTAGTGCCTACTGGATGGGAGGTGAGTAAAAAGTCCATGGTTAGGGTGAGATGCATCCTTGATAATGCTCTTCGCCCTGCCCAGGCAGCGTTTATGGTAGATGTTCTCAATGGTGGGCAATTGGGTGCCGATAATCCACTGGGCAGTTTTCACCACATGCTGGAGTGCTTTGCGGTCCGATATGGGACAATTGCCATACCAGACTGAGATGCAGTTGGTGAGTATGCTGTCAGTGGTACAGCGGTAAAAGTCCGTCAGTATCCTGGGACAGAGGTGAGCTTTCTTGATGCGCCGCAGGAAATAAAGGCGCTATTGTGCCTTTTTGATCAGGATGGTGAAGTTCAGAGACCAGGTGAGATCCTTGGAAATGTGGACACCAAGGAATTTGAAGCTTGATACGTGCTCCACTACAGCTCCGTTGATGTAGATAGGGACGTGAGCGTGGTTCCTAGCATGCATGAAGTCCACAATGATCTCCTTGGTCTTCTGGGTGTTAACGGCCAGGTTGTTGTCGGCACACCACGCGGCCAGGTGCTGGACCTCGTCCCTGTAGGCCGTCTCGTCATCCCCTCCGATCAGGCCAACCACTGTGGTGTCATCTGCAAACTTGATTATGGAGATAGAACCATGTACAGGAATGCAGTCATAGGTGAAAAGGGAGTACAGAAGAGGGCTCAGCACACAGCCCTGAGGCACACCGGTGTTCAGGGTGAGAGTGGAGGAAGAAAGGTTGTCTAACTGAATTGATTGGGGAGAAAGTAACAAAGTTAACATTTTGAATGAATGACCTTTCATCGGAACTGGGAAAAGTAGAAATAAAATGAATTCTTTTGAGAAAGGGGGTAGAAATTGAATGGGAAGTCTGTGGTGTGATGGGGAATTTGAATTATGCAGATTGCAATAGCAGCAGCTGAAAGCAGGTGAGCATCAAAGGTCATGTTTGGAGTGGCACAAAAAGCACAAGATGAACTAAATCTAAAACAGCAAAAAAAGAGAGGGGGCTGAATGCTGGACACAAGATTATCTGAAATGGTCAAATTCAGTGATGAATCATGAAGGTTTATTTATGTCCAGTTGTAAAATGAGCTGCTGTACCTCAAGATAACATTGGCCTTTTACACCGTTCCAATGCATCTCAAAGGTGAATATGGGGAGGAGAGTAATGGGTTGGAGAGTTAAAGTAATCAGCAACTGGATGTTCATTAAAAATGATCAAAAGTTCCAATTTCATGCTAACAAAAAAAAACTCTTTAAGACATTGCTACTTATTAATATAGGCCTGTAGGTTTAAGCTTTCATGTTTAAATATGCCTTCAAACAACAAGGTCATCCTTCAAGTGAATTTTTTTTTCCACACACTTTATATTCTTCCACCAATTGCTTTAAATTTTTATCCCTTGTCAACCTCTCTCCTGAATGAAGAAGTTCCAGTTTGCCAGACTACCCAGTTTTCTAAATCTTCACCTTCGTTAAATCTCTATTCAGCCTCTAATATTCCAGATAAACCAGTCTCAGCCTGACCAATCTCTTAAAAATATTATTCTGCCTTACAATGTTTTTGTTAATCTCTTTGGAACCCTTAAAAATTACTTAACATTTCTGAAGTCCACTTCCCTGACCTTTCCTTATAAACTTTGATTTCCTCCTTGATTAGAAATATGTTTGTCTCAGCCTTAAATATGCCCAAGGACTCTATCCCCACATTTTTCAGTGTCAAGTAATTCTTAAAAACTTCCAACCCTCTGAGAGAAGAAATTCTTTCTTATCTCATTCTTAAGTTACTCCTTCTCAACTGCAAACAAATTTTTATTATGATTAATTCACTTGAGAACTTTAAGTTAAAGAGATGACCAATTCCACTGACATTTTAAGTGCTTCATTACATGAATGGATATCCTAAACAATGGCTGTTTATGATTGCCAACATAAAACTCTACTACTACTACTACTACTACTAGTTCGAATCAGGTCTAGGGGGGGCCGGCATCGGGTACGATGACGGACTCTCCACTTCTCCCTCTCCCTCATCAGTGTATTCAGTTCATCTACATCAGCCGTGCCGCTGTCTTCTAGGAGCGTGTTGACCATAGTCTTGGGAGGGCGCCCAGGGTTCATCCTCCCGTGCTTGGGCTCCCATATGATGACTAGGCTGGCAGGTAGCTCGAGGTGGCGTAGACTGTGCCCTGCTAGTTGCAGTCTTCTCGCCTCGATTTTAGTGGTGAGCATCGGTAGGTGATTATAGAGCTCGACGTCTGTCATGTGCTGTAGCCAACACATGTCAAGAGCCATCCGGAGCTTTCGTGTATAGCAACCATCTAGAGACTTTTGCATAGTCTCAAACACGTAAAATAAGTGCTCCGATACAAATACTAATTTCCACATCAAAAGTTGTTTTTGTGCTCTATTCTGGGTGTCTCTAACATTGTCTGAAATATAATTTAAATGAGTTATAAATAAATGAAATAGACAAATTGTTTTCTTTGTACGGATATTTAAGAGAGTTATATATTTCGAGTTTGATCTTTCTGTAAAATATGCTTTCCAAGTTTGGCAAAGGATAATCTGTTATTCACTCCATGTGGATTTAGTGTAACAAGGCTCAATTACATTCAATCAACTATGTTTGAAATCAATGGATATTGAATATTTTATGTAACATATATTCTCATTTTGGAATGAATTCCTCATGATGCATATTTTAATGCACGTCAAAAATTGGTAAAATATCTTCTGCTATACAAGAATATCAGCTTCTGTGGATGTCCACAAGTTAAAATCCTAAACTGGGCAAGGCCAATTTAGATGGCATTATAGACAGAAACTTTCAAAAGTTGATCCGTGAAGTTGTTTGCAGGTAAAGGGCCACCTTGCAAGTGGGAGACTTTTAAAGAGTAAGGCAGCAAGAGCAAGGATTAATCTCTTCAGGAATATAGGGGAGTAAAATTCAGTGACAAAAAGGGTATATGAGGTAGTCTTGGCAGAAAAGATAAAGGAGAATGCAAAGAGATTCTACTAATATACTAAAAGGAAAATGTTTAACTAGGAAGAGAAACATGCCCCTTAAAAATTAACAATGTTATCCAGGTGTGGAGCTTCAAAAGATGGGTAAGAGCCTTAATATCTGCAGTATATTTACCCTGGAGAAAGACTTGGATGTTCTGGTACTCAGGGAAGTTAATAGTGATGTCTTGAAGAGAGTCCATATTACAGAAGAGGAGGTGCTGGAAATCTTAAAACACAGAATGGTCATTAAATCAAGTGTATCCCTAGGACATTGTGTGATGTCAGGGAAGAAATTGTGCAGCTTTTGCAAAGATATTTGTATCATAGACAACCATAGGTGAGGTGCTGGAAGACTGGAAGAGCTAATGTTATGTCTTTAAAGTAAGACTACAAGGAAAATCACGAGAACAATACTAATATCAGTGGTGAGTTTGTTCTGGGTTGGGGATTCTGAGCAGTAGCATTTACATTCATTTGGAAACACATAGATTGATTACGGACATTCAGTGTGCTTTTCTGTGTGGAAAATTGTGTCACAAATTTGGTTGAGATTTTGAAGATGTGGTCAGGAATATAGATGAGGAAAGTACAGTAGACATAGTCTACATGTATTTTAGCATGGCCTCTGATGTCATATGGCATAGTAGGCTAGTCCAGAGAGTTAGATCGTGTGGGATCCAGGGCAAGCTAGTCATTTAGATACAAAGCTGACTTGATAGTAGGAGACAGAGGACTGCAGTGAATGGTTGTTTCTCAGAGCAAAGGTCTGTGCCCAGTAGTGAGTCTCAGGGATTGATGCTAGTTCTACTTTTGCTTGTCTTTTATACTTATGATATGGATGAAAATCTAGGTGGCCAGGTTAGTAAGTTTGCAAATAACTCTAAAAATTGTTGATATAGTGCACAGTTAAGAATGTTACTTAAGATTACAACAGATTCTTGATCAACTGGGCTGAGCTGGTGGTCTGAGGAATGACAAATGGAGTTTAATTCAAATAAGTATGAAGTGTTGCATTTGGTAAGATAAACCAGGGGAGGAGTTGCACAGTAAATGGTACAGCACTGGGGAGTATTGCAGGACTCTTACACCTAAAGGTGCAGGTATAAAGTTCCTTGAAAGTGGTGACACAAGTAAATAGGCTGATGAAGAAGGCATTTGGAACATCATGCTACAGCAGTATATGAGGCTATATTTGAGGTGCTGCATACAGTTCTGGTCACATCTCTATAGGAAGGATGTCATTAAACTGGAGGGGGCAAAAAGATTAACAAGGATGTTACCGGAACAGGAGGGCTTGCGTTATAATGAGATGCTGAATAGACTAGTATATTTATTCCCCTGGAGTATAGGTGGCTGAGGGTGACCTTGGAGGTTTATAAGATCATGAAGCATATAAATAAACTGAATAGACAGTCTTTTTCTCCAAGGAAGAGAATTCTGAAAGTGGAGAACATAGGCTTAAAGTGAGGGGAAGGAATTAAAATGGATGACATCATCTTTTTCACACGGAGGCTAAGGTATGTGCTACCAGAAGAAGTGGTAATCATGACACTATTACACTTTACATCATTTAAAAGGATTTTGGACATTTGCTTAGATAGGAAAGGTAGAAGAATAAGGGTCAATGACAGGCAAATGGGGCTACCTAAGTTAGGCCACCTGGTTGTTATGGATATTGGGATGAAAGACATTTTTCCATAATCCTGAGATGCGTGATTCTTAGAAGCAAAAATTTTGTGCAGAATTACAAATGATCATATTGGTTGCCTTCAAAATTCAAATCCAAAAACATAGCTATAAGTAGTGTTTATATGTTATGTATGCAAGAAATGTTGACACATTGAACATGACAGCACAGTACAATCCCTTCAGCCCATGTTACTGTGCTAATCTTTTAACCTATTCTAAGAGCAATCTAATCCTGCCTCCCACATAGCCCTTGATGTTTTTTATCCAGGTGCCTATCTAAGAGTCTCTTAAATGTCCCAAATGTATTTGCTTCTACCATCAGGCCCAGCAATATGTTCTAACATAAGAGAACATTAATTCCATTTTCATCATCATGCACTGTTACAAGTATATTTTGGGCCCTTCCCAGGAAAGGGTTGATAATGAGTTGGGTGCCAGGAATGAGAAGCAATGCTGATGATGCTTATGCTGAAGTGGCAGAATCAGGATCAGTATTTTCAGTTGCAATACTCAGCAGGTCAGGCAGCATCTATGGAAGGAAATTGACAATCTACATTTCAAGTCATGGCCGTTCACCTGAATTGAAAGACAATGGGGAGATAGCCAGTATAAAAAGGTGGAGGGAAGTATTGCAAAAAGAGCTATAGCCCAAGAGCATTTGCAGTTGATAGCCCTATTGCCTTTGAATCAGAGAGTTGCAGATTCAAATTATACTCTGTGGCTTTGAACTCGAAAATTGAAATTTACAGATGATTTTAATATCAAGTGAGTGTCATGGATGTCTGAATGTAGATCCCAAGTGAATACAAGAAACTCTATCTTA
Organism: Mobula birostris; assembly: GCF_030028105.1. Lineage (NCBI taxonomy): Eukaryota > Metazoa > Chordata > Chondrichthyes > Myliobatiformes > Myliobatidae > Mobula > Mobula birostris. Next base: position 53,333,113 of record NC_092373.1, read on the forward strand.
TAATTTTGAAATGATGGGATGAGTTAGCTCACAAACAAGAGAAAATCTACAAATGCTGGAAATCCAAGCAACACACACAAAATGCTGAAGGGGCTCAGCAGGCCAGGTGGCATCTAGGGAAAAGAATTAGCTGATGTTTTGGGCCGAGACCCTTCAGGAGGACTAGAAAAAAAAGATGAGGAGTTCTCCCCCTTTTCCCCTCCCCCCCACCACCTTCTAACTCTCACTCCAACATTTTGAATGAGTTAGCTACTGTGATCTGCCCATTATTTTCCTCTCATTCTTGCCAAGATATAGATCTTCATTGTTAATTGAAAATGATACCTTCTGCTGCTCAGATCTAAGCTTTCAGAATGTACTTTGGCTAAGGGATTGATCAGCTGCCCTAATCCAGTGTTATACAATATTTTGACAAATGTTCATTCTTGTGAAGAATCTTGGGTTTAAGTACAGTAAAGGTGCTAAGTAAAAGATTATTAATGTTACGGATTTTATCTCTTGGAACAGAATACTTGAGGAATGTCTTGTCTAATCATTGTATAGTCTGTGTCACTTCATAATTTTCCTTGATGATGATCTGCAGGCTATGATGTTCAATGGAAAACAAATTAAAGGTTTTGAGTAGATTCTGGTTTAGAATAATTACTATTTTCCTACTTTATTGTTATTAGCATAATCTCTGAACATTATTTTGCTTTATTTAGCTTTGTAGCAAAGGTGCTGTTCTGGGAAACCCGTTTTATGCATCCTATGAAAAGATTTCGAGCATTGCCAGTTTCATCGAAACCAAACTTGTAACTTGTTATCTGCGTATGAGGAGACCAGACCTAGCTCTTAATCATGCTCACAGGTAATCATTATCAATTGATATAATTATTGCTATCCTGTTTAATGCTGAAGACCTATGCTGTTTGACTAATATATTTGTCAAATTTCAAGCATTTTCCAAATTTTCCAAATATATGAAGGAACACTTCATGTAATTGTACCCAAAGAGTCAACCTAGTAATGGTAAAAATTTGAGCACAATTCCAATCAATCTTATCTAAAACTAAAAAATGCTTGAATGTTCTGTAACACAGGGTTATTTAATCCACAGGATTCTTTGTAAATCCACAGATGCTGCCTAATATGCTAATATTCTGATATTTGCCGGAATCCTACATCTGCAGTTATTTTGCTTTTCATTCCATATCCACTGCTAATTACGCTGCGGATTGAATACATCAGAATTAAATGGTATTTCAAACGTAGCATTGCAACTCCTGCTCATTGAGAGTACAATTCAGCCTTTCGGCTGCATAACTCACAGTTTTAACCATAAAATGAATGGTTGTATATTGCTGGAGGTATACCATTCAAATAACTGATTTAATAACTAACAGAAAGGTAGTTTTAATATTTTCTGCTTGATTTTTATCAGATGTAATAAAATAATGCCTTTTTGTCTTTTAAAAAAACTGTTTCTCAGATATATTCAAATATTACAAAAGTATTTGTAATTTTATTTATGTTTATATTTTTAAGATGATTGACTATAGTTGAGAAGTGGAGTGATTAAATTTTAAGTCAATTGAGAAGTGCTTTTATGGATATAAAAGTAAAGTATTTGAATTTGTCTCCACTTGAATCATAACTACGTTTGTCCAATGAGAGCTTTTCTCAGTGTAAAGTATGTTAGAACAAGATTTAAGTTACTTTCACATGGATTTAAAGTTCAAAGTAAAATTTATTATCAGAGTTCATACATGTCACCACATACAACCCAGAGATTCTTCTTCTGGGGGCATACTTAGCAATTTAAAGCATCATTCTGTGTAAACCACATTTTAAAAATTTTAAAAAGCTAGAATCATGATTTTCAGTCTATTTAAATTAATGAATGAAAAAATAAAACTCTCGTGAGTCTTTGTTATCTCTATCTTTTCATTAAAATACTATAGCCAGATAATCTGCTCTTCTGTCTACTCTGTGTAAAATGGCTAGCTGTAGAAATTGCAGGTGCTGGAAATTTGAAATACAAAAAAAATACGAGAAATCCTCAATGGGTCAGGAGACAAGTTTTTTCCTGATTTTGAACAAATTTTCTAGTATTCACCAAATTTAGTTCAGAATAGTGATATTCTGGCTAATACTCCATATATCACCATTTTTGAGAAAAAAATTCCCTATTCAAGTGGGAAAAGGCTATCAAGAGTGTTTTGCCATCCGACACTCTATAGCTAATACTACATAACTACCAAAGTTCAACAATAATGTACCTAATGTACCTCTTGTACCTAATAAAGTAGCCACTGAGTTTATATTTGTAGTTTTATGCTGCTCCAGGCCATCCATTTCAAGGTTTGACATTTTGTGCATTCAGAGATGCTCTTTTGCACGCCACTGTTGTAACTCATGGTTATATGAAATACTGTCACCTTCCTGTCAGCCTGAATCAGTTTGGCTATTCTCCTCTGACCTCTGTCATTAACAAGGCAATTTCAACCACAGAACTACAACTCACTGGACTTTTCGTCATTTCTTGCACCATTCCTGTTAAACTCTGCAGACTGTTGTGCATGAAAACCCCAGGAGATCAGCAAGTTTCTGTGATACTCACAGGAACAATCTGTAGTCAAAATCACTTTAGGTCATGTGTCTTTCCCATTCCAACATTTGGTCTAAACAACAATTGAACCTCTCGACCTTGTCTACCTGCTTTTATGCATTCAGTTGCTCCCATATCATTGGCTGATAAGATATTTGCATTAACTGCAAAGACGTAATAAAGTAACCACTGAGTGTATAAATATAACAGTCCATTGTAGTGAACAGTGTACCATTTAATGTTTCCTCTAAATTTACCATTATTCAGTAAAACTAATTGTGATTGTAAGCAAACCTAAAATGGAAAAGGTCCAGTTAGGTTGCTTTTAGTACTATGATGTTGAAAATCTTTGACAAGGCAGACAATTGCATCATGCTCCTTAAACATATCACAACTAACCTTAAACATAATCTTTGGGGGAAAGTAATGATGTTCAAATCAATACTAATATTCTATTTCAACAAAGAAGAGGGATAATATTACAATTGGCTCAATCAACTGTATGAACCTACCTCGGGCATGATAAGGTTAAGACGTATTCATATACGGAGGCTTTGGGCACATTGATATTTAAATATTTCACTTTTGCAATAAAATTGACTAACTTAGTAAAATTTATAAATAGTTTGTTGGTCAAGCTAATTTACAGTCTTCTGACATTTCTAAGGAGCATTTTACTGAATCCAATTAACTTCCGTAATCACCTTCGTCAAGCTACAGTCTTCCGTTGTTTGGAACGATATACTGAAGCTGCAAGGTCAGTGAAATTCTGCAAATGTAATATAGAGATCGGTTTTGAAAGTTAACATTTCAAAAGGGTTCTTTATTATAAGCATTTATTTTAATGCTAGTTGGAAACAACAATAACAAGGTTAAACTTGTTAGTGTTGCTTTTAGTAGTGAATTCTTTTGATAGTGTTCCAGTTTTTAACTGGCTTACATCTAAGGTGAATGCAAGTTTAACATGCTAAACATTGATATGGTAGCACCTAGGAATTTAAGGGCTCATCTGCTTGGGGTTTTGAATGAACCTTTCTAGCAATCAAATTTTAATTGTACCGTACTACTGTATTTGAGTGTGTTAAAATATTACCAATCACAAACATTCTTTTCATTTTGAAACTAGTTTGATCACTGCAATACTTAACATGACTTGCACATATTTACTAGGGTAAATTCAGATGCAGGGATTTTATTCTTGACAGACCTGTTGCTGGCTCAAGAAATACATCTCCGTAGTAAATCCATTGTATTGACCTGTGCATTTGAATTCTCGTTCTGGAGGAGTTCTTGTAAAAACTAGAACTAAAAAATAAAGATTGCTGTGCATCCTTAATCATTTTTGATACATTTGCCTTTTGTTCCCCCAAATCAAATGCTCTGAATTATAGTCAGACAATACTACCATGTTATTCATCAATCTCATGGCTCTTTTGGACTCCTATCTGTCTGAATTTTGTTAGCCTTTCACTGTGATTCCTCTTTGTTTTGTGCTTCAGTCAGGCTCATTCCAAGTTGTTGAACTATTTAACAATGGTATTTATTCCTGTTCCAATCCAGGTTCTCAAATAAATGCCATTCAATACCAATGTAAAATATGCAGTCCTTCTCTTTGCCTCCCTTACTGCCAGAGCAAATTTCCACTAATTAAAACAGACGTTTTATCATTGTTACTGGAAGTAAAAAAAAAATGGAACATCTGGGTATGGACATTTTGATACAGTTGTGATTTCTGAGGCTATTTTCTTGTCTGAAGTTTTCTGGGTTGATGTGGGTGTGTGATGTAATGAGAAGGGTAGAAATAAGGCATTTGTTAGAATCGATCACTTATTGAACTACTTCCTTTTCCTGTACTTCTACATGCCTTCTAATATTTCTATTATGAGGAGAGAAAAGGATACAGTATCATGCATTGGTTTACCACCACCTGCTGATACCCACTATCTCAGATCTACTGATACGTCTAACAGATAGGAAGTGTCATGATTGTACTTCTTATGAAAAAAATTGTAAACCATAAGACAATTGGTAGCACAGTTTGCTTGTGTCAGATGAGTGTGGGTTCAAGGCATATGCTAAAGGCTTGACCACAAAAATCTGAGTTGATCAAGAGTACGCTGTGCTGTCAAAGATCCTGCCTTTGGAACAAGATCCGAATTCAACCTGCTATCTGTCACTTTGGATTGTTGTAAAGGTCTATTTCCACTATTTCAAGTGAAAAGCATGTGTATTTTTCAAATGCCCTAGTTAATATTTATATCTCAATCAAATCATAATTAAAAATATATCTTATAGCATGGGATTTTATTGTGTGAAATGTGGTTGAAATACTGTATATTCCATATTGCAACAGTGATAACACTAAAATTATTTTGTTGGCTATAAAGTGTTTAGGAGTGATTTGAGTCTTTGAAAGCTGGGCTCCAAAACTGCAGCAGCAGCCACAACTTAAAGGAAAGGCATGCATTTATAAAACACCTTTCAATATTAACTAGGGCATTTGAAAAATACCCGTACTTTTCACTTGAAATAGTGAAAATAGACTTTTACAACAATCCAATGTCTTTCCTTTAAGATGTGGCTGCTGCTGCAGTTCTGGAGCCCACAGTCTGAGTCAGCAAAAATAGAAGTTCATCGGGCTCTTTCAGTAGTTGAGCAGAAATATTTTATTTGGATTTATTGATTTTATATCACTTTAGCCAGATGATTGCACACTGTCAAGTTATATACTGTATACAGTTATATAGTATATTTACCAGTTTGTTTAAAAATCACAAGAAATTATGCAAGTGCTGGAAATCTAGAGCAATACACTCAAAAATGCAGAACCAAATCAGAAGTACTGGAAAAGAAAAGACAAAATGTTAGAAATGCTCCACAAGTCTGGCAGCATCATTGGTGAGAAAGAATTTACATTCCAGATCATTAGTGAACTCTGTAAAATTTTTCAGATTGCAAAAAAGGGGGGGAATGGAGAGAACAATGTCTACAGTTAGTAGACAATCAGGAGAAATGTGAGGTTGTATTGCTTGTAGTAATGACATTTTTAATCACAGATGGTCTATCTGTGGAGAGTGAAAACAAAATGAAAACAAACTTTGCTGGGGCTGCAAATTGCAAAATAAAACCCAGCAGATTCCAGAATCCCGAAATAAAAACATAGGTTGCATGAAATACTCACTCATTTGTTACAATCAGCATTTCAATGGCAATATCTAGCCTTTATTGCCCATCAAAACAGTGTGGCATGTTAAGCCATTTAAGGGTTAATTATTAGGCCAGGTTGCACAGATCTCCTTTGAAAGATGGATGGGTTTTTTAAATAATAAGGTAGCATTACAATTGTTGTTAACACTGATTGGTTTATTTTAAACTGAATCTTTTTAACTGAATTCAAACTCCACTGCTACTAGAGTGGAGTTTAAACTCAGGATTTTTAGCCTCTAGATTACTAATATGTTAATTTGAAGGCTATGCCATGTCATTCTCATACCTGTAGGCACTGGCCTGAAATTTGCCTCTTCCTAAATCCACAGATGCTGCCTGCTATGCTAATATTCTGGTATTTGCTGGAATCCTGCACCTGCAGTTATTTTGCTTTTCATTCCATATCCACTGCTAAGTATGCTGCAGATTGATTACATCAGAATGGAAGTCCATTAAGTAACAGCAAAGCCTTGTTAATCTGTGGGTTTTAAATCTTAACGGGGCTTTGTTGGAATAGCATAGAGAGATAAAGTAGTCAGATTGAGTGTGAGATGGAGAATTAAAGCAACAAACAATGGAAGAAGAGTCACTTTTGCAGACTGAATTGAAATATTTTGCAACTGGTTATACAATCTACCTTGGTTTCTTCAGGTAGGGAAGAGATTATGTTAAGAATACACAGTGCATAAGAACATAAACTGAAGCAGAATTAGGTCACTGGCTCCATAATTCAAGCAGATAATGATGCATCTTTTACCTCTGATCCCTAAAGCTGCACTAATGCAATGTCCTTTGTTTCCCCATTATATGCAAAACCCTGTTGATTTCTGTCATAAATATACTCAGTGACTGATCATTCTTAACAAAAAAAATAATGTTTTTCAGAGACTAGTGGGCTACGACCTGGGGAAATTTAAATTCTGCAGCTGCCCCATCAAGTACCATAAAGAATACTGTATGCTACAATTCTAAACTTGAAAACAGAGGCCTAGTCTGCCTGGTTGTTTCTCGTATAATAATTTTGCCATTTCAAAATCAATCAGGTGAACCTTCCTCTATGACGAATACAATATACCCTCTTTAATTTTCTTACTTTTCTATAGTTTTTACAACCTGTGCATGATGCTACAATTGTGGAGTCATTATGGTTTCATGGATTGGAACAAGGTGTCTCTACTTTTGTAGTCAAACATTTTAATGGTCAAAAGGTAACATGGTCTTTGCCTTCCTACACACAACATTGCTGTATGTGGATGTTAACTTCCAGTGATGTGTATACAAGGCCACCCAAGTCTCTCTGAATGACAATTTCTTTAAATAGTGAGAAATTGAAAAAGGTTATGCCAGCTTCCTATGTAGACTACCAAAGTTCAAAATAAAATATATTATCAGTGTATGCACACGGCACTGCATACAATCGTGAGATTCTTTTTCTGTGGGCATACTTAGCAAATCTATAGAACGGTAACTGTAAACAGGATCTGTAAATATCAGAAACTGTAAACTGCAAACAAAATCTGCAAGTGCAGATAAGAAATAAACAGCAATAAATAATGAGCATTAAGTAACAAGATATAAGGGTCCTTAAGTGAGTGTAGTTATCCCTTTTGTTCAAGAGCATGATGGTTGAGGGGTAGAAATTGTTCTTGAACCTGGTGGTGAGAGTCCTGCGGCACCTGTACCTTCTACCTGATAGCAGCAGCAAGAAAAGAGCATGACCTGGGTGGTGAGGATTTTTGATTATGGATGCTGGTTTTCTACAACACCATTTGGGAGGGTTTTACCCATAATGTACTAGGCCAACACCACTACCTTTTGTAGGATTTTCCACTCCAAAGGCATTGGTGTTCCCATACCAGGCTGTAATGCAGCCAGTCAGCACACTTCCACCACACATCTATAGAAGTTTGCCAAGGTTTTTGATGATATGCCAAATCTCCACAGACTCCTGAGGAAGTAGAGGCATTGTTGTGCTTCTTGTAATTTATTTTTTATTGAAGTTCATCATCAAACAAAACTTTCCATAAGATGTATTTCAGATACTGTACACTTATATCATATAGTCATATTTGTCACAAATCTCTACATAATATTTATCTGAGGTATACACTTATAGAAAGGAGAAGAAAGAAAGAACAATCAAAAGAAGAAAACTATGTACAAAGTAGGGAGTGATCTTTTTTTTTACAACATATTCATTGACTTGTGAGAATAAAATCAGGCCTATGAGGTGTTATGTAGTTAAACCATTTTTTCCAGTATGAATCAAATTGTTCCAACTTATGATTAACAGGTGCTGTTATCTTCTCCATTTTGTAAACGTCCATTGTAATTTCCATCCGTGCATTTAAAGTTGGGCTCTCCTGTGATAACCATTCCCTGGTAAGGGTCTTTTTACCAGCCACCAGCAGTATATTCATTAAATATTTATCTCTTTTCAACCATTCTTGAGGTATATACCCAAAATATATGGTCTTACTTTCTAAGGGTATTTCACATTTAAAGACATCTTGTAGGGCATTGTGTATCCCACTCCAATAGTCTTTGATAACGGGGCATTCCCAGAAAATGCAAAATGATTTGCATTTTGATTTCCACAATTTCTCCAGCAAACAGGGAAGTTACTATCATAATGGGATTTCTGAGAGGGTGTAATAAAATATCTTATCAAGTTTTTCCACCTGAACTCCCTCCGTTTCTGTGAACTGGTACACTTCCATTGATACTTCCATATTATTGTCCATTCTTCCTCAGATATTATTATCCCGCCTTCCTTCTCCCACTTTGTTTTAATGTATGAAGTCGAATGTGTTTTAAGATTTGACAAGCCCTTACACGCGCTTAAAATTATTCTATTACCATTGTCTGAATTATATGCTTTTCTAAATAGCTCTATCAAACACGTACTTGCCTTGGTTACATTTTTAACCATCCTATTAACATACTTCCGTATCTGTAAATATCGATAAAAATTTTGTTTTTCTATTAAGTGTTGCTCTTTGAGTATTTCAAAACTGAACAGTGTTCCTTCTTTCATTATACTGCAAATAGCTGTTATTCCTTTTGCTATCCAGTCCTTAAATTTAGCATCCAGTTTGTTTGGTGTAAAATCCAAATCATATGCACACCATTTAAGAATTGCAATGTTACTCTCTAGTTTGTATTCTTTTATAATAGTTTTTTAAGAGTCCATTTCACCCATGGGTTATCAATAGTATTTATGTAACTTTGCAGGTTGTTATCAGCCAAAATTGCCTGTATAGGGATGGAAAGTATCCTCTCCTCAATGTTTTTCCATTGAGCATCATATGATGGATTGCACCAGCATATCACAGCTCTCAATTGTGCTGCAAAATAGTAATCTCTAAGAGAAGATAGACCCCATCCCCCCTTTTCCTTGGCTAATTGCAAAGTTTTGAGATGAACTCTAGGCCTTTTACCTTGCCATATATATCTTGATAGCATCTTGTTCCATTCATTGAATTAATTTTGGTTAATCTCTGAAAGAGATATAGTAGTCTGGGCAGTATATTCATTTTAATAGATTCAGTCCTTGAAGTGAGACCAAGAAAAGGAATTAGGTTCCATCTTGTTATATCTTCCTTAAATTTTTTTATATAGAGGCTGATAATTGCATTCTGATAATTTTGCCAATTCTTTTGGCATGATGATGCCCAAATATTTGACAGGCTCTGTTTGCCATGCCCAAGGATATCTACTTCCAATTTCTCTTGGTGGGCTGTAGTTATATGGAAGTAGTTGGGTTTTATCTATGTTGATCTTGTATCCTGATAATTGGCCATATTGTTCAAAGGATTGCATCAATTTAGGTATAAAGAGTATGTTGGTTGCCCTAGATAGATCAAAATGTCATCCGCGTAACAGGCCAATTTATGCTCTGTCCCTTTAATAGTAATTCCCCTGATATCTTCATTTTGTCTGATGTATTGAGCTAATGCTTCCAGATATAATGCAAAGAGTAGCGGTGACCATGCACAACCCTGTCTTGTGCCCCTTCCTAGGGTAAAAACTATTAGATAAATATCCATTGATTTTAATCCTAGCAGTTGGATTGTCGCATAGTGCCTGTATAGTTTTAATAATTGTGTTATATAGACCAAACCTATATAAAACTTTGTAAAGAAAATTCCAATTAACCAAATCAAATGCCTTTTCAGCGTCCACGCTTATCACTATTGCTTCAATTTCATTTTTTTTATTTGATCCATAATTGACATTAAGGAATTTAAAGTTACTGATCCTCCGATGATTACTGGCTCATGGGACTCTAGTTTCCCTCTCCTGAAGTCTACAATCAGTTCCTTGGTCTTATTGACCAAAGTGGATGACCTCATGTTATTATTTACATTTTCTTCCATCTGCTATGCCTTAACTATTCATCTTACCTGTCCGTATAGCCCAGAAGTCTCTCTGCATTTCCTCTCAGCTCACACTACCACCTAGCTTTATATCAGAAGAGGATTTGGAAATATGACACTTGAACCATTCATCAAAATTACTGATGTAGATTGTGAAGCAACTTGGGGCTCAGGAACAATCACTATAGCACCCCACTTGTCACTGTTGATCAACACCAGTAATAATGCTTTTACTCCTTCTCTATGCTCTTTTTGTTATCTAATCTGTAATTGGCTGCTCTAATTAGCCAAATTTGATGAAAATATTAAAAAAAGGTATAAAAAAGACAAATTGTGTATTTAAATAAAGTACAGAACAAAGTAGAACACTACTAATACTACTACACAAAATGCTGGAGGAACTCAGCAGGCCAGGCAACATCAGTGGAAAAGAGTATTGTCAACGTTTCAGGCCAAAACCCTTCAGGACCTGCTGTTATATAAAAATGTATTAGTTCCTAGTAGTATTGATGGAGGAATTCATTGAGAGTACACTGTCATGTTCTTTTGATTGACTGTAAATGAACAAAATCAGTGCATCTAGTGCAGATAATGGACTGTTTTCATACAATACTTTCAATGATTGCATCTTCCAAATCTTCATTTTCATTGTAACACATTCAAGATTGTTATTGATAGCTTGAAATTTTTCATAGTTCCTAACTTGAAGTAGTGAAATAGTTTCACTTTCACTCCCAGCCGTTCTGGCATCCCCAAGCCTGAATGCTTGAATCGCAGAGAGCAAAACAATTCTGATTTGTCTTTCTGCTTATTTCTCGCCAACTACCAGTGACAAAAGTCACTGCTTTTTGAACACAAACATACACAGCTGATGCTATTTAAAAATTGTTCACTGTAAGCACAGTGCAGTGTCTAATGGCCTCATGGACTGTTGACTTTGGCAACAGTCTCCCAATTAAGTGGCATAGTGTCCCAAATAAACAAAGGGAATGCTGGCTATTCTCTCGATTAGTTTTTGTTCTTTAAGAGTCCCAAATAAGTGGCTGTCCTGATAAACTGATGGTCCAATTAGCTGGAATTCACTGTATTCATATTTGCTGCCTTTGAAATTTTATTGACAATATTCCTTTATTGTCTGAAAATTACATTTGTGGTATGCTCATAAATTGTTTATCCTGTACTCACAGAAAATTGCTAATCTTTCTCCTGGTATCTGTTATAAATACATGCTTGAATGTATAGAGGACAGCTTAGGGTTAAAAATTCTTCACAAGCTACATGTTCTGAAAACAACAGTAGGGACTCTGTAGTATTAACTTTGAGTACCACGTATAGTATTACTTTGTGTATTCTGTTTTACCATTAGAAGTGCTATGATTGCTGATTACATTTATTGGCTACATGGAGCAAAGGAACAGAACATCAGCAAACATGTCAAGCTATACTGGCAGGTGAGGAGAAGTAAGTGAAAGAGGAATGACCTAAATTATTGGAATACAAGCCTGATGTTGCAAAACTCAACCAAGGTTTAGGAAGTGATAGTGTTGTAAGCTCTCTAAAATACCCCTTTGACATTCAATGAATAAGGTATTATTAACATGACTTCAAAAGGTACAGTATATTGTACATTTCAAATAAACCAGCATAGCACTCCAGTGAGATGGAATGTATAGAAAGGAATAGGGCAGACTAGGCTCGAGCAGAGTATTTGGCAGTGAGTGAAGCAGTCATAGCCATGGATCATCTGTTTGAGTGTAATGGGAAATAGAATGCATTTGAGAGAGCAAAGCATTATGGAGGCTGTGCACTGTACAAAGTACTGAGAATAGTAGGTTGTGGATAAATTCAGTAGTTGAATGTAGAGATACAATAATAAACTTAATTGAATCTTCTTCAATTGTACACAAGTATCAAGCAAAAGAACATTCTTCCTGTTTTCCAAGAGATCTCAGGAGTTCTCGATTTGATTCTTAGTGTCTTCTGAATTAGCACTTTGCAAACAAAGCTGCAGTTTCTTTGTTTTGATCAGTGATTTCCCCTGAAGATCAAAACAATCCATCAAATAACCAGTTAAAATGGTGAAAATCCTGATTTGTCAGAAAACATGTAGGCTGCCACTTTAATTTGCTGCTTGGGTGGCAAGTTTACTCATCAGAAATAGAAGGCATCTCATTAAACAATACAAATTATAATACAAGGATGTTTCTGTGACGCTGCTTCTTTAATCTGAGGCAGCCTGAAATCCTGTCTCACCCTCTTAAATTTAGAAGTGGCTTCAAACTGAAGTATTTATTGACCCTTTCTCTATAGTTATCTAATTATTGGCATATATGTTTGCAGAATCAGAATCAGGTTTATTATCACCGGCATGTGTCGTGAAATTTGTTAACTTAGCAGCAGCAGTTCAATGCAATACATAATATAGAAGAAAATACAAAGTAAATCAATTATAGTATACATATACTGAATAGATTAAAAAATTGTGCAAAAAACAGAAATAATATATATTAAAAAAGTGAGATTCTTTAATGTCCATTTAAGAATCGGATGGCAGAGGGGAAGAAGCTGTTCTTGAATCGCTGAGTGTGTGCCTTCAGGCTTCTGTACCTCCTACCCGATGGTAACAGTGAGAAAAGGGCATGCCCTGGGTGCTAGGGACCCTTATTAATGGACGTTGCCTTTCAGAGACACTGCTCCTTGAAGATGTCCTGGGTACTTTGTAGGCTCGTACCCAAGATGGAGCTGACTAAATTTACAACCCTCTGCAGCTTCTTTCGATTCTCCACCCGCCCCACCCCCCGCCCCCCGCCATACCAGACTGTAATGCAGCCTGTCAGAATGCTCTCCTCGGTATATCTATAGAAGTTTTTGAGTGTACTTGTTAACATACTAAATCTCTTCAAACTCCTGATGAAGTATAGCCACTGTCTTGTCTTCTTTATAACTGCATCGATATGTTGGGACCAGGTTAGATCCTCAGAGATCTTGACACCTAAGAACTTGAAACTGCTCACTCTCTCCACTTCTGATCCTTTTATGAAGATTGGTATGTGTTCCTTCGTCTTACCCTTCCTGAAGTCCATAATCAGCTCTTTCACCTTACTGACATTGAGTGCCAGGTTGTTGCTGCGACACCACTCCACTAGTTGGCAATAGTTTACAACTGCAATTAATAGTTTCTGTCTATTAACACAAAATTGGATGTCGCCCACTTGGCAATGTCATTGGATCTGTACATGATATGATACAATAGGATGACTCTTGGAAGTGCTTGACCATCTTCCTTATGGATGTTATGTAAGTTGCTCATGAGCATTAGTGAGCCATAAAATGTGTAAAATACTTTTTGTATGTAGATCATGTACAAGGGACACATTCATATGTGTAACTTTAAACAAATAGTTTCTCCAAAATGATGATTATTATTTTATTGCCATCTCCAGCATTGCTTGTTTGAAAAAACTAAGAATTCATTTCAATCTTTTCTTTCATTCCATCTATATTCTTTACCTATCTGTAACTCAACAACCCTAAATTGATGAGGTTATCCACTCTGCTTTGGGGCACCAAGATGATAGTGGTTAGCTCGATGCAATTACAGCTCAGGGCGTTGGAGTTTGGAATTCAATCCTGGCTTTGTCCTCCCAGTGGAATGTGTGCATTTTCTCCGGTTGCTCCAGTTTCCTCCCAGTAAAAAGATGTACCAGGTCGGTCAATTGGTCATGGTAAATTGTCCTGTGATTAGATTAGGGTTAAGTCAGGGTTGCTGGGCAGCGCATCTCAAAGGGCCAGTATCTCTAAATAAGATATTGTCAGGCTACTGTTAATTAATTACAGCTCATTGTTCAACATGGTCATTCTCTGAGTACCAACCACCAAGCTTCAAAACCTAGGCCTTTGTACCGCCCTCTGTAACTGAAGATCACAGACAGTGCAGATTGGTAATAACAGGTCCTCCTCATTATCAATACAGGTGCACCTCGAGAATGCATGCTAAGCCCACTGCTTTTCTCGATCTACACCCATAATTGTGTGGATAGTACAATTGAAACACTATCTATAAATTTGTTGATGACACTATTGCTTTGGTGGAATCTCAGATGGTGACAAGGAGACTTACAGGAGTGAGTTAGTTTTACTGGTTGAGTGGCATTGCAACAACAACCTCATACTTACAAGACCAAAAAACTATCCGTGGATTTCAGATGAATAAGATGGAAGAACAAACTCCTGTCCGCATTGATGAATCAGTGTTGGAATGTGTGAGTAGTTTCAATTTCCTGTGTGGCAACATCTCAGGAGCTATCCTAGGCTCAAGATATTGATGCAGTCACAAAGGTGGCATACCAGTGACCCTACTTCATTCAGTTTGAGGACATATGGTACATCATCAAAGACACTAGCAAATTTCTATAGATGTATGGTGGAGAGCATGCTGACAGGTTGCACCACAGCTTGGTTTGGAGCTAACTAAATTTTTCTGATTCTGACAGGGACACTGTAGGCAGAATCAGGTTTAATATTTAACTCATCAGTTAATAACCCATCAGGGATGATTGATAAGCTTGTGGCCTAAGGTAGAAGGAGATGAGTTATTAACTTCAAACTTTCTGCATAATCACTCGAAGAGTTGAACCGCACGTGCATGTAACGAGAGCTGTTACCTCCCTCTACCTTATGCCACGAACTTATTAATCACCCCTGCTGTGGACACTTTCTGAAGGTCCAAGATCCATATGCTCCACAACTGCTGGACTAAGCGTGTAAATGTAGGAGGGAACTATGTTGGGAAATAAATGTGCTAGGTTTTCTAAAATTGACTCCACCTTAGGCCACAAACTTATCAATCACTCCTCATATGTCGTGAAACTTGTTTTGCAGCAGTAGGACTTTGCAATACATAATAATAAAAACTATAAATTACAATAAGAATATTGACTCAAGTGTGGGTTTATGGCCCAAGTGCAGAGGGAGAGACATTGAAGCAGATGAACAGTTCACTACATTTAATAAGAACTGTGAAGGATAAGGGAAAAATAATAAATGCCAAGTCAACAGGGCCATTAACTAAAACTCTCAAAATGAAAACTAACTGCAACACTGTGGCTAGGAAGCAGTAACATATTACAAAATAAGTACCACTTCTTTACAGTGTCAATCAAAACAGTAGTCTTCTTTCCTGAAACAAGGGCAAAGGTAAACAGGGAGACTATGCTTTTGGCCAAGTCTCAACAAGACTGGAACGAGAGGAAGGGAGTTAAATACCACCACAATCAAACACTAATTGACTGGAACATGCGTACTCACAAGCATGATTGCTGAAACCATTCCACGGCATGCAGAAGCCACAGCAGAATCTTCGTATGTGCAGGGCCTCCCCTCCCTAGGCACAGCTCGTGAGGCGCCACAGAGTGCCTGCCAGAAGTCCTGAATGAGAGACTTATTCAGGGTGTCATGGGTCGGAACTCACAAATGTTTCTCAAGGCTATACCACTCCCAACCCACAAGATACTCGACCTGGCCTCACACCTAATGAGATGCCTTGGAATCTCAGAATAGACTGGGGACCCATCCACCAAGCAGGGAGAAGGAAGTGGGAGGGTTGACTAGATTCAGGAGGGAGGTAATCAGCACCTTTAGCTGCGAAACATGGAACATTAGATGAATCTTCATTGATGATGGTAGGCACAATCTATAAGAAACCATGCTAGTAGCACTCTTCACTATGAATGGTCCCACTTAGTGTGGGGCCAACATGTGGCTCTCAGCTTTCAAGAGAAGATCCCTGGATTCCAGCCAGACTTTCTCCTGGTTTGAGAGGCCTCTCCTGCCTCTTGGGCACTAGTATCTTTGTCATCCTTTTGAAGGAAGTGGGAACCTCCAAATGCAGCAGAGAGGGAATGAAGATGTCCTTGTACACTTCCATTTTCTTAACACTCGTATGTCTATATAAATGTCTCTTAAAAGTCTCTAATGTCTCTGCTTCTACTACCACCCCAGGTTGTGCATTCCAAGCACACACCACTTTGTGTAAATAAAAACACACTGCCTCGCCTCTTACATCTCCTTTGAAATTGTAAGCCAGACACACAAAATGCTGGAGGAACTCAGCAGGTCAGACAACATCAATGGAAATGAATAAACAGCCGTTGTTTCAGGCCAAGACCCTTCTTCATTACTGAAAAGAAAGGGGAAGATGCAAAATAAAAGGTGGGGGGGGAGGTAATAGGTGAAGCCAGGTGGGTAGGGAAGATACAGGGTTGGAGAAGAAGGATCTGATAGGAGAGTAGAGTGGACTAGAGAAGAAAGGGAAGGAGGAGAGGACCCAGTGGTAGGATACAGGCAGCTGAGAAGAGATAAGAGGCCAGTGTGGAGAATAGAAGAAGGGGGAGGGGGAGGAAATTTTTTTTTACCAGAAGGAGAAATCAATATTCATGCCATCGGGTTGGAGGCTACCCAGACAGAATATAAGATGTTGCTCTTCCATCCTGAGGGTGGCCTCATCTTGGCACAAAAGGAGGCCATGGACCGACATGTCGGAACGGGAATGGGAATTAAAATGTTTAGCCACCAGGAAGTTCTGCTTTTGGCAGATGGAGAAGACCTTTTGTCAGGACTAACTGAAGGAAGAGTGAGTAAGGGATTTGAAAGTTGGAGGGGGAGGGGGAGATCCAAAATGATAGGAGAAGACAGGAGGGGGAGGGATGGAGCCAAGAGCTGGACAGGTGATAGGCAAAAGGGATATGAGAGGATCATGGGACAGGAGGTCCGGGAAGAAAGACAAGGAGGGCGTTGGGGGGGGACTCAGAGGATAGGCAAGGGGTATATTCAGAGGGACAGAGGGAGAAAAGGAGAGTGAGAGAAAGAATGTGTGTATAAAAATAAGTAACAGATGGGGTACGAGGGGGAGGTGGGGCATTAACGGAAGTTAGAGAAGTCGATGTTCATGCCATCAGGTTGGAGGCTACCCAGATGGAATATAAGGTGTTGTTCCTCCAACCTGAGTGTGGCTTCATCTTTACAGTGGAGGAGGCCGTGGATAGACATGTCAGAATGGGAATGGGATGTGGAATTAAAATGTGTGGCCACTGGGAGATCCTGCTTTCTCTGGCGGACAGAGCGTAGGTGTTCAGCAAAGCGGTCTCCCAGTCTGCGTCGGGTCTTGCCAATATATAAAAGGCCACATCGAGAGCACCGGACGCAGTATATCACCCCAGCCGACTCACAGGTGAAGTGTTGCCTCACCTGGAAGGACTGTTTGGGGCCCTGAATGGTGGTAAGGGAGGAAGTGTAAGGGCATGTGTAGCACTTGTTCCGCTTACACGGATAAGTGCCAGGAGGGAGATCAGTGGGGAGGGATGGGGGGAACGAATGGACAAGGGAGTCGCGTAGGGAGCGATCCCTGCGGAATGCAGAGGTGGGGGAGGGAAAGAGGTGCTTAGTGGTGGGATCCCGTTGGAGGTGGCGGAAGTTACGGAGAATAATATGTTGGACCCGGAGGCTGGTGGGGTGGTAGGTGAGGACCAGGGGAACCCTATTCCTAGTGGGGTGGTGGGAGGATGGAGTGAGAGCAGATGTACGTGAAATGGGGGAGATGCGTTTAAGAGCAGAGTTGATAGTGGAGGAAGGGAAGCCCCTTTCTTTAAAAAAGGAAGACATCTCCCTCACCCTAGAATGAAAAGCCTCATCCTGAGAGCAGATGCGGCGGAGACGGAGGAATTGCAAGACCTACCTATCTATATTTTCTTCCATGTCATTTATATACATCACAACCAGCAGAGATTCCAGTACAGACCCCTGTGGAACGCTACTAATCACAGAGCTCCAGCAAGAATAAGGCCCTTCAACCACATTGCTCTGCCTTCTACGGGCAAGACAGTTCTGAATCCGAACAGCCAATTCATCACTGATTCAGTACATTTAAATCTTCTGGATGAGCTTCCCTTGAGGGACCTTGTCAAATGCCTTACTAAAATTGACATAGGCAACATCCACAGTTCCACCTTCTTCAATAACCCTCGTCGCCTTGACAAGAAACTCAATCAAGTTAGAAAGACATGACTTGCCCCACACAAAGCCATGTTGGCTCTCTCTAATTTAGCCATAGTTTTCCAAATGCTCATTTGTATTTGTACTACCTGTAAGAATTCTCTCCAGTAATTTTCCTACCACTGACATGTGATTTACCAATCTATAGTTTCCAGGGTTATCCCTGGTTCCCTTCTTGAATAATGGAACAAGTTATAACATACTAACTTGCCATTGGGTGTATTTAAGGCAAAGATTGGTAGGTATCTGAGCAGCCAGGGCATCAAAGGTTATGGTGTGAGGGCGGGGGAATGGTACTAAATGGGAGAATGGATCAGCTCATGATGGAGTGGCTGAGCAGACTCGATGGGCCGAATGGCCGACTTCTGCTCCTTTGTCTTATGGTCTTATATTAAGTTAAAATATAATTGATTATAACTTACAGATGTTGGTTGGAAACTTGACTGTTGTATAAGGAGATAAAAGATGAATTATGAAGATAAGCTAGCCAGTAATATAAAAGAGAATACCAAAAGCTTATTTCAGATATATAAAGAGTAAAAGAAAGGTGAGAATGGATATCAGACCACTGGATATGATGTGAGAGAGGCAGTAATGTGAGTCAAAGAAATATCAGACAAACTTAATAAGTATTTTGCATCAGTCTTCACTGTAAAAGACACAATAGGTATGCCAGATAGTCGAGAGTGTCAGGAGGCAGAAATAAGTGTAGTTGCTATCAATAAGGAGAAGGTGCTTGGGAAGCTGAAAGGTCTGAAGCTATATATGTCACCTGGACTAGATAGACTACAACCAGCGTTCTGAAAGAAGTAGCTGAAGAGATTGTGGAGGCATTAGTAGTGATCTGTCAGGAATCACTAGATCTGGAATAGTTCCAGAGGACTGGAAAATTGCAAATGTCACTCCACATTTTAAAAAGGGAGAGAGGTAAAATAAAGGAAATTATAGCCTAACTTCAGTGGTTGGAAAGATGTTGGAGTCCATTATTAAGAATGAGGTTTTGGGGTACTTGGAGGCACAAGATAAAATAGTCCAAAGTCAGCATGGGAAAATCTTGCCTGATAAATCTTTTGGAATTCTTTAAGGAAATTACAGGCAGGATAGACAAAGGAGAGTCAGTGGATGGTGTTTACTTGAACTCTCAGAAAGTCTAGCAAGGTGCCACACAAGAGGCTACCAAACAACATATCAGCCAAGGTATTATAGGAAAAACACTAGCAAGTACAGAGGATTGACGAACATGCAGAAGGCAAAGGCTGGGAATAAAGGGGGCCTTTTCTGGTTGGCTGCCAGGGGTTAATGTTGGGGTTCATTTCATGTTATATGTCAATGAATTGGATAACAGAATTGACAGTTTTGTGGCCAAGTTTGTGGATGATACAAAGATGGGTGGAGGGGCAGGTTGTGTTGAGGAAGCAGGGTGACTGCAGAAGGACTTAGGCAAATTAAGAAATTGGGCAAAGAAGTGGCAAATGGAATATAGTGTTAGGAAGTGTATGGTCCTGCACTTTGGTTGAAGGAATAAAGGGGTAGACTATTTTCTGAATAGAGAAAATCCAGAAGTCAGAGGTGCAAATGGACTTGTGCAGGATTCGCTAAAGGTTAACCTGTAAGTTAAGTCAGTGGTAAGGAAGGCAAATGCAATGGTAGCATTCATTTCAAGAGGACTGGAAATAAAAGCAAGGATGTGATGCTGAGGCTTTATAAGGCACTGGTCAGACCACGCTGGAATATTATGATCAATCTTGGGACCCTTATCTCAGAAAAGATGTGCTGGCATTGGAGACGGTCCAGAGAAGGATCATGAGAATGATTCCTGGAATGAAGGGGTTAATGTATGAGGATCATTTAATTTGCTCTGGGCCTGTACTTACTGGAGTTTAGAAGAATGAGGTGGGAGGGATCTAATTGAAATCTATCAAACTTTGAAACGTCTGCATATAGTGGATGGGGAGAGGATGTTTCCCATAGTGGTGGAGTTTAGGACCAGAGGACACAGCCTCGGAATAGAGGGACATCCATTTAAAACAGAGATGTGGAGAAATTACTTTAGTCAGAGGGTGGTAAATCTGTGGAATTTGTTGCCACGAGTGGCTGTGGAAGCCAAGTCATTGGGTGCATTTAAGGCATAGATAGACAGGTTCTTGATTAGGCAGGGCATCGAAGTGTATGGAGAGAAGGCAGGGGAGTGAGGATGAAACGGAAGAATTGGATCAGCCCATGATTGAATGGTGGAGCAGACTTGATGGGCCAAATGGCCTACTTCTGCTCCCATATTTTATGGTCTTCTGGTCTTATGGTCTATTCCAACAAATGTAAATAATAATATCAATCTTGCATCATCAGTGTAATAGGAATCCTTCATAACAGAAGTTAAGCTGTAACAATTAAGTGGGTCTAAGAACGGAGCAAAGGATGCTATTCCATCTTTACACTTCACCTTCTGACATCCTAGAGTGTACAAACAAAAGACTTAATTGATAAATATGGTGCAGTTAAGTAAAAATAATACAGGTCCTCTCCAGGTTATGATGCCTGACTTATGCATTTGTAATCTGCATGCAAGTGAGTGTCTGGGCAACCATCCATATGGATTTGGCAATTGCTGTAGACCTGTAGGCATCTTTGCTGCCTGAATATTTGGTTAACACCCATATTTCCGACTTGTGAACTGTCTGTTCACATGAATGGAAACCTGCCTTACCCTAAAGACAAATAGTAATACTCAATCTGCAGTGTTTCCAGCAGATAAGCTGGAGCTGAAGTTATATTCAATGACTTCTTCCCTGAATTGGTATTCCTACTGGGTCACTAGCAAATGGTGCTGCACTTGACCCTTTCCACTTCGGTGCTGCAATGATTGCATGCTTCCTTCTCCAGCATTAAAAAAGGAAATACTGATTCTCTTGTCAATGCAAGTATAGTTTGAATTTTCAAAATTTCTAGGAAGAAGTGGCGAAACCTGTAATAGACTTTTCACTCCAGTGTAATCTAAGAAAATGATATAATTTCATTCAGAATTAGTGACTGTGAAGTGGATTTATTACAATTAAGACTGAAAATTTATGCCAAGTTTCAGTGCTTTCCTCCTTCATCACACAAAATTCCATGATATTTGAAAGGTTTCCATTGCAATGTTATTTCCTGGAAGTTTCCTTTGCAGTGACATGACTATGCAGTTTTACATAGTAATAATGACATGCATTATATATTGTAGAAATGATGTGCATGATGTACTTTCTTTTGAAGTTTTACACATTCACATTTCTTTATGAAACTAGGCAATGTTGGAAGAAGGTATCACACAAGCTGAAACATTTTCAGTTATGTACACACCAATTGCAGTGAAACCAACTGCAGTACAAATAGAAAAAATAAAAGAGGTTTTCAGGAATAAACATCCTTCTTATACCAGCTACCTTTATGCAGGTAATTAAATTAAGTTTAATCTCTAACTGGTAAAAATTTGATTTGTGCAAAATGGACAGGTGTTGGATAAGCTACTTTTATGCACAATTATTATCTATAACAAAAAATGATTCAATGGCATTTGTTATGTACCAGCTCTTGCCATAAATTTCCATCTCCTGTGTTAACTATAAACTATCACGTTATTTCCTATTTATATTATTATCATAAGAATAGATTGGTCAAAAATTGAATACTGTACAAATTTCTAATGTTTTCTTTTGCTCTTAGGCTATTAGAATTATTTTATAGAATTATGTGCAATTTCTTTTAAAATGAAAATCAAGCATATTCCCTGAAATGCATTGTTATCTAGCAGGGAGTGTATTATGCTTACATTTTGAAGGATTAATAGTCCGTTCTGTTTAAAGCTGCAGTTGACACACACTGGGTACGTAGTGGGTACTTTTTAAAGTGTGTCATGTCCTGTGCCTTAATGAAGCCGGCAGTCTGATAGAACTTCATTTGTTTCCGCTTCTTTTAATCATGTAAATTTATTCACAGCTACTCAGGATTTCTCCCACTTTCCTAAAGATATAGCTGCTATTTCACTGCTCTCTGGCTCTTGGAAATGTAGAATGTTTTAATAACAGAAAAAAAGGAGTTTAAACTTTAAGTTTTATGGCTCCATTTCACTTAAATATTTAAATGACTAATTTGACACCAGTCAAATAGACAAACTGATATTCAGCCAGAATAAAGTTAAGGTGTTGATGAACAAAGACTAGGGTTTCCACTTGTTGAAATACTACTCAATTCTGAGGAACTATTTTACTTGTCTCCTACCTCTTCCTCCTGTTCGGCATCTTTTTCTCTGTTTTTCTCTATTTTCCTTTTGCTTTTGCTCCTCAGCTGATGGCCAAAGAGCTATTAAAAAGGAATTCTGTGAAGTTATACAGATATACAATAAGATTCTACTGCTCTGATGGATATTGGATGACAACATAGTTTTTATTATTTGCATGCTATGCCTATGCCTGTGGATACTAGGGTCGTCAGACTCATTATCAGAAATTTGAACTTGTAACCCATTGGTCATTCTTGCTTTGCTGGGGTAGTTGAAATGCAATTGCAAAGTGGAATGTAACAGAATTAAAACATCATGGTGCAGCCAAGATATAGAACAGTGGCCACAAAGATTCTCCTCCTTTGTCTGTATGCTATGTGGAAATTGACAGAGTGAATTATTCTAGTTCTGATGCAAGGTGCACTGGCCATAATGCCACATATGTCACTGGTTTGCTATGATGTAGCAAAGCCTGTAACTCCTGGCATTGCAATAACTTTGATCTGTTCACGCGACCCCAGCAAGAGAAAGTAAAATGTAGTTATATTTCCAACAGCTATCAACTATGCACACACTACAGTGATTCACAAAATTCTGCACAATTATTAGATGTCAATTTTGATGGAGTCATTCCTTATCTTGCAACCAGTTTCAAAATTTGTTTCTTGTTATATGGAAATGTAGTGGGCTTTTATTAGTAAGGTTGCAGAAAAATTGGTGGCATTCTTGATGGTGAGGAAGGTTGGCAAATGATTCAGCAGGATATAGACTATTTGGAAAAGTGGGCAGAGAAATAACAGATTGAGTTTAATCCAAACAGGTGTGAGTTGTTGCAAATAGGTATGTCAAATGTAAGAGGAAAGCTTACAGTAAATGGCAGGACATTTAGGAACATTGATGTCCAGATGGATCCTGACGTGGAAATCCATAAGCCTCCTAAAGTGGTAACACAAATAGATGAGTCATGATAAAGGTATATTGCACACTTTTGCCTGTAAATTTAATTGCAAAACAGGCAAAGAGTTTTATAGCTACAATCCTTTTTGATATTAAACTATAAAGGTCACTTTCAAAGTTAAAAACAATGTCTGGTTGGGAGAATAGTCCATCAATCTGATTTGAAAAGACCATAAGATCATAAGTTATAGAAGCAAAATTAGGCTATTTGGCCCATCAAGACTGATCTACTATTTCATCATGACTGATCCATTTTCCTCAGCCCCAGTCTCCTGCTGTGACCCTTCATACCCCGACTATTCAAGAATATATCAACCTCTGTCTTAAATACACCCAATGACTTGCTTCTACAGCTGCCTGTGTCAACAAATTCCACAGATTCACCATTCTGGCTAAAGAAGTTCCTCCTCATCCCCATTATAAATGGATGGCCCTCTATTCTGAGGCTCTCTCCTCTGGTTCTCAACTCCCCCGCCATAAGGAACATGCTCTCCACATTGACTCTATTGAGGACTTATAATATTTGAGAGGCTTCAATAAGATCCATTCTCATTCCTCTGAATTTCAGTGATTACAGGCCCAGAGCCATCAAACACACCTCATTTTCAATCCCAAAATCATTTTTGTGAAACTCCTTTGAATCTTCTTCAATATTTTTTTCTTAAATAATGGGCCGAAAACTGCTCACAATTCTCTAAATGAGGCCTCACCAATGCCTTATAAAACCTCAACATTACATCCTTGCTTTTAAATTCTAGTCCTCTCAACATGAATGCCATATACAACCCTGAGCTTAATTTTCTCGTGGGCATAGTCAATTACTCCATAATAAAATAATAACCATAATAGAATCAATGAAAGACTGCACTAACTTGGGCATTCAACCAGTGTGTAAAAGGCAACAGTCTGTGCAAATATGAAAAGAAGGAAATAATAATAATAATAATAAATAAATAAGCAATAAATAGCAAGAGCATGAGATGTAGAGTCCTTGAAAATGAGTCCATATGTTGAGAGAATATTTCAGTGATGGGACAAGTGAAGTTGAGTGAAGTTATTTCATTTGGTTCAAGAACCTGATAGTTGAGGGGTAGTAACTGTTCCTGAACCTGGTGGTGCAAGTCCTGAGATTCCTGTACCTTCTTTCTGATGGTAGCAGTGAGATGAGAGCATAACTTGGGCGGTGGGTGTCCTTCATGATGGATGCTGCTTTCCTGCAACAACACTCCGTATTGATGTGCTCAGTGGTAGGGAGAGCTTTTGCTGTGATGGTCTAGGCCATATCCACTACATTCTGTAGGATTTTCCATTCAAGTGCTTTGGTGTTTTCATACCAGGCCATGATGCAGCCAGACTTACAGAAGTTTGTCAAAGTTATAGATGACATGTGGACTCTTTGCAAACTCCTTAGGAAGAAGAGGCACTGCCGTGCTTTCTTCATAATTGCACTTACGTGCTGGGCCCAGGACAGGTCCTCCAAATTGATAACACCGAGGAATTTAAAATTGCTAACCCTCTCTGATCCTGTGACGAAGACTGTGGCTCAGTTTTTGGCTTATGGTATTATTTAAGTTTATTTTTCTTAAATTATGTTCACTGCTTCCAAAGTGCAGAGCACAAATAATTTCAGTGAGAACACTTATAGGTCTTGCGCCAAAAATTATTCAACATTGAGATGTATGGTAATTTTCAGATCCTGGTACAAATCATATCCTGCCTCAGACTGTTGACTGGTCTGAAGCCTTCACACAGCATTACATGCTATTACTTGGTTTCAAGAATCCAGAGGATGGAAACTTTTTGGAAAAGATCATAAGTAGAAGGTCACCAACATTCACAGGTACAATGATTACCATTATAAATGCTGCATAAAAATTCATTTGGGATTTTTCTGATTGTTGCAACTTCAGCTGATGATTGGTGAAAGTATTAAAAAAGAACATGAGTGGACTGGGGTTATGGCAGTTAACTGGATAAATCTGCCCAAAGAGTAATTCCAGTATTTCTGGGGCTAATTAGTTACGTTCAAACAAAAGCCAAAGTACAGTATAAAGAGCTATACTGACATATTTAAGTGGAGTGGACAATAAAAAAAACTGTTTATTTTTGAACATGTAAAGTTATAAGCCACTGCCGTACCATGAAAAGCTTGATTTGAGAAACTATTTGCCTTAAAGGTTTCTCACAGTACTTTTCAGGGTGAACTTTGTATTTCTTATGTATTGTACATGTAAGCTCCATTTCTATGCTATAGATATCAAATGTCATTTATTACAGTTACTAGATCAGCTCACTAGCACCTATTGCACTTTTTCTCTCTCTATCAAAGCTACTACAGAAGAACAAGGCATATCTCATCTGAGCTTGGGTTCTGAACTATCTGCTAACTTTATTTGTAGAAATTAAACAATGGTCACTAACGTTGAACTGAAAAAAATGCTCAAAAATGCATTTCTTCAGTTTTGAGTCTTTCCAGAAAAATGCTGGTGGCACATGCACCATGGGAAAGTTATAGATGCTGTCTACTTGAGAAGAGAACCACATCTTCTCCTTTAACAATGAGCAGCAGAAGGCCAGAGAATTTCAGGTGCTCTAGGATTGCAAACTTCCCAGTGTCATTAACTGCATTCACTTTGCCTTAAGCCATACAAAAATCTGAAAATGTAAACCAATCCCCCTGAGTTTTGCTCCTCAATTTTGTCACCACTGAATGAGACAGTTGCCTGAATCTAAACAGATGAAACCCCGCTGGCTTCCTTGGCTGTGTAAGTCTAGGGAAGACACACTCCAGTCCCACCAAACCCGTGAGATTGAAACGGCTCTCCCACCCCAAACTCCGGTTTGTGTGGATGCTGTGTAATTTACTATCCTGTTACAACTCACTGCCAAGAAACAACAGACAGCACACAGCATACAATTAAACAAATTATATTTATGAATCTTAACTTAAGAGACAGTAAAGAAAAAAAATCCGAGAAATTCATACTCACTGATCCTCAGTTGATCTCAGCATTTGGCTCCATCGAGTCACGGTCCCCCCATCGGGTCAAGTCCTACGACCTGTGCTCTCCGGCGTCTTCTCTCTTCATCTCCCACCAAACAAAACAAAAACCCAAGACCAACCTTAGTGTCCCTCACAAAATCTCTCCCTTACCAGTGTTCTCTCGAACCTTCTCCGCGTTCCACTGTCCTAGTTGGATGACACACATTCCTCAGCATCCCTTACTTCAACAATAAACCAAAAAGGGTGAAAGCAGAACAGGCTGTCTTACAGAACTGCTAAAATGAAATACCTACAGCATAACAGTAAAAATGTGAGCCAGGGTGTTTCACAGACATGATGTTACCTTCAACCTTATAGGTTGTACAATCTAAAATTACTTTTCTCTCTGCCTTACCGTAAATCTATATTCACGCAATATCTTATTCAAAATCAATTATTCTAGTTCATATTTTGGCCCTATTTTTAGCTCAGAAACATCTTGATAACATTTTTCTACAAAAATACTATATACAGACTAACTTACCCACCGTGGAAGCATTGCCTGGTGAATGACTTTCCTTTCGTTATGGAAAAAAGACACAACTATTTCTCCAATATGCAACAACATGGTGTAAAACATTATGTATGCTGTCATGCTGTGGTTCATGTTACTCTTATGAAGTTGCACTTTGGACAGATATATTCCCACTGAATCAGAAGTGGTTACAAATTAATAAAATGAAAATCTGATTTTCAATGGCAAGAAGAGAATGTAAATTTCTAGAACTAAATCCATCCCAGATATGAATGTTAAGTGGTTCTAATTACATTGGTAAGTACCAAAATAAAGATTTGCATGTGATTGAATTGCTGATTAAGAACAATGGTCCATAGGTGTAGTAGTACTGCTAAGTGTGATATTGTGCCAACAAGGTCCTTAACTTTATCCAAAGACTTGTACTATGCTAAAGAATTTTATTTAAGGTAATATTGGGGCCTTGTAGTTGGCCCATTATCTGTGACTTGGTGGGAATGGGAAAAGTTTGCAATTTTTTTTCACTCCTGATTACAATCAAATCATCCAATCTGCAAAGTATGCTCTTACAGATATTTGATCAAAGGATTCACTATGATGTATGGACCCTCGTGATTAAATAAACCTTTCAATATTCTGTCTCAACTATGAATAGATGATTAAAATATTTATTGACTGTCAACATAAAAATGTAGTAAAGTATAAGACAAAAAATAGGTAATTTGCCCATAGCATTCCATTTTGTGGCACTCTCCCAAATCTCGTTGCATTATTTGTACCTTAAGCATACATCAGCTCCCCTTTTAAAGCTACATTTTAATCCATTCCACCATCCTGTCAATTTAACAACCAGTCACTATAGCATTTGTCCATTGTTTACTCTAACGCCCTTTATCAAGATACTTAAACTATTTTTTGCTTCATAATTCTTGTCCGTGGTGACTTATCTACATCTTCTAGGTTGGCATGAACATTATCTCCCTCCTCTCTACTGAATTACCAATTTCTCAGCTCCTACTTTGCAGTCTACTCTAGGAGGAAAAGGAAAGTAACCATCCAATTCTGTAATCACGTAATTGTCATGATTAGAACTGATCAAAATATAACTTATTACATCAGAGGATGAAGAAAATTGTCCTAGTAATCTGAACACATCGACTTCAGAATTCCTTGGGTAGTAATTGTGCTAGTGATCTATACTTGGTTTGCTAATGCATGTTTACTTTAAATAGCTGAATGTGTATTTATTCTTCAAGATGTTAATGGGTATTTTCATCTGGAGCAAAAATACTTCGGTCAGCAACTATCAGTGGAAAATAATTGATTTATTAGTGAATGAGATATTGTGTTTATCTGAGTGATAGAAGGATATGGTTTCCAGTTGTGCAATATAATGGACTGAATAATCTATTGGTCAGTTATCGATAATGATAATACTTTAATTACAGTTCAGGAAATTCATTTTCTGGTTCACATTTTCCATTATTTTCTTATTATACGGAAGGAAGCCATCTTGGCACGTCAAATTCATGCTGGTTGTCCGAGTAATCGCAACAATCTCATTTCCCCACTTATTTCCCAGTAATCTATTCTCTCTCATGTGCGCATCATCGCCATGCTGATTCTCCCACACCCACATGCAGTAATTTATAACAGCCGATTCACAATAATCATCATATTTTAGGGTTGTGGGGGAAGCCTAGGCCATCCACACAAATGCAAAGTAGTCACAGAGAAAGCATGCAAACTCTACACAGACTGCGCCAGAGCTCAGGTTTGATCCTAGATCACTGGGGTATAAACCCTCGTCAAACTGCCTTTCATAACTTCAGATGTGTTCCTTGTACTCTCTGGTATCTAATTATATCATAATGATGCAGTAGAATAATTTTAAGATCCCACTATGATCTGAGATGATTATTGTAATTTTCCACATGCACTTCTCCAATATTTCAATAGGTTGGCAAAAACATAATTTAGTGAAATGAGATCAGATATGAATCATCCATGTAGTTTACACTGTATATAAATATCACATCTTAATTTTCAGTTCCTTCCATAAGGTAGACCCCATGAGATTACTTTCTCACATTATGGAGTCAGTGCAGAAACAGGTCCTTGGGCCCATAAGACATAAGAAAAAAGAGCAGAATTAGGCCATTTGGTTCATCAAGTCTGCTCCGCTGTTCTATTATGGCTGGTTTAGTATCCACATCAACCCCATTTTCCTGCCTTCTCCCCATAACCTTAGACACTCTTACTAATTAAGAACCTATCAACCTCAGTTTTAAATATACCCAAAGATTTGGCCTCCATCACTGCATGTGGCAATGAATTCCATAGATTCACCATGCTCTGGCTCAGAAAATTTCTTCTCATCTCTGTTCCAAAGGGATGTCCTTGAATTCTGAGGCTATGCCCTCTGGTCTAAGACTCCCCCACTATAGGAAGCATCCTTTCCATATCCATTCCCCTTTATCATAACAGCATAAGCCTGTAGGATATAGGAGCAGAATTAGGCCATTTGACCCATTGAGTCTGCACTGCCTTTTCATCATGGTTGATCCAATTTTCCTTTCAGCTCCAATCTACTGACTTCTCCCCGTATCCCTCATGCCCTGATCAATCAAGAATTTATCTACCCCTGCCTTAAGTATACATACAGACCTGGCTTCCACAACTGTCTGTGGCAATGAAGTCCACAGATGCACGATTCTGGCTAAAGAAATTCCTCCTAATCTCCATTCTAAAAGGATGTTCTGAGTCTGTGTCCTCTGGTCTTAGACTCTCCCACCATAGGAACCATCCTCTCCACAACCACTCTATCAAAGCCCTTCACCATTCGATAGGTTTCAATGAGGTCATAGCTCATTCTTCTGAATTCTAGTGAATACATGCTCAGAGCCATCAAACACTCCTCATATGACAAGCCTTTCAATCCTAGAATCATTTTCCTGAAGCTCCTTCGAACCCTCTCCAAAGTCAGCACATCCTGTCTTAGATACTAAAACCAAAATTGCTCAAAATACTCCAAGTATGGCCTCACAAGTGCTTTATAAAGTCTCAACATTACATCTGTGATTTTATATTCTAGTCCTCTTGAAACAAATGCTAACATTGTATTTGCCTTCCTCACCACAGACTCAGCCTGCAAATTAACCTTTAGGAAATCCTGCAGCAGGACCCCAAGTCCCTTTGTGCCTCAGTTTTTTTTTGTATTTTCTCTCCATTTAGAAAATAGTCAACCCTTTCATTTCTTCTACCAAAGTGCATAATCACACACTTCCCGACGCTGTATCCCATCTACTACTTTTTTGCCCAATCTCCTAATCTAAGTCCTTCTGTAGCCTCTCTACTTCCTCAAAATTATCTGCCCTCCACCTATCTTCATATTATCTGTAAACTTTGCAACAAAGCTATCAATTCTATTATCCAAGTCACTGACGTATAATGTAAAAAGCATCAGTCCCAAAACAGGCCCCTGTTGAACACCACTAGTCACCGGCAGCCAACCAGAAGAGGCTCCCTTTATTCCCACTCTTTGCCTCCTGCCAATCAGCTGCTGCTTTATCCATGCTAGAATCTTTCCTGTAATACTATGGGCTTGAGGCTTGTTAAGCAGCCTCATGTGTGGCACCTTGTCAAAGGCCTTCTGAAATCCTAAATACACAACATCAACTGATTCTCCTTTCTTTATCCCACTTGTTATTTCTTCAAAGAATTCCAATTGATTTGTCAGGCAAGATTTTTCCTTGAGGAAACCATGCTGACTACGGCCTATTTTATCATGTGCGTCCAAGTACCCTGAGACCTCATCCTTAATAATTGACTCCAACATCTTCCCAACCACTGAGGTTAGACTAACTGGCCTATACTTTCCTTTTTCTGCCTCCCTCCTTTCTTGAAGAGTAGAGTGACATTTGCAATTTCCCAATTTTCTGGAACCATACCAGAATCTAGTGATTCTTGAAAGAAGCCTGGTGTGTATATCACGCAAACACGAGGAAATCTGCAGATGCTGGAAATTCAAGCAACACATATAAAAATTGCTGGTGAACGCAGCAGGCCAGGCAGCATCTATAGGAAGAGGTACAGTCGACGTTTCAGGCCGAGACCCTTCGTCAGGACTAACTGAAAAAAGAGCTAGTAAGAGATTTGAAAGTGGGAGGGGGAGGGGAGATCCAAAATGATAGGAGGAGACCGGAGGGGGAGGGATGGAGCCAAGAGCTGGACAATTGATTGGCAAAAGGGATATCAGAGGATCATGGGACAGGAGGCCTAGGGAGAAAGAAAAGGGGGAGGGGAGAAGCCCAGAGGATGGGCAAGGGGTATAGTGAGAGGGACAGAGGGAGAAAAAGAATGTGTGTGTATAAATAAATAACAAATGGGGTACGAGGGGGAGGTGGGGCATTAGTGGAAGTTGGAGAAGTCGATGTTCATGCCATCAGGTTGGAGGCTACCCAGATGGAATATAAGGTGTTGTTCCTCCAACCTGAGTGTGGCTTCATCTTTACAGTAGAGGAAGCCATGAGTAGACATATCAATGGGAATGGGACGTGGAATTAAAATGTGTGGCCACTGGGAGATCCTGCTTTCTCTGGGATGTGGGACTGCCCCACCTTCCCCATCTGTTATTTATTTATATACACACATTCTTTTTCTCTCTTTCTTTTTCTCCCTCTGTCCCTTCACTATACCCCTTGCCCATCCTCTGGGTTTTTCCCCCCTCTCCCCCTTTTCTTTCTCCTTAGGCCTCCTGTCCCATGATCCTCTCATATCCCTTTTGCCAATCAACTGTCCAGCTCTTGGCTCCATCCCTCCCCCTCCTGTCTTCTCCTATCATTTTGGATCTCCCTCCCCCCCCTTCCACTTACAAATCTCTTACTAGCTCTTCTTTCCGTTAGTCCTGACGAAGGGTCTTGGCCTGAAACGTCGACTGTACCTCTTCCTATAGATGCTTCCAGGCCTGCTGCGTTCACCAGCAACTTTTATGTGTGTTGGTGTGTATATCACCTGGTCCAAGTGATTTACCTACCTTCAGACCTTTCAGTTTCACAAGAACCTTTTCTCTAATGCCTACTTTATCATGTATCTTTCAATGTTCGATAGGTTTCAATGAGATTCCCCTTCATTCTTCGAAACTCCAGTGCCTACAGACCCAGAGCCATCAAATGCTCCTCATATGTTAAACCTTTCATCCTATATGACCGTAAGATATAGAAGCAAAATTAGCTCATTTGGTCCATTGAGTCTGCTCCACAATTTCATCATGGCCGATCCGTTTCCCTCTCAGCCCCAATCTCCTGCCTTCTCCCTGTATCCCTTCGTGCCCTGACTAATCAAGTATCTATCAACCCCTGCCTTAAATATACCCAATGCTTTAGCCTCCACAGCTGCCTGTGGCAACAAATTCCACATATTCACCACTCTCTGGCTAAAGAAATTTCTCCTCATCTCCATTCTATTAGGATGCCCCTCTATTCTGAGGCTGTGTCCTCAGGTCCTAGACTCCCCCACAACAGGAGACATTTTTTCCATATCCACTCTCTCAAGGCCTTCCAGCACTAAATAGGTTTCAATAAGATCCCCCCTCATTCCTCTGAATTCTAGTGAGTAGTCATAGTCATAGTAATACTTTATTGATCCCGGGGGAAATTGGTTTTTGTTACAGTTGCACCATAAATAATTAATTAGTAATAAAACCATAAATAGTTAAATAGTAATATGTTAATTATGCCAGTAAATTATGAAATAAGTCCAGGACCAGCCTATTGGCTCAGGGTGTCTGACCCTCCAAGGGAGGAGTTGTAAAGTTTGATGGCCTCAGGCAGGAATGACCTTCTATGACACTCTGTGCTGCATCTTGGTGGAATGAGTCTCTGGCTGAATGTACTCCTGTGCCCAACCAGTACATTATGTAGTGGATGGGGGAAATTGTCCAAGATGGCATGCAACTTGGACAGCATCCTCTTTTCAGACACCACCGTCAGGGAGTCCAGTTCCATCCCCACAACATCACTGGCCTTACGAATAATGAGTTTGTTGATTCTGTTGGTGTCTGCTACCCTCAGCCTGCTGCCCCAGCACACAACAGCAAAAATGATAGCACTGGCCACCACAGACTTGTAGAACATCCTCAGCCCAAGCCCAGAGTAATTAATCACTCCTCATATGACGAGCCTTTCAATCCCAGGATCATTTTCATGAACCTGAACCCTCTTCAATGTCAGCACATACTTTCTTAGATAATGGGTGCAAAACTGCTGTCAATACTCCAGGCGAGGTTTCACCAGTTCCTTATAAAGGCTCAGTGTTACATCCTTGCTTTTATATTCTTGTCCCCTTGAAATGAATGCCAACTTTACATTTGCCTTTCTCACCACCGACTGAACCTGCAAAGTAACATTTAGGAAATCCTGCACAAGGACACCCAAGTTCCTTTTTACCTCAATTTTTTGAATTTTCTCTCTATTTAGAAAATAGTCTGTGCTTTTATTTCTTCTACCAAAGTGCATGACCATATACTTCCTGACACTATATTTCATCTGCCACTGCATAGAAACATAGAAAACCTACAGCACAATACAAGCCCTGAAGCCCACAAAGCTGTGCTGAACACGTCCTTACCTTAGAACTACCTAGGCTTACCCAAAGCCCTCTATTTTTCTAACCTCCATGTATCCATCCAGGAGTCTCTTAAAAGATCCTATCATTTCTGCCTCCACCACCACTTCTTTGCTCATTCTCCTTATATACCCAAGTCCTTCTGTAGCCTGTCTGCATCCTCTACACCTACATCCTCCACCTATCTTGGCCACAATCATCAATTCCGTCATCCAAATCATTGACATATAATGTAAAAATCAGCGGCCCCAACACAGACCCCTGTGGAACATCACTAGTTACCTTGTTTAGGTATGGATTGAAAGAATCATCTTTGCCATTCTCAAAATGGATACAGTTGATCACGGTTTTATAAACCTAGGATGAGGCAGTTAACCAGTTTTAAACTTTGTGGTGGGCAATGTTTCGGAAAATGACTCATCCAGTTCTAATATGTATTTTGAATGCATAGGAAATTGACCAATAAACCCACTTTGAAGCTGGGGCTTTTCTAAACTGTCTTTAAAATCTATCAGTTAAAAATAACCAATTCCCATTTTTTCCAAAAAGAGAACAATCAAACATTCCAATATGTGACAATGATATTTTGCTTACTGGTTGTATTTTTCATCTAAAATATATTAAGCCCCTTTGTAAAGACAGATGGAAAAACCATAAATGTTTCTTAATATTTTCTAGAATCTAGAACACCATTTTGGTCACTTACTGTAAAAGAAGTTGAGAAGAACATGGATATCCTTGGGAGGAGGATCCTGCCAGTTTTAGATTTTACACTGTGCACTAAATTAGCTGTGGGTATATTAATTTATTAAATTGACTCATGGACCCATGGAGCAACTGAAATCTTTTCGTAGTATTGAAGATTTACATCAAGAAGGTGCTATTGCATATTTTAGCTAATTTTTGAATTCATATAACATGCCTCCAATATATGCTATTAGCAAATACACAAAAAAATAAATAATATAGTTCTCGATGTGCAGTCTTCCTAATTATTTAGAGAAAAAATGTTGGTATTATTAACATCATGATTTGTCTTATTGCTGGTTTGTAGTAATTATAACAATGAACAAACCACTAACCAAATTAGCGGTTGCATAAAGTGGCATTGAGGCAGATCAAAAGTAATGAGAGAGTTAATTTCATACTGTCGGAAATCTTTTTCTCCCCACTCACTAGAATATCTTAGAGTAGGTCCCATATGTCTATATATAGGGATTGAGCAAAAGTTACCATAGTGGTATTTTTTAAAAACTTCATATAGTTAAATAAATATAGTAGATTTATACTTCTGAAACTTTTTCTATAATTGCCTCACTGTAAATATTTCCTCCTTTCTATAAAAATATACATTTGAATTATTGTTGACCTTTTCTAAGAAGCATTCTGTTAATTTTAATGCCATTTTATAATGTGACGGAAAGAAATTATTATCAAGGTGCAAATCCAATTGTTCATTTGCAATGTCTCATCTCTGTGGTGGTGTTTGATGTAATTTAATTAGTATAAGGGATGGACAGTAAAACTAAAATGTAAATAAGAATATACTGTTTCAAAAAGTAAACTGCCAATTTCACTTATGCTTTTCCTCACTGTTATCAATTCTCCTGGAAAATTTTCTCAAAAGAAAATGGACTTTAAAAACCTCTGAACTGTTAATTAAAACTGCTTGAAAATCTGACCTTGCTTGAAATCAACAGAGCCATTTAGATGTATAAATATAATGCAGGAGATTACTGAGGTATGAACAGATGTTTGAAACTGCTTGACCTTGAATGAAATCAGTACAGCCTTTTAAATTGGTAAATATGGTATGTATACACTTTGAATGACCTGAAATAATTTGTGTACTTATACAATGCACCATTTTAATTGATTTGTTTTTAATTCTATTTGTCAAATTTAGGCAAGATTATGTGATAAATGTAGAGGGTGTAATTTGTCGTAACTTTATCATTAGTTAGAGTAACCCACCAACATTTGGTTGTTTACATCCCAGACGGTGTATACTTACCTCTATATCGGTATGGATCATGGGCTTCTTATGGCATTGTAATTTAATAGCATAAGTATCAGACAGTCCCACTGAATCTCGTGCATCAATGTTACTGTGCTACTTTGTCTCAGCTTTGATGAAATTATATTCTCTTAGGTTGACATTTATAATGAACTTCACTGAGACAGCTCTTAATGCTCGATGGTGACAATAATTGGAATTGGTTTATTATGGTCACATGTATTAAGGTACAGTGAAAAACTTGTCTTGCATACTGTTCATATTAATCAATTCATTACACAGTGCTTTGAGGCAGTGCAAGGAGTAAAGTATAAAGATTCAGTCTTTTGGGGCACTGGTGTTAAGCATAATTATGACAGAAGTGTTGCTGCCTTACCGATTGCGGCCTGTTGGTCAGAATCAGGTTTATTATCATTGATATATATCGTGAAATTTGCAGCAGTATAGTGCAATACATAGAAAATTGCTATAAGTTACAATAAGAATACAGTATAGTTGACCTTCAGAAATCCGACTACCTGTAATCCAGTTCCTTCGATAATCCGGCACTGATTATGCTTAATGTGATCCTCCTGCAATTCGGAATTTTCACTAATCCGGCACTGCTCAGGTCCCAATGGTGCCGGATTAGTGAAGGTCAACCTGTATGTATAAATTGTTGAAAGAGATGATGGCGGAGGGAAGAAATTGTTCTTAAAACATTAACTGTACATTTTCAAGCTCATGTACCTCCTCTCTGATGATGGTAATGAGGAGAGGGCATGTCCTGGGTGGTGAGGTGGATTACATCGTCTTGAGGCGCTGTCTTTTAAAAGTGTCCTTAATGGTGTGGAGACTGGTGTCATGATGGAGCTGGCTCAGTCTACAGCCCTCTGAGCTTTTATCAGTCCTGTGCATTGGAATCTCCGTACCAGGCAGTGATACAACCACTCAGAATGCTCTCCAGGCTGCATCAAGGATTCAGTTGCAGAGGGAGGTTTTGACTTCCAGATCTCAGAGTTTTGTGATGAGTTTGATTGAAATTATGGTATTGAAGGTGGAGCTGTAGCAATAAACAGTAGCCTAACCTAGGTGCTTTTACCGTCCAGATGCTCCAGGGATGAGTGTTGAGCTATGGAGATGGCATATATCACAGACCTGTTTTGGTGGTAAGGAAATTGCATTGGGTTGAGGTTGTCTGGCAGGCTAAGGTTAAATCGTGCCAACAACAGCCTTTCGAGGCACATTCATGATGGAAGATATTAGAGCCACTGAGCAATAGTCATTAAGACACATAACTTTGTTTTCCTCAGATATTGGGATGATAGTGGTCTTCTTAAAGTAGGTGCAAACCTTAGATTTAAACATAGAGAAATTAAAAATATCTTCAAAGATCCTTCCAGTTGAACTGCACAAGATTTAAGGACATTGCCAGCGACCTCATCCAAGCCAAATGCTTTCCAGGGGTTCATTTTCTGGAAGACTGACCTAATGTCCACAATAGTGACTATGGGTTCAAATGCAATAGAAACATAGAAACATAGAAAATAGGTGCAGGAGTGCAGGTGCAGGTGCATTTGGCCCTTTGAGCCTGCACCACCATTCAGTATGATCATGGCTGATCATCCAAATCAGAACCCTGTACCAGCCTTCTCTCCATACCCCCTGATCCCTTTAGCCACAAGGGCCATATCTAACTCCCTCTGAAATATAGCCAATGAACTGGCCTCAACTGTTTCCTGTGGCAGAGAATTCCACAGATTCACCACTCTCTGTGTGAAGAAGTTTTTCCTAATCTCGGTCCTAAAAGGCTTTCCCTTTATTCTCAAACTGTGACCCCTCGTTCTGGACTTCTCCAACATCAGGAACAATCTTCCTGCATCTAGCCTGTCCGATCCCTTCAGGATTTTATATGTTTCAATAAGATCCCCCCTCAATCTTCTAAATTCCAACGAGTATAAGCCCAATCGATCCAGTCTTTCATCATATGAAAGTCCTGCCATCCCAGGAATCAATCTGGTGAACCTTCTTTGTACTCCCTCTATGGCAAGGATGTCTTTCCTCAGATTAGGGGACCAAAACTGCACACAACACTCCAGGTGTTGTCTCACCAAGGCCTTGTACAACTGCAGTAGTACCTCCCTACTCCTGTACTCGAATCCTGTTGCTATGAATGCCAGCATACCATTCACCATTTTCACCGCCTGCTGTACCTGCATGCCCACTTTCAATGACTGGTCTATAATGACACCCAGGTCTCGTTGCACCTCCCCTTTTCCTAATCAGCCACCATTCAGATAATAATCTGTTTTCCTGTTTTTGCCACCAAAGTGGATAACCTCACATTTATCCACATTAAATTGCATCTGCCATGAATTTGCCCACTCACCTAACCTATCCAAGTCACCCTGCATCCTCTTAGCATCTTCCTCACAGCAAACACTGCCACCCAGCTTCATGTCATCCACAAACTTGGAGATGCTGCATTTAATTCCCTCATCTAAGTCATTAATATATATTGTAAACAACTGGGGTCCCAGCACTGAGCCTTGCGGTACCCCACTAGTCACTGCCTGCCATTCTGAAAAGGTCCCGTTTATTTCCACTCTTTGCTTCCTGTCTGCCAACCAATTCTCTATCCACATCAATACCTTACCCCCAATACCGTGTGCTTTAAGTTTGCACACTAATCTCCTGTGTGGGACCTTGTCAAAAGCCTTTTGAAAATCCAAATATACCACAAGCACTGGTTCTCCTCTATCCACTCTACTGGTTACATCCTCAAAAAACTCTATGAGATTCGTCAGACATGATTTTCCTTTCACAAATCCATGCTGACTTTGTCCGATGATTTCACTGCTTTCCAAATGTGCTGTTATCACACCTTTGATAACTGACTCTAGCATTTTCCCCACCACCGATGTCAGGCTAACCGGTCTATAATTCCCCAGTTTCTCTCTCCCTCCTTTTTTAAAAAGTGGGGTTACATTAGCCACACTCCAATCCTCAGGAACTAGTCCAGAATCTAAAGAGTTTTGAAAAATTATCACTAATGCATCCACTATTTCTTGGGCTACTTCCTTAAGCACTCTGGGATGCAGACCATCTGGCCCTGGGGATTTATCTGCCTTTAATCCCTTCAATTTACCTAACACCACTTCCCGACTAACATGTATTTCCCTCAGTTCCTCCATCTCACTGGACCCTCTGTCCCCTACGATTTCCGGAAGATTATTTATGTCCTCCTTAGTGTAGACAGAACCAAAGTTGTTATTCAATTGGTCTGCCATGTCCTTGCTCCCCATAATCAATTCAC
Organism: Mobula birostris; assembly: GCF_030028105.1. Taxonomy (NCBI): domain Eukaryota; kingdom Metazoa; phylum Chordata; class Chondrichthyes; order Myliobatiformes; family Myliobatidae; genus Mobula; species Mobula birostris. The sequence continues at coordinate 53,372,004 of NC_092373.1, forward strand.
CTGTTTCTGTCTGTAGGGGACCTACATTTGTCTTAACCAATCTTTTTCTTTTCACATATCTAATAAAAGCTTTTACGGTCAGTTTTTATGTTCCCTGCCAGTTTTCTCTCATAATCTTTTTTCCCCTTCCTAATTAAGCCCTTTGTCCTCCTCTGCTGGACTCTGAATTTCTCCCAGTCCTCAGGTGAGCCACATTTTCTGGCTAATTTGTATACTTCTTCTTTGGAATTGATACTATCCCTGATTTCCCTTGTCAGCCACGGGTGCACTACCTTCCTTGATTTATTCTTTTGCCAAACTGGGATGAACAATTGCTGTAGTTCATCCATGCGATCTTTAAATGCTTGCCATTGCATATCCACCGTCAATCCTTTAAGTGTCATTTGCCAGTCTATCTTAGCTAATTCACATCTCATACCTTCAAAGTTACCCTTCTTTAAGTTCAGAACCTTTGTTTCTGAATTAACTATGTCACTCTCCATCTTAATATAGAATTCCACCATATTATGGTCACTCTTACCCAAGGAGCCTCTCACGACAAGATTGCTAATTAACCCTTCCTCATTGCTCAATACCCAGTCTAGAATAGCCTGCTCTCTAGTTGGTTTCTCGACATGTTGGTTCAGAAAACCATCCTGCATACATTCCAAGAAATCCTCTTCCTCAGCACCCTTACCAATTTGGTTCACCCAATCTATATGTAGATTGATGTCACCCATTATAACTGCTGTTCCTTTATTGCACACATTTCTAATTTCCTGTTTAATACCATCCCCAACCTCACTACTACTGTTAGATGGCCTGTACACAACTCCCACCAGCGTTTTCTGCCCCTTTTCTGCAGCTCTACCCATATCGATTCCACATCCTCCCGGCTAATGTCCCTTCCTTTCTATTGCGTTAATCTCCTCTCTAACCAGCAATGCTACCCCACCTCCTTTTCTTTCATGTCTATCCCTCCTGAATATTGAATATCCCTGAATGTTGAGCTCCCATCCCTGGTCACCCTGGAGCCATGTCTCAGTGATCCCAACTATATCATATTCATTAATAACAATCTGCACTTTTAATTCATCCACCTTGTTACGAATGCTCCTTGCATTGACACACAAAGCCTTCAGGCTCACTTTTGCAACACTCTTAGCCCTTATACAATTATGCTGAAAAGTGGCCCTTTTTGATTTTTGCCCTGGATTTGCCGGCCTGCCACTTTTACTTTTCACCTTACTACTTTTTGCTTCTACCCTCATTTTATACCCCTCTGTCTCTCTGCACTTGTTCCCATCCCCTTGTTGTGAGCTGACCTCCTCTCTCCTAGTCTCTTTAATTTGATTTCCATCCCCTAACCATTCTAGTTTAAAGTCACCTCAGTAGCCCTCGCAAATCTCCCCGCCAGGATATTGGTCCCCCTAGGATTCAAGTGTAACCCGTCCTTTTTGAACAGGTCATACCCGCGCCAAAAGAGGTCCCAATGATCCAAAAACTTGAATCCCTGCCCCCTGCTCCAATCCCTCAGCCACGCATTTATCCTCCACCTCATTGCATTCCTACTCTCACTGTCGCGTGGCACAGGCAGTAATCCCGAGATTACTACCTTTGAGGTCCTTTTTCTCAACTCCCTTCCTAACTCCCTATATTCTCCTTTCAGGATCTCTTCCCTTTTCCTACCTATGTCATTGGTACCTCTATGTACCACGACCTCTGGCTCCTCACCCTCCCACTTCAGGATTGATGTTAGGGGTGATGACATTGCAAACACGTTATGTTCGAAACAATCTAGAGAATATATTAAGCTCATCGGGTAGGAATATATACTGTTGACAGCAATGCTGCCTGACTTTGTTTTGTAGCCTGCCCTGGCTGCCCTGCCACAACTGATGGCTTGTCTGGGATTCGATTTTGGATTGATATTGCTGCCTCTTACCATCTTGCTTAGCTTCACAGAGTTTGTTACTTGATTTCTTGTAAAGGTCAGGATCATTTGATTTGAATGCTGCAGTTCTAGACTTTAGTAGGGAATGGATCATCTGTGGTTTCAGTTTGGGACCTGAATTGTCCTCTTTTGGTACACAGCCTTCAACATACTTGTTGATAAAGTCCATGATGGTGGTGATATGCTCACCTTGGCTAGCTGCTGAATCTTTGAATATGAACCAGTCTACGGACTCAAAGCAGTTATGTAGAGGCTTCTGACTATACACTTTTCCTTACTGAATCCTCCCATTTCAGCTACTGTTTGTATGCAGGGAGAAGGAGCACAACCTGGTAGCGTAATTTACCAGGCAGTGTGATGGAGAGTAGGGTTAATATTTAGAATATGGACAGTGAAATGCTCCTGCTCTGTCAGAGTGATTCAATCCATATATTGTCTCTGCTTCTAATTTCTCCAGAATAAACAGGGAGAATATCAATTAGTCTATAATCTTCATTTCTACTAAACAACTGACTGAAATTTTTGTTACAAAGTGACTTTCATTACTTTCTCATGGTCATCCAGAGGAACAGAATGGGATCTGATTCATCATTTTCTGCCCATGTCACCCAACAAGATTCTTTAGTCCCACAATATTATCATCTTGAGTCATTCAATTGATATGGTATGGAGTTAGTTTCTGTGTCACATTACACAAGTTGGTGCCAAAATGCTTTTATGTTGCATCACTTATCCAAGGAAGTACTAACAAAATGAAAGGGTATTAAGAAATAGAATTGAGCCACCAATCACCTGCAGCCTATATGGTTCAACTTCAGTTGATTCAACAAATTTACAGATGAATAATCCAAAAACCTCTGCATTCACAAGAGTGTCATGTGTTCTTCTCCTTTCACCCTACTTACAACAGTGTCTGTCCACTATTTAGTAAATCTCTTCATCTTACTTCATCTTCATCATAGATTATTGCAGAAAGATATTGAAACATTAACATTTTGTTGGTTATGTCTTATTTTTGTACATTCACCACAGTTCAAATCTCTAGTGCTTTTTAATCCACGCTGATATGCATACAAGGCTCTTGTTCAAGCTTTCGGTTAAATATTTGACAAGTGGGAAAGTTTACTTGGTGAGACTGTTGGTAACTCTGACAAGGTGTGTAGCATCAACAGGCTAACAGTCTCACTTGTTGAAGCTTCTTGAAAGGTCTGTAATGAACACTGAGAAGCACAGCCTTTTAAATGAGCCTGAGATCCTATGGAACTCATAAACACAAGATATTCTGCAGGTGCTGGAAATCCAGAGAAACTCACACAAAATGCTGGAGGAACTCGGCAGTTCAGGCAGCATCTATGGAAATAAATAAACACTTGATGTTTTAGGCTGAGGCCCTTCATCAGAATGCTGCCTGACCTGCTGAGTTGCTCTAGCAGTTTGTGTGTGTTTCTGTGGAACCCCACTTTTCTCCAAGGATTTTCTAGAATTATATAATGTTGCTTCATTTCTTTAGCCACAAGAAACACATTTTTGAATGGCTTTGTGCCCATCTTTTTATAAGATGTCTATAACAAAGCATTTTGAGCTGACAGAACTTCTATAGCATGTAAACATGGATAATGTAAAATCTGGAATAGTCTCCAGGTGAGGTTTTCAGATTTATATGGGACTACTGGAAGAAGAATATGCCAAGTGCCTTTTCAATTAAATTATGACTGATCTACACCTCAAATCAATTTTGTTTTCCTATATGATTCATATTTCTGTATACCCTATTATTCTTAAGTCTTGAAATTTTTAAGTGGTATCATATCATAGGTATTTGAGGGCAAAATTTCATTATTTGTGAAAAGATGCTTTCTGATTTCATTCCATTGTGGCAGCCATAATGTGAAGATTCTTGTTTTAGATTTCTCGATCAACAGGAATCTTTTCTTCATACTTGATCTACCGAATCTCTAATTATTCTATATTCCTTAGCGAGGTAATCCATCACCTTCTATGAACAACTAGTCCCCATACTTCAACCTTTAACCTTCAAGTCCTCATAAAATTCAAGTGTTGCTATATCCTTTCCAATGCTAGCAGTTCTTAAAAACATTATTGCCCAAAACTATATCCTCTGTGCAACTTATTTTAAGAGAACAAGATCTCTTCCCTTGTCTCTTAAGTATTTTTGTGTAATATCTGCGGATCTACAGAAGGACCTAGCTATTTTCTTCTCAATAAGGAAATCTTAGGTATGAATTTTAACTTTGCTGCCCAGCTATAGAGCATTTTAAACCATCCATTCCATCAATGCCAATGGAAATAAGGCTATCTGTGTAATAGTCAGCACAATGGCAATAACTGTTTTATGGCTTGAAGGTATGTGCAAAATCCACTCCTTAATTCCTTTTAGAGCACATAATAAGACAACTTCATTCTGAAAATGCCAATTGTTAAAGAACTCTCCTCATGTTATTCATGGCCATGATGGTAAGAGATTGGATCCTGCTGCTGCACTCACTGATGTAAGGCAGATGAACTCTCGGTTTCCACTCTTAAATCCATGTTGTGGAAATAAATCATTTTGTATTGGAACCTGAGATCTTTCAAGGGTGAGACAAAGTATGAGCAATCTGAAACACACATCAAGGGCCCTTCAATGGTACTGGAAAAGCAGAAAGACAAACATGTTTCAAAATGGAGTGAGAGTGAGTGAAAGAGAGAGGGGGAGAGAAAAATAGAGAGGATGTCTAATATACTGCAGAACAAAGTTGTCAAGGTAACAATTACTGTTAAAGACAGAATTTGATCAAAATAATACAAATTGCAATGTAACAAATTGAAATCAAGTTCAAATGGTACACACTTGGGAAGTACTGATTTACATAAAATTTGCTAAACTCATTAAGTCCTGAGAGTCATATCATAAGCAGCTCAAAAAGATGTCCTTTCAGCCCACCTCTTCCATACCAACTGTGATGCCTATATATACTAATACCATTTGTGCAAAACCCTCTGAATCTTTCCTATTCAATTACCTGTCAAAATACCTTTTATGATTATGATTATGAAGACACGTAGTCCTGTTTTATTGTCATTTAGTAATGCATGCATTAAGAAATGATACATTATTTCCTCTGGTGTGATATCACAAAACACAGGACAAACCAAGACTGAAAAAACTGACAAAACCACATAATTATAACATATAGTAACAAACAGTGCAACAATACCATAACTTGATGAAGAAGTCCGTAAGCACAGTAAAGTTCAAAGTTTCTCAAATGTCCCACATCTCACGCAGACGGGAGAAGGAAGAAAAACTCTCCCTGCCATGCCGACCACAATCTGACTCTGAGTCATCAGAAAACTTCGAGTTCTGATCAGCTCTCCGACATCGAGTACTGAGCGCCATCTCTGTCCGAGCGATTCGACCTCCTTCTCGGTCGCCAAAAGCAGACAAGGCCGGGGACTTTGAGGCCTACCCTCCGAAAGATTCACGACCACACAGTAACAACAGCAGCGAACGGGCGTTTCGGAAATTTCTGCAGATGTTCCTCTGTGCTTTCACGTCCATTCTCCATCAAATCAGAATAGTCCACTGTCCCTAATTAACAGATACGATATCATTTTCACTGGAGAGCTGTGCATGCGCGCCGCGCTGCCATCTTCTCCTCCCGCCGAATTTTGTAGTTGTATCTGCCTCCAATACCTCCTCAGGCAGCTTATTCCAGATATTTGTCACCTAAGTATATTGGAAAAATATACCCCCCCCCCCCAACAGATCTCCTTAAAATTTCTCCCCTCACACCTTAAACCTGTGCCCTCTAATTCCAGCCTCCAGTGAACTGGGAAAAAATTTTGACTATTTGTCTTGCTTATGCCTCTCCTTATTTTATAAAGCTCTTATAAGGTCAACAATCCAATGGCAATAAACACAGCCTATCCAATCTTTCATTATAACTACAACCCTCCATTCCAGGCAGCCTACTGGTGAATCTCTTCTGCACTCTATTGCTACCATGTGTCCTTGGACTCTATTGCTATCATATCCTCTGTAATGTGGCAACCAGATCTATAAACAATATTCAAAGGGTAGTCTGCAAAACCATTGAAGATGCCTATGAGCCTTCTCCTTTCCCCGCCCATACTTTACTAATCTAGACCACCAGATTGTGCTCCTTCCCCCTATATGCAAACAAAAGCTGAAACATGAGGATCCAGTACAGAAAGTCTGACAGTGTTGATCTAAGGAAATAGAGGAACTTCTACATGACCACTTTGAGTTGGTAGACTAGTCCATGTTCAGCTGCCAGCCTAGATGAGTATGCTATCATAATGGACTATATCAACAAGTGTGCTGAGGACTCTTACCAAAGAGGACAATCTAGGTACAATATCATTGCTACAAGACCTATTTCTGAGGCTTCTGCTTGTAATGTTGTCTTCTGCTTTGACAATATGGCATATGCTTTAGACTTACCCCATCATGAGCTACAATTGCAGCAGTTATTAATTATTGTAGGAAAACCCTGCAAGAAGTAGTGGATATGGCCCAGTCCATCATAGGTAAAGCTCTCCCCACAACTGAGAACATCTATATGGAAGAATGCTGCAGGAAAGGGATCCGTAATCAGGGACCTCTACCATCCAGGTCATGCTATCTCCTTGCTGCTGCCATCAAGAAGAGGAATATAGAAGCCTCAGGACTCACCCCACCAGGTTCAGAAACAGATATTACCCCTCAGCCATCAGGCTCTTGAACCAGAGGGAATAACTTCTGTAAATTCCACTTGTTCTGTCACCAAACTGTTCCCACACTCTTGGTCTCACTTTCAAAGACTCATGTTCTCGATATTTATTGCTTATTTATTTATTATTATTGTTTCTATTTTCTCTTTTTGTATTTGCACAGTTTGGTGTCTTTTGCATACTGGCTGTCCATCCTGTTGGTCTGATCTTTCATTGATTCTATAGTATTATGGTTATTAAATTTATTGAGTATGCCCCCAAGAAAATGAATCTCAGGGTTATATATTGTAACAAATATGTACTTTGATAATAAATTTACTTAGAACTTTGAACTTTGAATTAGTCTTCACCAAAATTCCTCTGGTACTGTGTTTATTCCAAATGGCATGCTCTCCAATGATATCTACTAAATTGTGCAATGAAACAATTTAAGTATCAGCTTTCATTGTTCCACCAATCTCTGAATTAAGCACACTGATACTCTGTTCTGCTCTACTCAGGCCGATGCAGGATTATTAATGATCTTTATTAGGCTGAATCTCTTTCAGGACTCCATTATGATTTCATTCATCTTGATATTCTAAGCTAGCTAATTGATTTCTCAACAAAGTAAGCATGATACCCAATGGTTGGTTCACCTACAAGAGCTACTATATTTGCCTTTGTCAGTCTCAACTAGGCTTCAAGAGTCTCTTTGCAAGCCACAAATAGCTTGTTTGCTTGGAGGGTGAACTATCAAATGCTTTCTCTCCCCTCGCCTTCTAGAGTCATACAGTGCTGTAATGGCCCCTTCAGCCCACTACATCACACTGACCTTTTAGTCCATTTAAACCAATCTCATTTGTCTCTATTAGGTTTGTGTCATTCTGTGCCTTACCTATTTAAATGCCTGTCTATATAGCACTTGACTATAGTGATTGTATCTGATCCCACCATCTACTCAGGCAGCAAGTTCCAGATATCAACCATAAACTGTCTTCTCAAATCTTCTTTAAAACTCTCTTCTCACCCATGCCCTCGTTTTTGATGTTTGTAGTTTCCCTTTTCCATGAGAGGTATCTACATATTCATCTATAAGCTGCCTGACTTAATTATTTGCTAGTTTGGAAATAACCTTCATGATCCTGTCATTTGAACTGTCATAATTCCCATCAGCTGTACTATAAATACCTTATTTTGGTTTGCAGTGATAAAATCCACATTACATCTTTCTTCCTTCCTTGGATTCACACCTTCAGAGAGTACCTCCCAACAGGCTCAGTCTAATTTTCTCAAGGTTGATGGTTTGTTTCAGAAGGACCTTGCACGTTGCTTCAAAGTCAAGTGTTACAGTTATTCCTGCACTAACATGTTGATAGAGATACATTTCTGGGTGTTCACTCAACAGGGATGACTTTGCTTGACAAATGCATGATTCTTCAATATACAAAATAATTCAGATACTCTGGTACCCGTGGGATTTTGGCAGGCTGACAGATTTTTGAGTCTATTGGATGCTCCTCCAATTAATATCCCGCCCATTTTAAAGTTCTGTTGTTGGATGTTACAGGATAGTATAGTACATTTTTCAGTGATCCAAGTAGTTTAAAGGAAGTATGGGCATCAAGAGCCCAATGCGTTTATAAGAAGCACAGGAACAGAGCTCCAGTATGTTTATAAGGAGAATGGGAATGGGATCCAGTGAGTTTATAAGGAGTGTGAGAATGGAGCCTGGGTGAATTTAGAAGGAGTGTATCACCCAGTGAGCCAGATACCAAAACATGGGGATCTGCAAATAATGGGACGGTAGATTATTCAAAGTTCAAAGTAAATTTGTTATCAAAGTATGTATATGTCATAATTTACAATCCTGCAATTAATTGTCTTGTGGGCATACTCAATAAATCCATAGTAGAATAATAAACAAAATAGAATCAATGAAAGACCGCACCAATTTGAGCATTCAACCTTTGTGCAAAAGACAACAAATGGTGCAAATACAAAAAGAAAGAAATAATGATAATAAATAAATAAGCGATAAACTTGAGAATATGAGATAAAGAGTCTTTGGAAGTGAGCCCACAGGCTGTGGGAGTATTTCAGTGACTGGGCAAGTGAAGTTGGTTCAAGAGCCTATTGGTTGAGGGTAAGAACTGTTCCTGAACCTGGAGGTGCAAGTCCTGAGGCTCCTGTACCTTCTTCCTGATGGCAGCTGTGTAAAAAGAGCATGACTTGGATGGTGGGTGTCCCTGATGATGGATGCTGCTTTCCTGTGACAACACTCTGTGTAGATGTGCTCAGTGGTGGGAAGGGCTTTACCCATGATGGACTGGGACATATCTACTACTTTTTGTAGGATTTTCCATTCAAAGGCATTGGGGTTTCCATACCAAGATGTGATGCAGCCAGTCAACATACTCTCCACCACACACCTTTAGCAGTTTGTCAAAGTCTCAGATATCATGTTGAATCTTCACAAGTTCCTAAGTAGACACGCTGATGTACTTTTTTCATAATTGTACTTAAGTGTTAGGCTCAGGGCAGGTCCTCTGAAATGTTAACACCAAGAAATTTAAAGTTGTTGACCCTCTCCACCTCAGATCCTCTGGCGATGACAGGCTCATGGATCTCTGGTTTGTCCTCCTGAGGTCAATAATCTGCTTCTTGGTCTTGCTGATATTAAGTGGTTGTTGTTGTGGCGCCACTCAACCAGATTTTCAGTCTCCCTCCTATATGCTGTTTCACCATCACATTTGATTCAGCCTACAACAGTGATGTTGTCAGCAAACTTGAATATAGCACTGGAGCTGTCTTCCTGCACTCAGAGCTGGTTATATGGTTCCTCTCAGTCACTCCATGGATTTTCTTGATGCGTTGTAGAAATTATTTCTTTTAATCATTACAGTTCAATTTTGCAGCTATTAACAAATGAACGATTGAGGTTTTTTCAATGGCACAAGCACAAATATTGAAGAGTGATATTTTGAAATGTGATTTGTGTGATTTCATTCCATAGAGTAAAAGTACTAAAACTAATTTTAGAAATTGAATAAGGCAAGTAGGTCATGTTAGGGCAAGTGACCATATAGGAAGAAAGCGGGATGAGATCCTACAAGCTGAATTTAGGGAGCTAGGAGATAAATTAAAGAGTAGGATCTCAAAGGTAGTAATCTCAGGATTATTTCCAGTGCCATGTGCTAGCCAGAATTGGAATAGCAGGATAGCTTGAGCAGTGGTGCAGGAGGGAGGATTTCAGATTCTTGGGGCATTGGAATCGCTTTTGGGGGAGGTGGGACCAGTACCGTCCAGACATCTGTGCAGGGCCGGGATCAATGGCCCAGGGAGATTGTTTGCTAGTGCTGTTGGGGAGGTTTTAAACTAATATGGCAGGGGGGATGGGAACCCACACAGAAAGGAAGAGGGAAGCGATGCAGAGACCAAAGCTAGAGTTAGTGGCGAAAAAAGTAAGAGTAGAGTGCATAAAAGTAAAAAGCAAAAATCGCATAGGTCACTAGATTCTAAAAGGACAATGAGTATACTGTGAGGGCACTTTATCTAAACGCTCCTAGTATTAGAAACAGGGTTAGTGAACTTGTGGCACAGATCAGTACCAAGGCATATTATTTAGTGGCCATTACAAAGGTTGTGAGTGGTGGTAAAAATCTTCTGAGGTGTATATATTTCAATGCTAGGAGTATTGCGGGGAAGGCGGATGAGTTGAGGGCGTGGATTGACACGTGGAATTATGATGTTGTAGCAATTAGTGAAACTTGGCTACAGGAGGGGCAGGACTGGCAGCTTAATATTCCAGGGTTCCGATGTTTCAGATGTGATTGAGGCAGAGGAATGAAAGGTGGGGGAGTAGCATTGCTTGTTAGGGAAAATATTACAGCAGTGCTCAGGCAGGACAGATTAGAGGGCTTGTCTACTGAGTCCTTATGGGTGGATCTGAGAAACAGGAAAGGTATGGCCACATTAATGGGATTGTATTACAGACCACCCAATAGTCAACGAGACTTGGAAGAGCAAATCTGCAGAGAGATAGCAGACAACTGCAGGAAACATAAAGTTGTGGTGGTAGGGGATTTTAATTTTCCATACATTGATTGGGACTCCCATACTGTTAGGGGGCTAGATGGTTTAGAGTTTGTAAAATGTGTTCAGGAAAGTTTTCTAAATCAGTATATAGAGGGACCAACTAGAGGGGATGCAATATTGGGTCTCCTGTTAGGAAACGAATTAGGGCAAGTGACAGAAGTCTGTGTAGGGGAGCACTTTGGTTCCAGTGATCATAACACCATGGTTCCAGTGATCATAACACCATTAGTTTCAATTTGATCATGGACAAGGATAGATCTGGTCCTAGGGTTGAGGTTCTGAACTGGAAGAAGGCCAAATTTGAAGAAATGAGAAAGGATCTAAAAAGCGTGGATTGGGACAGGTTGTTCTCTGGCAAAGATGTGATTGGTAGGTGGGAAGCCTTCAAAGGGGAAATTTTGAGAGTGCAGAGTTTGTATGTTCCTGTCAGGATTAAAGGCAAATTGAATAGGAATAAGGAACCTTGGTTCTCAAGGGATATTGCAACTCTGATGAAGAAGAAGAGGGAGTTGTATGAAATGTATAGGAAACAGGGGGTAAATCAGGTGCTTGAGGAGTATAAGAAGTGCAAGGAAATACTTAAGAAAGAAATCAGGAGGGCAAAAAGAAGACATGAGGTTGCCTTGGCAGTCAAAGTGAAGGATAATCCAAAGAGCTTTTACAAGTATATTAAGAGCACAAGGATTGTAAGGGATAAAATTGGTCTTCTTAAAGATCAGAATGGTCGGCTTTGTGCGGAACCAAAGGAAATGGGGAGATCTTAAATAGGTCTTTTACGTCTGTATTTACTAAGGAAGCTGGCATGAAATCTATGGAATTGAGGGAATCAAATAGTGAGACCATGGAAACTGTACAGATTGAAAAGGAGGAGGTGCTTGCTGTCTTGAGGAAAATTAAAGTGGATAAATCCCCGGGACCTGACAGAGTGTTCCCTCAGACCTTGAAGGAGACTAGTGTTGAAATTGCGGGGGCCCTGGCAGAAATATTTAAAATGTCGCTGTCTACGGGTGAAGTGCAGGAGGATTGGAGAGTGGCTGATGTTGTTCCGTTGTTTAAAAAAGGATCGAAAAGTAATCCGGGAAATTATAGGCCGGTGAGTTTAACGTCAGTAGTAGGTAAGTTATTGGAGGGAATACTAAGAGACAGAATCTACAAGCATTTGGATAGACAGGGGCTTATTAGGGAGAGTCAACATGGCTTTGTGCGTGGTAGATCATGTTTGACCAATCTGTTGGAGTTTTTCGAGGAGGTTACCAGGAAAGTGGATGAAGGGAAGGCAGTGGATATTGTCTACATGGACTTCAGTAAGGCCTTTGACAAGGTCCCGCATGGGAGGTTAGTTAGGAAAATTCAGTCACTAGGTATACATGGAGAGGTGGTAAATTGGATTAGACATTGGCTCGATGGAAGAAGCCAGAGAGTGGTGGTAGAGAATTGCTTCTCTGAGTGGAGGCCTGTGACTAGTGGTGTGCCACAGGGATCAGTGCTGGGTCCATTGTTATTTGTCATCTATATCAATGATCTGGATGATAATGTGGTAAATTGGATCAGCAAGTTTGCTGATGATACAAAGATTGGAGGTGTAGTAGACAGTGAGGAGGGTTTTCAGAGCCTGCAGAGGGACTTGGACCAGCTGGAAAAATGGGCTGAAAAATGGCAGATGGAGCTTAATACTGACAAGCGTGAGGTATTGCACGTTGGAAGGACAAACCAACGTAGAACATACAGGGTTAATGGTAAGGCACTGAGGAGTGCAGTGGAACAGAGGGATCTGGGAATACAGATACAAAATTCCCTAAAAGTGTCGTCACAGGTAGATAGGTTCGTAAAGAGAGCTTTTGGTACATTGGCCTTTATTAATCGAAGTATTGAGTATAAGAGCTGGAATGTTATGATGAGGTTGTATAAGGCATTGGTGAGGCCGAATCTGGAGTATTGTGTTCAGTTTTGGTCACCAAATAACAGGAAGGATATAAATAAGGTTGAAAGAGTGCAGAGAAGGTTTACAAGGATGTTGCCGGGACTTGAGAAACTCAGTTACAGTGAAAGGTTGAATAGGTTAGGACTTTATTCCCTGGAGCGTAGAAGAATGAGGGGAGATTTGATAGAGGTATATAAAATTATGATGGGTATAGATAGAGTGAATGCAAGCAGGCTTTTTCCACTGAGGCAAGGGGAGAAAAAAACCAGAGGACATGGGTTAAGGGTGAGGGGGGAAAAGTTTAAAGGGGGGAAAAGTTTAAAGGGAACATTGGGGGGGGGGCTTCTTCACACAGAGAGTGGTGGGAGTATGGAATGAGCTGCCAGACGAGGTGGTAAATGCGGGTTCTTTTTTAACATTTAAGAATAAATTGGACAGATACATGGATGGGAGGTGTATGGAGCGATATGGTCCGTGTGCAGGTCAGTGGGACTAGTCAGAAAATGGTTCGGCACAGCCAAGAAGGGCCAAAGGGCCTGTTTCTGTGCTATGGTTCTATAGTTTCTATGGTTCTTAGAGGAACATATTTGTAGAGATCTTAGACTGTTGCAAGAAACATTGTTGTTACAGAAATCTGGTTGCAAGGTAGAGATGACTGGGAATTAAATATCCAAGGATATCAGGTAATACGGAAAGATAGGCAGGAAGGCAAAGGAGGAGGGGTGGCGCTCTTAATTAAGGATGAGATCAGGGCAATTGTGCGAGACAATATAAGATCTACAGAGCAGAATGTTGAGTCCAGCTGGGTAGAGATTAGGAATAGTAAAGGAAAAGAATCACTGGTGTGAGTTGTCTATAGGCCACCTAATAAAAATATTGCAGTGGCAGAGGCGATTAACCAAGAAATAACTGAGGTTTGTAAGAACGAAACGGCAGTTGTCATGGGGGATTTTAACTTCCACATAGATTGGATGAATCAGGTCAGTCAAGGAAGTCTTGAGGAGGACTTCATAGAATGCATCTGTGATGGCTTTCTTGAGCAGCATGTTAGTGAACCTACAAGGGAAAATACTATCTTAGATCTAGTCCTGTGTAATGACACAGGTAAGATTAACGATCTTGTAGTCAGGGATCCTCTTGGAAAGAGTGATCATAGTATGATTGAATTTTGCATACAGATGGAGGATGAAATAGTTAGATCTAAAACTAGTGTATTATGCTTGAACAAGGGAGACGACATTGGGATGAGGGAGGAGCTGGCTAATGAGGATTGGGAGCACAGGCTATTTGGTAGGACAGTTGAGGAACAGTGGAATACTTTTAAAGAGATTATACTTTCAAAAGTATATTCCAGTCAAAAGTAAGGACAGTAAGTGTGGAGAGAGCCAGCCTTGGATAACTAAGGAAATAAAAGATAGTATCAAATTAAAAGCTCGTGTACAAAGTCGCAAAGATTAGTGGGAGACTGAAGGATTTGGAAAACTTTAAAAAGCAACAGAGAACATCTAAACAAGAAATAAGGAAAGGGAAGATAGAGTACGAAAGTAAATTAGCACAAAATATAAGAACAGATAGCAAAAGTTTTTATAAATACATAAAGCAGAAGAGGGTGGCTAAAGTCAACGTAGGTCCCTTGGAAGACAAAAAGGAGAAATTGATATTGGGTGATAAGGAAATGGCTGAGGCATTGAATGACCATTTTGTGTTGGTCTTCACGGTGGAGGACACATCTAATATGCCAAAGAAGGATGTTATGGACAAAATACCAGGTGAGGACCTCGATAAGATCACTGTCACTAAAGAGATAGTGATGAGCAAACTAGAGGGCCTGAAGGTAGATTAGTCCCCTGGTCCTGATGGGCTGCATCCCAGGGTGCTGAAGGAATTGGTGAGGTTGTAGTAGACACATTGGTAATCATTTACCAAAATTTTGTAGATTCTGGGCAGGTCCTGGCGGATTGGAAGACAGCAAATGTCACACCACTTTTTAAAAAGGATGTAAGCAAAAGACGGGCAACTATAGCTGCTGATGAACGCAGCAGGCCAGGCAGCATCTGTAGGAAGAGGACCTCTTCCTATAGATGCTGCCTGGCCTGCTGCATTCACCAGCAACTTTTATGTGTGTTGCTTGAAATTCCAGCATCTGCAGATTTCCTCGTGGTGACGGGCAACTATGGGCCAGTTAGCTTAACGTCCGTAGTCAGGAAAATGCTTGATGCTGTCATTAAAGAAGAAATAGCGAAACGTTTAGAAAGGAGTGGGCCCATTAGACAGACGCAGCATGGATTCAGAAAGGGCAGGTCCTGTTTGACAAACTTACTGGAGTTCTTTGAGGAGATAATGAGTGCAGTGGATAGAGGGGAACAGATGGATGTCGTATACTTGGATTTCCAGAAGGCGTTTGATAAGGTGCCGCACAAGAGACTTATAAATAAGATACGGATGCATGGAGTCAGGAAGTATATTGGCATGGATAGTGGACTGGTTAACCAGTAGAAGGCAGAGAGTTGGTATAAATGGGTGTTTCTACGGTTGGCAGTCAGTGGTGAATGGGGTGCCGCAGGGGACGGTGCTGGGCCCACAGCTGTTTACCATTTACATTGATGATTTGGAAGAGGGGACTGAGTGTGGCATAGAAAAAATTGCTGATGACACTAAACTGAGTGGAAACACAAACTGTACAGAGCATGTGGAAAGCCTGCAGAGGGATATAGATAGGTTAAGTGAGTGGGCCAAGGTCTGGCAGATGGAATACGACGTTGGTAAATGCGAGATCATCCACTTTGGAAAGAATAATAGAAGAGCAGATTATTATTTAAATGGTGAAAGATTGCAGCATGCTGTTGTGCAGAGGGACTTGGGAGTGTTTGTTCATGAATCGCAAGAAGTTGGCTTGCTGGTACAACAGGTTATTCAGATGGTGAATGGAACGTTGGCCTTCATTGCTAGAGGGATTGGATTCAAGAGCAGGGAGGTCATACTGCAACTATACAGGGTACTGGTGAGACTGCACATGGAGTACTGTGTGCATTTCTGGTCTCCATACTTGCGGAAGGATATACTGGCTTTGGAGGCAGTGCAGAGGAGGTTCACCAGGTTGATTCCAGGGATGAAGGGGTTAACCTATGAGGAGAGATTGAGTCACCTGGGACTATACTCTGGAGTTCAGAAGAATGAGAGGAGATCTTATAGAAACATACAAAATTTTGAAAGGGATAGATAAGATAGAAGTAGGAAAGTTGTTTCCATTGGTAGGTGAGACTAGAACTAGGGACGTTGCCTTAAGATTCAGGGAGGAAGATTTAGGACGGAGATGAGGAGAAACTGTTTTTCCCCAGAGAGCGGTGAATCTGTGGAATTCTCTGCCCAGGGAAGCAGTTGAGGCTTCTTCACTAAATATATTTAAGGTACAGTTAGACAGATTTTTACATAGTAGGGGAATTATGGGTTATGGGGAAAAGGCAGGTAGATGGAGCTGAGTTTACAGACAGATCAACCATGATCTTATTGAATGGTGGGGCAGGCTTGATGGGCCGGGTGGCCGACTCCTGCTCCTATTTCTTATGTTCTTATAAGAAAATTAGCTTCAGCATATGAAAAAGGTACGGAAATGCAACAGAGGGAGACTAAAACGTCTTGAAATAAATACTCAACAAAATTTAAAGGGGACAAATAATGAGATGAAGATAAGGAAAAACTAAGGGAAACAACCTAATGACATTTATTAACTAAATCATGTATTCTCAGAAGAGACAATGATCAGCAGCAAAAGCTGGAGTTCTTTGAAAGAGCATAGGGGTTCAAGTTAAAACGAAATCTGTATAAGGAGTTTATGAAAGGACTTAGAAAGTGTATATCTATTATTTAGGCTTAGAATTTGGTATTTTCAACTGCACAGTATTTTAATCTTCATGGTGCAATCCAATAGTGCACTTACAAAGAATGAAATAGTTAAGAAAAGGCATAAAACAGATTGGTAGCTAATATCAAGTAACAACATATAGATACTATATATGGTCAATTGGAAATGCAAAAGCATATTTTGTGGAATACCTTTAAAAATATTAAGAACAAATGAAAGGGTTAAACTAAAGAGTCAAAAAAGCTAAGGAATATAAGGCTACAGGTTGCTGCTTAAAATTTGGAGGCAGTCCTCCAAATTTTGCTATTGGTTAAGAATTTACTAACCCAAATGTAAATGATGTTAGTTCAGTTGTTAACTTATTTCAATTTTGGTTAATAAAAAATACTTAATGGGACAGACGTGGGCTTGGATATTTAGATCATGTAGTAGATCAGCTATAATGTCAGAATGACAGATACTAATGTGCTTAGTTTGTAGGGAATATTCATAAAGCAGTGCTTTAATTGAAGATTGTGTAGCCTCCAGAATGAACAAAATGGGTCACAGCATTTTTGGCTGAGGAGAAAATGTGCTTAACATTTAAAAATAGCTTTTATACATATGCATTTGTAAAACTATGGAGTGAATGTTTATGGCTATGGTCTGCAGTTCTACAGAAGTACTCTTGTGTTAAGTTTGTAAGTCACACAGCCACACTTAGTTGAAGATTTATTGTATGCCAGGTATTGCTGTATCTATCAATACAGCCTACTGTTGGACTCCACCTTACACTGGGGAATTGCTTCTTTGATCCTATATCAGGTCAGATATGGCCTATGATCAGAGAACCTATTCATTTCAATGAAGATTCTTCATGTGCAGATTACAAAGCAAATGAACAAATTTTGTATTCATTTGAATATATTTAATCAGTTGCAGGTATAAGCCTATTGTTACTTAATTATTTACATCAAATTTAATTGTTTGTAAATGTATCTGAATCTCAAATCAGCTACAGACAGAATCCAAGCTCACCCTCCAGCTTTGTACTCTAAAAGGTTGTCAGGCTACTTTTTGGGATAGTACCTCAGAAGTTCACTCATTGAGTAAAAACGTTGAGATGTCATGTTACAACTGCACAAGGCATTGGGCGGATCAAACTTGGATCATTGTGTGCAGTTCTGGTTGCCACGCTATAGGAAGGATGTGATTAAACTAAATAGAGTGCCAAAAAGACTTGTAAGGATATTACCAGAAAATGAAGCGTTATGAGAAAAGATTGATAGGTTTACACTGTTTTCCCTGGAGTGTAAAAGACTAAGAGTCTCTTATGGGGGGGGGGGCGGGGGTTACAACCTTATTAAGGGTAAAGTCTAAAACTAGAGTATTTGGGTTAAAGGTGAGAGAAGAAAGATATAAAGGGGATCTAGGAGGCAATTTTTTTCTACCAATAAGGTGGTAAGTATATAGAACAATTTACTGGAGGTAGCTGGGAAAGTGAGTACATTCACTACATTTAGAAGCTATTTGAACAGGTTTATGGATAGGAAGTTTATGGGCCAACCACAGGCAAATGGGATTAAGATTGGCACCATGGTCAGCTTAGACAAATTGAGCCAAATTGTCTGTTTCTGTGCTGTATAACTCTATGACTCCACGAGGATCAGTCAGCTCAACCCTGACTCTGTGTGGAGGGCCAACGAGATCAGACATTCACAGTGCACTTCGATTGGACGAAAGTTGGTGAGTGGAATTAGAGGACACTAGCACAGAAACATGTAGACTCCTGACCCATTTCACGTCTTTATGAGGAGTTTTCTGGGAACCCTATAAGCTGCTCATTGGAGAAATTAATCATATAAAGCTAGTCATTATATTACATGAGAATGGCCTTTTAAATGCTATTTTAAAAAAGTTGGAAGGATCATTAATCACAATATTTGTTTGCTGATATTAGCAAACTATTCAATGAAGATGAATATAAAATGCATAAATGCCAACAACATTATTTTAAAATCTTCATTCTTGTAAAGTTCCTTTCTTGATTTCCTCTCTGCTCATCAGTTGTGAAGGTGGAAATGAAATTTGAATACTAATGTTTCAATACTATAATTTAGAAAGTTTTGTATGTGAATCCATTTTATATAAAGCTGTGTCAATTAAGCTTTATTACTGCATATTCATTTTTCCATGTTGTTAGGATTACCGTTTAATCTTATCTGAGCCTCTGATGATTAATTATAGCTCATGCCTCTGAGATGGTTGTAGTCCCTCTGTTTTAAATGCATCTCTTAATGGACAATCTAATATATGTGCATGTGCATGTGAAAATATGAGTCTGTGGACAGGATTTTCTTTTGATTGAATGGTACAGCGTGGATGGAGGAACCAGTTTATCCAATGAGAACACAGAAATCAGAAGGATAGAACAAAGAAAGCAAGTTATTAGACAGTATTTATTTATGAGTGGGACAATCATTAGCAGGCATAATCTCGCTGTGCACATATCCAGAATACAAAATATTTTAAGGTCATCTTTTATGAATGGAAAACTTGCTTCCACATTTAACTGATCATTCTTATAATTTCTGCCAGTCTGATTTCACCACCAGATTTCCACCCAGTCCGGCCTTCCTTTCCTTTTCACACTTCTGATGAACTTTTCCTTTGTGATTTGATGGTCCACCCCTCTTCTCATGGGAATTTCCAGATCACAGGAGTTGCAACACTTGCCCTTTTATACTTCCATTCCCAACAGAAAAAAGTTAGTTATCAGTGGATATGGGATTCATGTAGAAACATGCCATGATTAAAGGCTAGTCATAACCTTATTGAATGATGGAGATGCTGTGAAGGGCCAAATGGTTAATCCTGGTTTTTTCTTATGGAGCCAATTTTACATGTGACATTTTGCCAAATCTGGAGATTCCAAGAAATATGTTGTACATTCTCCGAATGGTGTGCTAATTAAAACTTAAGACAGCATTAAAGCAAAAGAGAGGGCATATAATTTAGCAAAATATATTGGGAAGTTTGAGGATTGGGAAACTTTTAAAAACCAACAGAAAGCAACTAAATAAAAACACAAGGAGAGAAAAGATGAAATATGAAGGTAGCCTAGCCAATAATTTTTAAAAAAGGATACAAAAAGTTTTGTCAGTTATATAAAGAGTAAAAAAAGGTGAGAGTGGATATCAGACAGTTGGAAAATTACCCTGGAGTGATAGTAATGGGGGACAAAAAGAAATGGCAGACAGACTTAATACGTATTTTGTGTCAGTCTTCACTGTGGAAGATACTAGGAGTATGCCAGAAAATTGAGAGTATCAGAGGGCAGAATGGAGTGTAGTTGCTGGTAGTAAGGAGAAGATGCTTGGGAAGCTGAAAGGTCTGGAGGGTAGGTAAGTCATCTGATGGACTACATCCCTGGGTTCTGAAAGAGGTAGTTGAAGAGATTATGAAGGCAAAGGAGAGACAGTGGATGTTGTTTACTTGGATTTTCCAAAGGCCTTTGACAAGATGCTGCACGTACATCTGCTAAACAAGATATGAGTCCATGGGATTACAGGAAAGATGCTAAAATGCATAGAAGATTGGCTGACTGAAGCAGACAATAAAAGTGGGAATAAAAGGGTCCTTTTCTGGTTGGCTGCCAGTAACTAGTGGTGTTCCCCAGGGGTCAGTGTGGGGACTACTTCTTTTCACATTATATCAAAGTTCAAATTTCAAAGTACAGATATTATTGATGTATACCATATACTGCCTTCAGATCCGTCTCCTTGCAGGCAGCCACAAAACAAAGAAATACAGTAGAATTTACGAAAACCCCACACCACACTTTTTCCTGGAGGCTTAATCCTCAGAAATCAGTGCCTTGGGCTTTTACCCAGAGCTCCGATGCTGTGAGCTGAATTTGAATTGTTCAGTCTTGACCTGATCACTGTACTGAGTAAAAATATCTCAATACCACTCAATAATTTTAAAAATGTAATGTTTATTTTGTTTCTTATATGTTCAAAATGATCTGAAATTACAAGATATATATATATATTTTAACAGATGATGAAACTTACACTGAATGCTTTTCTCTAAATAAATTGGTAGAAACTAGAAACATAGAAAACCTACAGCACAATATGCCCTTCAGCCGACAAAGCTGTGCTGAACATGTCCTTACCTTAGAAAAATAGAGGGCTATGGGTAAGCCTAGGTAGTTCTAAGTTCTATGTATCCATCCAGGAGTCTCTTAAAAGACCCTATCGTTTCCACCTCCACCACCACCACCAGCAGCCCATTCCACGCACTCACCACGCTCTGCATAAAAAAACTTACCCCTGCCATCTCCTCTGTACCTACCTCCAAGCACCTTAAAACTATGCCCTCTTGTGCTAGCCATTTCAGCTCTGAGATAAAGCCTCTGACATGATCAATGCCTCTCATTATCTCGTACACCTCTATCAGGTCACCTCTTATCCTCTGTCGCTCCAAGGAGAAAAGGCCGAGTTCACTCAACCTATTCTCATAAGGCATGCTCCTCAGTCCAGGCAACATTCTCATTAATCTCCTCTGCACCCTTTCTGTGGTTTCCATGTCCTTCCTGTAGTGAGGCAACCAGAACTGAGCACAGTACTCCAAGTGTGGTTTGACCAGGGTCCTATATAGCTGCAATATTACCTCTCAGCTCTTAAACTCAGTACCACAGTTGTTGAAGGCCAATGAACCATACGCCTTCCTAACCACAGAGTCAACCTGCACAACAGCTTTGAGTGTCCTATGGACTCAGACTCCAAGATCCCTCTGATCCTCCACACTGCCGAGAGTCTTGCCATTAATGCTATGTTCTGCCATCATATTTGACCTACCAAAATGAACCACCTCACACTTATCTGGGTTGAACTCCATCTGCCACTTCTCACTGGTCTTTAATTTCCTGGGCTATCCCTACTCCCTTTCTTGAATAAGGGAACAACATCTGCAACCCTCCAATCCTCTGGAACCTCTCCCGTCCTCATTGATGATGCAACGATCACGGTCAGAGCTCAGCAATCTCCTGCCTCACTTCCCACAGTATCCTGGGGTACATCTCGTCTGGTCCCGGTGACTTATCCAATTTGATGCTTTTCAAAGTCTCCAGCACATCCTCTTCCTTAATATCTACATGCTGAAGCTTTTCAGTTTGCTGCAGGTCATCCCTACAATCACCAAGATCCTTTTCTGTGTGAATACTGAAGTAAAGTACTCATTAAGTACCTCTGCCATCGTCTCCTGTTTCACACACACTTTTCTACTGTCACACTTGATTGGTCCTATTTTTTCACGTCTTATCCTCTTGCTCTTCACATACTTGTAAAATGCCTTGGGGTTTTTCTTAATCCTGTCCACCAAGGCCTTCTCATGGCCCCTTCTGCCTTTCCTAATTTCATTCTTAAGCTCCTTCCTGCTAGCCTTATAATCTTCAGGATCTCTATCATTACCTAGTTTTTTGAACCTTTCATAAGCTCTTCTTTTCTTCTTGACTAGATTTACAACAGTCTTTGTGCACCACGGTTCCTGTACCCTACCATCCTTTCCCTGTCTCATTGGAAAGTAACTACACAGAACCCCATGCAAATATCCCCTGAATATTTGCCACATTTCTTCTGTACGTTTCCCTGAGAACATGTGTTTCCAATTTATGCCTCCAAGTTCCTGCCTGACAGCTTCATATTTCCCCTTACTACAATTAAATGTTTCCCTAACTTGTCTGTTCCTATCCCTCTCCAATGTTATGGTAAAGGAGATAGAATTGTGATCACTATCTCCAAAATGCTCTCCCACTGAGAGATATGACACCTGACCAGGTTCATTTCCCAATACCAGATCAAGTACAGCCTCTCCTCTTGTAGGCTTATCTACATATTGTGTCAAGGAACCTTCCTGAACACACCTAACAAACTCCATCCCATCTAAACCCCTCACTCTAGGGAGATGCCAATCAATATTTGGGAAATTAAAATCTCCCACTACAACAACCCTGTTATTATTACTCCTTTCTAGAATCTGTCTCCCAATCTGCTCTTCGATGTCCCTGTTACTATTGGTTGGTCTATAAAAAACACCCAGTTGAGTTATTGACCCCTTCCTATTCCTAACTTCCACCCAAAGAGATTCCGTAGACAACCCCTCCATGACTTCCTCCTTTTCTTTAACTGTGCCACGCCTCCACCTCTTTTACCTCCCTCCCTGTCCTTCCTGAAACATCTAAAGCCTGGCACTTGAAGTAGCTATTCCTGCCCCTGCACCATCCAAGTCTCTGTAATGGCCACAATATCATAGCTCCAAGTGCTGATCCATGCTCTAAGCTTATCTGCTTTATTCATACCACAATTGTTTACAATATATATTAATGACTTGGATGAGGGAATTAAATGCAGCATCTCCAAGTTTGCGGATGACACGAAGCTGGGTGGCAGTGTTAGCTGTGAGGAGGATGCTAAGAGGATGCAGGGTGACTTGGATAGGTTGGGTGAGTGGGCAAATTCATGGCAGATGCAATTTAATGTGGATAAATGTGAAGCTATCCACTTTGGTGGCAAAAATAGGAAAACAGATTATTATCTGAATGGTGGCCGATTAGGAAAAGGGGAGGTGCAATGAGACCTGGGTGTCATTATACACCAGTCATTGAAAGTGGGCATGCAGGTACAGCAGGCGGTGAAAAAGGCGAATGGTATGCTGGCATTTATAGCGAGAGGATTCGAGTACAGGAGCAGGGAGGTACTACTGCAGTTGTACAAGGCCTTGGTGAGACCACACCTGGAGTATTGTGTGCAGTTTTGGTCCCCTAATCTGAGGAAAGACATCCTTGCCATAGAGGGAGTACAAAGAAGGTTCACCAGATTGATTCCTGGGATGGCAGGACTTTCATATGAAGAAAGACTGGATGAACTGGGCTTGTACTCGTTGGAATTTAGAGGATTGAGGGGGGATCTGATTGAAACGTATAAGATCCTAAAGGGATTGGACAGGCTAGATGCAGGAAGATTGTTCCCGATGTTGGGGAAGTCCAGAACGAGGGGCCACAGTTTGAGGATAGAGGGGAAGCCTTTTAGGACCGAGATTAGGAAAAACTTCTTCACACAGAGAGTGGTGAATCTGTGGAATTCTCTGCCACAGGAAACAGTTGAGGCCAGTTCATTGGCTATATTTAAGAGGGAGTTAGATATGGCCCTTGTGGCTACGGGGGTCAGGGGGTATGGAGGGAAGACTGGGGCGGGGTTCTGAGTTGGATGATCAGCCATGATCATAATAAATGGCGGTGCAGGCTCGAAGGGCCGAATGGCCTACTCCTGCACCTATTTTCTATGTATGTTTCTATAATACTCCTTGCATTAAATTAGACACATCTCAAACCGTCGGGCTGAGTGCGTCCCTTCTCTGTCTCCTGCCTATCGTCCCTTTCCTCCGTCATTTCAGTTCAATTCCCACCCCCCAACAATTCCAGTTTAAACTCTCCCCAATAGCCTTTGCAAACCTCCCTGCCAGAATATTGGTCCCCCTCAGATTCAAGTGCAACCTGTCCTTTTTGTACAGGTCACACCTGCCCCTGAAGAGGTCCCAATGATCCAGAATGGTATTGGGCTCTATTGAACCTGTTGTACACTTCCCCTTGTACACAGCAATACAAACTAAAGTAAAGGTGACTGGACTTGGGCAAGTCTGATGTTGGTGGATAATGTTGGCCAGCCAAAGACTGGAAACAAGATGAGAGCATACAGTGTAAATGGTAGTGGTTCTGGGTGTTTTCATGGACTGACAAGACTGGCATCTTGTGTTGGTATCAGGAAATTCATAAAGGAGTGAGAACCTGGGCAAGTAAGGAGAAATGAATTATGTAGATGGGGTGCTTGGTACAGTGAAAATGCGACAAGAAGTAAGTGGGAAGTTTGGAGTGACCAGCTGAGGAAACTATTAATTTTGGTGAAATAGATAAAAAGGGTGAATTGGGCTGAAGAACCTATTTCTATACTGTATCAGTGTATGAACTAACAATTGTAGAAAAGGATGATAAATATGAAGTACGTCAGGGATGTCTTGGATCAGATTCACGGAAATCTAAAGGGGGATTGTGCCCAATATGTCTCGGTACATATTGGCATCAGTGCCATAGATAGAAAAGGTGAGGAGACCCTGAAGAGAGATTTTAGGGAGCTGCATAGAAAGCTGAAAAGTAGGGCCTCCAGGCTAGTAATCTCTGGATTGCTGTTTGTGCCACATGTGTAGTGAGAGTAAGAATAGGATGAATTGCAGATAAATGTGTGGCTGAGGCAATGGTGTAGGGGAAGGAATTGCGGTTTCTGGATTATTAGGATCTCTTTTGGGGAGGGTACAACCCATACAAAAGGGATGGGTTACACCTCAATGAGAGAAAAATCTGCAAATGCTGGAAATCCAAGCAACACACACAAAATGCTGGAGGAACTCAGCAGGCCAGGCAGCATCTATGGAAAAGAGTACAGTCGAGGTTTAGGGCCAAGACCCATCAGCAGAACTTAGCAGGTTACATCTGAACCCAAGGGGGACCAATACACTTGCGGGCGGGTTTTCTAGAGTTGTTTGGGAGGGTATACGCAAATTTTGCAAGGGGATAGGAACCAGAGTGATAGGGCTGAGTATGGGGTAGTCTGTTTACAAACATAGACAGTGTGTAGCATGAGACTGCTAGCAAGGAGAGGCTGATGATAGGACTAAATTGCAGTCAATGGTGTGAGTGCAGTGTAAAAGGGGGACTAAATTGAAAAGGATGATGAATACAGGACTGAAGGTGTTATATTTGAATGCACGCAGTACATGGAATAAGGTAGATGAACTTGCAGCATAGTTACAGATTAGCATGTATAATGTTACAAGCATCACTGAATCGTAGCTGAAAGAATAATTACAGCTAGGAGCTTAACGTCCAAGGATATCCATTGTGTTGGTAAAAAATGAAATCAAATCCTTTGAAAGAGGTGACATAGGATTGGATGATGTAGAATCCTTGTGGGTAGAGGTAAGAAACTGCAAGGGTAAAAAGACCCTGATGTGCAGGTAGATTGGGAAAATCAGGTTGGTGCTGGATCCCAAGGGAAAGAATTTGTAGAATGACTGTGAGATGGCTTTTTGGAGCAGCTCATGACTGAGCCCAATAAGGGATCAATGATTCTGGATTGGGTGTTGTGCAATGAACTGGAATTGATTAGACAGCTTAAGCTAAAAGAACCCTTAGGGGAAAGTGATCATAAGACAATCGAATTCACCCTGAAATTTGAGAAGTAGAAGCTAACATCATATGTAGCAGAGGAGTAAAGGGAATTACAGAGCCATGAGGGAGGAGTTAGCTAGAATTGATTGGAAAAGAACACTGACAGGGATGATGGCAGAGCAGCAATGGCTGGAATTTCTGGAAGCAATTCGGAAGCACAGGAAGAAGTATTCTAAAGGTAAGATGAAACAATCATGGGTAACGAGAAGTCAAAGCCAACCATAAAAGCCAAAGGTAGGATATATAATAGAGCAAAAATTAGTGGGAAGTTGGCCTTTTAAAAACCAACAGAGGGCAAATAAAAAAGTCTTAAGGAGGGAAAAGATGAAATGCGAAGGTAAGCTAGCCAATAATATTAAAGAGGATACTGAACGTTTGTTCAGATATATAAAATGTAAAAGAAAGGTGAGAGTACACATCAGGTTGCTGGAAAATGATGCTGGAGCTGTAGTAATGGGGGACAAAGAAATGGTGGATGAACTTATTAAGTATTTTGCATCAGTCTTCACATGGAAGACACTGGCAATATGCCAGAAGTTTGAGAGTGTCAGGAGACAAAAGTAAGTGAAGTTGCCATTACTATGGAGAAGGTGCTTGGGAAACTGAAAGGCCTGAAGGTAGATAGGTCACCTGGTTGGTCTACACCCCAGGTTTCTGAATGAGGTAGGTGAAGAGATCATGGAGGCATTAGTAATGATCTTTCAAGAAAGAATTGATTCTGGCATGCTTCTGGAGTACTGGAAAATTGCATTGTTTAAGAAGGGAGAGAGGCAGAAGAAAGAAAACTGTAGGCTGGTTATTCTGACCTCAGTGGCTGGGAAGATGCTGGAATCGATTGTTAAAGATGTGGTTATCCACGCTGGTTTAGGAGCCTAATGGTTAATAACTGTTGGTAAGGGATCCCCTTCCTGATGACAGCAGCCAGAAGAGAGCATGTTCTGGATGGTGCAGGTCCTTAGTGATGGCTACTGCTTTATTGTGCAGTACTCCCTGTGGATGTGCTTAGTGATGGGAAGGGCTTTTCCTGTGATGGGCTGGGCTGTATCCACCGCTTTTCGTAGGCTTTTTCATTCTTGGGCATTGGTGTTTCCATACTAGGTCCAAATGCAATCAGACAGCATACTCTCTACCAACCACCAAAGGCACTGACCAGGGATGGGGTATTAAGGTTGCAAATCCCCATGCCCTCTCAAATTTTGATGTAGGAGTGGTAATTTCACAGTTTGTGAATTTAAATGTCCTGCACCACAGTAACCGGATTATTTATCAGGAGTGAAATTATAACTGCAAACCAGAGGTACTGTAGGTCCTTCTCAGGCTCCTTAATGGTTGTTTTATCATCTATTACAGCTTCATCAAACTAGAAGCTTTACTTGACTGTAAACCACTATCCATTAATTTCTCTGCTCGTGCGACTTTTCCCAAATTAGCTTACCCTAGTTTCACTCGGCCTGATGTTGGGCTTGGCCCTGCCTAAGGCAGGATAAAAGAAACAAGGTATGGGTTTGAGCTTGGGATGGGTGGGGAAATAACAACTGTGCTTGTACCTCAAGGCAAGGTTTAGCTTCTTGCCTTTTAGCATACCAGACTAATTGTCCATGTCGCTTAAACCTCTGATTGTGAGGATCACTTGCCAATGCAAGGGGCAGGAGATTCTATTGTTCTCTGAGCTCTGTGGGTAACTCAGAGGTGCAACAAAAGCCCAGAGGAATTGCACAGGGAGCTCTGACCAGCCAAACGTCTCATTAGAAAAGATCAAAGTTGCCAGTTAACAAGTTAACTGCTGACGGGCCTGCAGAGAATTTGGTCATAGGATCAAAAGCACAGTTAGTTTAAATTGTAACCTACAATAATCCCTGCATGCAAGAAGCCATAACTCTACTTTAATTTCACCCAAGCATTTATCAGGTATTTACACAGTCAACCCCTTCATTTGGTCATATTCTCTTTTGTTTGACTGCCCAGTTTAAAATTGCAGTTTAAAAGTCCATTAGAGGGAACACTTCAATATAGATGAAAAACTAGCTACTTGCTCCATTATAGTGTTCATTCTGCTACTTGAAAATATGTATGTATATTTTATTGACCATAAATTTTATTAGCACAAGGTTTAGTGGACATATTTCCAGTACAAAGCTTGGGGTGTTGTGGAATTTTAAGTTTTAAAATTGTTACAAATTTCCTTGTGGTTTATACCAATTTATACCAATTTGAAAATTCTCTCAGTAAATGTTGCTATTTTTGAAATAACAAAAAACTCATTTGCTTGATGGTACTCAAAAACTGTAAGGCCAAATATACATTTTTTAAAAATCTTTGAAATACCAATTTTAAATGTGACATGCTTAGTTAATAAATTTCCACTAAAATCTTCGATACTGATCAGTAATATTTTGATCTTTCTAACATGTATTTCTTTGCTGAGGATTAGGGGGGGATTTGTCCAGGTGTCGGTGTGCTTGAGAAACTACAGTATGCCAGTTATCTGAGTCAGCTAAAACGAATGAAGGAGCAAGCACAAGTGATTAACCAAACTATTGCAGAGTTAGCCACCATGCCCTATCTACACGAAATGAGTCAACATGAAATTGAATTGGTAAAATATTTTGTATATCTTTTACTGCAATTATTTACATGATAACAATCTATAGTAATGAGACAATGTTAAGGTGCATGGTGAGAACGGGAAACTGGTAGAATTTATTAGATTCTTCCCCACCATGCCTGTTTCCCTTGAAGGACAACCAAGGGAATGTGTAATGGACAGCCAATCTTTTAATGCATTTTCTGGTCTAAAACAAGCTAATTTAGCCAACTGGTCTAATAGATTCTATTCCCCACTCCCCCACCCCCTCACCATCAATTATCCTCTAGTCACATCAGCTTTTAATTTCTTCCTGTCTTGTTTATTTACCCTAAATACATCATTGCTATTTACCTTGCCTGTATATTCAGATAGTTAGCTCTTCGCTCTTACCACGGTCTAGTAAATCTTTTCAGGGTTCTCTTATGGGACTTATTGACTTTGCTGTATTCATGATCCTTTATTCTTGCCCTCAACAAAAGTACTGCCATAATCTTGTTAATAATCACTTGAAAGAAGATCTGGTAAATTATCTTCGTATGTCTATATTTTCATGTTTTTCCTTCCTTCAAACATTTTATATGTAGTATCCTGGATTATTTGGTTAGTTCTTTATGTTGTCCCTACAACATCTTCCTTGTCTCCAGTTCCCTGTCTTGTTTTTGATATCATGGATACATGTGCATTTTAATTAACTGCTCAATCTTTTCATGGGAATGTTGGCATCTTTGTTTGTTTTCTGGCCACTTCGTTTTAGCTTTATCAGGCCTGTAATTAAATCTGCTGCTTCTTTCAGATTTGGGTTGTAATACTGTCAACAATTCCACTCCGTTTATCCAAGACCTGTTTTCCATAGTGGAAATAGTGGTATCACCAGCAGGAGAATTGGATCCTTGAATCTTACATCAATGTTATACCAAAATGACGGGAAATTTTACCCTGTCGAAAATCAAATGTTACTTAGATTATTTACCGACCAAATCATAATTTAACTGGTGTATTCACATTGGAGAGAGAGAGAGAGAGAGGGAGGGGGAAGGGGAGGTGGAGGGGAATGAGGAGGGGGAAGGAGAGAGAGAGAGAGAGAGAGAGAGAGGGAAAAAGAGAGAGAGAGGGAAAAAGAGAGAGAGAGGGAAAAAGAGAGAGAGAACTGCGAATACACAGACAACAGCTCAGTACGTAGTGCTAAGGGGGGAGAGTCATTGTTCTAAAAGAAATAGATCCATACATTACAGTTCCTCACCCTTTAGATTAATGCAACATAAAACTGTATATGTACAAAACATTAAATTTCCCCTTCATAAACCCATATTCCAAATAAACATCTTTCAGAATAACAGTCCATAACTGGCTTCACAGTTCTAAAGATTCAATCATTTGGTGGCACTCCGTTTCTTTCAGGATAGCACCTCTGGACCTGTGGAATGGCATCAGGTTTGGTAGGAGTCTTGTCTAAGACAACATTCCCAGTTTCTGGTGTCACATTGCTATCAGTGACATCATCACTGTGAGGTAAGTCCAGTGACTACAATGTGTCCGTCTCGGATGCAGCCAACTCAGGTGTGTTCTTCAGTTGAGCATCCAGTATCTGGTCCACATGACATATCTATTTCTGGTCTCCAACATCCACTGTGTACATCAGTGGTCCAGTTCTTGTTGCTATTCTACTAGCTGTCCACTTTACTTCTTGGAAATCATGCACCAGAACTTCCTGTCCAATCTCGGAGCTCCTTTCTGCTTCACTTGGCAACTGGCTGAACTGTTTCTTCTACACTTCCCTCGATAGTTATTGTTTCAGGAGGTCTATACGAGATCTCAGATTCCTGTTCATGAACAGCATTGCAGGTGTTTGATTTGTTATCACATGAGCAGAGTTCCAATACACAAGAAGGAAGTTGTCCACCTTGTGCTGTAGAGAATTATTCTCCTTGTCCATCACTTTAATCAACTTCTTGAAGGTTTGAATAAACCTTTTGGCTAACCCATTCGTTGCTGGGTGGTGATGAGCTGACTTGAAATGTCTGATGCCATTTTTCTTCATGAATAAATCAGAATTCTTCTGACGTGCATTGTGGTCCGTTGTCACTCACAATTTGTTCAGGTAAGCTGTTTCTGGTGAAGATAGTCCTCAGAGCAGAGACAGTCTTTACTGATGTGGCTGACTTCATTGGTATGAGCTCCAGGCACTTCGAATGAACGTCCATAGCAATCAGAAACATGGAGTCCATGAATGGCCCAGCAAAGCCAATATGTGCTCTTTATCATGGTGAAGGCATCCACTCCCACGGGTGTAACAGTGTCTGTGGGGGTGCATTTTGAACTTTTTGGCATCCTGAACAGATTCTGGCCAAGTCTTCAATCTGTTTATCTATTCCCAGCCAGCACACATACTCTGGGCGAGACTCTTCATCCTCTATACAGATTTTCTAACACTCTGCTGCACAGTTGAGAGGGATCCACACATCAGCGTTCTTTGACATACCAACAGTTGGTCTCATCTCGCTGAGATCTGTGGAAACATAGGATTACCGTAAGCTGGCCATCCTGTCATTATATCATAGACTTCTGACAATGTCAGATCATTCCATGTTTCCCTTCATATTTTGGAATTTGTTATCAGTAACTAGTCTGCCAAGGCGGAGTGGAACACTTCTGCTGGGTCACAGCATGAAGACTTTTCTTCTTCAGTTGCGAATAGTGAAAGACATGAAAAGCCATCAGCGTTGCTGTGTTGTTTGGTACCCTTAAACTCTATGTCATAAGAGTGGGCTCCTAGGAATAGTGACCAACGTTGTAACCGGATAGCAGTCATCATTGGAATTCCCTTCCTGAGATTGAAAATGGATTCAAGGGGTTGGTGATCTGTCACTAGCATAAACTTTTGTCCGTAGAAATAATGGTGGAATTTCTTTATTCCCCACACTAGATGAAGGGCCTCTCTGTCAATCTGTGTGTAGGTGTATTCTGTACTTGTCAGTGATCTGGAAGCAAATTTGATCAGAGTTCAGGTCCATCTTTCCAAAATGGCCATAAAGGGATGCTCTGCATACCTAAGCTTAGGCGATTAAACTGGAACTCCCTTGTGAGTGTTGATTGTGAGGAAATTTCTGCTTGACTCCTCATTCTCCATTTGTGGATAGGGTTGTGGCAAGTCAATCTTTGAAACCCTCTCCCTGCCTGCCAAACATGCAAAAATGTCTTCTGTTCATAGAAGGGGATATGCAGCACTGGGTTGATGCTCACCTTGAAATCCCCATATATGCGAACAGCTCCAGCCTTCCCTTTCTTGATCACTGGGACAGTGGGTGTGGCCCAATTGCTCCATTCAACCTTGGAGAGAATTCCAGATGTCTCCAAGCTCTGTAGTTCAGCATCCACTTTACGACGTGCATAAGGCACTGGATGGGCTTTATGAAATCTTGGTGTTGCTGCTTCATCCAGTTCAATTCTGGCCTTCATGCCTTTGAGTTTACCAATCTCCTTCTCAAACACCTTCTCATTAGCATTAAGCTGCTGTGACAGTCTCTGGTTATTGCTACCATTTGGGCTGCCGTTGCCTGTTGATGTCACACTGAGAGTTTTGGGTGCCAGTCTAGTTGGATTTTTCTCAACCATTTATGCCAAAAAGTGCTGGCCCTCCACTTTTCAATACATAAAGCTCTAACTGTTGTGTTTGACCTCCATACATCACATATACTTTCAGTTTGCCTTTTGGAGACTTTTTTCACCTGTGTAAATCTTTAGCATCACTGAAGTCTTCTTGAATGGTATCTTAGAAAACAGTCTGTTGTAGTCAGCCTCTGGGATTATGGACAAAACTGACCATGTATCCAGCTCCATTTTCAGTTTTATCTTGGACTCATCTATTGTGACCCAGATAATTTTGTAATCTGCTTCAGTTATACTATGCAGTTCTAGGCATGACAGTTCACCTTTGTCAGACTCAGTGATGTCTGAATCTGTTTTACATTCGATAACTTTATGCATTTATCGTGTTTGAGACTTTTCACTCAGTTGTGCTTTTTGTCTGCTTTGCACACTTTCTCTATGTGACCTTGGCTGTGACACTCTGCACACTTTTTCCTTGAACCAATAGTGTGCATCATGGCAGGATTTGCCACATCAATAACATTTTTATTTTTTGCACTATTCAGGGACATTTTGTGCATTTCACGTTCTAACCTCCTTTTCTGTTGTCCTTTGCTGCAGTCTCTAACAATACTGCAATGGTCAATGCCCATTCTAAGGTTAGGTCTCCTTCAGATAATAGCTTCTTTTCAATGATTTGACTATGCATGCCACATACAAGCTTGTCCCTTCATGCGTCAGAAAGTCCACCTCTGAAGTCTCAGTACTGGGAAAATTTGCACAGTTCTACAGTGTATTCAGAAAGGCTTTCTTCTTTTGACTGGCTCCTTTTGTAAAATTGAAATCTCCCAGCTATTACCAGCAAATAATTTTATAAGATTGTAACAATTTTGTCGAACATCTTGCTTACTGGCTTTGCAAAGATTACTGAGTTGTGTAAGATTCTGTACATTAAGCCAAGAAACGTGGAGGCTTTCTTGTGCCTCTCCACATTGTTGGCCTTACCCCATGTTCAACCCTCCTGATACAGTATACAACTCCCAGCCTTCATTAGTGCTATCAAATTTGTCTACTTTCCCAACTGAAGCCATTGCCACATTATTTTCACTTTAAATTCAGTGCGTGTTTCACTGTTACTTACACGTTCCTTCGTTAGCATCTGTGATGGCTTTTTTATGCTGTTTAACACTCGCTGTTTCGTCCCGTAACAGTTAGTGCAGTTTTTGATATTTTCAGACATCCAGGTTTGTATTTGTTGTGTCTATGCACAACTACATATCAATTAAAACCAGCATGTGAGAGATGGCTTTAACTTGTGTATTCACATTGCAATGAGAGAGGGAGAGAGAGCAATGCGCCTGCATAGACCACAGTGGGGGGGGAGGGGGTTATTGCTCTAAAAGAAATAGATCCATACATTACATTTCCAATAGTGGGGTAGTCTAGGACCAGGCAGCACAGCCTCAGAATAAAAGGACATTCTGTTAGAATAGATGAGGAAGAATTTCTTTAGCTAGATGGTGATGAACTGTGGAATTAATTGCCACAGACGGCTGTGGAGGGTAACTCATTGAGTATCTTTAAATTAATGTTGATAGGTGCTTGATTAGTAAGGGTGTCAAGGGTTATAGGAGGAGTTGAGAGGGGTTGAGAGGGATAATAAGTCAGCCGTGATTGAATGGCAGAACAGACTCAATGGGCCAAATGATCCGATTCTGCCCCTATTTTCTTATTTTATTTAGAGATACAAAGTAGATTAGGCCTTTCGAGCCGCATTGCCTAGCAACCCCGACAACCCTGATTTAACAATAACCTAGTCACGGGACAATTTACAATGACAAATTAACTTACGTGGTACATCTTTGGACTGTGGGAAGAAACCGGAGGACCCAGAGAGCACCCAGGAATTTCACAGGGAGGACATACAGAGACTTGATACTGAGGGCACCAGGGTTGAATTCTAAGTTCCAATGCCCCAAGCTGTAATAATGTTGCACTAACCGCTATGCTACCGTGGAACCCCTCATGGTCTTATTTTACTTTATAAAATTTATGAAATTGGCAAATATAGTTCCGACTACATCTTAAATAGATAGTCCTTAATCTAAACTCACTCAAAATCACTACAGTAAAACCCGTATGATCCAACATCCACAACTTAGGTGGTGCAGGGCAAACAGATTTTTTAAGGACCATTGGTTATTAAACTTATTAATATCCCAAATAGTATATTTCAATTTACATGTTTTTTGTTCCTCTTCTTGCCTTGTGGTGCATCAGGTGGTAACCTTGCCGTTTCTTTAGCATTTGCCATTTTCTAACGAGGCCACATTGCTAGCTCAATGCTCAACCCCGCACGGATAGAAAGTGTGCAAGGAGCCAGCCAGATTTGAACCCATGACCACTCGCCTCGAATCTGCACTACCAGCCAGCTTATTTACATATTACACTGTGAGAAACTGAAAACTTGATTTAGAGAGCCACACACAAGGCCAAGATTCCAGAGGAATGATTCTACCAGGTGCTGAACTGTTGGGATTTCCAAACAATAATATAATGAATTACTGGTTTTACTGTTGAGTGAATAAGAAATCATTCCCAGTTTAACACAACAGTATCAGAGAACCTATATCATAAAATATACGCATTACAGTCAGTCACTCATTACCACATATCTGGCAACGTTTTTCCCCTCTCTATTAAAATCCCTTTATATTCTATAGTGGCAACCCAAGCTTTGATCTATTATACCAGAGTTTCAGTTTCCATGGAATCTCTCAAAGTCTGAGAATCTGCCACACCCACCTGGAATTTATTTTGTGAAAATCCCTCAAGTTTACTTAAATACACTAGTGAACAGGGTGCTCTACTGTGTCTTGTGTAATGTGCAAAAGTGAAACATTGACAAAATTCTCTTTGCCATTTTTAAAATCCAGTTGGGAATAGGGTTCAATATTACTTTATTTTAGTTATATATCTTATGCCATTCCTGGTTTTTCTGTCTCTACAAAAGTTAAAATAAGAATAATCTTACATTTGTTTTAAGTTACTGTTGATATTCCACTAAACCTCCATAACCTTAAAGACAAATAAATTTTCCAAGATTACGAGAACTAATTATTTTACAAGAACAGCTGTTCTTTTCAAGTTCTCTAGTTTTATTATGAGCCAGTACATAATATTGTTCAATGCCAGCACAGAGATAGAGAAAATTATTATATAATCTCTAATGGCATAAAATATTCTTCTTTTATAATAAAGTTGTTTCCTTGTAACTAGTGTACTGATAACATTTATGTTTGTAACCCAGCTGCATTCACTAATGACCGAGGCTGTTGATACTCTTGAAGGAAACAAGACCAGTGGAGAATGTGTTTGGAGCAAAACTGAAAAGGTAGAAATTTCATCATGAAACTATAGTTATATTTGGGTTGATTTAATTGCTTTGCAAGTATATATTATCTAAATTAGCCTCTTATTTTTTGTATAATTATAATCACTTCCATGGACATGCACAAAAATAATGGTTCAGTTAATTTATTGAACTACATTTTATAATGTTGGTAAGTAACTTTTCATAATTGTTGCTTTTGTATTACCACTGGTTTATGACTAGTGATATTTTGATGGTGTGCTTGATAAATTAAAACTTGCTGTGGTACTATATTATTATATATAATTTTAACACCTGCAAATGAGTTAATCTTTTTATTTAGTTTTAATATGCAAGGTAATGGCAAATCTTGTGCACTAAATTAACTCAACTGCCATTGTTCTCAAAAAATCATTGTAAGACATTATTTTCTTTCTTTGAAATGTTGCAGTACATTTGATTGTAATGATTTTGAAATGATTATTATACTTTTCTAATTTACACAAGTCAATTTTTAAAAATGTGAATTCATTCTCTGATTCCTAAACTTGGATAATTGGACAGCACTGCTCATTTTGTTTGCATTTATCAAACACACCAGGATTTCACTGATTAACATAATATGTTTCTGTTAATAAACAGTGGTTTCCACACTAGAAGACATTAATATTTAGCTCAGTTAGCTAAAAATAAAAAAGACAG
Source organism: Mobula birostris (assembly GCF_030028105.1). Lineage (NCBI taxonomy): Eukaryota > Metazoa > Chordata > Chondrichthyes > Myliobatiformes > Myliobatidae > Mobula > Mobula birostris. The sequence goes on from NC_092373.1 coordinate 53,408,046, forward strand.
TTGCATTTCATCATGTCACCTCAATTTTTTGGACCTTGTCTAAAAAGTGTCAAAATATTGATAGGTCACCAACAAAATCCCTGTTGCCTTTTGATCACTGAATATCCAGAAGGCATGTACTGGCCTGCAGGAACAAATGGAAAAAAAATGAAAGATTGGACTTAAAAAGCAGCACCCTTGATTTACTTCCAGTAGTATAGTCAGCCAGAGAAGAAACGAAGATTAAGCAGATTAATGTGACTGGAGTTGTGACCCAGGAGAGGTGGTTTCAGTCTCCAGGCATCGGAATTATTTCTGGGCCAAGTCAAGATAACATGTTACAATTCAATCTCAGCTGTTTTAATTCTTCACAAGAGGTTCACTGGAGCAAGAGATAAATAAAGGGCATCATGTAGCATTGGCAAAGATGCAAAAAAGATAGGGAATATTGGATAGTCTATGAAGGGAAAAAACAACAAATATAGGAAGGACAAGGTGCTTGTGTGAACAAAACTTTAGCTAGTCAGCTTTGAAAGGGGTAGGTACAATTCGCAGAGAACATAGAAAATCTACAACACATTATAGGCTCTTCAGCTCACAATGTTGTGTCAACCATGTAACCTACTCTGGAAGCAGCGTAGAATTTCCCTATCACATAGCCCTCTATTTTTCTAAGCTCCATGTACCCATCTAAGAGTCTCTTAAAAGACCCTATTGTATCCGCCTATACCACCTTTGCTGGCAGTGCACTCACCCACCACACTCTGTGTAAATATCAGATCATGATACATCAATGAAAATAAAAATGTGCTTCAGAGTAGAGAATATACAGCTTAAAAACCATGGGGGATTGGGAGACATAACTATTTCAGCAGTTTAGTTTATTTATTTTATTTATATAGAGAAACAGCGCCAAATAGGCTCTTCCCGCCCTTGGAGCTGCACCGCCAACAACCCACTGCTTTAACCCTGACCTAATCAGAACAATTTACAATGACCAATTAACCTATTAACAAGTACAACTTTAGACTGTGGGAAGGAACTAGAGGCTGGAGAAACCCCACCCACTCAGGGGGAAGATGCACAAACTCCTTACAGATGACGTTGGAATTGAACTTCGATGCCCCGAGTTATAATAGTGTTGCACTAATTGCTACACTAGCGTGGTACTAGAGGGTATGACCTCAAAGACAAATCCTCTTAGAGTTAATAAGGAAGAAGCATGTTACTGCTAGCATTGGATATTACCACAAAAGAGCAAAGGAGTGTAAGAGGAACAAATTGAATTGAATTGAATTGACTTTATTACATAGTCACAGTCATAGTCATACTTTATTGATCCCGGGGGAAATTGGTTTTCGTTACAGTTGCACCATAAATAATTAAATAGTAATAAAACCATAAATAGTTAAGTAGACATATGTAAATTATACCAGGAAATAAGTCCAGGACCAGCCTATTGGCTCAGGGTGTCTGACCCTCCAAGGGAGGAGTTGTAAAGTTTGATGGCCACAGGCAGGAATGACTTCCTATGATGCTCTGTGCTGCATCTCAGTGGAATGAGTCTCTGGCTGAATGTACTCCTGTGCCCAACCAGTACATTATGTAGTGGATGGGAGACTTTGTCCAAGATGGCATGCAACTTGGACAGCATCCTCTTTTCAGACACCACCGTCAGAGAGTCCAGTTCCATCCCCACAACATCACTGGCCTTACGAATGAGTTTGTTGATTCTGTTGGTGTCTGCTACCCTCAGCCTGCTGCCCCAGCACACTGAGGAGTAAAAATCTTTAGGTTACATCTCTGTCTAAATGTGCAATGTGCAATTTATTGTAATTTATAATAAATAGTATGTACAACAGGACAGTCGATATAACATAGGAATACAATAGTATCAGCATGAATTAATCAGTCTGATAGCCTGGTGGAAGAAGCTGTCCTGGAGCCTGTTAATCCTGGCTTTTATGCTGTGGTACCGTTTCCCAGGTGGTAGCAGCTGGAATAGATTGTGGTTGGGGTGAATCAGGTCCCCACTGATCCTTCGGGCCCTTTAACACAGCTGTCTTTGTAAATGTCCTGAATAGTGGGAAATTCACATCTACAGACGCGCTGGGCTGTCCGCATCACTCTCTGCAGAGTCCTGCGATTGAGGGAAGTACAGTTCCCATTCCAGGCAGTGATGCAGCCAGTCAGGATGCTCTCAATTGTGCCCCTGTAGAAAGTTCTTAGAATTTAGGGGGCCTTGCCAAACTTCTTCAACTGTCGGAGGTGAAAGTGGCACTGTTGTGCCTTTTTCACCGCACAGCCAGTACATACAGATCATGTGAGATCCTCGGTCATGTGTATGGTGAGGAACTTAAAGCTATTCACCTTCTCAACCCCAGATCCATCGATGTCAATAGGGGTTAGCACGTCTCCATTCCTCCTGTAGTCCACGACTAGCTCCTTTGTTTTTGCAACATTGTGGGACAGGTTGTTTTCTTGATAACATTGTGTCAGGGTGATGACCTCTTCTCTGTAGGCTGCCTCATTATTATTTGAGACTAGGTCAATCAACGTAGTATTGTCAGCAGATTGGAACTTTTGGTGATGACACAGTCATAGGTACACAGAGAGTAAAAGAGGACACAGCCCTGAGGGCACCTGTGTTGATGGTCAGAGGGGCAGAGGTGAGGGAGCCCATTTTTACCACCTGCTGGCGATCTGACAGGAAGCCCAAGATCCAGCTACACAAGGTAGGGTGAAGGCCGAGGTCTCTGAGCTTCTTGTCGAGCCTAGAGGGAATTATGGTGTTGAATGCTTAACAGTAGTATAAGAACAGCGTTCTCACATTAGCATCCTTCTTCTCCAGATGTGCAAGAATGGTGTGTAGAGCCTTGGCTATTGCGTCATCTGTCGCAAATTAGATATGTAAGAATGCACATTGGGGACAACAATTAACTAGGCATTGATTGGAATCAGGTTGAGTGAGGGCAAAAAAGGAAGAATTTCTGAACTTCCCTGATCTGTATGTCATGACCCAACAAATAAAGGAAATTGCTGTATCTAGTTCAGGAGAAAGATGGGCCAGACTGTTACACTGGAATAACACTTGGAACAGCTATCACTCCAAGGTTCCAAGCAGTGGTGGGTAAAAGATTTCTGTGGTGGGGTGGAACTTCGAGGTTGGAAGATTAAATTTTCTAAGAGATAGGGTGGAGATATTTGCCCAAAATAATGTCAAAGCAAAAAAAAGGATCAAATAAAGTTGTTACATGGCAATTACATTTGCAGGGTAGATATATTCCAACAAGAAGTGACAGAAAGTGAACCAAGCAAGAACCCCTGGATACAAGAGGGGTTTCAGATGATGAAATTTTAAATAAATTGTGATGTATGACACTTTTCAGATGAATGATTAAAGAGGAGAAGGTTGAATATAATATTATCTTAATATTTATAGGGGATGTGAAAATGAAAAGAAGATCATGAGAGCAGAATAACAAAAGGAAATACAAGAGTCTGCTTAAGACAGTCAATTCTTAGAAGGGGGGCAAGATGAAAATGGGATCAGCGCTTGATCCATGGTTAGATAACAGAGCATTGCAGAGCAGAAACAGACCTCTTGGCCCACCTAGCCCATGGTGAACAATTATTCTGCCTGCATTTGGCTCATAGTCCGCCATACTCTCCCCATCTACCACACACAAAGCCATCTTGACTATCAGGATATCAAGGAGGTAAATGGAATGTTGGCCTTAATTGCTAGAGGGATTGAATTTAAGAGCAGGGATGTTATGCTGCAACTATACTGGGTACTGGTGAGGCTGCACCTGGAGTATTGTGTGCAGATCTGGTCTCCTTACCTGAAGAAGGATATACTAAATGGGGGGGTTAGACTAATGAGGAAAGACTGAGTTGCCTGGGACTGTACTCACTGGAATTCAGAAGAATAAGAGATCTTATAGAAACATATAAAATTATGAAAGGGATGGATAAGATAGAGGGAGGAAAGTTGTTTCCATTGGTAGGTGAGACTAGAACGAGGAGACATAGCCTCAAGATTCGGAGTTGTAAATTTAGGATTGAGAGGAGAAGGAACTGCTTTTCCCAGAGAGTGGTGAATCTGCCCACTGAAGTAGTGGATGCTACCTCAGTAAATGTATTTAATACAAGGTTGGATAGAGTTTGTCATAGTAGGGGAATTAAGGGTTATGGGGAAAAGGCAGGTAGATGGGGATGAGTCCATGGCCATATAAGTCTTGATCATATTGAATGGCGGAGCAGGCTCAACGGGCCAGATGGCTTACTCCTGCTCCTTTTTCTTATGTTCTTATGTTGACTATCCCTAATCAGTCCCTGTCTTTCCAAATAGTTGTATATCAGGTTCTCATAGAATATCTTCCAATAACTTATCCACTACTGATGTTAGGCACACCTGCCTATAATTTCTCAGCTTATTCTTAGGGCATTTCTTAAACAACCTCACAATATTACCTATCCTCCAATCGTCCAGCATGTCACCCATCTGCTAAGTACATTTTAAATACCTCTGCCAGGGCCCAAGCAATTTCTGCACCAGCCTCCCACAAGGTCTAAGGAATACCTTGTCAGGCCCTAGGGTTTATCCACCCTAATTGCCTCAAGACAGCAGGCACCTCCTCCTCTTCTGTAATCCATATATGGTCCATGACTTCACTGCTGTTTTGCTATAGACACTGAGTCCATCGCCCAAGAAAATACAAATGCAAAAAAATCAGTTTAAAATCTCCCCAGTCTCCCATGGCTCCATGCATAGATGCCCATGCTGATCTTTATGAAGACCAATTTTGTGCACTGCTAATGTTCCGCTTTGAATGAGAGGGTGTAAAGAAAGCGTGCCCACCATGAGGCCACATGCCATAAAACTGCTTTGCCATTCAAGGTGATCAGAGCTTTTCTTTTACTTTGATGCCAATTTCACTACATATTGCTCACTACATATTTCTGCATTTCATTGATACTGATGTGATGAAGTTTAATGAAGTGATTCATTTTGATGGAGATATATATGGCGAGAGAGAGAGAGAGACAGAATAGTTAAAAAAAAATACTGAAATAATGAATGCCAGTTAAATGTACATAACTTTTACGAGTAGCAGAATGCATTGTAAGTCTCAGAGGCATGCTAAATCCTTGATTCAATAAACAACATAAAAAAGAGGCTGTTAAACATATAAAATGCTGAATAGCGAACATGGAGAGTCCTATTTTAGATAAAGGACATGAATATTTTAGAGACATTACGGAAAGATTTGGGATTGGAGATGGAGTAGCTGTTGTTCACCTAGATAAAGTAACAATATATATGTCATCACATTTTAAATAGAGATAAGCCATTAGCAACTGTTTAGATCATAGAACAGTACAGCAAGGAACAGACATATCAGCCCAAAATATGCCACACAAAATAAATTACTAATCAAAAGCCTAACTAAACTAATCCCTTATACCATATCCTGCCATATCCTTCCATTTTCTTTACATTCATGTGCCTATGTAAACGTCCCAAATCTATCTGCCACTAGCACGCCAGGCAGTGAATTCCAGGCACTCACCACTGTATAAAAACAACTTGCCCTTCACATCTTCTTTGAAAATAGCCCCTCTCATCTTAGATGCATGCCCTTTGGTGTTGGATGTTTCAAACCTACTCTCTGTCTATGCCTCTCAACCTTAAAAACCTGTCAGAAATCCCTTCATTCACAACTGCTCCAGAGAAAACAACTCAAGTTTGTCCAACCTCTCGTTTTAAAGTATCCAGGCAGCTTCCTGGTGAACCACTTCTGAACCCTCTCGAAAGCCCTAACATCTATCCTATAATGCGGCAACCAGAACTGTAAGCAATATGCCACATTCAGCATAACCAAAGTTTTATAAAGCTGCAATATAACTCCTTAACTTTTGAACTAAATGTCTCAACTGATAAAGTCAAGCATGCCCAAAGCCTTCTTAACTGCCTTATCAGCCTGTGTAGCCACTTTCAGAGAGCTATGAACTTGGATTCCAAGATCCGTCTGATTATAAGACCATAAGATATAGGAGCAGAATTAGGCCATTTGGCCCATTGAGTCTGCTCCACCATTTCATCATAGCTGATCTATTTTTCCATTCCACCGCAATCTCCTGCACCCCCCCCCTTATTCTGTCATGTCCTGATCAAGCAAGAATGTATCAACATCTGCCTTAAATACACATAAAGACTTGGCATACTCATCTGTCTATGCAACAAATTCCACAGATTCACCACTCTCTGGCTAAAGTTATTCCTCCTCATTGCTGTTCTAAAAAGACTTTCATCTACAAACGTATTTTGAGGCTGTGTCCTCTAGTCTTAGACACTCCCACCATAGGAAACATTCTCTCCACATCAACTCTATCAAGTCCTTTCACCATTCGGTATGCTTCAAATAGGTCACCCCTCATTCTTCTAAATTCCAGTGAGTACAGGCCCAGAGCCATCTAACACTCTTCACATTTCAAGCCATTGAATCCTGGAATCATTTTTTAAACCTCCTTTGAACCCTCTCCAGTTTCAGAACATCCTTTCTAAGAAGACAAAAACTTCACACAATGTTCCACTGCTTTATAAAGTCTGAACATAACATAGTTGCTTTTATATTCTAGCCCTTTTGAAATGAATGCTTACATCACATTTGCCTTCCATAGACTCAACCTGCAAATTAACCTTTAGGGTATCCTGCACAAGGACTCCCAAATCCCTTTGCGCCTCTGATTTTTGTGTTTTCCCTACATTTAGAAACTAGCTAACCCTTTCATTTCTTCTACCAATGTGCACAACCATACACTTCCCAACATTGTATTCCATCTGCCACCTCTTTGCTCATTCTCCTAACCTTAAGTTCTTCTGCAGCCTCCCTATTTCCTCAGAACTACCTGACCTTCCAGCTATCTCCATATCATCTGCAAATTTAGTAACAAACCCATCAATTCCATCAGCCAAATCATTAACATAAATCATTAGAAGAATCGGTCCCGATACAGGCACCTGTGGAACACTACTAGTCACTTGGAAGCCAACCAGAAAAGGCTCCCTTTAATCCCACTCTTTGCCTCCTGCCAATCAGCCACTGCATTCTACATGCTAGAGCCTTTCCTGAAATACCATGGACTTGCAGCTTGTTAAGCATCCTCATATGTGGCACCTTGTCAAAGGCCTTCTGAAAATCCAAACACACAACATCAACTGATACTCCTTTGTCTATCCTGCTTATTATTGAGAAGCATAGAAACATAGAAAACCTACAGCACAATACAGGCCCTTTGGCCCACAAAACTGCGCCGAACATGTCCTTACCTTAGAAATTACCTAGGGTTACCCATAGCCCTCTATTTTTCTAAACTTCATGTACCTATCCAGGAGTCTCTTAAAAGACCCTATCGTATCCGCCTCCACCACTGTCGCCAGCAGCTCTTTCTATGCACTCACCACTCCGCGTAAAAAAAAAAACTTACCCCTGACATCTCATCTGTACCTACTTCCAAGCACCTTAAAACTGTGCCCTCTCATTCAAGCCATTTCAGCCCTGGGAGAAAGCCTCTGACTATCCACACGATCAATGCCTCTCATCATCTTATACACCTCTATCAGGTCACCTCTCATCCTCCGTCACTCCAAGGGAAAAAGGCGGAGTTCACTCAACCTATTTTCATAAGTCATGCACCCCAAACCAGGCAACACCCTTGTAAGTCTCCTCTGCACCCTTTCTATGGTTTCCACATCCTTCCTATAGTGAGGCGACCAGAATTGAGCACAGTACTCCAAGTGGGGTCTGACCAAGGTCCTATATAGCTGCAACATTATTTCTTGGCTCCTAAACTCAATCCCACGATTGATGAAGGCCAATGCACTATATACTTTCTTAACCACAGAGTCAACCTGCGCAGTACCTCTTCCTAGAGATGCTGCCTGGCCTGCTGCATTCACCAGCAACTTTGATGTGTGTTGCAGCAGCTTTGATTGTCCTATGGACTCGGACCCCAAGATCCCTCTGATCCTCCACATTGTCAAGAGTCTTACCATTAATACTATATTCTGTCATCATATTTGACCTCCCAAAATGAACCACTTCACACTTATCTGGTTGAACTCCATCTGACACTTCTCAGCCCAGTTTTGCATCCTATTAATGTCCCGCTGTAACCTCTGACAGCCCTCCACACTATCCACAGCACCTCTAACCTTTGTGTCAAATAATTCCAAAAGAGTGGAGTGACATTTGTAATTTTCCATTCTTCAGGAATCATTCCAGAATGAAGTGATTCTTAAAAGTCATTACTAATGCCTGCACGATCTCTTCAGCCACCACTTTCAGAACCCTGGGGTGTACATCATCTAGTCCAGGTAACATATCTCCCTTCAGGTCTCGCAGTTTCCCAAGAACCTTCTCTGTAGTAATGGTAACTTCACACACTTCATGACCTCTGACACTTGGAACTTCCATCATACTGTTAGTGCCTTCCACAATGAAGACTGATGCAAAATACTTATTCAGTTCATCTGCCATTTCTCTGTCCCCCATTACTCCCTCTCCAGCATCATTTTCCAGTGATCCAGTATCAGTTCTTCCCTCTCTTTTACACCTTATGGGTGGAGCTGAGAAACAGGAAAGGTATGGCCACATTAGTGGGATTGTATTACAGACCACCCAATAGTCAACGAGACTTGGAAGAGCAAATCTGCAGAGAGATAGCAGACAACTGCAGGAAACATAAAGTTGTGGTGGTAGGGGATTTTAATTTTCCATACATTGATTGGGACTCCCATACTGTTAGGGGGCTAGATGGTTTAGAGTTTGTAAAATGTGTTCAGGAAAGTTTTCTATATCAGTATATAGAGGGACCAACTAGAGGGGATGCAATATTGGATCTCCTGTTAGGAAACAAATTAGGGCAAGTGACGGAAGTCTGTGTAGGGGAGCACTTTGGTTCCAGTGATCATAACACCATTAGTTTCAATTTGATCATGGACAAGGATAGATCTGGTCCTAGGGTTGAGGTTCTGAACTGGAAGAAGGCCAAATTTGAAGAAATGAGAAAGGATCTAAAAAGCGTGGATTGGGACAGGTTGTTCTCTGGCAAAGATGTGATTGGTAGGTGGGAAGCCTTCAAAGGGGAAATTTTGAGAGTGCAGAGTTTGTATGTTCCTGTCGGGATTAAAGGCAAATTAAATAGGAATAAGGAACCTTGGTTCTCAAGGGATATTGCAACTCTGATAAAGAAGAAGAGGGAGTTGTATGAAATGTATAGGAAACAGGGGGTAAATCAGGTGCTTGAGGAGTATAAGAAGTGCAAGAAAATACTTAAGAAAGAAATCAGGAGGGCAAAAAGAAGACATGAGATTGCCTTGGCAGTCAAAGTGAAGGATAATCCAAAGAGCTTTTACAAGTATATTAAGAGCAAAAGGATTGTAAGGGATAAAATTGGTCCTCTTGAAGATCAGAGTGGTCGGCTTTGTGCGGAACCAAAGGAAATGGGGGAGATCTTAAATACGTTTTTGGCGTCTGTATTTACTAAGGAAGCTGGCATGAAATCTATGGAATTGAGGGAATCAAGTAGTGAGACCATGGAAACTGTACAGATTGAAAAGGAGGAGATGTTTGCTGTCTTGAGGAAAATTAAAGTGGATAAATCCCCGGGACCTGACAGGGTGTTCCCTCGGACCCTGAAGGAGACTAGTGTTGAAATTGCGGGGACCCTGGCAGAAATATTTAAAATGTCGCTGTCTACGGGTGAAGTGCCGGAGGATTGGAGAGTGGATCGAAAAGTAATCCAGGAAATTATACGCCGGTGAGTTTAACGTCAGTAGTAGGTAAGTTATTGGAGGGAGTACTAAGAGACAGAATCTACAAGCATTTGGATAGACAGGGGCTTATTAGGGAGAGTCAACATGGCTTTGTGCATGGTAGGTCATGTTTGACCAATCTGTTGGAGTTTTTCGAGGAGGTTACCAGGAAAGTGGATGAAGGGAAGGCAGTGGATATTGTCTACATGGACTTCAGTAAGGCCTTTGACAAGGTCCCGCATGGGAGGTTAGTTAGGAAAATTCAGTTGCTAAGTATACATGGAGAGGTGGTAAATTGGATTGGACATTGGCTCGATGGAAGAAGCCAGAGAGTGGTGGTAGAAAATTGCTTCTCTGAGTGGAGGCCTGTGACTAGTGGTGTGCCACAGGGATCAGTGCTGGGTCCATTGTTATTTGTCATCTATATCAATGATCTGGATGATAATGTGGTAAATTGGATCAGCAAGTTTGCTGATGATACAAAGATTGGAGGTGTAGTAGACAGTGAGGAAGGTTTTCAGAGCCTGCAGAGGGACTTGGACCAGCTGGAAAAATGGCAGATGGAGTTTAATACTGACAAGTGTGAGGTATTGCACGTTGGAAGGACAAACCAACGTAGAACGTACAGGGTTAATGGTAAGGCACTGAGGAGTGCAGTGGAACAGAGGGATCTGGGAATACAGATACAAAATTCCCTAAAAGTGTCGTCACAGGTAGATAGGGTCGTAAAGAGAGCTTTTGGTACATTGGCCTTTATTAATCGAAGTATTGAGTATAAGAGCTGGAATGTTATGATGAGGTTGTATAAGGCATTGGTGAGGCCGAATCTGGAGTATTGTGTTCAGTTTTGGTCACCAAATTACAGGAAGGATATAAATAAGGTTGAAAGAGTGCAGAGGAGGTTTACAAGGATGTTGCCAGGACTTGAGAAACTCAGTTACAGAGAAAGGTTGAATAGGTTAGGACTTTATTCCCTGGAGCGTAGAAGAATGAGGGGAGATTTGATAGAGGTATATAAAATTATGATGGGTATAGTTAGAGTGAATGCAAGCAGGCTTTTTCCACTGAGGCAAGGGGAGAAAAAAAACAGAGGACATGGGTTAAGGGTGAGGGGGGGAAAGTTTAAAGGGAACATTACAGGGGGCTTCTTCACACAGAGAGTGGTGGGAGTATGGAATGAGCTGCCAGATGAAGTGGTAAATGCGGGTTCTTTTTTAACATTTAAGAATAAATTGGACAGATACATGGGAGGTGTATGGAGGGATATGGTCCGTGTGCAGTTCAGTGGGACTAGTCAGAAAATGGTTCGGCACAGTCAAGAAGGGCCAAAGGGCCTGTTTCTGTGCTGTGGTTCTATGGTTTCTATGGTTATGAATCTGAAGAAACGTTTGGGATCCTCTTTAATATTGTTTCCTAGCTTACTTTCATATTCCATCTTTACCTTCTTAATGACTTTTGTAGTTGCCTTCTGTGGTATTTGAGAACTTCCTAATCCTCTAACTTCCCACTAATTTTTGCTCTATTATATCCCCTCTCTTTGGCTTTTATGTTGGCTTTGACTTCTCTTGTCAGCCATGGTTGTATCATCTTTCTTTTAGGATACTTACTCTTTAGGATGTATATATTCTGTGCCTTCCAAGTTGCTTCCAGAGATTCCAGCCATTGCTGCTCTGCCGTCATTCTTGCCAGTGTTCTTTTCCAATCAATTCTGGCTAACTTCTCTCTCATGCCTCTGTAATTCCCTTTACTCTACTGATTACAGTGATTACTGATACATCTGACTTTAGCTTCCCCTTCTCAAATTCCAGGGTAAATTCGATCACTTTCCCCAAAGAATTCTTTCACCTTAAAGTCTAATCAATTCCAGTTCATTGTACAACACTCAATCCAGAATAACTATTCCCCCACAGGGCTCAATCACGAGCTGCTCTAAAAAGCTATCTCGTAGGCATTCTAGAAATTTCCCCTCCTGGAATCCCACACCAACCTGATTTTCCCAATCTCCCTGCATATTGAAATCCCCCATGACTATTCTAACATTGCCATTTTGGCATGCCTTTTTTTTAATCTCCCATTGTAACTTGCAGACTACATCCTTACTACTGTTTGCTGGTATGTACATAACTCCCATCAGGGTATCTTTAGCTCTTCAGTTCCTTAGTTTCAACACCTTCCAACCCTATGTCACCTATTTCTAATGATTTAATTTTGTTTTTAACCCAGAGAACCACACCACCCACTTTACCTTGAAAAGCCCTAGCATATCAATAAGCTTATATACAAAATAATCTGCAGATGCTGGGATCAAAGCAACACTCACAATACGCTGGAGGGTTGGAGGAAAGCTCGTAGTTTCAGCTGAAAAACCAGGTTGGTTTTTCAACTGAAACTATGAGCTTTCCTCCAACCCTCCCCCACCTTCTTTCTTCAGTCCTGACCAAGGGTTCCGTCCCGAAACATCGACTCATCGTTTCCACTGATGCTGCCCGACCTGCTGAGTTCCTCCAGCGTATTGTGAGTATATCAATAAGCTTGACACTGATCTCCCTATCTTTCACATCCTTTTCCTTGGTAAATACTGTTGTAAAATACTCATTAAGGACCTCACACACATTCTTCCATTTTAGCACATATTCCCCCATTCATCCTTGAGTGGTCCCACTATCTTCTTAGTTATCCTCTAGCTCTTGATGTATGTGTAGAATGCCTTGGGATTCTCTTTAATCCTACTTGCCAATGGCCCCTCCTAGCTTTCCTAATTGCTCTTTCAAGTTCTTTTCTGGCTTCTTTGTAATCCTCAAGGGCTCATTTTGATTCTAGCTTCCTAAGCTTTCCATACTTTCCTTTTTTTTTTGACTAAATTCATCACCATCTCGAAATCCAAAGCTCTCTTACCTTACCATCCTTGTCTTTCCCTTACTGGAACAAACCTGTCCTGTACTCTGTGCAGTTGGTCTTTAAAAACCCTCCACATGTCAGATGTGACAAGCCCAAAAACAGCTGTTTCCAATTAACCCTCCCTAGTTCATGCCTAATACACTTGTAATTTCCCCTGCTCCAGTTTAATACTCTCTTGCAATATCCATACTCATTCTTATCTGTAGCTATCTTAGAGAGAAAGGAATGTGGTCACTGTTCCCCAATTGCTCAGTCAACTGTCCAGGCTCGTTGCCCAACACCAGATCCAGTACACCCCTTGCTTTTCTTGTACTTTTCTACATAATGATTTAAGAACCCCTCCTCAATGCACCAAGGAAATTACGCTCCATCTAAACTTCTTGCACTAAGAAGATCCCAGTTTATATTAGAGAGGTAGAAGACTCCCATGGCAGCAATCCATTTGTTTTTACACCTTTCCTTGTCTGAAGGCATATCAGTTCCTCAATGTGGCAATTGGCAGGTCTGTAGTACAATCCGAGTGATTGCACCTTTCCTATTTTTTGAGTTCTATCTATATAGATTCAGTAGATTAGCCCTCTGTACTGTCCCCTCTGTGTGTAGTTACGATATTGTCCTTGATTAGTAGTGCATCATCTCTCCCCCTCTATCTTTTCTAAAACATTGAAACTCTGGAACATTAAGCATCCATTCCTGTCCATCTCTTAACCAAATCTCTGTAATGGCCACAACATCACAGTTTCATGTACTGATCCTTGTTCATCATCTTTACAAATAATACCCCTAGCATTAAAAATATACGCACTTCAAACTATCCGTCTTATTACATCTATTACTTGGCTCCTGCCTGTTTTTTTTCTGATCCTGATATCGACACTCCTCTGCACTCCTCCACTTTCTGACCTGGTGCCCTTATTCCTATTCCTCTGCCAAACTATACGCTCCTGAATGGCACTAGTGAACCTCCCAGCCAGCATACATGTTCCCCTCCAGTTTAGTTGCAATCCGTCCCTCTTGTACAGGTCATCCCTGCCCCAGAAAAGGTTCCAATGATCCAAGAACTTGAAATCCTGTACCATTTCCTCATTTGTATTATCATTCTATTCTTGCCTTTACTAGCATGTGACAATGGGAATAATCCAGAGATTAATACCTTGGAGATCCTGCTCTCCAGTCTCTTTCCTTACTCCCTATACACTCTGTACGGGACCTCGCTCCCCTTTCTACCAATGTCATTGAAGTCAATGTGCACCACTTCTCACTGCTCACCCTCCCCCCTGGAGAATATTCTGAAGCCACTCCATGACATCCTGGACCCTACTACCTGGGAGGCAACTCACCACCCCTAGTGTCTCTTTTGCGGCCACAGATCTCCTCTCTCTCTCCTACCCTTGACTCAGGCTGACTTTACCCTTCCCTGCTGAGGTCTAGAGCCAGCAACAATGCCACTAGCCTGACTGATGCGGGTGTGTCCCAACAACCCCCCCCCCCCCCAACATTATCCAAAGGGGTATACTTGTTGCTGAGGGGAATGGCCACAGAGGAGCTCTGCACTAACTGTTTACTCCTCTTACTTTCCCTGGTGGTCACCCATCATCTACCTGAAGCCTGCATTCTGGGTGTAACCACCTCAGTAAAATTTTCATCTATGAAGTTTTCAGCCTCCTGATTGTCCTCGTCAGTCAGGAACTGAAATCAGGAAGGTCATTAGGTACGCTGAAACCCCATATCTCACAGGAGGAGCATTCCACTACCTTAACTATCCTGCCTACACTGAACTAAGCACTAAAGATATACAGACAATTTTAAAAAAAGCTTACCTATGCCTTCTTTCTGAAACCTATGAGTTTCACATGCACTTTTGTCACTTACTCAACCACTTTTCTCCAAGCTTGTTTTTGCTTTGGCTCCAACTTCTCAAGCCCAAGTTCCACAATAAAAAGTGATAAAAATGATTCAGCACCCTTAGCCTCTGCCTGTTCATGTCGAAACTTGCTGAGCCAAAGCCTGACCTCTCTGACACTGGCCACTCCAACATTGGCCGCTCTGCTTATGCATCATTTCTTTTATTGGCTCAAGTAAAACTCACTCCTGATGAGACTTGTTTTTAAATGGCTTCCGCCCTGCAAAGAACGAGTCATTCCCAATAAGACTTGTTCTTTTCAAATGGCAATGGCCCATTTGAAAGAATAGGAACTATTTTTTCACAGTTTTTATACTCTGTTTTTGCAAGAGTTGCAACTTGAGACTAGATAACCCACAAATAATTGCAACCAGCAAGAAAACTTCCAATCAAGAACAGTTCCACCACTGGTTCTCTAGACATTTACTTTAAAGATAATAATTGAGGCCATATTCAGCATGCCAATTCTTTTTTAAGTCAGACATAACAATATTCCTCACATCAAAAGACTAGGAGAAATCTGTATGTTACCTCATATTAGAAATCTCAAAGAAACAAAAATTCAAGCAATTGGTATAATGTTTGTCAAGATTTCAATTTAGAGCAAAAAGACGAGTTTCAAAAATGCAGGTCAAATTAATTTAACTACAGGCCTTTATTTTCCTAAACTTTTCCTTACATCCAGTAATCCCAGTGGTTCTTTTAGAGTAATTAATGATAAATGATACAGCAGATTATAACTTAATTTTTATATTCCATAAGCTCTATGTGTTTAACTCATCAGAGAAAGAACATTGTGCATTGAAATAGAAATAGAAATCCAATAGTATGCAGAGAAAGCAGGATCTCCCAGTGGCCACACATTTGAATTCCACGTCCCATTCCCATTCTGATATGTCTATCCACGGCCTCCTCTACTGTAAAAATGAAGCCACACTCAGGTTGGAGGAACAACACCTTATATCCTGTCTGGGTAGCCTCCAACCTGATGGCATGAACATTGACTTCTCAAACTTCCGCTAATGCCCCACCACCCCCTCGTACCCCATCCGTTATTTATTTATATACACACATTCTTTCTCTCTCTCTCCTTTTTCTCCCTCTGTCTCTCTGACTATACGCCTTGCCCATCCTCAAGGTTCCCCCCCCTCCCCCTTTTCTTTCTCCCTGGGCCTGCCGTCCCATGATCCTCTCATATCCTTTTTGCCAATCAACTGTCCAGCTCTTGGCTCCATCCCTCCCCCTCCTGTCTTCTCCTATCATTTCTGATCTCCCCCTCCCCCTCCCATTTTCAAATCTCTTACTAGCTCTTCTTTCAGTTAGTCCTGACGAAGAGTCTCTGCCCAAAACGTCGACTGTACCTCTTCCTAGAGATGCTGCCTGGCCTGCTGCGTTCACCAGCAACTTTGAGTTGTGTTGCTTGAATTTCCAGCATCTGCAGAATTCCTCGTGTTTGAGTATCAGATTTCTTCTGTTTTCTATATTATAATACTTCAAACTAGTTTTGCAGTTACCTGTAATATGCAAGTCAAACATGCCTGCCATGGAAGAAGGAAATCATAGTCAGGAATACACATTCATTTTTTTTAAAGATGTAGTTACACTTTACTGCAATTAATGCAATATTGTTGCAACATATCTTTGAGGTGAACATTTCTTAAAGTGAACTATCAAATGTTAGAGTAATAACTTGGAGCAACCTGAAATTTAGGATGTACTTTTCACTAACATTAGAGTTTTAAATAATAGCTGACTGATTGCAGGTTGGACTAATTGAAGAACTTATCTATCAATTGGAAGATAATTTTCTGAAATCAAAAGCTCTGAAAACAGCTCGAAAACAAAGACAAGTAAAGAAGCTGAAAATACAAAAGATTGTTCCATTGCCTGGTGATATGAACGAATGTGGAGAAAAATAAAATCCATGGCAAAGACAACAATACAGTCATCGATGGAAAGATGAAACATCATCTCACTTCTTCCTACTTTTCATACTTCCACTGTTGTACTAAAGAAGCTTGAACATTGTATTGGAATGCTACACAAATTGATAAAACTGAAATTGAAAGACCTATTGACATTCATAATTGTCTTATTAGTTATTAACAAATACATATTCTCAAGAATACAAATCCCATATTCCCTACCTCTAAGAGATTTTCCCTGTGCTATTATGGGAAATTACACTGGAGAGGTAGTAATGGGAAACAAAGAAATGGCAGACAATCTGAGTAAGTGTTTTGAATCAGTTTTTACTGAGTAAGACACCAGCAATATGCCAGAAATTTGACATTGTCAGGGGGCATAGGTGATTGTAGTCACTATTACTAAAGAAATGGTGTTTGGGAATCTGAAATGTCCACTGGACCAGATGGATTACACCCCAGTGTTCTGAAAAAGTTAGCTGAAGAGATCATGGGGCATTAGTAGTGATCTTTCAAGAATTACTAGATTCTGGAATGGTTCCAGAGGGCTGCAAAATTGCAAATGTCACTCCACTCTTCAAGAAGGAGGCAGAAGAAAGGAAATTATAGGTAAGCTAGCCTGATTTCAGTAGTTTCCAAGATTCTTCATTATGAAGAATGAAGTTGTGGGGTGCTTGGAGACATATGATAAAATAGGCCAAAGTCAACATGGCTTCCTTGAGGGGAAATCTTGCCTGACAAGTGCCCTGGAAATCTTTGAAGAAGTAACAGACAGGATAGACAAAGGAGAGTCAGTGGACATTGTTTACTTGGATTTTCAGAAGCCATTTGACAAGGTGCCACACATAAAGCTGCTAAATGGGATAAGAGCCCATGGTATTACAGGAAAGATAATAGCATGGATAGAAGATTGGCTGACAGGCAGAAGGCAAAGAGTGGGAAGAAAGAGGGCTTTTTCTGTTTCGCCACTGGTGTTCTGTTGGCTCTGCTACTTTTCATGTTACATGCTAATGATCTCGATGATGGAATTTGTGGCCAAGTTTGTGGTGATACAAAGATAGGTGGAAGTGCAGGTAATGTTGAGGTAGCAAGGAGTCTGCTTAAATAACTTGGACACATGAGAATGGGCAAAGAAGCGGCAACTGGAATACGGTGTAGGGAAATGCATGCTCATGCACTTTGGTAATAAAAAATAAAGGCATACACTATAGTGTAAATGGAGAAAATTCAGAAATAAAGAGGTGTAAAGGGACTTGGGAGTCTTCGTATAGGATTCCCTCAAAGTTAACATGCAGGATGAGTCAGTAGTAT
Organism: Mobula birostris; assembly: GCF_030028105.1. Taxonomy (NCBI): domain Eukaryota; kingdom Metazoa; phylum Chordata; class Chondrichthyes; order Myliobatiformes; family Myliobatidae; genus Mobula; species Mobula birostris. The sequence continues at coordinate 53,425,885 of NC_092373.1, forward strand.
GGAAGGAAAATGCAATTGTAACCCTAGGTTCAGCTAGCAGCTTAATAATCATAGTCATACTTTATTAATCCCGGGGGAAATTGGTTTTCGTTACAGTTGCTCCATAAATAATAAATAGTAATAGAACCATAAATAGTTAAATAGTAATATCTAAATTATGCCAGTAAATTATGAAATAAGTCCAGGACCAGCCTATTGGCTCAGGATGTCTGACCCTCCAAGGGAGGAGTTGTAAAGTTTGATGGCCACAGGCAGGAAAGACTTCCTATGACGCTCCGTGCTGCATCTCGGTGGAATGAGTCTCTGGCTGAATGTACTCCTGTGCCCACCCAGTACATTATGTAGTGGATGGGAGACATTGTCTAAGATGGCATGCAACTTAGACAGCATCCTCTTTTCAAACACCACCGTGAGAGAGTCCAGTTCCATCCCCACAACATCACTGGCCTTACAAATGAGTTTGTTGATTCTGTTGGTGTCTGCCACCCTCAGCCTGCTGCCCCAGCATACAACAGCAAACATGATCGCACTGGCTCTGATCCTTCTTGTAGACAGCCTCAGTGTTCTTTGACCAGTCCAGTTTATTGTCAATTCGTATCCCCAGGTATTTGTAATCCTCCACCATGTTCACACTGACCCCCTGGATGGAAACAGGGGTCACCGGTACCTTAGCTCTCCTCAGGTCTACCACCAGCTCCTTAGTCTTTTTCACACTAAGCTGCAGATAATTCTGCTCACACCATGTGACAAAGTTTCCTACCGTAACCCTGTACTCAGCCTCATCTCCCTTGCTGATGCATCCAACTATGGCAGAGTCATCCGAAAACTTCTGAAGATGACAAGACTCTGTGCAGTAGTTGAAGTCTAAGGTGTAAATGGTGAAGAGAAAGGGAGACAAGACAGTCCCCTGTGGAGCCCCAGTGCTGCTGATCACTCTGTCGGACGCACAGTGTTGCAAGCACGCGTACTGTGGTCTGCCAGTCAGGTAATCAAGAATCCATGACACCAGGGAAGCATCCACCTGCATCGTTGTCAGCTTCTCCCCCAGCAGAGCAGGGCGGATCGTGTTGAACGCACTGGAGAAGTCAAAAAACATGACCCTCACAGTTCTCGCTGGCCTGTCCAGGTGGGCGTAGACACGGTTCAGTAGGAAGACCATGGCATCCTCAACTCCTAGTCGGGGCTGGTAGGCGAACTGGAGGGGATCTAAGTGTGGCCTGAGCATAGCTCGGAGCAGCTCCAGAACAAGTCTCTCCAGGGTCTTCATGATGTGGGAGGTCAATGCCACCGGTCTGTAGTCATTAAGGCCACTGGGGCGCGGCGTCTTCGGCACAGGGACGAGGTAGGACGTCTTCCACAGTACAGGAACCCTCCGGAGCCCAGGCTCAGGTTGAATACATGGCGAAGTACTCCACATAGCTGAGGGGCACAGGCTTTGAGCACCCTGGTACTGACACCATCCAGTCCTGCAGCCTTGCTTGGGTTGAGATGTTTCAGCTGTCTTCTCACCTGTAGAGCTGTGAAGCCCACCGTGGTGGTTTCATGTGGGCGAGGGGTATAGTCATGAGACCAGGGTGGGGTCTGTGAGGAGGGGTAGGAGGGGAGAGTGGAATATGTGTTGGTTGGGGGCTGACAACAGATGACTCATGTGGGGGATGGGCAGGGGCCACAATGACAAATCTGTTAAAGAACAGGTTAAGTTCATTGGCCCTGTCCACACTGCCTTCCGCTCCTCTGTTGCTAGTTTGCCGGAACCCAGTGACGGTCCTCATCCCCCTCCAGACCTCTCTCATGTTGTTCTGCTGGAGTTTCCACTCAAGCTTCCTCCTTTACCTGTCTTTAGCCTCCCTGATCCTGGCTTTCAGGTCACTCTGTATTGCCCTCAGCTCCTCCCTATTTCCATCTCTAAACGCTCTCTTTTTAGCATTCAGGATGTCCTTAATGTTCTTTGTCACCCATGGCTTGTTATTTGAATAACAAAGGACAGTTCTTGTCGGAACATTGCAGTCCACACAGGAGTTGATGTAATCAGTGATGCACTCTGTGAGCCCATCAATATCCTCTCCATGTGGCTCACAGAGTGCCTGCCAGTCTGTCACCTCAAAACAACCCTGGAGTGCCTCATAAGCCTCCTCCGACCATTTTCTCACTGTCCTCGAGGTTGCAGGTTTACTCTTCACCAGAGGCACATAGCAGGGCTTTAGATGCACCAGGTTGTGATCTGAGAGGAGCTGTATGCATCCTTAACATCAGCTTACATCAAATCCAGAGTCCTCTCCCCTCTGGTTGTACAGCTCACATACTGCTTGAAGTTGGGCAGTGTTCTAGCCATGGTTGAAGTCACCTGAGATGGTAATGAGGGCAGTCGGGTGCTAGGTTTGTAGTCTGGCTATGAAGATGTAAATGGTGTTACACGCTGATGTTGGGTTGGCAGAGGGAGGGATGTACACAACAACCACAATAGCATGCGAGATTTCCCTTGGCAAATAATATAGCTGGAGTCCAACAGCAAAAAGTTCAATATCCGGGCTACAGACCCATTCCTTGATCGTAATATGCCCAGGATTGCACCATCTGTTATTTACCAGAACCGCCAAACCCCCTCCTTTACGCTTACCGCTCTCCGTGCAATTCCAGTCAGCTCAAACAGTCTGGAAGCCCTCTATGGAAACGCTTTGATCGGGTATGTCCTCGTGTAGCCACGTCTCAGTAAAACACATGACACTGCTCTCCTGAATTGTTCTCTGACTTCTGACAAGCGCAGTCAGTTCGTTCATTTTATTCCCCAGCGATCTCACATTTCCCATGATTAGAGAGGGGAGACACGGCTTATTACTTCTCTTCTCCATAAGCCTCTGTTGTCTCGACCTGGTCCTCTTCCCTCGCCTTTTTGATCCCTCTCTGCATCCTCTGTGTGTTTTCCTCCAGATTTCAGCCGGTATGTCCGGGGCTCTGTTCGCTAAACCGGCGGGCATGAGCGTAATCAATTGGTCCCTGGAATACACAATGCAGCCATCCTGCTGCCACACTATCGAGACATGTCCGAATGAAACTAATTTCAGCGCTAAAAAAACAAGTAAAACTCTTTCCACCAGCATGTTAGAGAGGGTGCAGCTTCAACGTGTTACCATGAGAGAAAAAAATACACAAATAACTAAGTTAAAAAGTTTAAAAGTCAGAAACTGCGGAGTAACTGTAACCGGCTGCATGCACGCACATCCCTAATCAAGGGGAAGACAGCCGTTGGCCTGGCCAAACTTAAGAAATCTTGTTTGGGTGGATGCTGTGTGATGTGTTCCCTGTTACAAATCAGTACCACAAAATAACAAACAGTACACAATATGCAATGAAAAAGTGGGATAACATTAGTTACCCTCCAATCTGCAGGAACTGATTCTGAATCTATAGAACATTGGAAAATGGTTACCAATGTGTCCACGATTTCTAGAGCCACCTGCTTAAGTACCCTGGGATGCAGACCATCAAGCCCTGGGGATTTATCACCCTTCAGTCATATCAGTTTATCTAACACCATTTTCTGCCTAATGCGAATTTCCTTCAGTTCCTCCGTTACCCTAGGTCCTCTGGCCACTATTACATCTAGGAGATTGTTTGCGTCTTCCCTAGTGGAAAGAGATCTGTTCAGCTTGTCTGCCATTTCCTTGTTCCCCATAATAATTTCACCTGTTTCTGTCTTCAAGGGCCCAACTTTGGTCTTAACTAATTTTTTCCTCTTCACATACCTCAAGAAGCTTTTACTATCCTCCTTTATATTCTTGGCTAGCTTACCTTCGTACCTCATCTTTTTCCCCCGTATTGCCTTTTTAGTTATCTTCTGTTGCTCCTTAAAAGTCTCCCAATCCTCTGGCTTCCTGCTCGTCCTTGCTATGTTATACTTTCTCTCTTTTATTTTTATACTGTCCTTGACTTAGCTTGTCATCCACGGTCCCCTCCTTACTCCCCTTAGAATCTTTCTTCTTCTTTGGAATGAACTGATCCTGCACCTTCTGTATTATTCCCAGAAATACCTGCCATTGTTGTTCCACTGTCATCCTGCTAGGGTATCTTTCCAGTCAACTCTGGCCAGCTCCTCCCTCATGGGTCCACAGTCCCCTTTGTTCAGCTGTAATACTGACACTTCCGATTTTCCCTTCTCCCTCTCAAATTGTAGATTAAAATTTATCATATTATGGTCACTACCTCCTAATGGCTCCTTTACCTTGAGTTCCCGTATCAAATCTGGCTCATTACACAACACTAAATCCAGCATTGCCTTCTCTTTGTCTATCCTGCTTGTAATTTCCTCAAAAAATTGCAGTAGGTTTGTCAGACAGGATTTTTCTTTCAGGAAACCATGCTGGCTTTGGCCTATCTTGTCATGTGCCTCCAGGTACTCCGTAATCTCACCCCTAACAATCGATTCCAACAACTTCCCAATGACTGATATCAGGCTAACAGATCTATTGTTTCCTTTCTGCTGCCTCCCACCCTTCTTAAATAGCGGAGTAACATTTGCAATTTTCCAGTCATCTGGTACAATGCCAGAATCTATCAATTCTTGAAAGTTCATTGTTAATGCCTCCACAATCTCTCCAGCTACTTCCTTCAGAACCCAAGGGTGCAATCCATCATGTCCAGGAGATTTATCCATTTGCACCACACATACTTAACTTCACTGACACTCTTGAATGGCCAGTATACTTCCACTGTGAGGACTGATGCAAAATATGCATTCAGCTCCTCTGCCATCTCTATGTCTCTCATTGCAGTATTGCCAGTGTCATTTTCTATTGGTCCTATAACCTATCCTCGACTCTCTTTTACCCTTTATACACTTAAAAAGCTTTCAGTATCTTCTTTGATATTAGTTGCCAGCTTCCTTTCATAATTCATCTTTTCCTTGCTAATGACCTTCTTAGTTTCCTCCTGCAAGTCTTTAAAAGCTTCCCAATCCTCTGTCTTCCCAGTAGCTTTGGCTTCCTTGTATGCCCTCTCTTTTGCTTTTACTTTGGCTCTGACTTCACTTGTCAGCCAGGGTAATGTCCTTCTTCCATTCAAAAATTTCTTCTTATTTGGAATATATCAGTTGCACTTCGTTATCTTTCACAGAAACTCCAGCCATTGCTGCTCTGCTATCCTCCCTGCTAGTGTCTCTTTGCAGTCATCTTCGGCCAGTTCCCCTTTCATGCTACTGTAATTTCCTTTATTCCACTGAAATACTGACACATTGGATTTTAGGTTCTGATTTTCAAATTTCAAAGTGAACTCAATCATATTGTGGCCTTTGACAAACTTAAGTCTCTGACCAGGACATCTCAGATTATCAAGAGGCTGACTTGACATAAAGGGTTCAAAACCTGTATCAGTATTCTTTTCCATTCCTGGCTCATGCATCATGGCATCTTCGTTTACCTCCTCTAGACTCCATGTCTCTGCTGTCTTCGGTACTGGAAGACTATCATCGTGTAGCATAGGTCTCATGGCTGAAGGGCGATTGGGATATTCAATGAATTTCTTGTTTTAGCAGAGAAACCAGACACACTGGTCAGACAGAATTAGCAGTTTGTCACATGATCCTTCTGCTCTCGCCATATCATCAGGACAGCGAACAGCGAACAGCATTGACTTCAGGGTATCTCTGAGCCAAGCTCTAAGGTTGACAGCACATGTTGCACAACAAATGTGAGACTAGGCTTCGTCTTGGTCACCATTTTTACACCCGACGTACAACTCATGCTTTTTTAATAAAAGGAGTCATGCTTCATCTTTAAGATTTAACTTTTTACTTGCCACAAATATAACAGAAAATATTGCAGCCATTGCAATACTGGTGAGTCATATTGCTAACGCAAATACTCCTGAAAATACAATTTATTATGAGTACAAAGAATACACTATGTGCATGGTGCATGCAGATCAACATGATCACAAAGCGATATACCTGTAAACACAATGCATAGAAGTGTGTGTGTGTGTGTGTGTGTGTGTGTGTGTGTGTGTGTGTGTGTGTGTGAGAGATGCTTTTATAGCTTTTCCAATACCTGTCTTGCCATGCAACATCCACTCTGTCCAAGCGCACTTGGACAAGATAGAAAGGTTTTGAGCTTACATTGTGGGCAACATTTTAGTTGACTTTTAATTATGAATTTAAATAATAAATATAGGTGATTTCAAAAAATGGTAGGTGATGGAGAAATTTCATGATCAGCAGCCCAAAATACACTCAAAAGTATTCATATTTGTTGTCCAGTGGTATGAGTATATTTAAAGGAGAACTTCATAAGTTCTTGATTAGTGAGGGTGTCAAAGATTAGAGAGAAGGCAGGAAAATGGGGCTGAAAGCGAAAGTAAATCAGCCAGGAAGATTTTGGTTCTTGGAATGGGCTAAATCCTCTCTATGATTTATTTTCTTATGATTAATGTTACACAACTAATATTGCTTAAATTCTAATTACATTTATCCACAGTCATTCTCTTCTCTTAAAATTGAATTTCTCCTTAGTAATTGTGGAATTCAATTTCATAGTCTTCTTTCTAAAGGAGATTTCCCTGTTCTGTTATGGATTAACACTGTCATTACACAACCAATATTGCTCCAATAAAATGCCAATACTCATTTCCCTGGCTCTATATAATCAACAACTTCTGGCATCTAAACATGTACAGCTAAACAGAAATCTAGAAGATGCTAGAAAATCTATGTTTCCCAAAAATATGCCTTTGGACTTGCATCATTGATACAACTAATAATCATATTGATAATACTGACCAGAGCAGTTTATTTAATTAAAAAATGACTTGCAATGTCCTTTAAGCAAAGGATTTACATTTCCAAAAAAAAGTATTTCATTTAAGCATGTGTTTTCTAGAATTACAAGTTTCATATGCCTATTACAAACTGAGTGGCAATGATTGAGCAAATGTATATCCTCTTCTTCTATCCCTTACTTTTCTTAAAAAGTTAAATTTTAATCCAAACATAACGTTGCTTCCTGAACATAGACCAATGAGTCAGTCATGTTGATGGGTTGAATCCAGAATTTGAATGCTAAATCTGAGATTCAAGATGATCAACCTCATTAATAATTCATGATTTAACAAGTTTTTTTTTCCAAAAACAATTTTATTTGCATCTATCATGTTTAAATGAAACTATACAGTCCAAAAGTTATCTACATAAAAATTCAATATATCCTTCATTTAGCAGCTTTGATTATTTTGCACTATACTTAAGAAACAGTCCATGTTGACACAATAAACAAGACAGATATCCTCCCGACCCAAGGGGGAAAAAAGTATCAGTACAAAGGAAAATGCCCACAGTGAGCAATACTTCATATGGATACGTATTTAATGATATATTCAAGGCAGAGTACATCCACATATACAAAAACACCATAGCACTGTTAATAGGTCATTGTTGAACAATGCAATATGATTGTTTACAAGAATTGCAGTTTAGTTTTTTAAAAAAATAGGACATCTAGGAAAGGTACAATTATAGCCTAGGAATTGTCCATTAGCTAAATAATTACAAAAAAAAATCATAACCTCAGTTTAGCTTAGCTTTAGGAAACCCAAATGATTGTCTTTTAAAATTGCTGAAGACTTCTGTTTTAGTATTAGCCAAATAAGAACATGTTGTTAATTCTCTTTCACATTAAATTTGAAATATTCCAGTTCAATGAACAAAATTATTTTGCAAGTTTTATAGCATTAAAATCTGCTGTTTAGGATGAAAACATTGAGGTTCAGTTTTAAAAAAAAATGTTGTGTCCTAGAAAAATTGGATTTCAATTAATTGCCCAGCAATCACAGAGAATGCAAGTTAGGAAACTGAGGGGATCAGGTTCAATGCTCAATTTTCATCCCTTCCAATGGAAATCATACTGATCAGTTTTTCATCCAATCCTTCTGCTTACTATCCTGCAAGTTGGATTAAAATAGCTTCTCTTCTCCGAACAGGAGCATGTCAGTTTAATTCAGTGTATAAAAACACTTATACATTTTGTTAAAAAGGCAACCAAAGCCAAGTAATAAATAATAAACATACAAAAATGTACAAACTGCAATAGGAAAACAGCAATCAAATCCTTCAATTAGTGTTCAGCCAAATAAACAACTATCCAGATTCACTGTAAATAAAGTTCAAGAAAAAAATCCATAGAATTATTAGTCCATCTTCCTTTAACACCATGTAACCTTTGCATTTACTTCAAGTTCCATTTGATACTGTATCATTTCAAAGATTTTGCAACAGATTAAAAATCTATTTCCTTGATTTATCCACCAAAATTCAAGTTCTATATCAGATGAGTTGTGGACCGACTGAATGTATGGTACCTTTTTTCAAACATTGCTGGAAGACTCACCAATGAAGGTGACTGCATGGCCTGGATAAAAGAAAAAAAAAGTTGGCTCACATTTCTCTAATATCATAACTCAAAGGTCATATTGGGCTCGCTCCCTTCCTTCAACCCACTCCCTCTTGAGCAACAACATTAACTCCCGTAATATTTAACATGCAATTTTCTATCATATTTTACATGGTAAAATTATTTGCTGAAACCATATTCCCCCCAAATCATGGGATCTCAAATACTTCTTCCACAACTCCAGAGTTACTTGTACCATATCAGTTAGATATCAATTCCACACGGTGATCCTACTACGCAGGACTTACTTTAAAATCAATACCAAATTTCCAAAATATTAATTTTGATCAGGTCATCTTGTCCAATAAACAGTTTAGTTTTATGTAGTATGATCTGGATAATTAATCATGTATGGCATTAGTTTTTGAAAATTTAATTCCTCTGGATTTCTTTCATGGTAAAATAATATTAGTGGTTCTTCTCAAATATTGTGTGCATTTCATTTTCCAGAAATGCATTCAGCAGACTGATCACCACAATGCACAACTGGATTATATTAAAATATTGCTATTGCTGTTTTGATTGCATTGTATAGCATTCAATTTTCTTTTTGTCTATTACAATGATAAGAGTTTTAGATTTATTCTACATTTTTTCTGTTTCTGTTTTGGCAATATGAACCACCTGTTACACTACAAGTATTTTGACTATTGCAAATATTATTCTATAGTCACATATGATCATATATAAACAATCATATGACAGTTTATATAAAAGCAAAGTGAATAGCCTTCACAAACAACTTTATTTTGGCTACTTGTCACTCTTCAGTCCTCTGAAGGCAGAATAATAATCTAATCTCACATATAGTTTTAACCAACTGTTAACTAGGAGCATGGTAATGAGTAATATTTTGGAATTGATCACCTCTGAGGAGAGTTTTCAGTGTTTTGTTAAAAAATGACAATATTTTGTGCGTAGCCCATCACTGCTTCATTGGAAAGTACCCGAACTGAGTATCTACCCAAAATTCTCAAACAGAAAACAGTGCAAAGCTTTGATTTTTTATATATACAAATACGTTATAGACAACCAAGGGTTTTAATAAGAACCTATCATTTAAAACTGACATGATTGATCTAAATGAAGGTGCTGTATTGCAAGTATACAAGATATATACTGTACCAAACAAAAAAGTCTCTGAATAAAGTCTAGTTGGGTTACTATTGCTGAGTATTCATTAATTTTGTCCAAGGGAGCATTAAGGAAGTGAGTGTCACACATGTAGAAATTCCAAAAATCAAATTTTAAAAAAATTCTAGAATAAGCAGCTTCGCAGAGCCAAAAGGTGCAAAAACCAAATTCTACTCAAAAATAAATCAGACCAAATTCAAACAAAGGCAAACTTTCCTAACCAAGATGGATATTCAAAGAGATTAAGACCTTTACTAAAAAGCATTAAAACATTCAATAACAAAGACATTTAGATCAAGTATTTTACCTCCTGCAGCATATATTCTAATAAAATTGTTCTGCAGTTACAAAATTATGTTGAAAACTGAATACAGTTCAATTAACACCAAGAATGTATTATAAAAATTGTTTCTGTCAGCCCAAAATTCCCAATACCAAAAGTGAAATGTTAGTAACTGTGATAAAATTTCTTCCTGCTCACATTAACAGCGCTCAAACTTGGAACCTCTGTCAACTTGAACCCATCAATTCCCAATTCACAGAGAGTAAACACAAGTAGAAAAAAGGGAAAAAAGGTATTGGTAGCACATTAAACACCAAGTTCATATATTAAAAAACACAAGCACCAAATTGTTCATCAATAACTTTAATGCTGAAGGTAACAAAATTGGTGCATGAGGTTAATAAAACATTAAAACTACAGTAAGACTCACTGTCCACAAGATGAATATGGGGTTGACTTGGTGAGTGTGGATGTAGAATATTTCGAGGTCTGAGGCCAACACGTGCACTATCCAGGGAGTTAGAGCGTTGAACAGTTACATTGTTTGCTGACATCACTGAGTCATTCACACCAAGTGTGGATGAAGAACGAGAAATCTAGATATAGGAAGACCACTAAATTACTGCAAGAGGGTAAGACAGGCAAAAAGGTGCGCTTTTCAAAAAAAATATAGGTGCTCCAAATTGGGGGGTGGGGGGGGGAAGAGAGGAAATAATCACACAAGGGAATAAGTGCTTGGCCAATATATTCGTAGTATATTCCACCCTAAAGGATCTTTCAAATTTTCTACATGAAAAATTTAATCTGATTGCTCACACTGACAACTACTATTACCAGGAACTATGGCTATGGAACTTTTCAGTATAATGCAGACATCCCACCCTGCAAAAACTGATTTCAAGGAGGTAGCACCGTCAATTTGCGGGAGACCTCCGGGAGAGGTGGGATGTTTGCAATAGAGCGGCTCCTTGGCAGCTAGCCAGTTAGTTTAAATAATGTTAGCTATGCTAATGAACGAATGACACCTGTTAAACTCACCTCAACATGTCTTTTACAGTCTTAACACACCATGGGCAATAGAAAAGTCACTGTTGCAAACAGTGCAGCGAGCAACAGTCATTATTTTTGACCCCTATTAGGCAGGGGTACACCTTAGTGTAGTCTGGGGTGACGTATGTTTTATATTTTCTTTTTTTTTGGAACACTCTGCAATGGTGCGCTCTCTCTCTCTCGTGGTCTCTCGCTTGCTTGCTCTCGCGCTCGCTCTCGCTCTCAAAAAAATTGATCTCCGTGATATTGTATATAATTTGCGGGCATCAGGGAGCCACTATTCAGATGCAGGAGACTCCCGAAACTTCCGGGAGAGGTGGGATGTCTGATAATACAACGAGAGTATATAAGCTAGGGAACACAATGCATTGAAGCAGGCAAATGATTATTGTTGAAAGCCAAGTATTTATCATGCATTACTTAGGTGACCACTGATTTACAGTAACTAAATGTTAATCTATTGTCATTGTATGGTAGTCTGGTTCAGGGACCAAATTACGTCAGAAAACTGACTGCAGTTGTAATTTGTTGGCAGTATAGTATAGTAATAACAGCTGGTGGATGGGATAAGAGAAGAACAATAGAAGGGTAATGTTGGGTTCACAGCAAGTGCAAACCTTACACTCTCCAGCAAAAGCTGCTGAAAATAAAGTTTGATCCAAGAATAGAGTCAAAATTACTACTGCTCTTGTCTAGTAGATTTAAAATACTATTTGAACTGATATATAGGCATATGTAAAAGATGCAAATTAATAACAGAATTAAAAATATTAGAAGAATGCAACTGAATTAAATACAGATTAGTTTTACCTCAAAAATAACATGGCATTGCTGTATGGAAAAGATGCCTACTCACACGATTTACTCCTTCAAAGATTTATCAAAAATCATCCTTGGTTTAAAGAATTTTTAAACAAACTTACTAAAATTTCCACTAAAATACTAGTTTTAATGGATTTCAATTTTAATAGTTTTATTTATTCTTGAAATAAAGGCAAGAACACCTGCAGATAAGTGTAGAATCTGAAAGAAGTGAAACTCATTTGTATTAATTTGAGCAACTGCCTGTTAATTAAAACAGCTGAGAAAATAAAAACATGTTAAAACGCAAGAAAGTTGTTCAGAATCAGGACCCAAACTATAAAATTGGACCTTTGTGCTTACCGTTAATGATGTGGTACTGGTGCTTGCTAATCGACTACCCAAATGAGTTCTATTCCCTTTTGGACTCTTGGTATCTGGCGTACTGTGAGCCATTAGAGCTCGCTGCAAAACTCTCCTTGGTGTTTTAGTAAATGAGAATGCTCTTGTAACCTAGACAAAATAAGAAGATTTTACACTGTCCATATGGAAGCTTATATTTATATGCATTACTAAGGAAACACACAGAGCTGTATGGATAAACTTTGTGAACAGGAAAAGATAAAAGGACCAGCGATCAAGAACAGGAAGAGGAGAGAAACCACAAAAGGGCAGCTGAGCAAGGTGGAAATAAGACCACAGACCATAACACATAGGATCAAAATTAGGTCTTTTAGCCCATTGAGCCTACTCTGCCATTTCATCATGGTCAATTTATTTTCCCTCTCAATCCCATTCTCCTGCCTTCTCCTCAAACTATGACACTCTTCCTAATTAAGAACTCATCAACCTCCACTTTAAATATACCCAATGACTTGGCTTCCACAGGTATTTGTGGCAATGAACTCCAGATTCAACATTCACGGAGCTGAAGAAATGCCTTTTCATCTCTGCTCTAAAGGTACGTCCTTCTATTGTGAAACTGTGCCTTCTGGTCCTACTCTCCCACTGGAATATGCTCTCGATGTCCACTCTATCTAGGCCTTTTAACATTTCACAAGCAAGAGAAAATCTGCAGATGCTGGAAATCCAAGCAACACCGACACACACAGTGCTGGAGGAATTCAGCAGGACAGGTAGCATCTATGGGGAAAAAAATACAGTTGACATTTTGGGTCGAATCCCTTCAGCAGTCCTGAAATGTTGACTGTACTTTCCCCCACCCATAGATGCTGCCTGGCCTGTTGAGTTCTTCCAGCATGTTGTGTGTGTTGCCTTTTAATATTTGGCAGTTTTTGATGAGATCCTTCCCTTATGTTTCTAAACTCCAGCCAGTACAGGCCAACAGCAATCACACACTCCTCACACATCAAACCCTTTCATTCCCAGAATCATTCACATAAACCACTGAACCCTCTCCAATGCCAGCATATCCTAAACTTCAATACACTGCTCATAATACATCAAATATAGTCTAACCTATGCCTTGTAAAGCCTCAGCATTACATGTTTGCTTTTATATTCTAGTCCTCTGGAAATGAATATTAACATTGCATTTATCAAGTCAATCTGCAAGTTAACCTTTAGGGAATCCTGCACCACGACTCAAGTCCCTGAACAACTCAATTTCCCAATTCACTTGTTGATTAGAAAATTGCCCATGCCTTTATTACTTGTGTCAAAGAGCACAACCATACATGTATACAGGTGTCCCCTGCTTTTCGAACGTTTGCTTTATGAAACCTCACTGTTATGGAAGACCTAGATTAGTTACCTGTTTTCGTTAACAGGTATTTTCACTGTTACCAGAAAAAGCAGCGCGCGCCCCGAGCAGCCGCTCCTCCCCCAGATTCAGAACTGCATTCTCACTGGCATTGCTTAAGCACATGCCTGTGAGCAGTCGTTAGCAAGATAAATTCTAAGGTATCGGAAAAGCCTAAAAGAGCTCATAAGGGTGTTACACTTAGCATAGAACTAGACATAGTAAAGTGTTTCGATCGCGGTGAACATAGTAAGGACAAAGTGAGTTTGACTTGTGGAAGTTGACGAAGATGATGTTGAAGAGGTTTTGGCATCCCATGACCAAGAACTGATAGATGAAGAGCTGATGCAATTGGAAGAGGAAAGGATAACAATCAAAACCGAATGCAGTAGCGAATGGACCGAAAGTGAAGTCGCCCAGGAAATGAACGTGAAGCAACTGCGTGAGATTTTCGCTGCAATGATAAAGTACGACTTTAATTTTGAAAGGGTACGTCGGCTTAGGGCATATTTGCAGGATGGTTTGAGTGCTTACAAAGAACTGTATGATAGAAAAATGCACGAGGCTAAGCAGTCAAGCATACTGTCGTTTTTCAAGCCTTCCACATCAGCCAAAGCAGACGACCAACCTCGACGTTCAACATCGAGGCAGGCAGACATAGAAGAAGATGACCTGCCTGCCCTGATGGAAACAGGCAACGAGATGACGAGATTGCCGATTGCGTCGCCTCTGATATGGGCCAACACTTACGTGCCGGGCAGCACCCAATTAATTAGCGTGTTTGTTTCAGCTTTTTTCTTAATGATGTGCTGGATGCGTCCCGGCTACTGTTGGACCGCTGTATTCTTCGCGGATCGGTATCGGTTCGCTGCCCGGAGGGTGGGGGCCACTGCACCACCTCAACCTCCGACGACTCAGCCTAACACACCATCATCAATATGCTCGGCGCTGTCCCAATTCTGCTTAGTGAGACTACACGGTACATACATTATTTCTACTTTATATCCGCTGTGTATTTTTATGTGTTATTTGGTATGATTTGGCAGCTTCATAGCTTGAAGGTTACTGGAGAGCGCTTGCGCCCTGTTTCTGCCGAGAGCGCTTGCGTGACATCTTCGCTACGGTGAACAATGCAGCAATGATTGTGGAAAAGTACAAACCCCATTTCCAGAAAAGTTGGGATATTTTCCAAAGTGCAATAAAAACAAAAATCTGTGATATCTTAATTCACGTGAACCTTTATTTAACTGACAAAAGTACAAAGATAAGATTTTCAATAGTATTACTGACCAACTTAATTGTATTTTGTAAATATACACAAATTTAGAATTTGATGGCTGCAACACACTCAAAAGTTGGGACGGAGTTAAAATAAGATTGAAAAGTGCACAGAATATTCAAGTAACACCGGTTTGGAAGACTCCACATTAAGCAGGGTAATTGGTAGCAGGTGAGGTATCATGACTGGGTACAGTATAAAAGTAGTGTCCATCAAAGGCTCAGTCTTTGCAAGTAAGGATGGGTCGTGGCTCACCCCTTTGAGCCAAAATTCATGAGAGAATTGTTAGTTCAAAAGGAACATTTCTCAACGCAAGATTGCAGAGAATTTAGGTCTTTCAACATCTACAGTACATAATACTGTGAAAAGATTCAGAGACATCTCAGTACGTAAAGGGCAAGGTCGGAAACCACTGTTGAATGCGCGTGATCTTCGAGCCCTCAGGCGGCACTGCCTAAGAAACCGTCATGCTACTGTGACAATTATAGCCACCTGGGCTCGGAAGTACTTCGGAAAACCATTGTCACTCAACACTGTCTGTCGCTGCATCCAGAAATGCAACTTGAAACTGTATTACGCAAGGAGGAAGCCATACATCAACTCTATGCAGAAACGCCGGCGAGTTCTCTGGGCCTGAGCTCATCTCAGATGGACCGAAAGACTGTGGAACTAAGTGCTGTGGTCAGATGAGTCCACATTTTGGTTAGTTTTCAGAAAAAACGGGCATCGAGTTCTCTGTGCCAAAGATGAAAATGACCATCCAGATTGTTATCAGCGAAAGGTACAAAAGCCAGCATCTGTGATGGTATGGGGGTGCATCAGTGCCCACGGCATGGATGAGTTGCATGTATGTGAAGGTAGCATTGACTCTGAGGCGTATATTAGGATTTAGAGAGACATATGTTGCCATCAAGGCGACGTCTCTTCCCGGGACGTCCATGCTTATTTCAGCAGGACAATGCCAGACCACATTCTGCACGGGCTACAACAGCGTGGCTTTGCAAACACAGTGTGCGTGTGCTTGACTAGCCTGCTGCCAGTCCAGATCTATCTCGTATTGAAAATGTATGGTGCGTCATGAAGAGGAGAATCAGACAACGGAGACTATGGACTATTCAGCAGCTGAAGTCTTATATCAAGCAAGAATGGACAAAATTTCCAATTGCAAATCTATTACAATTAGTATCCTCAGTTCCAAAACGATTGAAAGTGTTATTAAAAAGAAAGGTGATGTAACACGATGGTAAACATGCCTCTGTCCCAACTTTTGTTGAGTGTGTTGCAGCCATCAAATTCTAAATTTGTGTATGTTTACAAAATACAATTAAGTTGGTCAGTAAAACTATTGAAAATCTTTTCTTTGTACTTTTGTCAGTTAAATAAAGGTTCACGTGAATTAAGATATCACAGATTTTTGTTTTTATTGCATTTTGGAAAATATCCCAACTTTTCTGGAAATGGGGTTTGTATTTCTACTTTATATAGGCTGTGTATTCATTATATCATTCCTGCTTTTACTATATGTTACTGTTATTTTAAAATTTATGTGTTATTTGGCATGATTTGGTAGGTTACTTTTTGGGTCTGCGAACGCTCACAAATTTTTCCCATATAAATAAATGGTAATTGCTTCTTTGCTTTACGACATTCCAGCTTACAAATCATTTCACAGGAACGCTCTACCTTCGGATGGCGGGGGGAAACCTGTACTGTATTCTATCACGGACCCCTGCAGAACATTACTTGTCACCAGCAGCCAACCAGAAAAGGCTCCCACTCTTCACCTTCTGCCAGTCAGTCAATGCTCTATCCATGCTAGTATCTTTTCTTTAATACCATGGGCTCTTACCATATTAATTAGCCTCACAGGCAGCATGAGGCTTTCCTGAAAATCCAAGTAAACAACATCCACCAATTTTCTTTTGTCTTACCTGCCTGTTATATCCTCACAGAATTTCAACGCATTTATTAGCCAAGATTTCCACTTAAGGAAACCATGCTGACTTCTACCTACTTTATCATGTGCCTCCAATCACCTGAAACCTCATCCCTAATAACAGAATCCAACATCTTCCTAACCACTATAGCCAGGCTAACTGGCATATAATTTTTTTTCTGCCTCTCCCTTCAGGAAGAGTGGAATTACATTTACAATTTTCCAGACCTCTGGAACCATTCCAGAATCCCGTGATACTTGGGGGAAAAAAAAAAATCACTAATGCCTCCACAATCTCTTCAGCTACCCCCATCAGAAACCTCCTTGTAGTCTATCTGGTCCTTTCAGATAACAAAGCACCTTCTCTTTAGTATTGGCTTATACTTTCACTTCTGCTCCCCAACACACTTGAATTTCTGGCATGCTGTCAAGAATGATGCAAAATACTTATTCAGTTTGCCCACCATCTCTTTGTTCTCCATTACAACCTCTCCAGCATCATTTTCCAGTGGTTCAATGTCCATTCTCAATAGGTATATTCACTGTCAGAGAAATGTATACAATACACATCCCGAAATTCTTCTTCTTCACAAATACCCATGAAAACAAAGGAGTGCCCCAAAGAATGAGTGGCAGTTAAATGTTAGAACCCCAGAGCCCCCCCAGTAAATAAAAACCATCGGCAACCCAACCGAGCACTCAAGCATGCAGCAAAGCCTTGCCTCTCTTTTACTATAACTACTCATATACTCTTTCATTTTTTTTCTCTTTTTAAGTTACCCTTTGTTGGGTTTTAAAAGCATACTTCACACTAAATTTTGCTACACTGCATGATCTCTCTTTTGTGCTTTCTTTGACTTGCTTTGTCAGCCACAATTTGGCCAGCTCCCCTCTCATGCTTCTATACTCCACTGTAATACTGAAACATCGGACTTTAGCTTCTCCCTTTCAAACTGCAGGGTGAATTCTATCACATTAAGACCACTGTCTCCTCAGTGTTCCTTTACCTTCATCATCCATCATCATATATGGTTCATTACACAATATTCAATTCAGAAATGTCTTTTCTCTCATGGCCTCAACCACAAGCTGCCCTAAAAAGCCATCTTGTAGGCATTCTACAAATTCCTTTTCTTGAGATCCAGCACCAACCTGATTTTCACAATCTACCTGCACATTGACATCTCCCATGACTACCTCCCGTTGTAATTTGTACCCCACATCCTGATTATTGTTCAGAGGCTTGCATTTAATTTCCATCAGGGCCTTTTCACTCTTGCAGTTTCTTAACTCTACCACCATGGAGTCCACGTCTTCTAATCACTTGTTTCTAAGGACTTGTGTTCATTTCTTTAAACCAACGAACTCACACATCTACTCGTCCTTGTATTACAATGTGTATTCTTGGATATTAAACTGCGAGCTGTAATTTTCTTTCAACCATGAGTCAGCAATGTCACACTTGCCAATGTCTGTTACAAGATTTTTACTGTATTTTGAATACTTGTGCATTCAAATACAATACCTTCAAGTCCAGTATTCATCTTTCTCAATTTTATTTCCATATTGCCTGAAGTAAAATTCTTATCCCTTTCTAAACTTTCCCTTATTCTTTATTCCAGACTTCAATTAGCACCCCTGCACTCTCCTTCCTTTTTACTTTATCCATACTTTCCAAGCTCTTGAACCTAACACCGTATTATTTAGTTTAAAGCCCTATTCACAGATCTAGTTATGTAATTTGCCAGGATTCTGGTCCTAGCATGATTCGGGTAGAGTCGGTTCTACTGGAACAACTCCCTTCTTCCTCAATACTGGTGCTAATGTCCTACAAGCTGAAACCCACTTCTCCTACACCAATCTTTCAGCCACACATTTATCTCTCTGATTTTAGTAACCCTGTGCCAATTTCCACATGGCTTGAGTAACAATCCAGACAAGGCACACACTCATTTTCCCCTCTGCCATCAGATTTCTAAATGAACATTGAACACTATCTCAACACTTGTTTAAAAATCTATTTCTGTTTCTGACCTTATTTTAACATGACTATTTAATATACATATAGTACAAATACTTAGTGTAATTTGTTTTTATATTGTGTATTGTATTGTACAGCTGCAACAAATTTACAAATTTCACAGCATATGCTGGTGATATTAAACTTTATTCTGAACTACAAAGCTCCCCGACTTGCTTCAAATATTTTGTGCAGATGTTATCTACAATGCCAACGAAACAGGCCTTTTTCTATCATGCCACACTGGACAGTTCCCTTTGCTGCAAACACACATCATCAGGTTCAAAGAAAGCAATGGATCGCATAACAGTTGTTCAAATATGTCAGGAACTGAAAAAGAAATTGTTGGTTATTGGGAAAGCATTAAGCCTCAATACTTTAAGGGGCCAAGAGTGGATAACCAAGTACCGATCTAATAAGAATTCATGGGTGACTTCTGAATTTTTTTTTAAAAATGGCTGATGAGTTGGGGCATGGAGCTATAGCACAAATCAAGCAAAACTCTTCTGCTTGTTGACAATTATACAGCACACTATAATGTAGAATGTTTGAGAAACATCCAGCTGGAATTTCTGTCTTCCAGTACAACATCCATCGTGCAGGGATATAGGAATCATAAAAAAGGATATAAAGATGTATCACTGAAAGATGGTGGACAACATTCTTGAAGCAATTGAAGAAACTCTACTGACATCATCTTCAACAGTCAAGGAACTGAAAGCAAGGTTAACCTTCTACAGGCAGTACAGTTTGTCAGTGATAGTGGCTGAGAAATCAGCAGCAAGACAATTCAGAACTCTTTTGCTCACTGCAGTTTCAAGCATTCAGGCATGACAATGTCAGAAATGGTCGGGAGTGAAAATGAAATTATTTCACTACTTCAACAAATTAGAACTACAAAGAATTTGAAGGTATTGACAATCATCTTGAATATTACAATGAACAAGACTTAGGGGCTGAAGTCATCGGAAGTGTTGTACTCGAACACCAAGGTGTGAAATATAAATATAAATATATGAGGCATGGAAAGTGAGGAGGATGACACAACTGAACCTGAGCTAGTGGCTACACAGGATGCCGGGAAATTTATTGTTCGATTACAACATTACTTAATGCAAGAAACAATGAAGGCAGTCCACTATCTGCACTAGGTTTCAGTGATGATTTTGTTCATTCACAGTCAATCAAAAGATACGCCAGTGTTTACTCAATGAATTCCTCTAAGTAGCCATTACGAACTAATACATTTTTACAGTATAGTATATTTGTAGTGTGCAAAAGACTTTTGCACAGTACTGCATATTAAGTAAAATAGGAAGATGGTTGGCAAACAGAAATGAGTATTAACTCTTTGTATTAACTCAGTAGTATTAAGTGTTATTTGGCAACTAGAAAGACATAAAGCACAGTACTGTGCAAAGATTTTTGGCATCCTAGCTATACATATGTGCCTAAGACTTTTGCAGTTTTATACGTACCATAATAAATAAATTTAATCAATATTATGGATGTAGCACATTTTGTCTTATGATTAATACATTAAACAATCATTTAATTACAAGACTTGATAATGTTCTATTAAAATTCAATTGGGTTAAATAAATACTAACTGAAAGAGACCAACTTCAAAATCAGTAACCTCAGTAAAACTTCCCCATAGTCAATCTTCTTTTATAAAGTTGGGGTTCAAGGCTTTCAATCTTCTGTAAATGTTGAAACAGGTTAAATCAATGACATACCTTCTTTGAAGTCTTTTTAAATGCTCTTGATGCTTTGCTTAATGTGCTATCCATATCTTTCGTGTTCACTTCTAAAAATTCTGGCTCTGTGTTAAAAATAATATTCTCCTAGAAAAATAAACCCAGATTAAAGTGTGCAATTAATTAACAGCATGAGTGCATGCTGTAAAGGAGCTTGTGATGTATAGACTAAAGAATCATTGTTTAGGGAAAAGTGTGGAAATAATGAAATACTAGTAAAATGGCCGTAGGAAATCACAAGATTCAGAGTATGACCATGAACTAGAAGAAATTATAAATAAAAAGGTAAAAATGAATCATTTGAAAAGAAAAATAACTGATAGGATTGCAATCACAAGTTTATAGTCTTGCTTATTCTAATGTTGAGGGAAAAATAAATACCTTGAAGAAATAGAACAGAGTAGTAAGAAATTGTGAAAGTAAAATAATCAGGATTAATACCAAATTTTGTAAAGATCAGTCCATAGTAGTCATCTATGTAGACAAATTAGTCTGGCCAACAGAGAAGATACACAAAATTTTCCACTTCCTCAAAGATATTATTCAAAATCTTCCACAACTTACTGCATCTGCTTTGCAAATGGTGTTTGCCACATGTCGACAAAGCAACTTCAACCAACTGTCCTTCTTGGGCTCCTCCATAATTAATTGGAAACTAAACAGTAGATTTGATTGTTCTGTAGGAGGTCGTACCAGCAGGGCAAAGGCACTGCGGCAATCTGTAATACAATTAAGAATTTTATACAACATACACAAGAAACATTAAAAGGATGATGGTGGTCCTCTACTGCTGTAGCCCAACCATTTCAAGGTTCAATGTGTTGCGGGTTCAGCAGTGCCCTTCCGCACAACACTATTGTAAAACATGGTTATTTCAGTTACTTATGCCTTCCTGTCAGCTTAAACCAATCTGCCATTCTCCTCTGATCTCTCTTATTAACATGGTGTTTTCACCCACAGAACTGCCAAACTCTAGATAAATGTTTTTCACATCACTCTCCGTGAACTCTAAAGACTGTTGCATGTGAAAATCCCAGGACATTAGTAATTTTTGAGATACTCAAACACACCACCTAGCACTAACAATCATTCCATGGTCAAAGTCATTTAGATCACATTTCTTCCTCATTCTGATGTTTGGTCTGAACGACTGAACCTCTTGACCATGTCTGCATGCTTTTCTGCATCGAGTTGCTGCCACATGATTTGCTGATTAGGTGTAACTAAGAATGTAGCCACTGAGTGTATAAGCAGTATTTACAAGAAAAATACGTTAATGCCCAGGAACTTAAATCTGCTGATTCTGTCTACCCCAGATTCCCCAGTACAGAATGGCGCTTGTTTGCTGCCCCCTCCCAAATTACCTGAAGTCCACAATCAACTCTTTAGGTTTGCTGACAATGAGTGAGAGGTTGTTATGGCCCATTCAAACAAATATCCAATGTCTCCCTGGCAAGACTGAAGGGCTACAGTGAGATTTCAGACAGCACGCCAAATTTAAAATCAACTGCAGTTCAACAAATAGATGGATCATCTACATGGCACCTCTGGATGAACATAGCTTTGAATGTCTTTTAACATGGTCATACTTAATCCCACCATATTCAAGGGAAGGGATGGTTCTGAGACCTCTTCCTCCTATTAGCATCTCTAATCATCTGCCATGACAGGATTTGGTAGATATAGTTTCAAATGTGTTCTAATGGCTAATTTCACTTAGGTCCAACTTAGCTTATTGTTTTTTTCTGTATTACAGACATGTAGTGCATATGGCTTCACTCATTAGCAACTCATTTTTGTGGTTAGGTCACCAAGTACACCCATATTCTACAAAAAGATTCTTTGATCACTGGACTCTGAGGGATACAAATAATTTACAATTTAAACTTTCGCCATTAGTACTCAACAATTAAACCTTGATTCACATTTTCTTTTAGAAAGGAATATTATTGAATTTCTCATCATCGGAAATGTCATGGCAGAATTGTAAGGGTCACAGCATAGATTCAAATCTGCACTTTTCCCAATTTCAATATGTATCTTCTTCATCCCAACTGTTCTGATAATGGACCTTCCTGAAATGGCCTCATGAATTTTAGTCATTACTCTTATGTAATCTTTTAAGTTCAAAGATAAAACATTCTAGTGCTAAAGTTCTGACGTGCCCTAAGATAACATTCAATAGGCAAATGGCTACTGGTGAGGCATCAAATATTTGATAGGTTAGAAAGATGGATTATGTAGGTGGCGATATGCTGTTCATCTTTTTGCAAAGCTTGTATACACTTTCAAAGAAACATGTCAAGTTTATTGTCATTTAACTATACACATGTATACTGTCAAATGAGACATTTCTCAGAACCAGGGTGTAAAGCACAGTAGTTCACATAACATACAAAAACTTAAGAAACTAAAAATAAAATCTATGGATGAATTACATATAACTAAAGTGCATAAATTAAATATTATAAGGTACAGAACAGATCAACCTTGAATGCAATGCCGCAAGGAGTTCAGAAGCCTAATAGCCTGAGGGAAGAAACTGTTTCCCATCCTGACTGTTCTTGTTTTTATGCATCAGTGTCTCCTGATTGATGGTAGAAAGTCAAAGGATGCTAGATGGATGGGTGGGATTCTCAATAATACTAAGGCCCCTGCATATGCAGCACGCCTGATAAATACCATGGATAGTAGGGAGACCCCCCCATGATACTCTCAGCTGTTCTCACCATCTTTTGTAGGGACTTCCGGTCCGATGCTTGGCTGCTCCCATACCAGATGGCGATGCAACTCAGGACGCTCAAAATGCAGTTACGATGGGGGTAGGGGCTGGGAGGGTGGAAGAAGCCTTGCTTGCCTCAATCTCTTTAGGAAGTGGAGCTGCTGCTGTGCCTTCTTGATCAGGGAGTTGATATTAAGGGACCAGGTGAGGTCATTCATGATGTGCACTCCCAGGGACTTGATGCACTTAACTCTCTACAGAGAAGCCACGTATTCACAGAAGAGGATGGTTCAACTACACCTCCCTAAAGTTCACAATGATTTCCTTGACCACCTTCAGGTTCAGGTTGTATTGCTCACACCAATTCACCAGCTGCTCTACCTCCTCTCTGTATTCCATCTAATCATTGTTGTTCATGAGGTCAACAACAGTTGTGTCATCTGCAAACTTGATGACACGGTTTGAGCTGAATCCTGAATAGTCATGCGAAGGCAGTGAGACCAGCAGTGGGCTGAGCTCATAGCCCTGGGGAGTGCCAGTGCTCAGCATAATAGGACTAAAGATGATGCTGCCCAAAAGACTGAATAAGGCCTTTCTGTTAGGTAGTCCAGGATCCAGCTGCAGAGGGAGGTGTTAAGGCCCAGCGAGGACAATTTTCCTACCAGTTTCTGGGGTCTGATGGCATTAAATACCACATTGAAGCCTATAAGCAGCAGCCTGACATACAAGACCCCATTTTTCCGGTGGAACAGGACAGGGTGGACGGCAGAGGCTATTGCATCATCAGTGGATCAATTCAAGTGGTAAGTGAACTCGAAAGGGTTCAATGTAGCCAGGAGTAAGGCTTTAATGTGCTCCATGACCAGCTGCTCAAAGCATTTCATAATGATTGACGTTAATGCCAGTGGACGATAGTCATTTTGGCAGGTTATTGTCACTTTCTTTGGCACCGGAAAGATGGTTGCTGCCTTGAAAACCAAGTGGATAATGGACTGTTCCAGAGAGATGTTGAATACCTCCATCAGCACCTCAGTTAGCTGGGCTGCACAGTCTTTCAGAACCTGACCTGGTATATTATCGGGGCCCACAGCTTTGTGTGCGTTGACTCTGGCCAGGGTCTTCCTCTCCTTACCTTCTGAGTTCCCTGCCACATGCATCTCATGTCCCTGGTATCACAGAAGTGGTATATTCTCCAAG
The DNA here is from genome assembly GCF_030028105.1 of Mobula birostris. Lineage (NCBI taxonomy): Eukaryota > Metazoa > Chordata > Chondrichthyes > Myliobatiformes > Myliobatidae > Mobula > Mobula birostris. The sequence goes on from NC_092373.1 coordinate 53,450,264, forward strand.
AACGCTCCCGTTTTGACTGCCTGATGGAGAAAGCACAGTTCTTGCTTCCCTAAGAGCTATCACATCCCCGATCTGAAAGCTGCTTCACAATCCCTCAGATTCCCAAATGCTATTGCTCCATGTTGATTAATCATAAGCCAGAGATTCTTACTGGTTGTGATGATAAGCATGCATGCTGTGATCTTGATAATAAATTGGAATTCGTTTATTATTGTCATTCAACCGGATACGTGTTTACTGCCAAACGAAAGATGTTTCTCCAGACCAAGGTGCACAACACAGTATATATAACTCACAGTAAGATTACTAAGGAACTAATTATTAACCGTATATTAGAAGGGAAGCTGTCCTTAAGCCTGGTAATACATTCTTTCAGACTCTTGTATTTACTGTCTGATGAAAGAAGGGAGAACTGTCCAGGGTGGGTCTTTGATTATGACGGCTGCTTTACTGAGACAGCAAATACAGAGAGTCCATGGATGGAAGGATGGCTGCCATAATGCGCTGAGTTCTGTCCACAACTCTAAATTCTTGCGGTCATGTGCTAAGCAGTTGCCACATCAAGCAGATATGTATCTAGACAGAATATTTTCTATGGTACATTAAATAAAATTGGTAAAATTATATTATTGTGCATATTATTACTCTGTATTGTTAGTTAAGTCTGCACACTGCTAAGTGTGTTTTTAAATCCCACTCAGGATCAATAACGTACTTATTATCATTAAGAGCTGGCGGGGACACACCAAATTCCTTCGGCTTCCTGAGAAAGTAGTTGATGGGTGAGCTTTCTTGTCAGTGATGATTACATGGTTGGATCAGGACAGGCTTTTGATGATGTTCACTCCTAGGAACTTGAAACTCTCAACATCAGCACCACTGATGTAGACAGGGGCATGTGCATGCCCTCCTTCCCAAAGTCAATGACATTAAGGAAAGGCTATTATCTTTACAAGAAGACCAGACCTCTAAATCCTTCCTGTACTCTGACTCATCATTACTTGAGATACAGTCCACAGTGGTGGTGTCACCTGTCAACTCTTAGATGGAGTAAAAACAGAATCTAGCCAAAGCAGTCACAAGTATTTAAGGAGTACGAGGATTCAGCCTTGTGTTAAGAATAGTGTTCAAATTACACTAGCATTAAGAATTATCATGGCAGAAGTGTTGTTGCCTATACTTACTGACTGCAGTCTAGCTTACTGGTTAGAGAAGTTAGGATCCAGTTGCAGAGGGCGGCGTTAACTCCCAGGGTCCAAAGTTTGTTGAGCTGGTATTTGCTGTAGACTTATAACAGCCAAGTGTATATAACTTATAACCATATAATGCATATAGAAACGAGACATTTCTTCGAACTAGGGTGTAAAGCACATAGCACACAATAACTTATGAAGGCAAGGATTTTCCGATCATAACAAAGATGCAAGGACACGAACTAATATTACACCCAGACATGAAGTGGTTGCGGCACCTGACCATGCTACCAGCTTGGATCAGTGGTAGTGGGTGTCTCAGCCACTGGGCAGTAGTTGTTAAGGCACGTTTTCCTTAGGTATCAGATGATGGTGGTCTTCTTAAATTAGATTGGAACCACAGACTGAAGCAGGGTGAAGTTAAAAATGTCTGCAAATATTCTTGCCAGGTGATACACACAGGCTAGGGACACCATCTGGCCAGATGCTTTCTATGGGTTCACTCTCCACAAAACTGATCTTAAGTCTGCAGCAGTGACTGTGTATTCAGGTGCACTGGAAATGTGCATAAAATGAGTTAAGCTGATTGGGAAGGGATGTGTTGTCAGCAATGCCGTTTGACTTTGTTTTGTTGATTGTAAGTCATAATTGATGGATGGTCTGGGTCTCGATCTTGTTTCTTAGCATTTCTGACAGCTTTATGAAGGCCTTAGTTTGACTTCTTGTAAAGGTCAGGGTCAGCTGATTTGAATGCGACAGACCTGGACTTCAGGTGGGAATGGATCTCCTAGTTCACCCATGGTTTCCAGTTTGGGAACATTAGAATTGTTCTCTTTGGTATACAGCCCTCAACACAATTGCTGATAAAGTCTGTGACGGTAGTGACAAATTCATTTAAGCCGACAGCCAAATTTTTGAACATGGACCAGTCTCCCAAGCCACAAGTCACATAGAATCTCATCAGTTTCCTTGGACCCTCATTGCATGACCTTCGGTACAAAATGCTCCCATTTCAGCTTTTCTTTGTGCTCGAGGAGTAGGAGCACAGCCTGATGATGGCTAAAGACAAGAATTTCTCTTCTGACTTTGAGAAAAACTTGGTGCGTCCAGGGTTAAGGGAGGGGGTCTGCAGAAAACAGCCAGAATTTCCTTTGTTTATTTGGGGCATGGTGCAGCTGAATTGCAGGAGACTGTTGCTAAACAGTTTCTAACTATTGTCAGATGTGTGCTTGTGTTCAATAAACAGTAATTTTTGTCACTGACAGTTGGTGAGGAATAAGCAGTACGGCAATTCAGAATTGTTTTGCTTATTGTGGTTTCAAGCATTCAGACTTGGAGGTGCCAGAAATGGCTGGGAGTGAAAATGAAACAATTTCACTACTTCAACAAGTTAGGAACTATGAAAGATTGTAAGGCATTGACAATCATCTTGAATGCTCCAATGAAAATGAAGATTTGGAGGATGTAATAGTTGATCGTATTGTATGAAGGTCGCCCATTATCTACACGAGGCATCTGTGTTGATCTTGTTCATTTACAATCAAGAGAACATGGCAGTGTATGCTGAATTTCTGTCGATAAATATTAGGAACTAATACAGTTTTATAGTACTGTATTTGCTCTGTTTTGTTTCAACACAATTGGTTACTCAGTAAAACAGCAGTTTGTCTTTTTTTAAAAAATACCTTTTTAACTATTTCCATTAAGCCTCAGTGAATTTGGGCAACCATTTAATTGTGTCAGAAATGCACTGGTCCCAATTATCCAGAATTCACTGTATCTTTAATTTAAAACCTACCTGATAAATTCTTATTAGGTACTTGGGCTGAAGAACCAAATGGAGGAATAAGAAAAAAAAAATCAAGTTTTAAAATACCTTTCCAGAGCGAACTTTTTGCACTGACCTTCAGTCTCCTTAATATCCAATACTTTTTTTATCTGAGAAAGAGGCATCAGCGCAATGTGTTTGAGGGATGCATGAGGTCGTGTTTGACCATGAGGACTCTTGAAAGAACTGATTACTTTGTGGCGTTTTCTTGCTATCTGTAAATAAAATTGCCAATTAACAAATATGTACCAAAAACACAGGAAATAATTATCATTTTGTGTCAAGTCTCATAGGCGTAAACAATAGTTTTTCCAATAAGACAATTTTTATTATGAAAGTAGAACATAACTAGTTTTAAAATTTGAAACTTTTGCAACCAAAGACATTAAGGTAAACTATATTCATTTACATCAGAAACATCAACCACCCTGTCCCCAAAAGCATTTTAAATGCTTGTAGTTGCCTCAGGTTTACTAATGTTCATATTTTCCCCATTATCCTTTATGCTGCATCTAGATCAAGACATGGCTACAAGTTTATCTGCACAAGTTAAAATTATGAGATTGTTGTAAAAATGCTGTTTCTTAAAGATTGTCCTTAGGTTCACATTTACCAGTAGGCATAGAAAGACTATTTTCTTGTCATAATTCACCGTAAATTGATGAGCTTGCACAAATGGAATTAGTAAAAGCATTAGTATTAGCTTGAAATGGCTTTGGCACCCTATCCCTGATTATCTTCCGTAAAAGTTATTTATACACTGATGAAAGAAAGGAACTTAAAATACAATTAATGTAAAATGCTGAAAATACAAGGAATAGGCAGGTATAGCACATGAAGTCCATCTAGCCATCACGTACTTCTCTACTAATCTCGCTTTTCAGCATTCAGCCTGCAGACTTCTGCGCCTTGGCATTTCACATGTTCATCTGAATAACTTGTCATGAGAACATGGTCCCCTCTTGGTAGCATGTTTAACATTTCAAACATCCCCTAGGTGGATGGGTGGGGGGGAGGAAATCTATTTCAAATTACCTCAATCTCCAGCTGATCAAATTTACTCTGTAGCCAAAGACACAGATGATACTACGATTGTGAACTTACTCAATCAACCTTCCACATTCACATCATAAGTCATAGCAAGGGTCCCAGATCTGGTCATCTTTTACTTTGTCAATACTCTAATGGTTTGTGGACAAATACAGTTAGGGTCTAGTAATTTCCTTCATGTGCTGAACTAGTAGCAATAACTGGATGCACGTTCTACTAATGTTTGGTATTCCCATTTATAAGTTCTATCCACTGTTCCTACAAGAGACTCAAGCAAAATTATTTCAAGTGCATGACTATGACAATGGCAATCAAAGGTGATCTTCAATATTTTTAATGTAAAAAAAATAAACCTGCAGAAACTGCAAATCTGAGATAAAACCAGAGTGCTGGAAGCTGCTCCACTTTCCACTTACAACATTTTCTGACCTGCTGAAGGCTTCCAGTATTTTCTGGTTTTATTTCTGAATTTTTTTTTTTTATTAAACAGACTTACTGAAAAAACATAGCAAGTAAGAGCTTTCAGCTACATATCCAGTTACATTAAATTGCTGAGATTTATTACGTCTAATGCAAGCAATTTCAAAGTTTTGTTTTAAAATCAATTTTTAAACTTTCCCTTTAACTTAAAAATTCATGTTTTGAAACCCATGCATTTTGCAATTAAACCTGCATACTTATGTACTCATCAAACCACCATTAAAACAGGTCTTCTACTTGTAACCAATTCATCTACCTTCTAAATGCTTAAATGTGTTCTTACCTCAAGGCAGTCATTAAATAGGAATAAAGTGACTTGTTCCCCTCGGTCACACAACTCATCATCCAGTGCAATTGTTTCCACTCGCTGGACAAGGTTGCGGTGAGATGATAGTAAGTTGGCCTATATAACAGACAAGTGAAGAGTCAGTGTGACTAACATATTTTTTCTAAACCTTTTAGTGAATTTTGAACTGGGCAGACTCAAAACAACAAATAACCATTTCACTCCAGAACAAAATTGGTGCGTAAACTTCCCAAATTGTGATTTTGCATATCCTGAACTTGTGTCTTTAAAATGACTGACGTATTCAAAATATACAGGTGTCATATACAGGTTTGTCCCCGCCATCCGAAGGTAGAGTGTTCCTATGAAACGGTTCGTAAGCCGGAATGTCGTAAAGCGAAGAAGAAATAAATACCATTTATTTATATGGGAAAATTTTGTGAGCGTTCGCAGACCGAAAAATAACCTACCAAATCATGCCAAATAACACATAAAACCTAAAATAACAGTAACATATAGTAAAAGCAGGAATGATATGATAAATACACAGCCTATATAAAGTAGAAATACTTTTCCACAATCATTACTGCACTGCTCTCCATAGCGAAAATCTCCACGCAAGCGCTCTCCGCAGAAACACGGCGCAAGCACTCTCCAGTAACCTTTAAGCTATGAAGCTGCCAAATCATACCAAATAACACGTAAAAATACACAGTTGATAAAAAGTAGAAATAATGTATGTACAGTGTAGTATCACTTACTGGAATTGGGAAGACAGCGCAGAGCACACTGATGACAGTGCTAATTAACTAATTAATTAAGTGCCGCCCGACACATAATTGTCGGTCCAGATTAGTGCCGATTTCCAACTGCGTCGTCTATGATCTGGGCTGACAATTACGTGTCAGGCGACACCTAATTAATTAGCATGTTTATTTCGGCTTTTTTCTTAAAGATGTGCTGTGTGCCTCCCGGCTACTGCGGCGTTCTCCATGAATAGGTACAGTATCTGTCCGCAGCCTGGGTGTTGGGGTGGTGGGACACTGGGGTGTCATCTCGTCATCTGTTTCCATTAGGGCAGGCAGCTCATCTTCTCCTATGACTGCCCGCCTAGATGTCAAAGGTCGAGGTTCATCATCAGCTGTGGCTGATGTGGAAGGCTTGCTTGACTGCTGAGCCTCGCACATTTTTCTATCATACAGTTCTTTGTAAGGACTCAAACCATCTTGCAAATATCCCCTAAACCTACGTACCCTTTCAAAATTAAAGTCGTACTTTATCATTGCAGCGAAAATCTCACGTAGTTGCTTCACTTTCGCTACTGCATTCGGTTTCGATTGTTATCCTTTCCTCTTTCAATTGCATCAGCTCTTCATCTATCAGTTCTTGGTCATGGGATGCCAAAACCTCTTCAACATCATTTTCGTCAGCTTCCACAAGCCAAACTCACTTTGTCCTTGCTTTGTTCACCACAATCGAAACGCTTAATTATGTCTAGTTTTACGCTAAGTGTAACACCCTTATGAGCTCTTTTAGGTTTTTCCGACACCATAGAACTCATCTTGCTAACGGCTGCTCACAGGCACGTGTTTAAGCAATGCCAGCGAGAATGCCGTTCCGAATCCAGGGGAGACTAGCTGCTCGGGGCACGCGTGCTGCTTTTTTTCGCAACAGTGAAAACACCTTCTGAAAGCGAAAACAGAGTACTAATGTAGGTCTTTCGTAACAGTGAGGTTTCGTAAAGCGAACGTTCGAAAAGCAGGGGGACACCTGTATTGAATCACTCCCACTATTATTGTTCATGGCCCTTCAGAGCTCTCATTTTTATATTCTCCAATTTTCAAACATTTGATGCTCTACACAAGTTAAACAAAATCAGAAAAGTGATTATGAAATCACAAATACAACCAGAGATTACCAAATTAGACAGTCCTATTTATTCATACTATTATATATACTTACCGGACAACCATCAACTTCATAGACAATGTCAAAGATTTGTCTTTGACCTTCAGTTTTTCTTTTATCTTCATTGATATGCCTAAAAGAAAATGACAGTAATGCTTTATGCAAAATAAATTAACAAAGCAAGAGGCAAGAGACTGGTCGTGCTGGGATCACTCTCCCCGCGTGCAGGAGGCTGAGGGATGACCTTACAGATTTATAAGATCATGAGGAACAAAAATAAGGTGAAAGGTCACAGACTCTTTTCTCCTCAGTTAAAAAGTCTAAAGCTAGAGTATAGATTTGAGAGAGGGGAAGGATTTGAAGGAGAACTGAGACACGTTTCTTCATACAGAGGCTGGTGGCGTATAGAACAAACTAAGAGGAAGTGGCAGAGGTGATGCTACACCATGTTCAAGACATCTGGACAGGTACAGAGGGATATGGACAAAATGCAGGCAAGTGAGACTACCTCAGGTAGGCACCTTGGTTTTCATGGGCAAGTTGTGACAAAGGGCCTGTTGTTTTCATACTGCACGCCTCTATAACTAATAACTCATAAACAAACAATTCAACTAAACTTAACACCTGACCAAGTGGAAAGTGTATCTAATATGATAGAAAAATAAAAAATATTAGCAGACTAGTCAAACTGAACAGAGTTATTTTGTTATTTGAGTCAATAGTGAATTCAGTACACACAAATGTCACTGATTTAAGGTTCTTATGCATGTCAAAAATGCAGCATAACCTATTCAAACCCCAACTTCAAACAATAAAATGCTCATCAACTTTGGGAGGTGAAGCAGCATTTTCCAAACAAATTATAAAAACAACACCATGCAATATTTGGGCATCCAATAACATGCACTTCCGTTTTCTGAATAGCAAAGAACTAAAAAGCTAGGTCCAATTATAGAATTAATTAGGGCCAAATCCAATTATAAACAACAGAGAAGTAAAATTCCCATAAAGCAGAGTCCCTTCATAAAGCTAGCTGTATTTTAACATCAAACAGGACAGCACAGGAACAGGATTTTCAGCCCATATCTGTGACAACGATGATGCCAAATTAAATTAATTACACCTGCCTGCACATGATTCTTATCTATCCGTTCCCTGAATCTTCTTGTGTTTGTCCAAATACCTCTTTAATAGCAGAATTGGATCTGCTTCCATCATCACCCCCCTCCCATCGTGTTCCAGCTACTACCTTTGCTGTATATAAAACAAAACTTGCCCTGCATAAAATAAATGCCCTCTGTATCTCTAGACATTTCCCCACTGTCACTTTAAATCTATGCCCGCTAGTGTTTGACATTTTCACCCTGGGAACAACTCTGAATATCTACCCCATATATACCTTAATTTTTAAAACAAATGGCGGTGCAGGCTCGAAGGGCCGAATGACCTACTCCTGCACCTATTTTCTATGTTTCTATGTTTACAACATAATATCTCCCTTTAGCCTCCAAAGATACAGAGGAAGCAATCTAAGTTTGTCCCAGCAACATTGTGATGAACCTCTTCAGCCTTCTCCAAAGTATGCACATCATTCCTGTCATACAGGGACTAGAATTACATACAGTTCTTCAACTGTGGCCTAACCAAAATTTTTTGCCACTGCAATACAACTTCCATAAGTGTATACTCAATGTCTTGATCAATGCAGACAAGTAACCATGGAACATCCCTACCTTATACACCATTTCTGACTAATTCTGTGGCCACTTCCAAGGAAATGCAGATATGCACACCAAGATCATCAATGCATCCAAGGGTCCTGCCATTTACAACAGCCTACCATCAACCGAGGAGTCCATGGATTTCAGGTTGGCAACGCCTGCATTACACCATCATTTTTGTGTCATTTGCACACTTACTAATTAATCCAGACATTTCTGTCCAGTTACAGCACTGATTCCTGTAGAAAACCAGTCACAGACTTCCAGTACTGCCCCATTTTCCACACGAAGCCAGTTTTGGATCCAACCTACCAAGTCATCATGGATCCCATGAAGATTGTGTCTTAATCTTCTGCTTACCATGAAAGGCCTATATAAAGTCCACAGGGACAGCACCCACTGCCCCTCCCTGAATCATCTTTGTCACATCCTCAAATCCCATCAAGTTTGTACGAGCTGGCCCACACAAAACCATGTTAATAACCCATACTTTTCCAAATGAAAGTAAATCTATCCCCAAGAATCTTCTCCAATATCTATCCTACCACCAGTATAAATCTCACCAGCCTACAATTTGCCATATATTTCTTATTGTCTTTAAACAAAGAAACAAACATTCACTTTGGGGACTCACCTGTAAGATTCGAAGATCTCCATCAAAGAATCGGTCATAGAGCACTGCACCACAGAGACCCTTCACCTCATCTAGTCTGTACTGCAATGTTTTTCTACCAAGTCCCATTGACCCACATCTGGACCATGGCACTTCATACCTCTCCCATTAAATATTGCAACAGATCCTGCATCCACAATTCCACTGGCATCTCGTTTCACACTGAAGTTCCCATCAGGTTACCCTTAAATAGCTCATCTTTCAACCTTAAGCTTTTGTCTTACGAATCTCACTCTCTGGGCTTCTCCCCCGAAGCCAATGTCAAATCAAATTTACTGCCTCATCCTGAAAGCCAGATGACAGAACCTTCCTGACCTATTTTCCATAGATGCTACCTGGCCTGCTGAGTTTCTCCAGCATTCTATGTGTGACTAGCCTCCTATGCAGGACTTTGTCAAGGGCCTTGCTAAGATCCATGTACACAACATCCACTGCTTTCCTTCAACTTTTCTGGCAACCTCCCCAAAAAGCTCCAAGTTCGGTTAGACAAGACCTGCCACACCCAAAACCATGTTGGCTATTCCTGATCAGATGCTATTCAAACATTTATATGTCGAGTCTCTTAAAATCCCTTCCAGTAATTTATCCACTACAGATGTCAGACACCCCGATCAATAATTTCCCAGCTTAATCTTCGAGCCTTTCTTGAGTGGAACAACATGAGCTAATTTCCAGTGCTCCAGCACCTCACCTACAGCCAAAGAAATTTTAAATACCTCTGCCAAAGGTTCTGCAATTTCAGCACTAGCCTTTCACAAAGTCCAAGGGGACACCTTTGTTAAGCTCTGGGGACTTGTCCACCGTAATTTGCCTCAAGGCAGCAAGTATCTCCTCTTCTGTAATCTGGATATGGTTCATGACATCTCTGTTGTTTTGCCTCAGTTCTACAAACATTGTTCATCTCCCAAATAAACACAGATGAAAAACGATCCATTTAAGATTTCCATTTCTTTTGCATCCATGCATAGATAACCAAGCTGATCTGCAAGTGGATCAATTTTGACGCTTGCTATCTGTTTGCTCTTATCCAAGGATACACATTGTAATCAAAAGGATAGGCAGAGAGGCAGAGTGGATGGGATGGCTCTGCTGGTAAAGAATTAAAACAAATCCTTAGACAGAGGAGACATAGGATCAGAAGATGTAAAATCCTTGTTGGAAGAGTTAAGAAACTGCAAGAGTAAAAAGACCCTGATTGGAGTTACATGTAGGCTCTTGAACAGCAGCCAAGACGTAGGCTACAAAATACAAGAGGAGATAGAAAATATATGTCAAAAGAGCAATGTTAGATTAGTCACAGAGGATTTTAATATGCAGGTAAATCGGGAAAATTAAGTTGGTGGTGGATACCATGAGAGAGAATTTGTAGAACGGCTTGTGGTTGAGCCCACTATGGGAAAGCTTATTCTGGATTGCATTTTGTGTAATGAAGCAGATTTGATTATTGAGTTCAAGGTAAAGAAACACTTTGGAGGTAGTGATCATGTTATAGAATTCAGCCTGCAATTTGAGAGGGAGAAGATAAAGTCAGATGTTTCAGTATTACACTTGAATTAAAGGGAATTATAGAGGCACTTGAGAGGAACTGTCAAATTTGATTGAAAGGGGATACTAGCAGGGATGATGGCAGAAGAGCAATAGCTGGAATTTCTAGCAGAAATTCGGAAGGAAAGGATAGACACATCCCAAAGTAATAGTATTCTAAAGGCAAGATGATGCAACTGCGGCTGACAAGGGAAGTCAAAAACAACAAAAAGCAAAAGAGAAGGCAAAAAATAGAGCAAAAATTTGCAGAAAGGTAGAGGATTGGGAAGCTTCTAAAAACCATCAGAAGAATGTGGTAGCTGAAGAAATTGTGGAGACACTAGTAATGATCTTTCAAGAATCACTAGATTCTGGCACAATTCTTCAGTACTTGGAAAGTTGAAAATGCCACTCCACTCAAGAAGGAAGGGAAGCACAAGACAGGAAATTAAAGGCCAGTTAGCCTGACCTCAGCGGCTGGGAATATGTTGGATTTGCTTTTTGACAATGAGGTCTCAGGGTACTTGGAGGCACATGATAAAATAGGCTGTAGTCAGTATGGTTTCCTCAAAGAAATCAGTTGGAATTCTTTGAGGAAATAAAAGCAGGATAGACAAAGGAGAATTAGTGGATGTTGTGTACTTTGATTTTCAGAAGGTCTTTAACAAGGTATCATGCATGATGCTGCTTAACAAAGTAAGATGCCATGGTATTACAGGAAAGATACTGGCGTGGATAAAGGATTGGCTGATTGGCAGAAGGCAAAGAGTGGGAATAAAGGGGTCCTTTTCTGGTTGACAGCTAGTGGTGTTCTGCAGGGGTCGGTGTTGGAGTGCTTCTTTTTATATTATATGCCAATGATTTGGATAATAAAATTGATGGCTTTGTGGCCAATACGAAGTTAGGTGTTGAGGGAAACTTAGACAGATTAAGAAAATAGGCAAAGAAGTGGCAGATGGAATATCGCATCAGGAAGTGTACGGTCATACACTTTGGTTGAAGATACACAAAAAAATGTAGACCATTTTCTAACAGGGCCTTCCTGAAGATAAATCCAAGGAAGGCGACGGGCCTAGATGGCGTCCCAGGAGGGGTTCTCCGGGTCTGTGCAAGCAAGCTAGCTGGAGTGTTTGCTGACATCTTCAACTGCTCCTTGCTTCAGTCTAAGATCCCTTCGTGTTTTAAGAAGGCAACGATAATCCCAGTGCCGAAGAAGAGCAAGGTGGTATGCCTGAATGACTATCGACCTGTGGCTCTGACATCAATTGCTACGAAGTGCTTCGAGAGATTGGTTATGGCACATATCAACCACAGCCTACCGGTCAACCTCGACACTTTGCAATTCGCCTACCGGAGCAAAAGGTCAACGGCAGATGCCAGCTCTCTGGCCCTACATTCCTCCTTAGAACACCTGGAGAATAAAGACGCATACGTAAAGCTCCTTTTAATTGACTACAGCTCTGCCTTTAATACCATCATTCCAAATAAACCGATTCCTAAGCTCCAGAACCTGGGCCTTAGCACTCAGATCTGCAGCTGGATCTTCAACTTCCTCACAGACAGGACCCAGGCTATAAAAATAGGGGACAAGCTCTCCCCTACAATCACTCTGAGCACCGGTGCCCCACAAGACTGTGTACTCAACCCCCTGCTGTACTCACTGTATACCCATGACTGTGTAGCCAAGTTTCCATCAAACTCAATATATAAGTTTGCTGATGACACAACAATTGTAGGCCCTATCTCGGGTGATAATGAGTTTGAGTACAGCGAGGAAATTAAGAACCTGGTGGCATGGTGCGAAGACAGTAACCTATCCCTCAACATCAGCAAGACGAGGGAATTGGTTGTTGACTTCAGGAGTAGCGGACCACACGACCCAATTTACATTGGTGGTGCGCAAGTGGAACAGGTCGAAAGCTTTAAGTTCCTTGGGGTCAATATCACAAATGACCTGACTTGGTCCAACCAAGCACAGTTCACTGCCAAGAAGGCCCACCAGCACCTTTACTTCCTGAGAAAACTAAAGAAATTTGGCCTGTCCCCTAAAACCCTCACTAATTTTTGTAGATGCACCGTAGAAAGCATTCTTCTAGGGTGCATCACAACCTGGTATGGAAGTTGTCCTGTCCAAGACCGAAAGAAGCTGCAGAAGATCGTGAACGTGGCACAGCACATCACACAAACCAATCTTCTGTCCTTGGACTCACTTTATACCGCACACTGTCGGAGCGTGATGCCAGGATAATCAAGGACACGACCCACCCAGCCAACACACCTTTTGTCCCTCTTCCCTCTGGGAGAAGGCTCAGGAGCTTGAAGACTTGTACGGCCAGATTTGGGAACAGCTTCTTTCCAACTGTGATAAGATTGCTGAACGGATCCTGACCCGGATCTGGGCTGTACCCTCCAAATATCCGGACCTGCCTCTCGGTTTTTTTGCACTACCTTACTTTCCATTTTTCTATTTTCTATTTATGATTTATAATTTAAATTTTTTATATTTACTAATTTTTACTATTCTTAATACTTAATATTTGTAATCCAGGAAGTGGGAAGCGCAGAATCAAATATCGCTGTGATGATTGTACGTTCTAGTATCAATTGTTTGGCGACAATAAAGTATAAAGTAAATTTAAAAATCCAAGGTACAAAGGGACTTGGGTGTCCTTGTACAGGATTGCCTAAAGGTTAACTTGCAGGTTGAATCGGTGGTGAGAAAAGCAAATGCAACATTAGCATGCATGCCTTGAGGACTAGAATATAAAAGCAAGGATATAATGCTGAGTCTTTATAAGGCACTGGTGAGGTCTCACTTAAAGTATAGTGAGCAGTTTTGGAATTCTTATCCAAGAAAGAATATGCTGACATTGGAGAGGGTTCAGGGGAGGCACACGAGAATGATTTAGGGAATGAAAGGGTTATCATATGAGGAGCGTCTGATGGTTCTGGGCACCTACTTGCTGTAATTTAGAAGAATGAAGTGGGAATCTAATCGAAACCTGTTGAAAGGCCCAGGTAGAGCAGATGCGGAGAGGACATTTCCCATAGCTAGACAGTCTAGGAGCAGAGGGCCTCAGAATAGAGAGACGTCCATTTAGAAAAGAAATGTAGAGGAATTTCTTGAACCAGAGGGTGGTGAATCTGTGGACTTTGTTGCCATAGGTGGCTGTGGAGGCCAGGTCATTGGGTGTATTTAAGGCGGAGGTTGATGGTTCATGATTAGTCAGGGTGTGAAGGATTAAGGGGAGAAGGCAGGAGAGAGGTAAAATGCGATCAGACATGATGAAATGATGGAGCAGACCAAATAGGCCAAGTGGCCTAATTCAGCTCCCATGTCTCATGGTGTTAATATATTCGTAAAAAACCACTGGGATTCTCCTTCACCTTGTCTTCCAGAGCAATCTCATGCTTTCTTGCAGCTTTCTTGATGTCCCTTTAAAGTATACTCTTGCATTTCTTACACTCAAGCACCTCTTTTCTTCCTTGCTGCCTATACCTGCTATGCATCTCCTTCTTAACAAGCGCCTCAATATGTCTCAAAAACCAAAGCCTCGGCAATCTTCTCTCTTGCCTTTCAATCCCTAGGGACTTAATACCTTAATGTTCTTCATGAAGTTGAACACCATTGCCTCAACATCAATATGCCCTAGAATGTTAGCATATCCCAAAATGGTCTCTCTGTCCTCCATGTCCTCTCCTCGGTGGATATGGATACAAATTATTCATTTAGTACCTCACCCAGTACCTCTGACACAAGGCTCATTTGTCCCTAAATTCCCTTCCTTGAGTATTCCTACCCTCCCTTGAGTATTCCTACCCTCCCCTACTGCCCCTCATGTTTAATAAATGTATAAAATTGCTTGGGACTTTCCTTAATTCTACTCATCCTCTTATGGTCCCTTTTTTGAGTTCCACCCTGCTTTCATTACATTCCTCAAGAGTCATGCTGTGCAGAAAATTCGTCATCCTCTCTCCAAATCAGCATTGATTCACACTGCACACTCCCACTCTGAGAATGAACATTAAATTTCAATGGTTTATCTAATCATTCTTTAAACTAGTTCAATGAGAGGCAGCACACTCCCTGCAGGGTGCAATATTGAGTTAAATCCACAACCTACACTAACACTAATATTACGATTATCCTTTAGATCCTTGATATTCAGACTTTATTTCAGAGCTTGAATTGATTTAAATATTAGTTATTCAAAGAGTTGACTGCAGTATCAATACTACCTTAACAATACAACCAGTTATTCATTTCACGGATAATATCAGCAGGTTCTGTGTACAAATTACCCAAGTTCATTTAAAAGTCATTTCCTTCAAGAATAATTTTTATCTAAATGAGGCTTTCAGCTATCTGGAGGATATGAAAATACATTGCAAGTCTACAGGTCTTTCATACAAGTATCACTTTTCAAATATCAATTGCTCGTATCCAGTTAATAAAAAAAGGATACAACCTGCTAACAAGGTCTAGGCAATGTTTGATTCAGAGCAAGCACACAGTGCGGGTCATACATAGCAAATGTTCTAAAAATGGATGCACAAAGCAAAATAAAAAGTACAAGCCTGCATAGAAGAGGAATTATCTTTGAGAATAAAGGTGCACGAAGAAATAATGCAAGAGGACAAGCAGAAGAGCAAAAGTATTTGATATCTATTTGGAGCAAATGCAGGAAGGTTTTAAAAAAAATAAGCAAGCCTCATCTCTTGTTTAAAAATTTCAAAAGCAAGCCAACTGATGAGCAAAATTACACTTAAAGTTGTAGTAGTATCATAGAATTTAAATCACTATCATATACAAAGTTCTTAGATAGAAAATTGATGTCAAGAACTTACGTCATGACTTCCCTGAGTATCTCAATAGCATATTCCAAGCTGACTTTGTCAGGATTGTCATCTGTAGTGTGCTTCCAAAGGTCTACAGAGGTAAAGATTAATTAAACAATATTGTCACGTGCAATTAAAAACATGAAAAATGTTAATCAAATAGCAAAGTTCATCATACCCATCAAATGATCGTGAATAGCCCAGAGGTAGAAACCCCCAAAAATCTACAATCACATTCTGCTTCTTGTGGCCAATCCCATTATTATGTGACATTAACAACAGGAATTCTGCAGATGCTGGAAATTCAAGCAACACACATAAAAGTTGCTGGTGAACGCAGCAGGCCAGGCAGCATCTCTAGGAAGAGGTGCAGTCGACGTTTCAGGCCGAGACCCTTCGTCCTGCCTGAAACGTCGACTGCAGCTCTTCCTAGAGATGCTGCCTGGCCTGCTGCGTTCACCAGCAACTTTTATGTGACATTCCTCTTTTCCTACTATCCTTCCAGCTCAATATTTCATATCCCAAGATAACCCTTAATATTTAACACTATTGAGAATAGTCCAACATAATGACTTTTTCCATATTCTCTAAAATTGAAGAAATATACAGTACACTAACCATATGGTGAGAAAATATTTAAGGCAAAATATTCTTGATGCTCTTTATTTGCTTCTGTACCCACATACCCATTTTCTGCTTCTCAGACCAAAACTTAAGATACTGCTGCATGTTAGAGTGGATTCTTTTTGGGTAGATGATTTGTTAACACTTAAATAACTTTGGCCACCAGACTTCTATTCTAACTCTTTGACAAAGGACTGTGGATGGAGTCCACCACAATGGGCTTCCTAAAAGGTGTAAATACCAGATGCATCTGGTGCCTGATGCTGTATTTTTGAAGGCAGTATCACCTATACATTATAAATATTAATTGTATGAATTGTCTTCTATGTTAGCACGGGAAATGCCAAATAAATGTATTGTAGACTTAACTTACATTCCTAAAGGCTGTAGATACCAACCCAGACATGCTGGCGTCAGGAGGAAAGGATGGTGTGAGATCTTGTATGTAGCTTAAATAGGAAGCATTGTCTGTGCATTGTCTGTAACTTTTTAAGTAGCGATTGCCTTTGTGTTTAGCATATAAATATCAAGCCCACATTTAGCTAGCAGACCTTTCTGCAGAAAGCGTCTCCATCCGTTAAGATGCCTTGTTGTGTCAAATAAAGAAGCTGCTTTGTATCTACCAGTGACTCTGTCTCTCCAGTAATTTCAACCACACTACAACACTGCACACCAGGATCCCATCACTTCAAAGGGGATTGCATTTAGTTGGTATCAGGTCCTTTCACTTAACCCACCTGTCCCCTCTAGCAGTTTATGCAACTTTAACGCAGTTCAGTTTCTGCAATAATTCAGCCAGTTCTTAAAAAATGACTAAACTTTACAAAATTTGCAAGGGAAACAAGAGAAACATACAGATAGTACTGAAGAGATAGCTTGATCCAGTCATACGACTAATTCTATCTAAAGCCACAGATGATCCAGGTTTTATAATGTACATTCCAATATATTCTACAAATAATTCTGGAGGTTCTTAGTACCATTCAGTAGCAAAACAACACTTGGCAGCCTTTGCACAGGTCGAATAAGCAGCTCTGCTAAGGTTTGACGACCACATTCAGGTTTAGCTTGATTAATCTGGCCAAAACAAACAGAATGACATATTGTCAACATTAAATGTCCCTGTTACTTTAAAAAAAGCACCAAAATTTAACCCTTGAAAAATCTAAAAACTCAATAAGCACCAATTTCAACCAGTTCAAAAAAGTGACACAGACCAGGTATCATGGTCCAGAGTTTTCTTTCCAATGCACTGCACAAACCTGCTAAAAATTGTATTAATATGGAAATACAGGGTTTGGTTTTTGATCAGAACTCATTTCACCAGTAGAGAAAACTGTATTTGATTGAGATTTCACAGATTAAGGCAATCATTTAATAAAAACCCCTATTATAAGAATCTCAGTTATTATGTCCTCAAAACAAATGCTAATAGCCATACATGCTAAATATTCTCAAATAAAGCAAGAAATTTAAAAAATGGCTATTTATGGCATTCAGGCCATATCTTTCCATGCCCTGCTCTCCATATACCTATCCACATGCTTCCTAAATGAACCATTGTACCCGCATGATGTCTTCTGACAGCACGTTCTACACTCCTGTACCTAATAAAATGGCGGAAGGAGTGGAATCTGATGTGGTCTTCTGCTGCTGTTGCAGGCCCGTCCATCAAGGTTCAACATACTGTGCATTCACAGATGCTCTTCTGCACACCACTATTATAACATGTGGTTATTTGAGTTACTCTCGTTTTCCTGTCAGCTTGAACCAGTCTGGTCATTCTCCTCCGACCTCTCTCACTAACAAGACGTTTTCCACCACAGAACTGCCAGACTTCTTTTTTTTTGATGTTTTTAGCACCACTGTCTGTAAACTCTGGAGACCGTTGTATGTGAAAATCCCAGGAGATCAGTAATTTCTGAGATACTCCAAATGCCCTGTCTGACACTAAAAATCATTCCATGTTCAAAGACATTTAGATTACATTTCTTCCTCTTTCTGATGTTTGGTCTGAACAACAACTGAAGCTCTTGGTAATGTCTGCATGCTTTTATGCATTGAGTTGCTGTGACACGACTGGCTGATAAGATATTTGAACATACAGGTGTACCTAATAAAGTGGCCACTGAGTGTAGCTACTCACCACCCTGAAAAAGTTGTCCCAGGTCACCTCTTAATCTGTTCCCATCCACCTTAAATCTAGAGCTCCTAGTCTAGAATCCCTATACTAGGGGAGAAGAAACCATTACTGTTCTCCTTATATATACACCTCATATTTCTATTTGATCACTATTCGTCATCCTACTTTCCAAGAAATAAAGACCTAGCCTTGCCAACCTCTCCCTATAATCCAGGCCTTCTAGTCCCAGCATCTTCCTCACAAATCTTTTATGCACTCTTTCCAGTTTAACTACTGGAAACAGGACACAGTACTCTCAGTACTATCTCATCAATGACTTACAATGGCAACATAATGTCACAACACATACTCCATACCATGCAAGTTTATTAAATGTCCTTTGCACCGTAATGTCACAAACTACCTACTTTCCTCCCAGGTTCCTTTGTTCCATTACATTCCCTAGTGCTCTACTATTCCTACATTGGTTTGGCTTTGCAAAGTGCATCACCTCACACTTTATCTGTATTGAAATCCATTTTCCACTCCTCAACCTACTTCCCTAACTAATGAAGCTTTCCCCCATCATCTACAACCTTCTTCATTGGCAAAGATCTAACATTGTTTCAATAAAACCTACCTTCAAGAAAGCATGAAATCTTGGTTTTTGTTTCGCACACTTCCCAATAGTATCCTTACTCATTTCAAAAAAGTTTACGAATGGTGGATAAGTCTTCAACAAGTCCTTAGACTAAAAGAAAGAATTCAATTGTTTTCCATTCTATCATTTATATGTCACTCTACTATTTCTACAAGCAGTCAGATACTCTCAAAGACCATTTGAGAGTTTTGTTATTAAAACACTGCACACTTACAGAACGATCGAAATCTCTAGAGGTTTTTAGGCCAATGAATCATTGAGCGTTTAATGAACGTTTTGTAAACAGAATATATCAGTACACCTTCATGAGAAAAATTTCAGAACACTAAAAATGTTCACCAAAACATCTACTTACACTGTTGAACGTTTTAAGAAAAAAATCTAATAGCTTTATATTACCTTGGATATCAATAGATTTTTGCCCCATCCTAGTTTACATGATAACAAAGCTTTTTACAATTCCATCAATAAATAATGATTTTTTTAAAAACTTGGACAAGAATATTGTGTTCTAAAAATGCATATGGTAGCAATGAAGAGAGTACTTTAGTAATGTTTAATCTTTTTTTAAATTGAATTAAAATGGAAATCCAATTCTGAGTGTAAAGCTATAAATCAAATTACTTCAAGGTATCAGAAACAAAAAATGAAGGTAGATTCCCAAAACTTAAATAAAAATGATTTTTTTTTTCCCAGTACATATGAAAAACATCCTCCTTTTCCCCACCAAATACAGGTCCTCTCCTGGGTAATAAGCACCCAACTTGCGTACTGCCCATAAACATGAGCAAGCATTTAAGAAACCAAAAGGATGTATTTGGCAACTATTAGGGGCTGAAGGTACCTACTTTCCCAGCTTGCAGCTGCATTTCTGATTTGTGAACCATCTGGTTTACAGTTTGCAGAAACAGAACCCTGCTGTAATCTGGAGAGAACTTGCATCCCACAAGCTGTCATTTGCCACAATGAGGAGGAAGGGGAGGCTTACTAACTAATAACTCATTGGATATTAACTACACCAAGTCTGATCCCATCTTAATCCGACAACTGGAATTCGGTCTGAACTCTAAGTATTGTCATCTCTGGAATATTGACTACCCCTTCGCATCCCACCACCCAGTATAACAATCCTTACTAAATACAGCAACAGAAGAATTAAAACAGATTTCTTGTGACAGCTGGTGTCAGAGGACCTGCACCTACTACATTTCAGAGATAAATGAAGGTTGCTTTAAAAAGGACTTCAATACTTACATAATTTTGGATTATACCACCTATACTGTGGTTTTCGGACCAGTTCAGAATAATTTCTTCGAGATCAGACTATGAGGAAAATAACAAGTTACTGTACGTTCAGAATCATGTTTAATATCATTGGCAAATGCCCTGAAATTTGTTTTGCAGCAACAGTACAGTGCAATAAAGAGTAATTAAAGTGTTCATGGGCTCCTTGTCCATTCAGAAATCTGACGGCAAAGGGGAAGCAGCTGCTCATGAAACATGGAGTGTCTCAAGACTCCTGTACCGCCTCCACCTTAATGGTAGCAATGAGAAGAAGGCATGTCTCGAGTGATGGGGGTCCTTAATGATGGATGCCACCTTTTTGAAGGCATTGCCATTTGAAGGTGTCTTGATACTGGGGAGGATAGTGCCCATGATGGAGTTGGCTGAGTTTACAACTTGCTGCAACCTTTTCTGATCCTGTGCAGTGGAAATTTGCAAGTGTCTTTGGTAATATACCAATCATCCTCAAACTCCTAATGAAATATAGCTGCTTTTGCGCCTTCTTTGTAATTGCATCAATGTTGGGCTGAGGATTGATCCTCGGAGATGTTGACACCCAGGAATTTGAAACTGTTCACATTTTCCACTTCCAATCCCTTGATGAGGGCTGGTGTGCTTCCTCGACTTACCCTCCCTGAAGTCCACAATCAATTCTTTGGTCTTAATGATGTTGAGTACAAGGTTGTTGCTGTAACACCAATCAGCTAACCTATCTCGTCCCTGTATGCTCCTCATCAGTACCTGAAATTCTGTCAACAAGGATTGTGTTATCAGCAGAATATAGATGGTGTTTGAGCTATGCCTAGCCACACAGTTGTGGGTGTAGAAAGAGTAGAGCGGTGTGCTAAGCATGCATTCTTGAATTGCATTTGTCTTGATTGTCAGCGAGAATGTCTTATTTCCAATCTACATTCGCTGTGGTCTCCTGATGAAATCAAGAATCCAGTTGCAGACGGAGTTATGGAGACCCAGGTTTTGGAGTTTGTTGATTACAACTGAAGGTACAATTGTAATCAATAAACAGCAGCTTGATTTAAATGTTGCTAATGTCCAGGAGATCCACGCCGAGTAGAGAACCGAGACTACATCTGCTGTAGACCTGTCGCAGATTGGCAAAATGCAATGGATCCAGGTGTAAGAGTTGATTCTGGCAATGACCACCCTCTCAAAGCATTTTATCACAGTAGACACAAGTGTCACCAAGTAATGGTCTTTGAGGCAACTCACCCTGCTCTTCTTGGGCACTAGTATGATTGGCACCCATTTGAAGCAGGTGGGAAACTCCGACTGCAGCAGTGAGAGGTTGAAGATGTCCTTGAACACTCCAGAAAGTTGGCTGGCACAGGTTTTCAGAATCCTTCCAGGTACATCATCAGGGCCTGACACCTTCCGAGGGGTTCTCCTCTTGAAAGATGTTCCGACATCGGCCTCCAAGACAGAGGATTTGCATCGATATAGCTTTATTTTCTATTTCAAAGCATGCATAAAAGACCTTGAGCTCATCTGGTAGTGAAACATCACCGTCATTCTGTTAGGCTCCACTTTGTCAAAAGTAATGTCCTACAAATCCTTCCAGAGCATCCAATCCTGTCCCTAACTTCAATCAGAATTGTTTTGCATTTTTTTGCTCTTAAGATAGCTTCTGTAGGTCATACCAGTACTTCTTGTATAGTTCTGGATCACCAGTCTTGAATACCACAGGCCTAATACTCTGCAGACTACAAAATCTCTGGCTCATCCACAGCTTTTGATTTGAGCATTCCAGTATGTTCTCAAAGGCACAATTGTATTAAATAACAATATAAGTTGTTATATTAAGTACCCCACAGGTCATCATATTTCCCTAAAATAAAATGTTGCCCTGCAACATTAAAGTGTACAAGTATACCTTGTCACTACATAGAATAGGTGTATGTATTATACAGTTGAAGAGATAAAGTTTTGATTTGAATAAAATTGTCTCCATGTTCACTTCTGTATACTGCATCCATTTGTACTTCTGTACATTCCCCCAAACATCAAAAATTTAACTGTAAACAGTCCACATCTTTAAAATTTCCCTAGTTATTGCATTCCATCAATATTTGAACTTGTATCTAAAATCATCCAATAATTTCAGTCCCACAGTATACAAAAGACTAATCATTCAATGTTCACAGTGACTAATGCACTTCTATTCCATTACGCTCACTATATCTAATATTAAATATGCTTACCTTAATTTTTGTATGCACATCCAAAATATCTGGAATACTGCCAAAAATTGTTTTTATTTCTTCTTGTGCAAGAATAGGCCCTCCAAGTTGACCCTCCTTCTCTAATGGAACCTTAAATAACTGAATGCATTTCAATATGATTAACAATAACTAAAATTTAGAATGAATAAAATTTAAATACATACATATTCACACATGGAATTTGGGGCAAGAAGCTAATAATTATAGTTATATTAATAACAATGAATAATTATGATGCAGCCTCATCATTGCTTTACTAAACAATAAGCAGATCAGGAGATAGTTTCACAGACACTAATTACAGCACTTCTGAGCACCTGGCTGCCTTTCATTCAATTTTCCATCTCACTCCTATGTTAACTCTGCCTAGTGTTCCAATATAGCAACAAAAATGTAGTAATCTTTCCGAAGGACATTCAGGATTCAGGATTGAGCTCACCATTTCAGAAAATGCATTTTCAGCACTCGTATTTAATTTCAGATCTTCAAAAACTACATTATGTTCCTTTGCTATGTAAAGCATCTTATACTAACAATGCACAGCAAGTCAGAAAATGGTAATAGCTTTTTCTATCAAGCCCAGCACCCATATGGAATTGTGCACCATGTAATTCACATCACTGGATATGAATTTTCTCCATCCAGTGCTTTTATTAGAAATGTTACCACTTAATTGGGAGAGGTTACATCTACTTTTGCTCCCTTTTATTTCTTAAACAGACCATGCTAAACAATAGATTTTATTGAGAGTTAAAAGTCAATCCAGCTCCATCCCATCGACTGACAGTATTATCAAAGTCGGCGGATAGACAAAGGAGAGGCAGTGGATGTTGTCTATTTGGATTTTCAGAGGGTCTTTAACAAGGTGTCGCATATGAGGCTGCTTAACAATATAAGAGCCCATGATATCCATGTTACTCGCAAGAATAGAAGAAAGAAGCATGAAAGCGAAGAGTGGAAATAAAGAGGGTCTTTTCTGGCTGGCTGTCAGTGACTTATGCCATAGTGGTCAGAATTGATGCTTTTGTGTCCAAGTTTGGGGACTATACAAAGATAGGTGCAGGAGCAAGTAGTGTTGAAGAAGCAGAGTCTGCAGAAAGACTTAGATCAGGGGAATGCGCAAAGAACTGGCAGATAGAATAGTGTAGTGAAGTGCATGGTTGTGCACTCTGGCAGAAGGAATAAAGGCATGGACAATTTTCTAAATGGGCAGTCCTCGTGCAGATTCTGTAAAGGTTAACTTGTAGGTTGAGGTGGTGGCGAGGAAGGCAAATCAATGTTAGTAATCATTTTGTGAGGACTAGAATATAAAAACAGGCTTTATGAAGCATTGGTCAGACCACACCTGGAGCCCTGACGAAGGGTCTCGGCCCGAAACGTTGACTGTACCTCTTCCTAGAGATGCTACCTGGCCTGCTGCGTTCACCAGCAACTTTGATGTGTGTTGCTTGAATTTCCAGCATCTGCAGAATTCCTCGTGTTTACCTGGAATATTGTGAGCAGTTTTGGGCCCCTTATCTACAAAGTTGTGCTGGCATTGGAGTGTCCTGTGGAGGTTCATGCGAATTATCCCACGAATGACAGGGTTAGCATACGAGGAGCATTTGATGGCTCTGTGCCTGTACTGGCTGGGGTTCAGAAGAATGAGAGGGGAATCTCACTGAAAACTATTGAATATTGAGAGGTCTAGATAGAGTAGATGTGGAGAGGAGGTTTCCTGTAGCGGGGGAGGCTAGGACCAGAAGGCACAGCCTCAAAATTGAGGGTCGTCCATTTAGAACAAAGATGAGAAAATTTTGGGGAAGAGGTTGATGATTCTGTAGAATTAATTGCCACAGACAGCTGGGTATATTTAATGTGGAGGATGATAGGCTCTTGATTAATTAAAGTTTCAAAGGTTACTGGGGAAATACAGGAAAATGTGTTTGAAAGGTATATATAAAAAAAAGCAGCCATGATGGAATGGCAGAACAGACCTGATGGGCAAAGTGGCCTAATTCTGCTCCCAAGTCTTATGGTTCAATAGATTAAATAATGATCTGCTTTATCTTTATATTTTATCTTGACTGATCTCATTTCCTTTCCAGTCATTTCTCCTCTTGCACTTTTGTCCTCATTTTTTCCTGACCATTCATCCTTTGACAGGCCTTCCTCCCCTTTCCCTTCACAGTAAAATCTTATTTCTAACTTAGAGTTTGATGGATTTAGACTTTAAAATGTAAACTACTCAATGTTATTCAGAATATTTCCAGCATTATTTTTAAATGTAGTATTTCAGTCTAATTGAAAAATGTACTTTAAAGCCACTTTTGTCTCTACAAACAAGCTTATTACTTAAACATCCCTTTGAATACTAAGTTTAGCAGACCTTAATTTATGCCTGTCTTGAATTCAGAACCTGCTTCACAGTAATCCTAGGAGCAAATAAAATGCCATTAAAAACTGGCAAGTGTTTAGGAAAAACAACAATACTGCAGGCCAGGCAACAGCTGTGTAAAAGTAAACAGTCGACGTTTTGGGCCAAAACCCTTTGAGCCCTGATAAAGGGTCTCAGCCCAAAATGTCAACTGCTTACTCTTCTCCATAGATACTGTCCGGCGCTGAGTTCCTCCAGCATCTTGTGTGTGTTGCTTGGATTTCCAGCATCTACAGATTCTCTCGTTTGTGGAAGGAAAGTACAATGAAATGTTTAAACCATACTTGTTGACCATGACATTTAAATAAATAATTTATATGGTGACTGTTGAATTGCAGGGCAACAGCTGGCAGTTTGAGCACAGGTGTTGAAACAATAATTATGCAACTCATTTTAAATTTTGCTAGCTGGAGAATTGCAATTTTAGTGAGGACACCAAAGCACTCCCACAATTCTGATATGGGGTCCTCTTTGCCCAAACTGCTATAGAAGCAGATGTCTCAGGGTATACTCAAATCTAAACTGAAGCATCAAATAGAATACATGCTCAGTCCTTGCACTACAGACACCCTAATTCAAATCAAGAGGACTACCATTAACCATGGATTTCAACTTCGATCATTTTTGGTTATTCTGAGTACCAAAAGGCAGTTTCAAATTTCAGAGAAATCAAGTTCTGCGACTGACAATGGTCTTCAGATAAGGTACAGAAACAATGCTAGCATTCTGCCAGAAGTCAATATGTCTGATACCTTTCATGTCAGATTAAAAAATGTATATCCTCCTTGATTCACAGAGCCTGAAATCTAACTTATTTACACTGCCTTAAGTTATGTATGGTATTATGGGCCAGTAACATCTAAGTAATGTGCAGCAAAGCAAAATTGTGCTCCAAGGCATTATATGATCCTGCAAACCCAAGCAGAAGGTAAGACAACCTTTTGGTATTACTTCAGAGGCATTTTACTCTAAGCATAAATTGATGTACTGTAAACCTACCTGAATTATTGTAGTTAAAATATCTACATAATTGCTTTCTGTCTGGTATAGCTCCATTGCAACTTGCCACCGTGCAGACGGCTTTGCAGGAACAGCTGCATAACATTTTGATGTTTTAATGTTAGACTTGGGAGTTTCTACAGAAAGGGGAACAGAAGGGTCTTTAAATCTGTTTATCCTCAAACACTTGCAAATTGACAATCATGTAGTTTCCTTATAAAAAGCCGATAAATAGGAATTTCACTTGTCTAAACATGAGCTTAAATTTAAACATGACCCTGGATTGAATAATAAAATAGTAATGAACATTAAGAAAGGCTTTAAAATACTTAATTCAATAAGATTTATTTTCTTTAATATGTACAGATATTATGAGAGATCGCTATAAAAACATTTTTTAAATGGTGACACCCACATTTGAGAATATTTGTACCTTCAGTAAAACGTGCACTGAATTCCCAAAAGGTAAAGCTTCGAGTTTTTGCGCATTCCGATACCGAGGACATTTTTATATCCTCCACTGAAAGCACAGTTTCATAGATGGTATTTTGTTGTAATTTGTCATTACTACTTTTCACAAAGTTTTGCTGCATTTGATCATTAGGTAACATCTCCAATTCTTGATATTCTGATTCAAACATATTGGAAAATGCACCACAATTGCAATTCAGCAATTTGCTAATATTCCCATCTTTATTTGTACTGTCACATATCGGAAACCTTATCTCCTGGTCAAGTAAACCAACATCCACAATTTTGGTAGAGCCACTCTGTTGATACGCTGTAAATCTACTACCAGTCACTTGTGATGGGCAAGTAGCTTTCCTAAAGTTTGCTATATTATCCTTTGAATTATTCTTCTGAGGCAAAGCTTTGATACCTTTTTCTGTAATGGAAAAGGATGTATCTCTCTCAATAATTGTGCTTTTGCAAAATACATTTCGCTCAGTTACTCCTGGAAATTCTCCAAAACACTGACTTTGAGGAAAGGTGTCTCCTGTTCCGGTTTCATTTCTAATCCCAGATGCATCTTCAAACTCAAAAACTAATTTTACCTCTGGATTGCTAATCGCAGAACCAACAGTGTAACACTCAGGTCTTTCTTCCCTTTGCTGAAGGAATTCTAATAATTTTTCATGCTGCTTTATTTCTGAGTTTCTATTATCAATAAGCTTGCCAGAATTTTTTCCACTCTTCTGCAGTCTCGGGGATCTCCAGATAGAGAATGGCTTGCGAATCTGCATAAACGTGCCCTGCTGTCTATCTTTTTTTCTATGCTTCTTTACTATCCTGTGCTCTGAATATTCTGAAAGAAAAATAAGCAAGTAACTGACAAATGGTACCACACTAACTTATTTCTTCCTTAACAATATATACTTCCAGTTTTAAATGCTATTAACAATGAATTCTTTCAAGTCTTCAATCAATACTTGTTGCTACTTTCTCAATAGAACTTAAATGATAAAGTAACTGAAAGGACTGACATGGGTAGAGTAATTCCAGGTACTTGGCCTTACAAAAGGCATTTAATCAAGTAAAATGCAAGAAATTTAAGCATTCAGGTTTAAAAGAGAAAGTTGATCTATGGTTATACAAATAGTAACAGGTGTCAAAGTGGTGGTTGTGATGCCTCTAGTGTGGTAGTTAGTTGGGTGGTGCGTGGCCAAGTGGTTAAGGAGTCGGTCTAGTGACCTGAAGGTCGCTAGTTCGAGCCTCAGCTGAGGCAGCGTGTTGTGTCCTTCAACAAGGCACTTAACCACACATTGCTCTGCGACGACACCGGTGCCAAGCTGTATGGGTCCCAGTGCCCTGTCCCTTGGACAACATCGGTGGCGTGGAGAGGGGAGACTTGCAACATTGGCAACTGCCGGTCTTCCATACAACCTTGCCCAGGCCTCAGCCATCATCGAAAATCGATGGACAGCCGAAGAAAGAAAGTGTGGTAGTGCGGTGGGTAGTGCTTGTTGCTCTCACTTTCACAGCTTCCAGTGCTGGCTAGCAGTCTTGCGAAAATAAAAGCGGAATGTTTAAGTCTCTCCTGGCCAGTTCACAGCCTCTCCAACAGCAAGCCTCATGTAGTGCCTCCTCGTTAGTGGCACATTGAAACTGAATTCCTTACAGACTTGGGCTGAATTACAGAAGACAGGAAGGAGGTCTGGCCCCTGCACACATATCACACAGGCCCACCGGTGTGTGGACATGCCCTGGTGCTTGTGCACCAGATCCCCGGTTATGGGTAAATAGCCTCACTGCCTTGTGGGCAGCCTCAGGAGAGACAAAGGCTATGGGAGTAAACCCAGACAGCAAATCCAGAGTGGAGCCCCCAAGGCGGCTGGATGTCTTTGAACATCCTTCCAGCAGCTCCTGTGGCCAAGCTGGTGTCAAACGTATTGCTTCATAAGCTTTCTTTTGGACTACACTGGTGAGGCTGAAAGGGGGAGCTTGACAACTGGGCATCTTAGGATCTCCATACCTTCTGCCCCAGGCTTGTGATGATGATGATGCCAACCAACAGAAAACAAGGCATTGTGGTGCATGGATGCTTATCAGATTGGGTTAAGGGCAACATTCAGCAATTCATGTTAATAAACTGTACGTGAGTACATAGAACTTAGATTCATAATGTTAGATGATAACAAAAGCTCAAAACCATTATGAGTAATAAGAAACTGACAAACATCAGGATAACAAAACCTAATGAAATCAGAATACGTATAGCAGTAAAGCAATTCAATGTGAAATGATCTATCTATTAGTCCAATTTTTTAAAATGGTGTTGGGGTAAAGAAGTTAGAAATTCTTAATACACTTTTTTCTTCCTGAAAGAGGCAGGACCCTTATATCATTTGGGATCTATAAAAGGGGGACAAGCAAGTTATGCTTATCCCTTCACAACCAATTCACCAGTTGCAGCAGTGAATTAATTTTGTGGCACCAATATAAAAGCCTGGGCACAATGGCACAAAGTGCAGCAGGTATTGCTACTACCTCACAGCATCAGACCCAGGTTCAATCCAAAACTCCATGTGACCATGCAGATTTCCCCCTCATGCTCCAGTTTCCTCTTACATCCTTAGGACACTGTAGTTGGTAATCTGTTGGCAATCATAAATTAACACTATTGTGCTACAAAATAATTGTGGAAACAGGATTGGTCTGAGAGCCATCACAGACTGTTTCCTTATGATATAGAAAAAAAAATTACTGGGGTGGTACCAGTGATTAGAAAACAGTTGTTGACCCTTTAAACAGGAGATTTAATCAAAAGATACAAAGAATAAGGTGTTCAGCAAAACAATGTGAACCTACAACAACGATAAAACAGAAACCATTTGAAGTTGATAGAAGTAGATTTAATATGGATTTTTTTAAAAAAAAAATATAGATATTTGAAAGCAAAACCAAAATACAGGTATATGGAGAAATTGAAGAGGGCACATTGGGTCAAAAATCAGCAATCGCACAGCAGTGCCAAAGATTTTCTGTTAAGCATTCACATTAAAGGAATAATCCTTTGAAGGAGGAAGATAAACTATCAACCCACCTCCACAAGAGTCTTGTGTATTAGAAACATCCAACAAAGATCCCAGCGAAACTGAAGCTTCTGCTGACGGCCTTTTGCATGGAGGGAAAGGCGACAAGTTATCAGTCTCTCTTGTAAACTGTGCAAGTGTATCTCGCAACCGACGTCTCTTGCGGGTGCTATTTGGTGTGCTCAATGAAAGTAAAGACACTGACGTCTTCAATGCAGGACTTCCTGACTGCAATCAGAAAATAAAATGCCTTTTTTGAGAAGATGCATCTCCAAAGATTAATGTGCACTAATGCATATTTTTAAGATTGATATACCTCTTCAAACAAGTACATGGACTCTCCAGCTCTGGCATCCATCTGTATGCTTCCCCAGAACCACTAGAGAAAAAAACAACTTTTAAAAACCACTGACACTTGAAAAGATTTCAGAAAATGTTAACAGTTATCAACATAATAGATACTTGTATGACAATTTCCAGAGAAACAATTGTTTTGAAAAATGGAACTCTAAACCGCATAATTTTAAAGTTGGGACTTAACACTTAATTATCAAAAAAAAAAAACAAGAATTGGCTCACTTACTCTGCAGGGGACACGAACAAATGTGGAACTTTAACATAAAGGATCGTTAAAACCTTATAAAAATATCTCATGAATAAAACACCAAGAGAAAATGAGAGGTACCATTTCCATGTTCAAAAGTGGAAAGAAATAAAATGAAAAAGACCAAATGAGAAATTAAAAGTGGAACATTGTAACTTTAGATTAAGGTATCAAATCCCACAATGTTCATTTATTAAAATCTTCTATTCAGTTAACCGAGTATTTGTGTAACATGACATCTCTCACCTCCTGTTTAACGACAAAAAGATTTTTTGATGGTTCAAATGGCAGCTGTTTTACTGAATTTTCCACCACAAGATGAGTACAAGTTTCATCAACAAGACCCAAGTATCTTCCTCCTGTAAAGGATGAGTAGGTTGCAAAATTGTTTAAAACCTGCCACTGTATTGACCAATAGAATACAGTTTCTAATTTTTAAGCTGCAGCCTCACTGGAAACTTGCAGTCCAAGCACCCTCTTGCAATGCTTCATGTCTTAAGGGAGATGATAACAGAATGAGAAGGTTGGGGGGTGGGGGGGGCAGTAGGGAAGGAGGATAGCTAGAAGGTGAAGCCTGGCAGCTAGGAAAGGTAAAGGGCTAGAGAGGAAAGAAACTGATAGGAGAGGAAGGAATCTCACAGGAGAGTAGAGTGGACCATACGAGACAGGGAAAGGAGCAAGGGATCCAGGGAGAGATGAAAGGCAGGTGAAAGGAGGCAAGGGGCCAGAGTGGGGAATACGGGGGTGGGGGAGAGAGAGACAGGAGAAAAAGTTAGTTTTTAAACCAGGAGTAGCTTGTACTAGATCAAAGAGTTCTGAAATAAATTGATTTCCCACCAACAACCAGGATTGTACTTAAAAAATTTAAAAGATTAGACCTGAAAACAACAATCCATAGACAAAGCTGTAATATTGACTGCAAACCTTGCATTTCAGTCATTTCTTCCATACTTCTGAGTTCTTCATTTGAAAATCCCAAAAACGTTAGGACACAGTCTTGAAATGGAGGGACTTTAAATTCATTTCGAAAATCTTCTTCAGCAACATGGAAATCACTATGGGATAAAACTTAACGGTTAATCCCGTACAATGATCTTTAATTCATAAATCATTTTGACATGGAACTACTGTATATCATTGCTCATTCATCAATGGGATCACATCCCGGAATTCCCCATCCTTTGTTAGTTTCACCAAAAAGTCTGCAACACTTTAAGGGACATCTCACCTCACCCTCAAGAGCAAGTAACGATTTGAGAATAATTAATGGTGTTGCCAGAGTCACCCACAACCTGAAGACAGAAATGTCACTAGCCCATTCACATTTAATATCATCCATTGCCCAGGATCCCTTGGATCTGGCCTAAACAAGTGCAAGTTGCAAGTTTAGTACTTGTGGGCACAGCGTACAGCTAATACACTGATCTTGCTCATTTAGTGTTTCTTCATGTCTTTTCC
Organism: Mobula birostris; assembly: GCF_030028105.1. Taxonomy (NCBI): domain Eukaryota; kingdom Metazoa; phylum Chordata; class Chondrichthyes; order Myliobatiformes; family Myliobatidae; genus Mobula; species Mobula birostris. The sequence goes on from NC_092373.1 coordinate 53,481,704, forward strand.
AAAAAAGCATCCACTCAAATTTGATCTTTCAACTCCTGAATTGTGCCGTTTTGGCATGATATCTAAAACTCTGACAAACTCCTATAGGTGCACATTGGAGAGTATCCTGAGTAGTTGCATCACAGCCAGGTATGAAAACACCAATGTCCAAGAATGGAAAAGTCTCCAAAAAGTGGTAGATACAGCCCACTCCAGCACAGGCAAAGCTCTCCCCACCATTCAGTACATCTACAAGAAGCAATGCCACAGGAAAGCAGCAACCATCAAGGATTCCCACCTTCCAAGGACATGCTGTCTTCTTGCTACTGCCACTGGGAAGGAGATGCAGGAGCCTCAATTCTGAAATGATTCCATAACCTATTTTCAAGACTTTACAACTCATTCTCAGTATTATTTATTTGTACAGTTGCCTTCTTTTGCACATTGGTTGTCGGTCTTTCTGTAGTTTTTCATTGATTATGTATTTTTCTTTGTTTTACTGCGAATGTCTGCAAGAAAATAAATTCATATATCGTACCTTGATAATAAATATGCTTTGAACTTTGAATTCCTCTGACATTAACTACAGAGGTGGTCTAACCTACATTAAGAACTGTGTTAAAGCAATGTTAAAGCAAATAAGTTTTAAATGAGTAATAGATGTCAAATGTTTCTGCAATGAAGAATACAATCTCAGGTGCATTATCACAAACAAGAGAAAATCTGCAGGTGCTGGAAATTGAGCAACACACACAAAATGCTGGAGGAACTCAGCAGGCTAGACAGCATCTATGGAAAAAAGTAGAGTAGACGTTTCGGGCCAAAAACCACTCAGCAGGACTGGAGGAAAAAAAGCTGAGGAGTTGATCTGAAGTGGGGAGGGGGAGGGAAAAACATTAGGTGAAAGGTGAAACTTGCATGGAAGGGATGAAGCTTAGAGCTAGGAAGTTGATTGGTGAAAGAGGCAGAAGACCATGAAGGAAAAAAGGTGAGGGGAGAGAGCACCAGAGAGAGGCGACAGGGGCTGGGAAATGGTGAGGGGGGGGTGGGTGGTTGGGAAAGGCATTACTGGAAGTTTGAGCAATTGTTCATGCCATCAGGTTGGAAGCTACCCAAACAGAATACAAGGTGTTGTTCTTCCAACCAAAGTATGGCCTTATCCCAACAGTGGAGGTGACCACGGATGGGCACATGTGAATGGGAAGTGGAAATAAAATGGGTAGCCACTGTGAGATCCCACTTGTTCTGGCGGACAGAGCAAAGTGATCTCCCAATCTACGTCGGGTCTCACCAATATACAAGAGGCCACACTGGGAGCACCTAACATAGTATATGACCCCAACAGACTCACAGTTGAAGTGTCGCCTTACCTGGAAGGACTGTTTGGGGCCCTGAATGGTAGTGAGGGAGGAGGTGTAGGGACAGGTGAAGCACTTGTTCCGCTTGCAAGGGTAAGTGTCAGGAGGGAGATCAGTGGGGAATGATGGACGGACAAGGGAGTTCTGTAGGGAGCGACTCTGGTATGACCCGATACGTTGACTGTACTTCCCCTCCCCCCCATAGATGCTGCCTGGCCTGCAGAGTTCCTCCAGCATTGTGTGTGTGTGTGTTACTGAGGTGCATTTTGCCTCTTCTCTTACTTCACTCCTATTATTTTAAAGTAGGTTTGAGTGAGACTAGACTAGAAATGGGTTCAAATTCAGCCAAACTGGTTGAAAATTGCTTCTAAAGAAGTAGCCTTGAAACCTCACCTGAATATTATATTAAACTAAACTTTTGATTTGTTGATTTTTCCATGTGGATGCCATTTAGAATTTTTGCTTCTACAACCAAAGTTTGTTTTATTTTTAGTGAACAGTATACTTTTGCAAGCTGTGCAGAGTCTAATAATCTAATTCCCACCCAATAACACAATCCAAAAGTTGTCCCAAAAATTCTAATATCACCATTCCTCTCCACACCCCTTTTCAAAATGTCCTTTCACTTAAGAAAAACTGCCATAGAGACTTATGGTGAACACCAATTTATTGTGGAGATCACCGTGAATTATTGCAGACGTCAATGCTACTTAAATTTGTATGGCCACACTCACTCCCACCAACCCAACCCACAAAATTAAACCACCCCTGCTGCTATATTAAAATATTACTGCATTTTCAGATTACACTTTATACAGGTTTCCCCTGCTATCCGAAGGTAGAGCGTTCCTATGAAACGGTTCGCAAACTGGAATGTCGTAAAGTGAATAAGCAATTACCATTTATTAATATGGGAAAAACTTCTGAGCGTTCCCAGACCCAAAAAAATAACCTACAAAATCATGCCAAATAACACATAAAAACCTAAAATAACAGTAACGTATCGTAAAAGCAGGAATAATATGATAAATACACAGCCTATATAAAGTAGAAATACTTTTCTGTAGCACTATCTAGCGCAGCGAAGATCTTGCTGAAGTGCTCTCGGCAAAAACACGGCGCAAGCGCTCTCCAGTAACCTTTAAGCTATGAAGCTGCCAAATCATACCAAATAACACATAAAAATAGACAGCCTATATAAAGTGGAAATAGCGTATGTACAGTGTAGGTTCACTTACCGGAATCGAGAAGACTCCAATAAATTACAGTTACGTCACAGTTAAACGCTTATACGAATAACCACCGGACGCAACCAGCAATCGCCTCTGATCTGGGCCGACATTTACATGCCAGGTGGTACCTAATTAATTAGCTTGTTTATTTCGGCTTTTTTCTTAAAGATGTGCTGGGTGCGTTCCGACTACCGCTGCACTCTTCGCAGCAATGTACCCGTCGGCGGCCCGGAGGTTGGGGACCACTGCTTAAACTATGAAGCTGTCCTCGCCTCAGAAACTGATCAAACCACCCATGACTACCTTTAAATTCCACTTTCATCACCATCATCCAGTGCTTTCTGTTTCTGCTTTTTAAAAAGACTGACTGATTTCTCCTTAAGTATAAGAAAACTTAACGGAACACCACGCTTTGTACACCCATCAATCCACTTAAGCAATAGACTTTCCATTTTGTCCATTATTGGATGCCGACTAAGAGGGACCACTTTGCTACCAGCAGAACCAACAGTAACATCGGCAGCTTTCAAAATTCTTTCTCTCTGCATATAAATAGTGCAAATGGTGGACACAGGCAAGTTCAACGCGTGGACAATGTCCTTACTCCGTTCACCACGATCGAAGCGCTTAATTATGTCTAGTTTTACGCCAAGTGTAACACCCTTACGAGCTCTTTTAGGCTTTTCCGATACCTTAGAACTCATCGTGCTAACGGATGCACAAAATAAATCAAGATAAAGCACGTGTTTATCGACGTTGGCGTGTAACATCATTTACACTGTCATAGCCAGATTACAAACCCAGCACCCAAGTGCCCTCATTACCATCTCGGGTGACTTCAACCATGTTACCATGGCTAGAACACTGCCCAACTTCACACAGTATGTGAGATGTACAACCAGAGGGGAGAGGACTCTGGATCTGATGTACACTAATGTTATGGATGCATACAGCTCCTCTCCTCTCCCCCCACTGGGAAGGTCAGATCACAACCTGGTGCATCTAAAACCCTGCTACGTGCCTCTGGTGAAGAGTAAACCTGCAACCTTGAGGATAGTAAGAAAATGGTCGGAAGAGGCTTATGAAGCGCTCCAGGGTTGTTTTGAGGTGACAGACTGGCAGGCACTCTGTGAGCCACATGGAGAGGATATTGATGGGCTCACAGAGTGCATCACTGATTACATCAACTTCTGTGTGGACTGCAATGTTCCGACAAGAACTGTCCTTTGTTATTCAAATAACAAGCCATGGGTGACAAAGGACATTAAGGACATCCTGAACGCTAAAAAGAGGGCGTTTAGAGGTGGAAATAGGGAGGAGCTAAGGGCAATACAGAGGGACCTGAAAGCCAGGATCAGGGAGGCTAAAGACAGGTACAGGAGGAAGCTTGAGTGGAAACTCCAGCAGAACAACATGACAGAGGTCTGGAGGGGGATGAGGACCATCACTGGGTTCCGGCAAACTAGCAACATGGGAGCTGAAGGCAGTGTGGACAGGGCCAATGAACTTAAACTGTTCTTTAACAGATTTGACAGTGTGGCCCCTGCCCATCCCCCACGTGAGCCATCTGTTGTCGGCCGCCAACCAACACATATTCCACTCTGCCCTCCTACCCCTCCTCACAGTCCCCCACCCTGCTCTCATGACTATACCCCTTCCCCACACGAAACCACCACGGTGGGCTTCACAGCTGAACAGGTGAAAAGACAGCTGAAACGTCTCAACCCAAGCAAGGCTGCAGGACCGGATGGTGTCAGTACCAGGGTGCTCAAAGCCTGTGCCCCTCAACTATGTGGAGTACTTCGCCATGTATTCAACCTGAGCCTGAGGCGCCGGTGGGTTCCTGTACTGTGGAAGACGTCCTGCGGAAAACGTCCTGCCTCGTCCCTGTGCCGAAGATGCCGCACCCCAGCGGCCTCAATGACTACACACCGGTGGGATTGACCTCCCACATCATGAAGACCCTGGAGAGACTTGTTCTGGAGCTGCTCCGGCCTATGGTCAGGCCACACTTATATCCCCTCCAGTTCACCTACCAGCCCCGACTAGGAGTTGAGGATGCCATCATCTACCTACTGAACCGTGTCTACGCCTACTTGGACAAGCCAGCAAGCACTGTGAGGGTCATGTTTTTTTGACTTCTCCAGTGCGTTCAGCACCATCTGCCCTGCTCTGCTGGGGGAGAAGCTGACAGCGATGCAGGTGGATGCTTCCCTGGTATCATGGATTCTTGATTACCTGACTGGCAGACCATAGTACGTGTGCTTGCAACACTGTGCGTCCGACAGAGTGATCAACAGCACTGGGGCTCCACCGGGGACTGTCTTGTCTCCCTTTCTCTTCACCATTTACACTTCGGACATCAACTACTGCACAGAGTCTTGTCATCTTCAGAAGTTTTCGGATGACTCTGCCATAGTTGGGTGCATCAGCAAGGGAGATGAGGTTGAGTACAGGGCTACGGTGGGAAACTTTGTCACATGGTGTGAGCAGAATTATCTGCAGCTTAATGTGAAAAAGGCTAAGGAGCTGGTGGTAGACCTGAGGAGAGCTAAGGTACCAGTGACCCGTTTCCATCCAGGGTGTCAGTGTGGACATGGTGGAGGATTACAAATACCTGGGGATACGAATTGACAATAAACTGGACTGGTCAAAGAACACTGAGGTTGTCTACAAGAAGGGTCAGAGCCGTCTCTATTTCCTGAGGAGACTGAGGTCCTTTAACATCTGCCGGACGATGCTGAGGATGTTCTACGAGTCTGTGGTGGCCAGTGCTATCATGTTTGCTGTTGTGTGCTGGGCCAGCAGGCTGAGGGTAGCAGACACCAACAGAATCAACAAACTGATTCTTAAGGCCAGTGATGTTGCGGGGATCGAACTGGACTCTCTGACGGTGGTGTCTGAAAAGAGGATGCTGTCCAAGTTGCATGCCATCTTGGACAATGTCTCCCATCCACTACGTAATGTACTGGGTGGGCACAGGAGTACATTCAGCCAGAGACTCATTCCACCGAGATGCAACACTGAGCGTCATAGGAAGTCATTCCTGCCTGTGGCCATCAAACTTTACAACTCCTCCCTCCCTTGGAGGGTCAGACACCCTGAGCCAACAGGCTGGTCCTGGACTTATTGCATAATATACTGGAACTATTTATGGTTCTATTACTACTTATTATTTATGGTGCAACTGTAACGAAAACCAATTTCCCCCGGGACCAATAAAGTATGACTATGACTTAAGCAATGCCGGCTAGAATGCAGTTCCAGGGGAGGAGCTTGGCTGTTCGGGCACGTGCTGCCTTTTATCGTGCGCTGCTTTTTCTTTCCACACACTGCCTTTTTTCGTAACAGTGCAAACTCCTTCTGTTAGCGAAAACAGGTAACTAACGTAGGTCTTTCGTAACAGCGAGGTGTAGTAAAGCGAACGTTCGGAAAACGGGGGCCACTTGTATATCAGGTACTTTGCATCTTTAATTTTGAAAGGAATTAATTGACTGTTTCCTATTCCCCACTATTATCTATTTTCAAAATACAAACACTTCATTATAAAACATTAATTAGTGCAAAATAAAATTTATTTTTACTTTAAGTATATAAGGTAAAATTTATCTTAACTTGAAAAAAGATATACTGGCTTTGGAGGCAGTGCAGTGGAGGTTCAATAAGTTTACTTAGCCAACAAAGGAAAATCAAGTCACCTTGAACTATACTCACTGGAATTCAGAGGATAAGCGGGGATCTTATAGAACAATATAAACTTACGAAAAGATTGATAAAAGCAGAAAAGTTGTTTCCATTGGTAGGTGAGACAATAGATGCAGGAGTAGGCCATTCGGTCCTTCGAGCCAGCACCACCATTCACTGTGATCATGGCTGATCAACCACAATCAGTACCTCGTTCCTGTCTTCTCCCCATATCCCTTGATTCCGCTATCATTAAGAGCTCTATCTAACTCTTTCTTGAAAGCATCCAGAGAATTGGCCTCCACTGCCTTGAGGCAGAGCATTCCACAGATCCACAACTCTCTGGGGGAAAAAGTTTTTCCTCAACTCTGTTCTAAATGGCCTACCCCTTATTCTCAAATTGTGGCCCCTGGTTCTGGACTCCCTCAACATCAGGAACATGTTTCCTGCCTCTAGCGTGTCCAATCCCTTAATAATCTTATATGTTTCAATCAGATACCCTCTCATCCTTCTAAATTCCAGTGTATACAAGCCCAGTCGATCCAAGCTTTCAACAAATGACAGTCCCACCATCCCGGGAATTAACCTCGTGAACCTCCGCTGCACTCCCTCAATAGCAAGAATGTCCTTCCTCAAATTTGGAGACCAAAACTGTACACAATACTCCAGGTGTGGTCTCACCAGGGCCCTGTACAACTGCAGAAGGACCTCTTTGCTCCTATACGCAACTCCCCTTGTTATGAAGGCCAACATGCCATCAGCTTTCTTTACTGCCTGCTGTACTTGTATGTTTACTCTCAGTGACTGATGAACAAGGACACCAAGATCTTGTTGTACTTCCCCTTTTCCTAACTTGACACCATTGAAATAGTATAGTGTCTGCCTTCCTGTTCTTGCCACTAAAGTGGATAACCTCACATTTATCCACATTAAACTGCATCTACCCACTCAAGAACAAGGGAATATAGTGCCAAGACTGGAGAGAGTAGATTTAGAATGGAGTTGAGAAGGAACTGCTTTTCCCAGGGAGTAGTGAATGTGTAGAATATTCTATCCAGGGAAGCAGTAAAGATTAATTCATTAATTGCATTGAAAGCAAAGGAATTTAAGGTTCAGGAAAAATTTAGGTAGGTGGAGTTGAGTTTACAGCCAGATCAGCAATGAGCATATTGAAGTACCTCGTTCTTTTTACTCCAAAATTCTGAAACTGTTTCAAGGGATTCCCCAGTGAATTCCTTATTTACCATTCACAAAGTATCATTTGAATTGCACAGTGAACAAAAATTCAAAAAAACAGAGGGTAAAAAATAACAGATGTTTCTTTAAAAGCAAAATAGGAACAATAATTTTATGGCAACAACTATGAAGACTCACATTTCATCTCTCCTTTCCCAAGCCTTTAAAATCCATTCTGCTTTCATAATTGGAGTCCCCATGCTTACAGCAGCCTGTAATTAGAAATACATAATCTTCAACTTTTATTAACATTTGCCCCATTATTTTTGCTTCTACTACAAACATGCCAACTGCTTTTTAAATCAGTCTGTCAAATCACACCCACTCCAAGGTAACCCAAGTCAGTACATTTACTCATCCTCCACCCCAATATAACTTTCTTTAAAAATAAAGTTCATCTCTTACTATAGCTGGGAGAATTCAATCAGTGAAAATGACTATGCTTCCTAGATTTCTTTATTTGTTCCAGTGCTTGCCGGCTTTCTTATCCAAGTCATTTTTCAAGTCAGTCGACCAAGCTATAACCTCCTTTATTTGGGAAAATAAGGTCCCAAGGGTTAATAAGCACATTCTCCAAAGAGGTCGTGATGTAGGTGGAATGGGCCTTCCTAGCTTTATTCATTATTACTGGGCATCAAACATTCAAAAGGTATTATTTTGGCTCCACCGGTGCCTGCTTGAGACATGGTCTTGCCACTCCTTGTCTCCCCAGCTTTAGTGTATTCTTCCTTGCCATTGAAATTCTCTCAATTCACATCTAACACAGTCATGCTCTCCACCCTCAAACTTTTTAATCAATTTCGCTGCCACTATATGTTCACATCAGCTTCAGTTTTGGGTCCCATTCATAGAAACCATCTATTTCTCCCCTCTACACTTGATTCAGTTTTCAGACAATGGGGTTTGAACAGTCTTATGCACATTAAGGATTTGTACGCTGATAATATATTTGATAGTTTTGATGACCTGTGCAGTAAATACAGTCTTCCGCATAATCATTTCCTCTTTTCCTGATCTACCACCTGCTATGTTGTGGGAAAAAACTCACCCTTAGCTTTAATGATAAACGGCTGATCTCTGTACTATACTCTTAGCTGATGTCTTTGGGAGTTCAAGATCTCAACAAAACTAAGACTAGGTGGGAGGATGACCTTGGTATGGATTTGGCTGAGGAATATTGGGCAAAAGCATTGAATAGGGTTCATTCCTCGTCATCATGTGCTAGACTGGGGCTCATATAATTTAAAGTTTTACACAGCGTACACTTAAGTAAAGCTAGGCTTGCTGACATATATCCTGGGACAGACAATGGCTGACAGGTGTTCCTTCTCTCCAGCTGGTTTAGTGCATGCATTTTGGTCTTGCCCTTGGCTTGATGGTTATTGGGCACTGGTTTTAAAAATTATCAGTGAGGTTTTGGGGGTGACACTGAGACCTTGCCCGCTTATAGCTGTATTTGGTGTGGCAGACGATGCTTTGGGTTTAAATGCAAAACAATCAGATATCATTGCATTTACATCGCTTTTGGCCCATAGGAGAATTTTGCTGGTCTGGAAATCTGCCACTTCCCCCATCTGCTGCTGCTTGGTTAGAGGACATAACGTTTTTTCTGAAACTAGAAAAGATTAAATTTACTCTGAGGGGGTCTGTGAAAAAGTTCTATTCGAAATGGGGACCTGTCATATTTTGGGAGTCTTAAGGAATTACCTACCAGTCGAGGGCATTTGATTGTACTTGGGGATTTGTCCTCTTTTAACGTGCATATGGTTTACCTCTATAGGGTGGTTGATGCATTGTAATATGAGTGCATTCCGGATCATCTGACGTGTTGTGGATGTGTGTGGGCCTTCATCTTGAAGGAATGTGGGGGTATGACTGAAATGTCCGTACTTGTATTTGTTAAGTGTTCTATTGTAAATATATTAGCTGCCATGGTATGTTCGGGGAGGGTGGGTGAGGGAAGTTATATTTAGGAGTAAAATATAAAAGCAAAATGGAGGAAAATATAATGCATTACGTATTCTGTATTGTGTCAGTCCTTCAATAAAAATAAAATTTTAAAAAATCTTGCAATATTTTCTAACCTATAGCTATTTTAACTGTATCCAAATATTATTCAACATGACATATCCATGCTTGCAATACTTACCACAATTTACAAAGTATTTCAAATTAAAAATGTTCCATACCCTGAACTTGTCGCTTTGGGTAGAATGCGCCACAAGATGTGTTATTTTGCCATTGTATTCCTTTCGAATGGTTGCTCCCATATGATGTGCCAGTGCAACAAGAATAAGCTTCAATAAAAGAATAGAGAAATTATATTATTATTTGTATAAATATAATCAAGGCATGTTGATTATGATTCTATTTATGCTATTTGTCTTGAACAAATGATAGAAACCAACAATCTAGAAACTTTATCTTAACTGGAATAAATATTTCCTATAAAAGGCATTCTACTAAAAACCATAATCACCAAGTGTATAATGAAAAGCAAAAGTAGTTGCAACTCAGTGGTAGAACTGGTCTATCAAAGGGATCTACAAACAATTACAGGTGCAAAACATTGCCAACTATTGACAGCAAAGAGCTAATAAAAGCATAATTTGTCAAATTTCAAAACAATTAATCCACCTATTTTTCCAGGAAAGTAATATTTTGTATTATTATTGGAGATGAATTGAAAATAGTCAAAAATGCAAATTCCTTGGAGATACTTTACTGATACATGACTTAATGAATTAGTTTCCTAAACTCTATATGCAAAACTCAAAAGAAGAAAAAATCTTGGGTTGAAGTGGCATTGAATTTTTGAACAAAGTGACAATTCACACCATCATAATCTTTGTAATTCAATGCTTTTTAACATTATCTCAGTCATTATAAAACAGTAAGCTCTTACCAACTTCTCTTTCTTGAATCCAGTGAAACACAAAACGAGATCCAACATACACGTACAGTACAATGGCCGTGATGTGAAAGGCAAAGGCTTCATGGAACAAATTAACAGAATGTTCATTAAAATTACTTCGGAATATTTAGTGGTTTTCCGATTAGAAACTTAAAGCAATGGATATGATACTTAAGCTGCAAAGTAGGCAAAAGTCAAAATGTAAGATTCTCTTTACTGTAAAATTTCAGACTTTCATCCTAGAAATTTGAACTATTACATCCTTCATAATGTTGCATTTATATTTCAAACACATTTAGATTTAAATAAATGTAGTACTACTTGCATACAAGCTCCTGAAGCTATATTCTACATACAAGTCATTTTTGAACAACCGAGTCCAATGGAGCAGATACTTCATAAAGGCGGCACAAACAGGCACTCAAACAAAGTCAATTCCTCTTAACAGCTCAAGACTATTCATGATTCTCAGAGATAATGGCAGATGCTATTAAGGAGTCTCTTGGGAAAACTCCCATTGAAGTCATTTTCTCCTTGAACTTTTTCCAGTATATGTTATCTTCTCTGCGAGTTAAAGATCCCTGATACCAAAGATATCAGTATTTTTGGCATTGGCACTGCTAAAAATCATGCTAATTTGGAATTCTGTTCTGTGCATTCACTTTCCACCTCACATCATCTACACCAGCAGTCCCCAACCGCGGGAAACGATACGAATTAGCTGCACCTTTCCTCACTCCCTGTCACGCACTGTTGAACTTGAACATAGGGTTGCCAATTGTCCTGTATTTGCCGGGACATCCCATATATTGGGCTAAGTTGGTTTGTCCCATACGGGACCACCCTTGTCCCGTATTTCCCTGCTAAGGTAGAGTGCTCCTATGAAATCTTTCATGCCGAAATGGCGTAAAGCGAAGAAGCAATTACCATTAATTTATAAGGGAAAAATGTTTTGAGCGTTCCCAGACCCAAAGCATAACCTACCAATCATACCAAATAACACATAAAACCGAAAATAACACTAACATATAGTAAAAGCAGGAATGATATGATAAATACACAGCCTATATAAAGTAAAAATAATGTATGTACAGTATAGTCGGGAAGATGAAGGCAAAACCAATTTGTGGGGAGGTAAAAAAAAAAAAATCGGCACACACGAGCATGCGCATATCACATGTGCACGTCACCCATGCACACACAGGTGCCCGCGCAAGGCTTCATGGTCATGGTTGTCTTCTTGGGGTAAAGTGTCCCGGGATATGACTGCTTATTTTGTCCCTTATTTGGGAGTGAGAAAGTTGGCAACCCTAACTGTAAAAGACATGTTGAGGTGAGTTTAACCCTATTTGAACATCCCCCCCCACCAGTCAGCCGGTCCACAAGAATATTGTCAGTATTAAACCGGTCCGCGGTGCAAAAAAACATTGGGAACCCCTGATCTACACCATCAGAAATGTGACTTTTTTCATTAACCAAGGACTGACATCGGGGGAAATCAGCATTAAAGGTAATTACTTCAACAGACAACAGCATTAAACACAAGTACCAAAATGAAAGCACAATTTATACAGAAAGAGTATGTATGACAAAACACCATTTAGTAGGAGGAATCTGAGCAGAAACTGTATATTTTACTATAAGGTGAACAGTAACTTAGACAAAACCAGCTTCTTCGAAAAAACTCATTTTTCTGTTTATGGCCATCAACAGCAAAGCCAGCATTTAGTGTTCATCCTTTATTGTCCTCAATAATACACACATTTGCACATTAGACACTTAAAGGGAACTTACAATGGTGATGTCTCCCTACACTTCCTGCCCCCACTTTCAGTGATAAAAGATTCAAGTTTAGGGAGAGCTGCCTGTGTGATTTGGTTGAGGAAAACAGCAAATCTCGCTGATGGCATTTACTGCAGCACAGTAAACCAGGAGCAGAGAGAACAAACGTTTACTCCAGTGGATAGGGCGCCATGTCAGAAGGAAGGTGCTATTGAAGCTGCTCTCAACCAGGTAAATGGAAAGAGCTCCAGCATCCACTTGACTTCCATTTTGTAGATGAAGGCAAGACTTTGGGATTAGCAGAAGGTAAATTACTTACTAGAGAATGTTCAGCCTTTCACTTAACCTTGCTTCCACATTATTCACAGCCCAATCGAGCTTCTGCTCAAGCACGATCACAATTGTTGATGTCTGACAGAAGGTGGTGGTAAGAAAATGATTCAGAAATAGTATTGCTACTGAATGCCAGGAGAAGGTAGTTAGAAGATTCCCCTTGGTAAGATATTAATTGTGTGGTAATTTTATCCCACCAATTTTACTTGCCACTCATTAGCCCATGCCTAACTGTTGGCCAAAGTTGTGAATAAAGATATATCATTAGAGAAAAATCATGTGAAGGAATGATTGAAAGTGAAATACCAAGAGAATAAGGTTCAGTTACAACTTTGAGATGCAATTAATGCAGAGAAAACAAATCAGAAGACGGGTAGGCTCATCAGTTTGAAAGAATATGGCCAGGGGAGCCAATTATAGAATTTCATAAGTCTAAATTTAAAATCCATTTCCTAACAAGAAACAACTGAGTGTTATCCAGAGTGTATGACAAGCATGCCAAAATTTCAAGGTGACTAAAGCTCATAATGGCAGTGCATTTGCCTGACCCCAGTTGCAACCAAAGGCATTCAGGTCAACAAGCACTCCACAGAACCTAATATAGTTTCTTATTTCTTATTCAGTATTAGAACAACTTTATATAACAAAAGTAAAGTAAGAGGAGAATGAGTTATCTTAATTGCACAAAAAATGGTGGCTTCTTGTAATTTATGTGTAATACCCTGGGAAAGGTCTCACTGCTAATGTAATGGTTTTTCTGCAGCAGCAGTGTTTGGATTATCGCTAGACATAACAGGGACTTTGGAATGTGTGCCATCCAATGAAGGGAGTGTTCTTTTTATTGTTGTGTGCCCCAGAACAAGGTGATCTGGGTCTTTTGATCAGCGAGAGATGAAGAAAGAAGACACCTGAGAGGAGATATCGTAGACAGCAGGACAGAGTGGATTTAGAGTGGGGCTGGGAGTCAACGAAGCCTGGGGAAAATCGATAGAAGACCAACAGAAGGGAAACCGTGAGCTCCAACATGTGCATTAAAATGGGTCCTTTTCTTCTTTTCTTTACTAACCCTTTAGTCAAATTAATTATAAACTAAATTATTTAATTGCAAATGGTGTACTGTCTGTTATATCGTGGTACTAATTTGTAACAGAGGAACCAATCACACAGCATCCACACAACAGGTTTTGCATCTCAGATTCCACACGTTCGGCAGGGCCAAAAACTGTCTACCCTAGACTAACACTGCTGGCCGAACTCGAGGGTGAGATTTGGATTAACAAAACAGTCAAAGGTTCTCTTTTTAATCACTATCCAAGTTTTGCAATCACTATTTATCATACATAAAATTATGTTGATCCTTACCTGTCCTTTTCTTGCACAGCAAAGTATAACGGGTGGTCCCAAGATTCTTGTGCCCATCTTACGCAAAGTGTCATAAGGCTGGCCATCAAATTCTTCCAATACAACAACAGTCTCAAATTCAGGATTTTTGTTTTCAAAACCATCCACCGTTTCTGATTTAACATATGGCAGCTCTATTTCCTATATTGTGAATATGAAAGTAAAACAGAGGATGAACAACAAAAATATTTTGTGCACTGCTGCTACAAATACAAAAGCCCAAGAAAGGTATTAATATACCACTTGGCCTTGGTTATATCATGGTTGATTTTCATCTCAGCACCACTTTCTTGCACTAAACCAATCTCTCTCAATTTCCCTAGTAAACATGTACCTATTATGCGTCTCAAATTTACTTAACAGCCTGTTTCAGTGAGAGAATTTCAGAGATCCAGTATTGACCAGATGAGGAAATTTCTTCTTATCTGCCCTGAATTTCCAAATCTATCCCATCAAACCTGGCAAGAATTTTGTATGTTTCAATGAGATTGCCTGCTATTCTTCTCACTTCAGGGTAGCATACATCCAACTTGCTTAACTACCACTCACATGACAATTTTGCCATTGCAAGAATCTGTTTGCTAAACATTCACTGCATCTCAGCTCTTACAACTATACCTTTCATCAAAAAGACTAGTGTGACATCTTCCAGATTTAATCTCATCAGGATTGCTTATAATTGGAGAAGTCTATTCATGGACCAAAAGGCCCACACATTACTCATCTTTATATTTCTTGCTGAATCAGCATGTTAACTTTCAGTAATTCAAGACAAGAACACATAGTGAAGTGGAACATGCTTCCAAGAACATCAATACTAACCATATTTATAATGGATTTCACCAACTGATGTCCCAACTTGCTATTTGGCGTACTTTCCTTCACCTTCATCAAAGGAACTTCCATTTCTTTAACTGCCTATTAATAAAGTAAAGCACTAAATTTAGAAGCTAAAACACTATTATTATAGCAATACACAAAGCTGCAAAATAGTAGCTAACCTGGAAAGGTTATTCCCTACCCTGAGGTTACACAGCTCATTAAAACTCACAATCGAAACCTGGTTAAATGAGTTATGGCTTGGTGCCCATCTTAAATTAAGCTTTCTCCTTGAGAAGACACAGCACAAAGGAAGATGTAATTAGAGTGGGGGCAGGTGATAAGAAAGACAAGAACTTCACTGATGACTAAAATTCAAAGTAAACTCCAAAACGTAAAAAAAATAGCAGGACTGAAAAAGGCACATTGCTCAAGTGGACTGCATTACAGCTACTTGTTGAAACGTAGTAACATTATAACACATTAATATTTCTGTTCTAGCTATTGCTTGCTCAGACAGTACATATAAAATCTTTAATTTGAAACAATTAACAAAAAGTTGTATTTAGCTCAAAATAACTGTCCAAACTTACTATTTTCCAGAATAATGTAACAAATATACTTCCCTAGATAATACTTCCCCACATTTCACAGGCTACCTAATATTAATTGGCATCCTAAACATAACAAGAATTGATTTTTACAAAGACTTGTTTGTCATTAATAGAAAATTACAACCATCAGATCTAATGATTCAACAAGATGTAAGAGCAATTCTCATTGTCTCAGAATTGTTCTTGCATATTGATAACCTACTTATCTGATTGTTTTTACAGGCATTTTAGGAATAACTCTTGCTAATGAAATGGACTATCATCATAATGAAGAACAATCATGAGTGCAGTTTCAAATCTGGTTATTACCTTCAAAGCTTTCAGAATCTCTTCACTATCCCCAACCTTTCCTATTAGCACCACTTTGGTTCGAATCTGAGGCATATCTGTAAAACAGAAATAAACAAATTAACAGTTGATACAACACAGCATTGAGTAAAGCCAGTCTTTAAATGAAGGTTCAGAGAATTACAAAAGGTGAAAAGAGTTTAGTATTTATTTAAATAAATGCATATTGCCTTCAAAAAGCTGATATTTTCACTTCATGATAAACCAGAAGGGAATATTCACATGGCTCAGCATGTGTGAGGAACTTCTTCCAAGGAGACTTCTGCTATGGGTTCCAAAGTGAAGCCAACATGAGATCTATACACACTGCCACAAATGGAGCAGTCATTGCCTAACTGGCAAATGAACAAGGTGAATAGGAGGCAGTGCACTCCACCTGCAAACCTCACTGGGCTTCTAAAATAAGTTTTACACAGATCAATACGAAATCTTAATATTCTAGACTCTGTAATCTAGAGTTGGAACACAACAATTGGAAACATTGGGGAATAATACTGACATGCAGGAAGCAAATTATGAATGTGTAAATTCTTACTAGGTATGGTGCTAGATTATATGCAAGGAACAAACCAAATTCTATATTTGACAAAAAGTGACTTGCATTTAGCACACATCTTTCAAAACATCTTAAAGTACTCTTTACTGATACAACAAACAAGATGCCGAAGGAACGTAGCAGGCAGTGTCTATGGTCAGGAAGGATAATCAGCATGTCAGGTTAAGATCCCTCATTTAACTGAAGGGAGATAGCCAATGTGAACAAGTGAAGGGAAGGGATGGAACAAGAACTAACAAGTGATAGACAGATCCATATTTTATGATAAATTATGTCTACTGTTCAATTTTATTTTCTAAATTTATTAAAGCTTGTCAACCCTGCTTGTAACAGTATTCCCAAAATGCTGCAAGGTTGTCCCATTATTTAAACCCATCATTGTTAAAGCGGAAGCAATATCTCAAAGGTGTGCAACTTGGGAGTGGAACATTTGTGGGGGGGGGGGGAGAGAGGAGAAAAGAAGAGGGAGAAGACGACAATAAAATTGTGCACTATAATTGTCTCCTCACAACAAAGTGGCAATATACAAATCATCTATTTTCCAACCTTGGCTGAAGAAAAGGTTTTTGCTTAGCAGAAAATTTACACACCTCCCCCCCCCAAGTGAAATGGTGCCATTGGTTCAATCACATCCACCACAGAGATCAAATTGAATTCATTTGAAGTTTTCATTAAGACAGGGATTTTATTCAAAAGGAATGCACAGGAGAATTAGTCTGGTTCAGTGCTCAAGCATCTGATAGACCCCTAACTTTCCAACTCAAAATAAAAAAACACACAAAGTCAAAAATGCTGAAGGCTCAGGTCAGACACTATCAAATGTTCCCACCTTCTCACTGAAATCTACACAGTATTTTAATGTCTCCATCAGTAAAAATGAAAATAATGATGTCTATAGATTTTCTTTTTAAAAATGCCACCTTAGGATATTCAGCTGCATGTTCATTTCCACGATTTTTCAGATTCTTTGTGGTCAATTTTTTTTGTTCTTTTTTATTGTTGCCTCCAATAACAAACAAATAATGCAGAAGTATTTTGCTGAGGGAGTCAGGTATGACGGGGGTGGGGGGGTGGGGGGGGGGGCGGCCAGGCAACATCTATGTTAAAAAGTATAGTTGACGTTTCGGGCTGAAGACCTTTCAGCAGGGAATCCTGTACTCTTTTCCATAGATGCTGCCTGGCCTGCCGATTTCCTCCAACATTTTGCGTGTTGCTTGGATTGCCAGCATCTGCAGATTTTCCTCCTGTTTATGGTGGGAAAAAGACAGGCTCCCCAATATGTTGATAACCTCCAAAGTCCATGTTGAACCCACTACTTGATTAAGGTTTAAAAACTTAGAATGTTTGCTAAATCCAACTAAGTAAACCAAACTGAAAAGAAAGGTCCATGCGCAATTTTATCAGTAATAAAGACAGAAGTAGTCAAGAGTGAGCCAGTTGGTGGAGAAACCCTGGAACAGAGCCAACTCTCCTAACGTAACACATTCCTTAATCCTTGCAAAAGCATTCAAGATATTTCTAAACGTAACTACGCTCGCATTTGAGATCTTGCTAGAAGTACTAAACACCTAACACCGCGATTAGATTTATGGGTTCTATTAATCCTCTGTTGGATGTTTCACAATGCGCAAATTCTGTTTTTTTATTATGTAAAATTCGAGGATATGAATTTGAACTATGCAGTGATTGCTTGATGTGGGGAAATATATTAATATATAGCAATTACACAAACAGAAAGCAAAATCATAAAATGCTGGATACCAGGTCTACATCATCCATTTATAGATGGAATTTGTAACAGCAAAAGAAACATGGCATTATAATTTATTTAATGGCGAACTCTTTCGTGTTAAACGCAGATTAGTGATAAGCCTCGGCTGTTACCGCCATAGGGATTTCCAGCAGGTGGTGGCGATGAAGCGCTACAAAAAGACAAAAAAAAGGCATCGCCCTTTTCAGAACTAGACCTCCATTACCTTCAGCATCGTCCGACGCGGCCTCGGCAAACAAACACTCCTTGGAAACGTCGTCAAAGCGCGAATCACTGGCGGAGCAGTCGACCAGCAGACTCCCGGCGCCGGAGCTGGAGGACGCCGCACTCCGCTGCGCCATTATCCGCCGCCCCTCGGTTCTCCGGCTCGGCCCAAACCCCGGCGGCGCCCGGCTCGCTACCTGCCGACAGTTTATAAACAGCACACCTCAGCGTCGGCGCTGCGGCCAGATCCAGCCGTTCCGATTTGGCCCAACCTGTATCACCAACGACAAAATTCAAAATCCCAACCAACCTCAGAAGCGTCCATCTCATTGGTCCGCGCTAATATCCTCTCGAGAGGTGAGAGTAACCTACTCCTGATTGGTTGCTTTCGGGACCTCCGACAACCTCCGGTCTGTGATTGGGTACAACGATAGCTAATCTGACTGAACAGCCGTTCACTGCCCTCCAGTGGTAAATGCAGGGTAGGAAAAATAGCTCATCGTCTGTGGAAATCTAATGATTCACTGTACAGATTTTATTTTAGTTTGCCAGAAATTAGTTAATCTTCTGATACATCTAGATGTGCGCAAGAGAACGCTGTTAATTGGCACAATCCAAGTTGAAGGAATACATGCTAAGGATGGTATTGAAACGTGGTGCAGGTAACACAAAGGCTTTGTGGGGAAGAGCAGTGGTCTCTCTATCATTAGTTATTGAAGTTGTGTAGAATCATCTTAAACACTCAAAGTTTGCGACATCGCAGAAGGGTACATGAATGACAATTGTGGTCTGTACATAAAATGCGCTAACACGATCAAGATATTGAATTGATAACACTATGCATGTACAGTGTACACATAAAAGTTGCTGGTGAACGCAGCAGGCCAGGCAGCATCTCTAGGAAGAGGTGCAGTCGACGTTTCGGGCTGAGACCCTTCGTCCTGAAAAGTCGACTGCACCTCTTCCTAGAGATGCTGCCTGGCCTGCTGCGTTCACCAGCAACTTTTATGTGTGTTGCTTGAATTTCCAGCATCTGCAGAATTCCTGTTGTTTGCATGTACAGTATAGACTGAATGGCACTGGATGTAATGGAAAGCATACTTTTTGTACTTCTTATATAATTTTATTCAGAGCTTCTTTTTGAAATTTAAAAAACATTTGTGTAGGGATCTAAATAGCTGCAATATAGGAGACTGCAGTCCGATTTCAACACCTGCAAATATTCTGCAAAGTGAGCAGCAGGAGAAAGGGAACGGTTGGCGTTTCATGTCAAAACCCTACATCACCTCGGACTCCTGTGTCACCTTTCCACTTCTTTTTATACCAGCCACCCCGTCTCTCCATTCCGTCCTGATGCAGTTTTCACTTCCTGCCGAAACGTCAACAATTCTCCCTCACCCCTCCACTTCTCATCCTCCTGAGTTCATCCACGAGATTATTGTTTCAAATATATTTGGTCTTTTTGAACCAAGACTGCAGGAGGACCAAGGATGTTATCTATCAAGTGGTATTAATTATTTAGGATGTGCAAAAATAAAAACGTGAGGCAAGATTAATATATAAAAACACTGATAAAGTGGTGATGGGCATTTGTCAGATATTACAAAATATGAGCATAGCTAAGATATTTCTTTGAGCAGGAAAACCCTCGGAACTGCAAAGCCAGAAAAACAATCCACAGGAAATGAGAGATGAGTCAATAATAATACAATTGTTATAATGGGTGACTTTGATCTACACCTGGGCTGGGCTAACTAAATTATAAACAGTACAGAGGAGGAACTTCTGGAGTGTATAAACTTCTGGGTGTTTTCATCATCGATACATCCAGTAGCCAATCAGAGAGCAGGCCAATTTCAACTGGGTTCTGTTCAATGAGGATGGATAAACAAATAATCTCATTGCCAGAGGCTCCTTGGCCAGAAATAATCGTAACACAATAGAATTCTTCAGTTAAATGGAGAGTGATGTAGGTGATTCTAAAGCAAGGGTCTTGAACCTAAAAAGAAACCACCACGGTATGAGGCAAAAGTTTGGTAAGTTAGGAAGAGAAACATTACTTGTGAGATTGGTGGTGAGTTGGCAATGGCAGATGTTTAAGGAGACTATAGGTGAACATCATCAAGTGTTCATTCTTGTATGTCAGAAAATAAATGAAGATGTTCAGTGGTGGCTAATAGGGGAAACTTTGAATAGAATGGGTACTAAGGAGGAAAACTGGCCTGAAATAGTGGAGAAAGAAGTGTGGAACTCAGGAAAACAGGTATTATGGTATTAATACCTGTATTATACCTGTACCATGGTATTAATTGCATGAAAATATTAGGAGCTTGAAGGAAAGTACTAAATGTAAAAGATGAAAAAAGTGGTGAATATTAACCTAGGCATAAATAGGAACAAAGAGAAGCCAAACAAATTTAACAAATACTTTGCTTTCATCAGGGACACGAAACCCTCTCAAAAATGGTCCAGAATCCATGAACATTGAGCAGGAAGAACTGAAGAAAATCAGTATTAGTTCAGAAATGGCATTAAGGAAATTAATGGCATTGGAAGACAAATTCTGTATCACACGACTTTAGGGCATGGCCACAGCTACTGAAATAGTGGATGCCTTGGTGGTCATTTTTCAATACTTCTTGAACTAAGTTCCTTCTGTTTGGAGAATGGCTAACGCTACTTCACAGTTTAATTAAGCTGGAGTTAGTTTGACTTTGGTATTGGGGATAATGTCAACGTTCATTAATGAAGATGTAATAGCAGAGTATTTGGCAAACTCTGATAGAATCAGTCAGCATGGTCTTATGAAAGGAAAATTATGCCTGAACTTTTTCTTGAGGTATGTAACCTGTAGAGTGAATGGATGATCCGGATGGGAGTGCACCTGATAGTGAGTAAACAGTGCCGAGTGGATAAATGAAGTGGCAAAATCAAAAAGGCAAATTACTGGAACAGTAACGGTAGAAGAATAACAATACCTCAATGTATGTGTACATCAGTTATGATTGTAACCTACTTGTGCATCAGATATTATAAATAAATTGTAAGTTGGCTTGGATTTGAGTACACAGACACTTCTTATTTTGGTCTAATAACTTTTATACTTTGTGTGCAGTTTGGATCTCCTTCTCTGCAAGTGGAGAAGTATTCTTGCAATCGAGGGAGAGCAGCAGAGGTTCACTGGACTGAATTCTAGTATGGCATAAGTAACAATATTGAAATTGGGACAACTGGGTTTATATTCACTAGTGTTCAGAAGAATCAGGGAAAAAAAAAACTTTTAAAACCCTCTAAGACCATAGACATAGGAGCAGATCAAGGCCATTTGGCCCATTCAGCCTGCTCTGTCATTTCATCATGGTTGATTTATTTTCCTCTGGCTAAATAAATTTCTCCTTATCTCTGTTATAAAGTGATGTCCTATTTTGAGGCTGTGCCCTCTGGTCCTAGACACGATTTGAAACATTCTCTCCAGGTCTACTCTGTCTTGTCCATTCAACATTCAGTAGGTTTCAATGAGAACACCCTCATTCTTCTAATCTTGAGCAAGTACAGACCCAAAGCCATGAAACATACTCCGTACATTAACCTTTTCGTTCCTGAGATCATCATTGTCATAAACCTCCTCTGGACCTTCTCCAATGCCAGTACATGCCTCTTTAGATATTGGGCCTAAAACTGCTCACAATACACCAAATGTGATCTGACCAATGCTTTACAAAGCCTCAGCATTAGATCCTTTCTTTTATATTCTAGCTCTCTATAAATGAATGCTAACATTGCATTTACCTTCCTTAGTACAGACTCAACCTGCAAGTTAACCATTAAAGAATCCTGCACAGGAATTTGCAACTTCTATTTCAGAATTTGCTCCATTTAGAAAATAGTCTATACCTTCTACCAATATGCATAATCATACACTTCCCCACACTGTATTCCATCTGCCACTTCTATTCCATCCAAGTCCTTTTGTGGATGACTTGCTTCCTCAACACTACTTGACCCTCCACTAATCATTGTATCATCCACAAACATAGCCACTTTGCCTTCAATTCTATCATCCAGATTAACATATAATGTGAAAAGTAGCAGTCCCAATACCAACCCCTGCGGAACAGTCACAGGCAATAACTGGAAACTGGGTCCCCTTCATTCCAACTCTCTGCCTCCTGCTAGTCAGCCAATCTTCTGTCCAATCTAGTATCTTTCCTGTAACAGCATAGTTTCTTATCTTGATTAGCAGCCTTGTGTGCGGCACCTTGTCAAAGGCCTTCTGAAAATCCAAGTGAATAATATCCACTTTGTCTATCCTGTCTGTTATTTCCTCAAAGAATTCCAATAGATTTGTCAGGCACAATTTCCCCTGAAGGAAACCATGCTGACTTCAGCATATATGATCCTGTGCCTCGTAGTTCTCATCCTTAAATATGGACTCTTAACACCTTGCCAATCTCTGAAGTCAGACTAACTGGCCCATAATTTCTTGATTTTTGCCTCCATTCCTTCTTAAAGAATGGAGAGACATCTGCAATTTTCCAGTCTTCTGGAACTATTCCAGAATCTCTTCATAACCCCAGAGTGCAGTCAGTATCTAGTCCAGGTGACTTATCAACCTCCAGGCCTTTCAGCTTCCCAAGCACTTTCTCCTTAGTCATAGCAACAACAATCGCTTCTTCCCCCGAAACTTGAATTTCTGGCATGCTGATGACATCTTCCAGGAAAATATTTATTCAGTTCTTTTGCCATTTCTTTGTTCCCCATTACTACTCTCCACTGTAATTTTCCAGTGGTTCAATATCCACTCTGCCTCTTTTACTTTGCAGTATATATCTGAAAAAAGCTTTGGCCAGCTTAGCTTAATATTTTATCTTCTCCCTCTTTGTTTTTTTTTAGTTTCCTTCTGTTGGTGTTTAAAACCTTCCTAATCCTTTAACCCCTTACTATTTTTGCTATATTGTATGGCCCATCTTTTGCTTTTATGCTATCCATGACTTCTCTTGTCAGTATGGTTGCTTATCCTCTCTTTAGAATACTTCTTTGGGACAAATCAATCCTGAGTTCTGAATTGCTCCTAGAAATTCCAGCCATTGCTGCTCTACCATCATCCCCGCTAGTGACCCCCTCCAATCAAATTTTGCCAGCCCCTTTCGTACCTCTGTAGTACCCTTGACTCCACCATAATACTGATGCATCTGATTTTAGCTTCTCTGCCTGAAACTGCAGGGTGAATTTTATATTATGATCACTGCATCCTAAGAATTCCTTTACTTTAAGCTCCCTAATCAAATATGGTTCATTACAGAGCAACCAATCCAAAATTGCCTTTTCCCTAGTGGGCTCAACCACAAGCTGCTCTAAAAAAAGCCATTTTGTGGGCATTCTACAAATTCCTTCTCTTGGGATCCAGCATCAGCCCTTTTCCTCCAATCTACCTGCATATTGAGATTCATTGTAACATTGACCTTTTTACATGCCTGTTGCTCCTATATTCCATGACACAGCTGATGAAAGCAGCAATCTCATATCCCTTTTAATTACTTTGTCTGGTTGTACTGTTGTCTGTGTATTTTTGGACATGCACACCAAGGTCCCTCTATTCCTCAGTACTTCCCGGGATCCTAAAATTAATTGTGTTAATCTTAACCTCATGAATTTACCTGAAGATGACTCCTCTTCTTAATATCAACAAAACCACCAATTTTCATGTAATTTGTGAACTTGGTGAACATGTCTGGATTTTCTGGATTTACATCCAGAACAATAATGCATATAAACAAAGAACAAAGATCCCAGCACCAATCTTTATAGTGTTCCACTTTCATTTGCTTAAAAAAATCCTTCACCTTCATCTATTTTGAATGTCTGTCAAAACCCTGGCAATCTCCTCCCTTGCCTTCTGTAGCAAACAAAAAAACAAATTATCTTGTCCCAGATATTTACCCACATTGAAGACCAATAAGACAAATAATACTTCCTCCTTTTCAATGGTAATTTATTCTAAAGTTCCACCCTCCCAAATTCTCCACTCATAACATCCTTTACCAATACATAAAACTTCCTCCTTACTGTCACATTTGAAGAACACACTGCATATTCGCTGTTTTTCACCCCCTACATTCCACTACCCTGATAGTGAGCAAGTCCCGAACAAGGGATGGCAGCCTGGGAATATGGAATAAACCTATGAGGATTCAGATGGGATGAGTTTCCTTCAACAAAGAGGGATGAACCTTTGGAATTTTCAACTGCACAAGGTAAATGAGGCAAAAATTGCTAAAAATACTCATTAGATAGGGTTCTAATGGCTAAAAATGAAGAAACGGGCTGAATTTGGATGACCAGCCATGTGAAACTGAATGGCTTACTCACTTTACAATTTTTCTACTTTTGTGCTTTCTTAAACCTTGCAATGCGCAAAGACCCATTGCCATGACATCCAACTGATTTAATGGTGATAATCTTCATCTCACTTGGAACTCAGTATTTAATGTCAGTAGGATCAGTAAGAAGGTGATGGGGAGCTTTCTTATTAAATCTGGGACATGTTTCACCTTTGAATTGCTTTAATTACATGTGCTTTTCTCTTAATAGAGGTAGCTTTCTTAAACAACTACTGCATCCCTTTTACACTGAAGCAGCACTTATGTGAACATCATAAGTTATAGTCTGAACAAGGCACCAAGTGTCAATTAACAGTGAAGAATGTTGTCGTTGTGGTCCAGGCAAAAAGATGGATTTGAAATAAGGATCAGCTTTAGTTCTTTTGGGCAATGTGAAGATGTCAAAAATCTAAATCTGCTTCTCTTCCTTGTGTGTTCAGAGAAGTGTCTGTTTTGTATCCAGGCCTGTCAATGGAAATTTAAGCAGGTGCCCTACTTTCTACAGTTTAAAATTGAAAATAATGATATGTAACTTAGTGATCAGGAATAAATCTGAGTCACTGGAGTAGCGACACAGCAGCTCATCTGATTGTACTACTGTATGTTTATTTTTTAATTTTCATTAAGACTATTATAACTGGGATATGTATCCCAGAGTTAATGCATTTTTGCTGTAATAATGTCACACCTCCACCATAATGTGCAAAACTTCACAGTAATATATTAATCCTACCTTTTTAATTCACAAAATTTCGTCTAACTGGATTATTGCAGAATGACACTTTTCTATCTATTATTTCACAATAGTAATTTGTAGGGATTGAGACAAATGAGTGTGATCATAACTAGTGGACAGCATCATTCTTACCCATTAAGTAAGTTAGTTTACTGATTCACCTCTTGCTTCAGCTCACCAAGTGCTGGTTAGATCCATGTTCAGAGAAATCAAAGAAAACATGCAGAAGAAAATATTCAGTTAAGGCACATAAAGGGCAGAGTAAATCAACTCAAAAAAAATTGATGCACAATTTCATAGTAGAGACTGCAGCTGCTAAAATCAAAAGCCAACCAATAATTTTAGCAAGAGTGCAACATTCTTCAACACGTAAGTATCTGACTTCACAGAATCTGCTTTGAGTTAACCTTATGTACTTTAATCATACCTATCAAGATAATGGTTGAAAAGTCATGTATGAAAATAACATTACATTCAGATGTTCATGTTACAACAGTGCATGGCTTAGCAGCAGTAGCATTAATCAACAATACACAAACTACTGTCAATTAAAACTCTAGCCCTGGCACTCAACCGGAATTTACAGATCAAATTGCAATCCAGCTACAGACCATTTCAATTACATGAAACAGTTTGCATTTACTGATTTGTTCTGCTCACAAGCAGAGATGAATTACTTCAGTTATTCTGAATTAAGTTGAAATGTCATGAACCTGTTCAGACCTTCCATTGAACATAGCAATGATGTAAAAGAATCCTTTTTACAGCTTACTTACAGCAGAGAATCAGCAACAAAACTTTAAAGAACATTACTGAATTACTTTACTATTCCCAACACATATATCTCTGTAGAAAAAAACATAAAAAACTGCTTAAACGTGAAGGATTGACAGTCACTATAAACAATTTCCTCATCTGCTAATGCAGGCCATGGCAGTCTTTGCTCCAAAGTTGCTAGTTGTAATCAGTTCTGTTCTTCGGAAGGTAGCCAGGTATGTGAGACAGGCATACAATTCAATGGAAAGCCATACATGCAATGGGTAAACCAATGTGCGTACAACTAATCAAACTGAGTAGCCTAAGGAGTCATAAGATGAATTATAAATTTCAAGTCTGAATATTCCAGTGTTGTTAAGTCCTTACAGGTAGCTTTAAAATCCTTACAAGGATGCAAGAATTTGAAACTAATACCATGATTCCAATTTCTATTTGGAAGCAGCTTTGATATATTTTTGGAATATCGTCATTATTAGTGAAAATTCTTGACTACACAATGTAGAATTTAAAGCTTAAGTGTGGCATTCCTCATTTACAGCAAGCAAAAGATGGACTTCCATTGTTTTTTTTCCCCATTTGAGATACAGTGTGGAATAGGCCTTTTTAGCCCTTTGAGCTACTCAGCCCGGTAATCCCTGACTTAATCCTAGCCAAATCATGGGAAAATTTACAGTGACCACTTAACCGAGCAACTGGTACATCTTTGGGCTGTGGGAGGAAACCCATGTGGTCACAAGGAGAACGTACAAACTCCTTACAGGCAGCAGTGGGAATTTTTGCAAGAATGGTGGACATCATCCAGATAGGATTTAGGCACTTCTCCCCTTTTGTAAAAGCAGGAAAGGTTTTAGTTTTCATAGAGGTACAGGTCAGAGCTATGAAAACAACATAAACCAAAGATTAAAAAGAAGTGATTTTTTTTTTCAGAAAGGATAATTAAAGGTGATTGAACACAAGCTCAAGATTCTCAAAAGGGAAGTAATGAATATAGACCCAAACAAATTGATTATTCTTGTTAAAATTTCACAAGCCCTGGAACTCAAAGGTTAAGATGGTAATATCGTAAGGAGTTAGCAAGGAAGGCTACTGATATTAAATTAAGGCAATTTTGAATTGATTTATGAAAAAAACCTTTGAAACTTTTTAACCGGATAAAGATCCTGCTCAATGTGCATCTTATAGACCAATATCTTTATTAAATGTTGACACTAAAATTTTTTTAAGTTATTAGCAAACAGATTAGAAAAAGTACTTCCTTTTATTATTTCGAAGACCAAACGGGTTTTATTAAAGATCGTTACTCTTTTTATAACATTCGCACACTGTTAAATATTGTTTATACCCCCTCACAAAATGTTCCTGCGTGTGTTATCTCTTTAGATGCTGAGAAAGCTTTTGATAGAGTAGAACGGCCTTACTTATTTAACGTGCTTGAAATGTTTAATTTTGGCTCGAAATTTATATCCTGGATCAAACTGTTATATCATTCTCCCATGGCCTCGGTCCGTACTAACTCTCTAAGCTCACCTTTTTTCCCTCTTTTTCGAGGTACTCAACAAGGTTGTCCTCTTAGTCCTTTATTATTTGATATTGCATTAGAACCTCTTGCAATTGCCATTCGAGTATCTCCAAATATTACCGGGATAACTCGGGGCTTAAAGTCCCATAAAATATCACTCTATGCTGATGACTTACTTTTATATATTTCTAATCCTCAAAAATCCATCCCTGCTGTTTTAGAGTTATTAGCACAATTTAGTCTCTTTTCAGGTTATAAATTAAATCTTAGTAAGAGTGAACTTTTCCCGATTAATAAACAATTTCCCTTATATCATAACTTTGTTTAAATTGATTAATAATTATTTTTCATATCTTGGGATTAAAATTACTTGTAAACACAAAGATTTATTTAAGATTAACTTTTTACCCTTAATTGACCATATTATTCAACTTTCATCTAAATGGTTTCCTTTATATTTAACTTTGATTGGTCGTATTAATGCAGTTAAGATGTTTTTTTCTGCCAAAATTTCTATATATATTTCAGGCATTACCGATTTTTGTTCCAAAATCTTTTTTTGATAAAGTTGACTCAAAAATTTCTTCATTTATTTGGCAAAATAAAAACCCGAGACTGGGTAAAATACATTTACAGAAAGCTAAGAGAGTTTTATTTATTGAATTGTTGTTTCATGCAGTGCCCTGTGACACATTTTGTAAGAGAATAATCAAGCCCTGCCAGCAAAATTACATTGCAGCTTTCAGTTCATTAACATGTTGCAACACACAACTTCAGAAGCTACTATGACTTAACAGTACTGAAGTATATCAAATTTCCACTCACTGAAGAAGTTTAGAAAGAACTTTTCATCCATTCGTCCTCCAAAGAGCCCAACCTTTTCTACAACTGGACACATTCAAACAGCTCCTTCCCCCCCGCATTTATTACAATACATTACTATTCCATAAATCAGTTTTATTTTCTCTCAGCTCATTGATAATTTTGGTAAGACTGTCTATTTTCTGCTCCTTTCTCTTCAATTTTTGTTGAAGAACTCTAAACCTTTTCCGATGTTCTTCATTCTTCTTCCTTTCCCAGGCAAGTTTCTTTTCTAAAGTTCTCCTGATGGTATCTGGACAAGGACTCATAAAGTAACTGTGATCCTGAGGAAATGTCATTCCTGAAAAATCTTGGTCACCCTGAGAAGAAAGCACATTTTCAGCAGAACACTGCAATTCTTCTGAAGGCTGGACTGCGGGGGTTAGATGATGAGTCTGTGTTTCTGGGATAAGTACTTCTGTAGATATCCAAGTTGTTTCTTCTGGTATTATTACTCTGTCAGATGCTGGATCAGCAGATGATGTGAATAAACATGGCAACACATCAGTAGATACATCCACTGAATCTACAAGTCTGGTACATGTATCCGATTGTACTTCAGGTCTTGATAATACATTAGCTGTCCAATGGAGGGCGTCTGAGCATAGAACTGTAGCTGAATCTTGAGGTGCTTCCTCTGAATGACCTGCAATTAATCCACCTGAAACTGATTCCATCTTTTCCTCTGTTGCAGATGTTTCAGTTTGTGCACTGCAGTTAAAGACAGCAAGAACCTGTGATGATTCTCCTTCAGACTTCAAAGGCATTTCCAATACTTGAGAAAATTCGGCTAAATTTAAGACAGCTGCTGCGGCTAGTTGGGCTAGTCGCCCTGAGTTGAGTGTTCCTGGTGTTAATGGAGACTGTTCATCTGTTACCTTAGTTGAGCTGATTGTTTTACTTAATGTTTCATCAATTAAAGGAGGTTGTGAACTCAAAAGTGACATCTCCACATCTGAAGATTCCTTACTTATGGTGGACACCGTCTTTACTTTATTTGACTTTCTGGAGCCTGCCGCCTGAAAAATAAAATCGGTGAAAATATTTAAATTAAAAATAATAGATTTTACATTGTTATGGTCCATCTTTGAAATAGTGTAAACTCTCCAAATATTCCTCAAATGCAAATTTGAAGAAATCAATATGCAAACACGAGGAAATCTGCAGATGCTGGAAATTCAAGCAACACACATCAAAGTTGCTGGTGAACGCAGCAGGCCAGGCAGCATCTCTAGGAAGAGGTACAGTCGACGTTTCAGGCCGAGACCCTTCGTCAGGACTAACTGAAGGAAAAGCTAGTAAGAGATTTGAAAGTGGGAGGGGGAGGGGGAAATCCAAAATCAAGATGATCACTTTTCAAAGAACGCAAACAAGAATCAACAACCCTGCCCTTCCCTTCAGTCTTAAACTATGTGCAAATGTGCACCTTTCTGCATTTCTGTATCATTTTAAGAAACCTCTCTCCTTTACATTCTTTGCTTCTATAGCCAATTAGAATATAGCAATTCAGCATTCCCATAAAAGATATTGTCTGAATTTCTTTTTGGGACAGCAGTAGTTAATGAAAATGGACCAGTATCTGGTACACCATAGGAATCTGGCTTTTGAGAGCAACTTATAGAACATAGAATAGTACAGCACAGTACAGGCCCTTCGGCCCACATTGTTGAGCCGATCCTTAAACCCTGTCTCCCATTTAACCCCCCACCTTAAATTCCTCCATATACCTGTCTAGTAGTCTCTTAAATTTCACTAGTGTATCTGCCTCCACCACTGACTCAGGCAGTGCATTCCACACACCAACCACTCTCTGAGTAAAAAACCTTCCTCTAATATCCCCTTGAACTTCCCACCCCTTACCTTAAAGCCATATCCTCTTGTATTGAGCAGTGGTGCCCTGGGGAAGAGGCGCTGGCTATCCACTCTATCTATCCCTCTTAATATCTTGTATACCTCTCTATCATGTCTCCTCTCATCCTCCTTCTCTCCAAACAGTAAAGCCCTAGCTCCCTTAATCTCTGATCATAATCCACACTCTCTAAACCAGGCAGCATCCTGGTAAATCTCCTCTGTAACCTTTCTAACACTTCCACATCCTTCCTAGTGAGGCGACCAGAAATGGACACCAAGTGTGGCCTAACCAGAGTTTTATAGAGCTGCATCATTACCTCACGACTCTTAAACTCTATCCCTCGGCTAATGAAAGCTAACACCCCATAAGCTTTCTTAACTACCCTATCTACCTGTGAGGCAGCTTTCAGGGATCTGTGGACATGTACCCCCAGATCCCTCAGCTCCTCCACACTACCAAGTATCCTGCCATTTACTTTGTACTTCTTAGCTGTTTTACCAGTAACACGCGTTTGTTACTCAACTACTTAATTCTCATAGAATTGATAGAAAATTAATCAAAATTTGATTTTAATATATGGAAGCCTGAAAAATTAAGTATATGATTATTACCAGCCAATAAAAGACATTATTGTAGCCACTTGGAAATACAGTACTTAAGAGTATATTGAAAATTTATATTATATACTTGATGAACATTACTAAAAATGATATACCAATATAAATACTAGACACTATACCTTATTTTTAGGAGGTGGAAATATAGTTGGTACAGAGGAAAATTTTAAATGCCTTCTATCATTCCGCTCTTCAAAACACTCTTTTATGAAGTGATCACTGCAGAGAGTTGCCCTTGGTGATGGTGCCCAGTTTTCCCGTGCCACTGCTTTTAACCATTTTGCCATGAGGTCAGGTCTTGAAATGGGAAACCTACAACACAACCCAAAATAAAGCATATCAATATGATATATCAAAAGTGGAATTTCAGATTCATATTGTTTTCAGTTGCCATATCTATCAAAACAAACCCCTGCATTTGTCTGTATAGCTGCCTATCAGGAATGACCTAATTCTGTTGAGGTGCCTTAAACTCATAATTAAATGAGTTCGGTCAGTTCAAGGATTTCAACAGAACAAATTCAAGACCAAAACACAAAATTACCAATCATTACATCAGCAGTACTTTAGATATGAAAATAAACGCATTGCTCAGTCAGAAAACTGATCAAATGGGGTGAAGAAAACTAAGGCAGAACTTGCATAGTGAATGGCAGAACTCTGGGGAGTGTTGTTGAACAGAAACAACTTGCAGTATAAAAGCATCATTCCCTGAATGTGATTACACAGGGAGACAGGTTGGTGAATTGCCTTAATTGAATGAAGCATTGAGTACAATAACTAGGACATTATGTAACAGTTCCACAAAACATTAGTTAGGCTGCACTTAGAACATAGAATAGTACAGCACAGTACAGGCCCTTCGGCCCACAATGTTGTGCCAACCCTCAAACTCTGCCTCCCATATAACCCCACACCTTAAATTCCTCCATATACCTTTCCAGTAGTCTCTTAAACTTCACTAGTGTATCTGCCTTCACCACTGACTCAGGCAGTGCATTCCACATACCAACCACTCTGAGTAAAAAACCTTCCCCTAATATCCCCCTTGAACTTCCCACCCCTTATCTTAAAGCCATGTCCTCTTGTATTGAGCAGTAATGCCCTGGGGAAGAGGCGCTGGCTAACCACTCTATCTATTCCTCTTAATATCTTGTAAACCTCTATCATGTCTCCTCTCATCCTCCTTCTCTCCAAGGAGTAAAGCCCTAGCTCCCTTAATCTCTGATCATAATGCATACTTTCTAAACCAGGCAGCATCCTGGTAAATTTCCTCTGTACCCTTTCCAAATGCTTCCACATCCTTCCTGTAGTGAGGCGACCAGAACTGGACACAGTACTCCAAGTGTGGCCTAACCAGAGTTTTATAGAGCTGCATCATCACATCGCGACTCTTAAACTCTATCCTTCGACTTATGAAAGCTAACACCCCATAAGCTTCCTTAACTACCCTATCCACCTGTGAGGCAACTTTCAGGGATCTGTGGACATATAACCCCAGATCCCTCTGCTCCTCCACACTACCAAGTATCCTGCCATTTACTTTGTACTCTGCCTTGGAGTTTGTCCTTCCAAAGTGTACCACCTCACACTTCTCCGGGTTGAACTTAACAGTATTATGAGCATTTCTGATTGATATGATGTAGGAAGAATGAGATTAAGCCAGGGAGGGTGCAAAAAAATTCACAGGATGTTTCCTAGTTGTATAACTTGAGCCATGAGAAGATGGGGCCCGGTGACATATTAGAGGGATATAGTTTCAGAGGCATGGATAGGGTATAGCACCAGAATCTGTTTCCCATGATAGGCCATCTAAAACCAGAGGTGTAAGGTGAAAGGAAGGTTTAAAAGGGATCTGAGGACCAAGTTGTTCATACAAATTATTGCCGGTATCTGGAATGAACTGCCAGAGAAGATTGTGGAACAGTAAAAACATTTAAAAGGCATCTATACAAGTACTTGACTGAGGAAAGGCATATGGAAACAAGCAGGCACCTGCATTAATATTGACTGGCAACATGGTCGGCATAAACGTAGGGGTCAAAAGACCCATTTGTATGCTGCATAACTTGGTAAGATTCAAGATTCAAAAAACTTTATTGTCATTCTAACCGTACATCAGCTCTGCAGGGCAGAATGAGACAGCATTTCCCAGTAGCAGTGCAATCATAACATAACAAACGCAACACTAAATAATAAACATAACAATAAATAGTAAAACACAACAGCCACTTGTCAGTTAAAATCAAGTTATAAGTGCCAGTGCAAGTTAAAAGTGTCCAAAGCAGAGTCAGGTAGAGCAGCTATTTAGCAGTCTGACTGCCTGTGGGAGGAAGCTGTTTAGTAGCCTTCTGGTTTTAGTTTTGATGCTCCTGTAATGTTTGCCTGATGGCAGAAGAACAAACAGTTCATGGAGAGGGTGAACTGCATAAACATTAACTTTAATAAAAAGCAGATCACCATATCAGATATAGAAATACCATGGTTGATCTTCCCCATATTCCCATTACCCTCCCCCACCCCCAGGTTCAACCACTCACCTGCACAATGGGGAGAAGCTTTGGTTTGCTGCTGGGATGAGGAGCAAACCAGAGCAGCCACAGGGATGCCCCATGGGGCCATAGGAAGAATTCCACATAGACAGCACTGCAGCTCAGGATTAAACCAGTCTCTGGAGTTCTGAAGCAGCAGTTGTATCGCCAACACCACTGTGCAAGCATTAACACTGCCCATTTATCTTACATTTGTAACATTAATTTATTTTGCTTATTACAAATTTCACGTGCATTTAGACAAAGTTCTTTTAATTTTGACTTAACTGGAGATATAGCCATACACTCATACAATATGTTTTGTCCCTTTATGACAGACTCTGGGTTGCATTAGCACTATCATCTCATGAACACTCACCCCTCCACTCCACTTTATTTAAGCCTTATCAATATCTCCAGTTATTTCATTCATAAGGACACTAAGTCCCAGCCTACTCAGATGGAAGCTCATCCCAAAAGAACAAATCCCTCTTCCCTCAAAGCTGAGGTTCCCAACCTGCGTCTACTGACTCCTTCTTTAATTGTATTGATCCACAACAAAAAAAGGTTAGGAACCCCTGCCTTAGAGCAACAATAATTGAAACTGATTTCTCCCACAATAGCTGAACTACATATATATTTATGTGGTCTTATATGGCCCTTTCTCAATTAGTGGGGGGGTATTTTTTTTTCTTTTTTTGTATCTTATCTATCTTTTTTTTCTTTTTGCCTGGATGATTGGGAGGGAAACACATAGCAACATGGTGAAGTTCAAAGAGATTCCCCAGGAAACTGAGAGTTGAGAAGCTAAGTAATGTTTTAGATTTTAAGAGATAAATATGTAACATTTTTGAATACTTGGAGCCCTTATTTATAGCTCCGATGATGAAGATCTTGGTTCCTTGGGGGAAAGTAACAAATATATATTAAATTTATTTTTATCCCATGGAGCATGTGCAAACCTTCCAATATTCAGGCGGTTCCTTTTTTTTCTCTTTTTTTCCTTTTAGGTAGGAGTATATTTGGGGGGGGGGAGGAGAGGGTTAAGGGGAGGGGGAGGGTAGATTTTTTTTCTCATGTATTACTTTGAAAACTCAATAAAAATTATATTTAAAACAAATTATACAACTTTTCTTTCAAACCAATGAATAGAAAAGTTTTCCACTGCAAGAACACGTTTTGCTGGGAAGAGGTTGAGACGAATGGAACCTGTTCTGTGTCCCTTCAGCAGTGATTCCTCAAGTCAACCAGCTGGAGCCTGGAGGTGCAGAATGACTGGATGCAGAATCATATTTTTATTCAAGTAGTCAGTCAGATCCATAAGGCCGTGTTGAATTAGATTCACTGCCGTAATGGATAAATCATTCTGCAATCCACAACTTTTTAAAAAGTGATAACATAAAGATATTAATTTAAATCTTGAAATCCAGTGACAGAACTTTTACAAGGGGAGTTACTCTAACTCTGTATCTTCCCACCTTCCCTAATAAAAGGATACCGTATCTGGCAAAATCAAAATTGGATGGAACTGTACTTGTGTATGAAAAGGTTATGTATCGATGTCAGAATATTACGTTTTTAAAACACCGACTACATACAATCCCAATTAAAATTAAAATTAATTTAACAAAGAACACATAATATCCAACGCAATGTGCAAAACTAGACAGTAACAGCATTGCAGAGATCACTGGTCAGAGGTCCTGTTTTCCAGAGCTGAAAAAAATTGCTTTTCTCGGATAAGTACGATTAAAATCACCACCCAACTTCCCAAACCACACAAAAGAACAGTATGCCTTGCAGACAGGGAAATAAAGCCAGGATTTATCAAGGCAGCTTTAATGAGGCCTAGAGGAGGATCAACCCCCCGAAAACAGCGTTCTAGCAGCCTCACTGCATACCTGTGAAAAGTTATGCCGCTTCCTTTCTTGAAGCGGTTTTTACAATCCAGCGCACTACACGAGACTGGCATCTTCTCGGGAAGCCGAATGCAAGCCCGGATAGTCAGCGCCCCGCTGCCTGCAAGAAAGATGGCGGACCGGGAGGCGGTGACGTCACTGGGAACGCAGACCGCGATTGGATCGCGGAGAAATAACACAAAATACAGTCTTCCCAATTTCCCGTCAGTGCTTGAAAGTTCAGTGGTAGATCGTATTGCATTAAGGCGAGAATGATCCTTTCGGCAGGAATTAAACACCGCCGTTTGTTTAACCAACCTAAGAATTTTTTTCGCATGCACTAGGACTAAAGTGTGTAATCTTCAATTACGCAGCTCCCAAATAGCATAAATAAAAACCAAATTTGAATGCGTTGTCATTGACTGGATATTGTTTTTGTATTTTGTATTACATACTTGCGTAACTATTCCTTCCGGTAGCAGCTACGGCTGTTGATACGATAAACCCTGTTTCCACCCTCTTCGTCTGATAGGTCAACTAACAAACCCAGATCGATCTAATTGGTGACTGTCCTACCGGTGTCAATAATAGGAACGGAAGAAATGAGTGACTGTCTTTCTCAAAGTATTTACCCTTCTCTCCGGATTCTGCAACAATGCGAGCAACACTTGGAGTGATCTTAATTGTTGCTTCTTTGACAGCTTACTATGTCTACATTCCAATTCCGAAGACGCTGTCCGAACCCTGGAAATTGATGCTGCTGGATGCAACGTTCAGAGGAGTGCAGGATATGGTATATTTTCTCTTTCTGTTCATACTACTTTCCCCACAGGTCGCTGAGAAATCAAAGATTAGAATGACTATTTTAAACATTAAAGGAATTTGTTCATTATTTCGAAAGTATCTCAGTTTAATAGACTATAATTGGGTTATTCATTTGTGTTTCCTGTTTTGTTTGTAGAACCCTATGTACACGCGCCCTTCCCTTTAACTCACTTAAATTACTGTGCATTGTATCATTTTTCTCGAAAGTAAATCCGCGTAGGGCCCGGTGATGACGATCAAGCTAGGAGTGGCAGGCGGTGGACCCCGAATAACTGGTATATGCCAGTGCACGTCTCTTAGTATCGTTCTTTTTCTTTTAAAAGGGTCCAGTTATACTTCTCACCTGCTCAGGATCTTTGGTTTTCCTTGCCTTCACAATTTTTGTAAGATATATAAGAATTTCGCCTGTAAGATGGCCCGTATCACCTATTTTGTGGGGTTGCTTCCCAGGCAAATTGGGTTGTTCAACACAAATCAGAATTACATAAAGGCCAGTGAAATGAATGACCCAGTTAATCTGCTTCCTGTTAATGTTGAATGAGCGAGAAGGTTTCAACAGTGTGATAATTTTTGAATTGGTCCAGGCATCTTTAAAAAGATGAATTTGATTTGGTGATTAATGTAGTACACTTATACATGGAATCTTTGGGTATGACAGAGAAATGCAAAACTTCTGTCAACTTGCACGAAATTCTTTCGTGCATTTGAGGATCAAAACAGATTTTGACTGAAGCATTTAGGGCTGCTTTGAAATTAATTAATGTGGGGTGGGGGGACCCTATCTGAAGAATCTGAGGCGTCTTCTAAATAAATGTTTTCTTTAACTTTTCATTGCTGATGTTCACCCTCAATTGAACTTCATCCCACTCATTGTCACTGATCTGGCCAGTCTTCATCCTTGAAAATCACTTGGTGACTCCTTACCATTATTCAGCAACTCCTCTTCCAAGCAGTTCTCAGCCCACTTGCCTTCCATTCCATCTCTGCAGTAGTGTTTTCCACTGCTTGCAATAATTTCATAAAACATCCAACCCTCACCTGCAGGAGTGCTGCTCTGCAGTGGGGAGGTCTAATGTTGACATGATGCTAATTTAGATGCCCCTAGTTTATCTTGATCAATTTAGCAGAGCAACAAGAGGTGTATATATTATATATATATATATAAAATATCTGAAGGAGGTCATGGTGGAGCTCTATACAACACTATATGGGCCATAATTAGAGCACAGGATGCAGTAATATATTGTGTTAGCATTAGCGAGGACATGGAAAAGATCTAAAAGAATGTGGCTAGTATTTTCATTATGAGGAAGGATTATCTTCAGGCCTTTTATATGGAACGTCGTCGTTGTCTGAACCCTTAGTGCCTAGGTGGCACATGAGGCCTCTTTATATGGAACAGAGAACCAAAAAAGATTTATTTCCTTTTAGCAGAAGCACCAATAACCAGGGAAAGCTTTATGCTATTTTTCTAGAAGAATTAGAGAGGAGTTGAGAAAAATAGAGGTCAAGAATTCACCTTGACTAAAGGACAGTATAACTGAAAGCTCATCACCATTGAAAAAGAGCAATTGATATGCATAAAACTGCAAAGCTAAGAAGCAAGGGTTCATAAGTGGGTTTAAGCTGCATTATCACATTTTTGGCAGAAACAGACTCAGTAGTTTTATTGCTTGTTTTACATTTCTGCAATGCAACTGCAAAAAAAATATAAATCGATGACAGAAATTTAATGAGGAGCATGATCTGTTGGGCTGAAGATGATTACAAATACAGGATAGGCACTTACAATATTCAACCAAAATATTAAATAAAACTAAAAAATTATACTAGAAATAGGACATGGAGAGAGAACAGAGGTGCCATTTTTTCAAAACTGCAACTTGTACGCAAAACATTTGATTTGTTTCCTTGAAACTTTCTGACTTTTTAATATTTCCAGTATTTTCTAATTTTGCTTCACAGACCTTACGGTTTTGAACAATTTTGTCAACAATTCTAACCCTTCATTTCCTTTCCTATTCTCTTGGATTTTGAGAGCTACAGTATGAACACCAATTCCATGGTAGAATATTTTTGCCTGGACAATTCATTAACTTTAATAGAGTTTATTGCCTTTTGTTCTTTAGATTTATTCTCAGTTTTATCCTCAGAAACATAACATCAGTGACAGTTCCTTCTTAATGTCATTCCTGGTAATTCATGCACCCAATGCCTGAATATTGTTGTTATATTTGGAACAACCCAACTGAAATTAATATTTAAAAATTTTGTATTCAATTGGCCAGAAATAAGTTACAATAATTTTATTTTAGCCTAAAGTGCCAGTAATCTAAAAACTAACAAAATATTTCTTGTATGGTATGATCAATTTTTACAGAAAGTGCAAGGATTCATTAATGGTGGCACAGCAGGTGGTGGCACCTTGTCTCCAAAACTAGAGGTGTCACCTTGCATAAACAAAATTGTTAGTTTGTGACAGATCCACAATTTGTTGGAAACAGAATGTTTTCAGATCTGCTTGCCCTATGCTGACTTGACAACATTCAGCATGGTCACCAAGCATTTTCCTCATACAAGGAGAAGAAAGTGTGGAGACCATCCAATGAACTGTACCTTTAAACCTGTTACTGACATGTTAAAGAGCCGAAGTAAAGAGTAGGAGGTAAACAAGATAAACAGTAATGTAGAGTTTCAAAAAGACTTTTCTAGAATACATCCCTTCCTAAAATGAACTATTATAAACTTTGAAGTGTGTATAAGTCACAGGAGATCAAAACCAACAGCTTATGTTTTATGCACAACTTAAGACCGGTTGTGGAGTAGTGTGGACCAAAAAAAGTTCTTTAAATATTCTAAATTTAAAAATTACATTAGTAGCTCCTTGCTCAATGGAGAAACCTGGCATACACACTTACGTTTAAATATTGTTTCATGAATCTACATGATATTTTTTATCATGGTTGTTGATGTTGATGTGGGTGTAATTAAGCCAAGTGCAAAGTCTGAGGCATGAATATTCTGTATCACTACATTGTTACCTTAAAATATATTTGGTTGTTAACTTTTTTTGTAATATACAAATATGATTATGGTCATTTATATTGTCGTCATATTGTTCTGCCCATAATTGAGTTATATCTTGATAAAGGGCATAGATTTATTTATTTGAATGCAGCATACTAATTTAGAAAAGACATCCAAAACTTTCTCAGCATGTGAAAATTCACCAATAGATAAGGATGTCGTTTATGTTAATATTAAATATTATATTTTAAATTAATGATAATTAGATTTGGCTTTTGCCACAAGATTTTGCAAAACTCAAAATTGGCCTTGAAGAGGAAACCTCAAATATTTGCAATTTATCTAGTAACCTTGGTCTTGGTATTTGAACCAGTTATTAACACAGGTAACATTGTTATTTAGAAAGCTGCAGTAATTTTACTGATTTTGGAGCCTTTCACTTTGCAATATTGAAAGAAAACTTTGTGACTTATTAAATACATGCATCACTGTTCTGTCTTGGCAGTGATGGCTGACAGCAACTGCTTTCAGATAAAAGGGATGGCGGCTCCACAGAGAACATCCAAGTCAAAAACGTATTTCATCATCCAAATCCAAATGTATATTAGTCATAAATTAGAAGGAGTTTGGTCAGGGTGGGGCGGCATCCTTACTATACTATTATCCATTTTCATTCCAATCTATTGCACCATCTGCAGAAGAACTAGTGACAATAGTCCATAAGTGAAATTCCTCTAAGATTTCTTTGAACTGAATGTAATGCACTCACATGCAATAAATATTATTTTAAACTTCATAAACATTGAACTGGATTACCAAGATAGGTGTTTGAATAATAAGTACAGTATATAAAAGTAAAGTATATAATATGTTAATTTAGAACTGTTCTATAGTCTATTTAAACCAATAAAGCAATGGATTTAATGAAACATTTTATCTTCAGTCCAAATATAATTGGAATTGAAAAGACATTTGTTTTTGAATGAGATTTGGTAAATCATTAAGCATTAAGCACAAACAATTGGAGAAAATCAATTTTTACTAGAATTATCACCAAGAAATATTAGAATCATAAAATGCTAAAATCATTCAACCCTTCGAGATCATGCTAGTTTTCTGTTCCAATGCCCATTCCTGATAGCACAGCAATTCTTTTCTTTCAAGTACTGATCCTATTTTCTTTTGGAATCACCCTGCTAAGTTATGCATTCCAGTTATTAAACACTTAGTTTTTAAAAATAATTTTCTCCTCAAGTCACTTTTTTTCTTGATCATCTGGACTCTAGTTCCTCTGGTTCTTACTCTTTCCACCTTCCTATCTGCTCTGTCTAGATCCCACTTTATATTAAACAGTTCTGTCAGTCTTCTCTTGACCTCCCACATCCTGCAGAGAATAACCACAGCTTCTACAACCTTTCCCCATAATTTTGTCATCCTTGTGAATGTTTTGGTGAATCTTTTATGCATCCTCTCTAAGCTTCATTTTTGCTTCGGCACTTCAAGAACAATTCATTTAAATTAAGACTTTTGTACTTTTCTAACTTGTATTTTTTTTTATCTTTGTAATTTATAAAGGCCAATTCACTGACCTTTTGCCCATATCCTTGTGTAATCTTGTGGCTTTAATTTTTCACATGTCAGTGAATTTCTCCAGTTTCCACAGTGGTCAGATGACCTTGTGGCAACTGAACAACTGCCCTGCTTCGATAGGTCTCACTTCGAAATATTTGTTCACTTGCCAAGGAAAGGGGCTTTAAAAAGTGATTACAAATTTCATTTCTAGCAATCTAGTATAACGGTATTTATGGATAACGCAGCATGAACTGTTGGGTATAAATATTGTTCCAGGTAATTTGAGCAATATTACTGTCTATTCAAATATATTTTTGTGTTATAACCATATAAACTTGGACAGTGCAAAGGACCCAACTTGACTTTGCCTAACAAGTATGTCTCAAACAATAACATTAATGTTTACTAATAGGAACAAAATTCATTTCACAAACAAGAGAAAATCTGCAGGTGCTGGAAATATACAAAATGCTGGAGGAACTCAGCAGGCCGGGTAGCATCTCTGGAAAGAGTATGGTTGAACGTTTCAGGCCAAGTCCCACATAACTGAACTAAAGTTGTTGGGTTTTGAAAAACATTTTTTACATTTTCCATAAGCTACTACTAGGTAGAATGCTGTAAAAGTTGCCCAAGTAGATATCCGGGGGGAGGGAGGGGAGAAAGGGCACTTACTGCCCATCCCAAATCATTTGAAATATGCTTAGCTATAATTTTATAGTTAGTAACAAAGCAATGTATACCTTTATGTAATGCTATTTTCTAGTGAGTGTCAGCCAGCTGTGGTTTACAGAAACAATGATGTCATTATACTTCCTAAGTAGTCACTTTTATGGCACACTGGGAAGTAATAGCTACAACAGCTTTGACGTTTTACAAGAGCCAGTTAAAGATTGAGAATGAGCTCCTAGATCTAACTTTATATATGGGTATATACTGTATTTGTGAGAGTTTTCACTTTACAGTTATTCAGTTAGAGTTTAATACTGCAAGATAAAAGGATATGACAGATCTAAGGGTGAATAGAAAAGCATCATTGTTTTTTTTGTGTGTGCTGAAAGTTCACGGTTGCCATTTATAGCTTGTAAATTGTAG
The DNA here is from genome assembly GCF_030028105.1 of Mobula birostris. Lineage (NCBI taxonomy): Eukaryota > Metazoa > Chordata > Chondrichthyes > Myliobatiformes > Myliobatidae > Mobula > Mobula birostris. Next base: position 53,523,622 of record NC_092373.1, read on the forward strand.
CTTTCCTCTTCTTAGAACGTGATGCACTATGGAGTAACGAGTATTCAAGCCTCCTAATCAGGGCACGCCACTCTCAGTTATAAAGGGTGTCAAAATGATCATGGACTAGGATATCAAACACTAAATAACTGAGATCACTCACCAAAATCTGGGCTTAGAAATTAGGTGAAAATAATGTATGCAGTAGGAATCCTGTAGTAATTGGCTAATTATGAAATTAAGTATATCTGCAAATAAAGAACACATAATTCAAGGTCTCACAGTGTTGAATATTACTATTCTTAATTGTACATTCCTGTGCATTACAGCAATTTAGATAATGAAACTTCAACTGAACAGATATTACAAATTGCAACCAAAAATATAGATTACAGATCAAAAATTTATTCTTACAGAATTTATGTTGGAAACAATAACCAAACAAGCACAACATATGATACAAACAGCAAATTCGATCATTTTTTGTCAAGGTTCAATTTGTGTAAAATAATGACATGGACAGATTTCTATGAACACAACTCCTCCATTACAGGGAGTATATGGTATTATTTCATACAAGCTACTGTAAGATTGGTATTTGTTCCATTAAGGCAATTAATAGTTTATAACAACTAACATCTGTGTTGACACTTCTTGAACCACTTGCAAAACCATAATCATTATGGTTTAGCAACACTGACCAACTTTAACCACTTTGTACTAAAATGGACTTTCTTTTTGTTCTAATTGTGCTCTTGTAAAAATTGTGTATAATTTACCTTTAATTTATGTTTCTCTTGTGATGCTGCTGCAAGTAAGGTCTTCATTGAACCTGTGCATATGACAGAAATCTCGACCTTGACTTTGAGTTAACCATTGAGTTACGAATAGCTCAATTTAAACTCAGTAGTGTCTAAATATCTACATTCTATGTTGTGAAGAAATAAATAAGGTAATTTCGAGCCTTTATTTATACACATAATACTTCCTGTCATTAGCAGAAACTTCTGTAATTCATTCTGAAGAGAAATTTGTTTGATCAAATATGACTGCTGAAACAGAATCAGCAGATTTAACAAATTATTACAAAATATACATGTAGCAAATTTCCATTCAACCTTACTTTTATAATAATTAATAAAATAAGTATGTTGTTTTGTGAAGTTTGGCTTCAAAAGTATGGGTACATGTACAATTAATAACGCTTTTGTTTCGTAGTGTCATTTAGTGCAGCAGCTGGGACTTGGCCATCACCTGAGAGCACTGAATTCTGTCATTAATGCATTTGAAATGCTTGCCCCACAATCAAATGAACTGGTTGAAGTGACAGACACAATATTTGATGGAGTACAAGTCAGAGTATTTGAACCCACGGCAAAGCCGAATGGTGAACTAAGACGAAGCATTATTTACATACATGGTGGAGGCTGGGCTTTGGGAAGTGCAAGTAAGTGAACTAGAACAAGAAGAAATAAGTTATTTCACCTTCCTTGAAATGTCCATATCACATGTCTTCATTTATAGAGACACTTTGAAAGGAGTACACTATTTAGACCTTGAACTTCTTCACTTGTACTGTCATTCAGGGACGTATCTCTGTCCTAGCAAAGAAACTGTGCAAGAAGTGGAAATTCAGGGCCACAATGGCTTGCTTCATTCACTGATAAGCATTAATCTTAAAATTTGTCATCAGCATGAAAAAGGTAACTTCTAAGTATGGTCCTCCCCTTTTATTTTGTGTTACTGTAGGAATGCGATCATATGTCCACCTTTGTCAGAAGATGGCCAATGTCATGAATGCTGTTCTTGTCTCTATTGAGTAAGTATTCGCAAAATAACAGGATAATTTTCCTGTCAATGTACTTTTAGGATTATGTTTTGTTTTGGTCAGAAACATGGTCAGATATGTTGAAAATTGTTATGCAAAATTTCATTTCAAAATATATATTTAAATTTAGATTCTTTCTCATTTTTATTTCAGTATTTGTATCTTTAAGGAAGGGAATCTGCTGACTGTGACAAAAATACATGATAATAGCATGACTTCATGAAGGGGGGGAAGGAGAAATCTGACAAAAGAATTTTTTGAGGAACTCTCAACCTAAGTGGAGTAAAAGGGAAGCAATAAATGTATCTGTTTATCTAGAAGGAACTTGATTAGGATTTCTCACAAAAGTTTCATTTTTAACACTTAAAAAGTACTTGGGCAAGTAATTTGAATCTTTTAAAAACTTCTTGTCATCAGTAAGAATAGAAAATCTTGAGGGAAATTGGCTATTAGTGATCAAATACTAACTAGATTTGAGCAGACATGAAGCATTTGTACCTAGAAGGAATAGCACTACTGTAGTTCCAAGCTCATTAATTTGGTCTTTTAAATCCCTATCCTTCAAATAAGAACATCAATAAGAATACAAAATATTTATATTGTCCTCAAGTAACAAGTAGAAAGTAAATATTGTTACTTGTTCTTTTGAATCATACTATTGGTAAAACCTCACAAGTCGAAGCTAACTAAAACTGCATTGTACATTCTTAAATGTAGATACCGTCTTGTTCCAGAGGCTCATTTTCCTGAGCAGATAAATGATGTTTACAATGCTACCAGATATTTTCTACAGCCTGAGGTCTTGTCACAGTATTCAGTGGATCCAAATCGAATTGCACTTTCTGGAGACAGTGCTGGAGGAAACTTGGCTGCTGCTGTGAGCCAGCAGGTAAATTGTGCATTGCACAAACAGCAGTTATTTGATACAAGTATCAGTTGACCTGCTACAGTTAATAAGCATGACACCTCTCACTGTAATGTTTTAAATTTTTGAAAATTTTAAATATATCATATATTTGTGGAATTTGCCCCGGCACTTGCTACTGTTGAGCTCAATTTGACTAAGCTAACAAACCTTGTGGTGGATTGGCCAGATTTATCAGATGGATGGTGCCTGTATCCCCAAGGGCATTGTTTGCAATATGCTGGCTGCTGGATCCATCTTTCCTCTACAAGGACAACTGTAAACTGCTTAGAATAGTGGGCATCAGAAAGGCAACGAGAAGATTGCTACATAAAAACAAGAGATTCTGCAGATGCTGGAAATACAGAGCAACACATCCAAAATGCTGGAGGAACTCAGTACGTCAGGCAGCATCTGTGGAGGGAAATAAACAGACAACATTTTAGGCAAGACTGGAAAGCCAGGAGGTGTTCTCTTCAGTAAAGGGCTGAAGAGAAAGGAATCTGATGGGAGAGGAGAGAGGACAGTGGGAGAAAGGGGAAGAGGGGCACCAGAGAGAGGTGATGAGGTGATGGGCATGTGAGAAGAAGAGAAGGTATAATGGGGAATTAAAAAGGGAGAAGGAGGGAAGGAATTACCAGAAGTTAGAGAAATTGATGTTCATGCTATTAGGTTGGAGGCTACCCAGAGGGAAGAAGAAGTGCTGCTCCTCCAGCCTGAGAGTGGCCTCATTGTGGCAGTGCAGGAGGCCATGGATCATAATATATATATATAAGGCATCTGTTAGTCTTGTGAGACCACAGACCTTCACTCTCCAGGGCGCAGGCCTGGGCAAGGTTGTATGGAAGACCAGCAGTTGCCCATGCTGCAAGTCCCCTCTCCATGACACTGATGTTGTCCAACGGAAGGGCAAGGGCCAATACAGCTTGGTACCAGTGTCGTCACAGAGCAATGTGTGGTTGCGCGCCTTGCTCAAGGACACAACATGCTGCCTTGGCTGGGGCTCAAACTTGTGACCTTCAGATCACTGGTCGAATGCCTTAACCACTTGGCCACTTGCCCACTTAGATAATTTTTTTAAATGCTTTTGAAAATAAGTTTGGTGGCCATCCATATGCAAGAGTGATGGGTTGTGTCCTGCTAATCAACTGTGTTGAACAACATCTGGTATAGCTCTGGAGCCCCATATAGGCATAGCAGTCTCTAATTAAAAAACACTGAGTAAAGGCACCACATCATGATATGGGAATGGAAATAGAATTAAAATGGGTAGCCACCAGGATATCCCACCTTTTGTGGCAGACGGAGTGAAGGTGTTCGACGTGGGAAGGTGGGAGATAGCTGCCGATGGCTGAAATTTCTTTTAAGCTAACTGCTCATGAAGGTAATGGAGAAGACAAGGAGATATGCTAAGCTAAATTGGGTGAGAAGGCTCAGAAAAATTCGAAGCTGGCAAAATATACACTTCCTTTAGTCAGTGTTTTTTAATTAGAGACTGCTATGCCTATATGGGGCTCCAGAGCTATACCAGATGTTGTTCAACACAGTTGATTAGCAGGACACAACCCATCACTCTTGCATATGGATGACCACCAAACTTATTTTCCAAAGCATTTAAGAAAAGTAATTATCTAAGTTGTAAAAGTAAATTATTGAAAGTTTCTAAAAGTCTATACATTTAGTATGTTTAATATTATCAGAAATTTGAGAACATTTTCGTCAAATTTTCTTAGCATTTCCCTTAAATGTATTTTCAATGTGTCAAATAAAATTCTTAATACAGAAGTATTGGGGCTTTCTGAACTAATATCATGAACATGAAATATGTTGTGTATTTAATATTTCAGTAATATTTGAGTAATATTGTAAATATATTGTTTGATTTAGCATTCTTGTCAATTTAAATAATTCACTACAGATTATATGTGAAAATACATGAATTGCATTCATCCTGACACTGCCTGTGGTACATGTGAGCCTCACTTAAAGTAAACACAAAGTTAGACTCGCATTTCAAAAACTCCTGTTTTCCTTTCAATTAGTTTAATGTTTTGGAGTTACAAACCATAACAAAATGTTATCCTGCTTCACAACCCTTGCCTGCTTGGTCTGCTGTGTATTTTAAGCATTTCTCTTTCAATTTATGGAGTTCCACAGCAAGGAAGAAGCAAGCCCTATAGCCCAACTCATTCATATTGTCCAAAGTGTCTGCCTGAGCTTGTCGGATTTAGCTGTATTTGGTCCATATACCTTTCCTATCCATGTACGTGTCCATAATTTTATCACCTACCCCTCCCACCACTTCCTGTGGCAGCTCATTCCATAAGCCTGTATGGAAAAACTTGCCATTTGTGTACCCTTTAAATCTTTTCCCTCATCTCAAATCAATAGTGTTGGACTACTCTATCGTGGGGTTAAAAGCCTGTAGCAATCCATCTTTTCCGTGCCCCCTTTTTGCTTTATATAGTTCTAGAAATAATCCCACTGTCTTCCATCACTCCACAGAAAATAGTCCCTTCCTATCCATTCAATACTGATAACTCGTCTCAATCCCAATTTCATTACTTATATATACATTTTTTTCTAATATATATGTATTTTTTTCTGTGCTTGTAGCTTGTTCTGGACAGAACCATCACCATCCAACTCAAGCTTCAAGCTCTTATTTATCCAGTGCTTCAAGCTTTTGACTTCAATACTCCTTCTTATCAACAAAATATGGCTGCACCCATCTTGAACAAGCATGTCATGGCCCGTTTTTGGTTGGAGTATCTAAATGGTGATCCAAGATTTGTCCAGGCAATGTTGGTCAACAATCATACAGCTTCAGACCAAAGTCAGCTGACTTCGATTCGAGCTCGCTTAAATTGGACAACACTATTACCACAGTCATTTAAAAAGAACTTCAAACCTGTTGTCCAGGTAATGGGAAATCCACAGGTTATCAAGGAGTTGCCAACACTGATAGACCCAAGAGCGGTTCCACTAATTGCAGATAAAGAAATTCTGCAGTTGTTACCAAAAGCTTACATTCTGACATGTGAGCATGATATTCTGAGAGATGATGGAATAATGTATGCAAAGCGATTAGAAGATGCTGGAATAGAAGTGACTTTAGATCACTATGACGATGGATTTCATGGTGCAATGATATTTGCACTGCCCCCTACCAGCTTTGATGTGGGAAACAAGATTATGAACAACTATATAAACTGGCTCGATAAAAATTTGTGAACATTTAATCAGAGTAGGAAGTTACAATAGATAATATCACAGCAGGTTCTTTAGAAAAAGACCTTCAAGTTTGTGCAATGCAACAATCCAATGCAAAGTTTTGTTAGCGAGAATTGAATTTGCCTTGTTAGGCTTGATCTGGTTGTAATGTGTATTTTTTTTATACTGCAGCAAATCTGTATCAGAACAAAGCATAATATGGAAAGAAATAGCTGTGATAACCTTTCGCAATGTAATGATTAGGGCTGGAAAAAGTGATCATTTTTGGCATCTCCGTAATTATAAACATATTTGTGAAGCAATTATTATTAGTTCAAAAAAGGTGTGTGATGACTATGTCACTGGTAAACTTAATTACGGTAATTTTAAATGCATAATTGTCAGTGATATTGTGCTATTTTACCTTTGTGTTGATTGAATATAAAACAAAACTACATGCAGTTATGCACAGTGCCTGAGACAGCAGTACAACTCCACAGGAACAGTTTTGATGGAATTTTAAGTACTAAGTTTGAAATTGATTCCATTGACTAGATACCTAAAGGAATAACATTTTCTCCTTAAGTGCACTGGCAATAGGTACGAAAGTTGTCAATTGAATAATATCGCAATGATTTTCTGCCTATTATTCCATTTCCTTTATTTTTTTCGCATTCCTAAACCCATCCCTGCCTGGAATATTTACATAATTTTTTAAATCATCATCCTAAATGGCCAGACTGACTTGTAGCAAAGGCAAATATCTTTTAGTCCCGTGCAGAAATCTGAATATTTAAGTGACATTACACTCATTCCTTTGCACATAGGGAACATAGGCCTAGTTCCCTCAACCGAGAAATCAAACTGGAGAATCTCAAGTGCACATCCGCTAGGACACTGTATCTTCCTTAGAAACTAAAATAACATTCTATAACTGTTCTTCACCCAAATCCAACAGTATTGCATCAAATACCAGAGGCACTCAGCTGGTCAACAGCACCTGTGGAAAGATAAACATTATGTAACTGCACAATCTGACAATCCCCATTTTGTTGGGAAGTCTGAAATTGTAATGGAGTTTAGTCTGATCAGAGTATTATTCAGAACTATATCACTATTCAAATCGATTTCACATTGTAGATAACATACTTAAGAAACTTTGCATTTCTTCTGTTTTTAGTTTCAATTGATTTGGATTTTCTGAAATGCTGGACTATATAATTAAATCAACTAATTTGCTGCTTTGGAACATTAATCTGTGTTTGACTACTTGCTCTACATAATTAACCTTTGTTATGATGCATGCCAATATTATGTTGATGTAAAATGTAAAATCAGGCTTTAGGCAAAACTGAGATATTCCTCGAGAAATGTACAAACTGGACTGTAGGGCATACTACATAGGTATGTCTTCGTATGTCTTCAGTTTCTCAAGTTCATAGGGAGTGCGCATGATCATAATGAAGAGGAGGAGAAGAATGCAAAGAGATACAACCTATTTTTAAAAACTTCCAAGACTAATCTCATAATCGAGATTCATTTGTTATTTTGTAAATTTAAAGGACAAGGCACCCATTTGATTATGAAAAAAATATACATAGAAACAGAAATTCAGTTTTAATCGAGATTCATTTGTTATATTGTAAATTTAAAGGACAAGTCAGCAATTGAATTTTTAAGTTAAGTGTAGTTACGCAAACAGTAACATGGATCATATATAATTTAACTAGAAAGCTAATTGATGATTCCTTCACATCATGCAGCAGCTTGCAATTCACATCTTAGAGCTAATTTGAGGCAATCGATTTGCAAATGAGACAATAGAATAATCAGTATCAATGTTGCAATTATTTTTACTAAAGAGACTTGACGAAAAATTGTCACTTTAATATAACAAAAAAATGCCCATGATTAACTTGTTTTAACATTGGGCGTGATATATTTTCAAACAATACCAAACCAATTCCTTCTCATCTCCCAGAGTGGTGACTAATTATATAGGGTGTGGTTTCAAAAGCTACCTGGTTAACTTAAAAGTTGTTTTACCACATGAACTCAGATTCTAACTATTCTGGTGTTGTCAATCTTGATTTCTTCTCAGCAGTAGTTTGTTTGTATTTAGGAATTACTTGACTTGATTAAGAGTTTTTTGATAGAGGCTGTGATATACCTTTCTCAAACAAAATTGTAAATACAAATCCATATATGGAAACAAATTGATGTTATTTCCTTAGTATTTAGGATTCTACTAAAATAGTTATACTGCACTGAAATCAGCTGCCATTTTGTTCAGAATTCCTTTAAGGATTACATTTGTTTGTCACATGAATGCCAAAACATACAGTGAAATGTGTCATTTTTATCAGTGACCAACAAAATACGAGGATGTGCTGGATGCAACCCACAAATGTCGGCATGCTTACAGCGCGAACGTAGCATGCCCACAATGTCTTTGGAATGCGGGAGGTGGAATCTGGAGAACCCGGAGGAAACCCATGCAGCAATTAAGAGAATATACAAACTCAGTGGTGCTGTAAAGCACTGCACTACTGTGCCACTCTTACTTCTTCTTTAAGGTTGGCTTAGATTTTGGGAACATTGCACTGTACTAAACAGTTGTGCCTAGAGCAATTAGCCTGTCAATTGAGCACCATAATTTGAAAATTGGTGATCAAAAAGAGCTGGTGTGGAGGAGAAAGAAAAATGTCAGCATGAATTGGTTAGCAGACAGGAAGCAAAGAGTGGGAACAAACGGGACCTTTTCAGAATGGCAGGCGGTGACTAGTGGGGTACCGCAAGGCTCAGTGCTGGGACCCCAGTTGTTTACAATATATATTAATGACTTGGATGAGGGAATTAAATGCAGCATCTCCAAGTTTGTGGATGACACGAAGCTGGGTGGCAGTGTTAGCTGTGAGGAGGATGCTAAGAGGATGCAGGGTGACTTGGATAGGTTGGGTGAGTGGACAAATTCATGGCAGATGCAATTTAATGTGGATAAATGTGAAGTTATCCACTTTGGTGGCAAAAATAGGAAAACAGATTATCTGAATGGTGGATGATTAGGGAAAGGGGAGGTGCAACGAGACCTGGGTGTCATTATACACCAGTCATTGAAAGTGGGCATGCAGGTACAGCAGGCAGTGAAAAAGGTGAATGGTATGCTGGCATTTATAGCGAGAGGATTCGAGTACAGGAGCAGGGAGGTACTACTGCAGTTGTACAAGGCCTTGGTGAGATCACACCTGGAGTATCGTGTGCAGTTTTGGTCCCCTAATCTGAGGAAAGACATCCTTGCCATAGAGGGAGTACAGAGAAGGTTCACCAGATTGATTCCTGGGATGGCAGGACTTTCATATGAAGAAAGACTGGATGAACTGGGCTTGTACTCGTTGGAATTTAGAAGATTGAGGGGGGATCTGATTGAAACGTATAAGATCCTAAAGGGATTGGACAGGCTAGATGCAGGAAGATTGTTCCTGATGTTGGAGAAGTCCAGAACGAGGGGTCACAGTTTGAGGATAGAGGGGAAGCCTTTTAGGACCGAGATTAGGAAAAACTTCTTCACACAGAGAGTGGTGAATCTGTGGAATTCTCTGCCACAGGAAACAGTTGAGGCCAGTTCATTGGCTATATTTAAGAGGGAGTTAGATATGGCCCTTGTGGCTACGGGGGTCAGGGGGTATGGAGGGAAGGCTGGGGCGGTGTTCTGAGTTGGATGATCAGCCATGATCATAATAAATGGCAGTGCAGGCTCGAAGGGCCGAATGGCCTACTCCTGCACCTATTTTCTATGTTTCTATGAATGATTTGTTTTGATATTTTTAAGAGTATTGATTCCTTGCTATAAGTTCTCATTTATCATCTGCTTCGGATGTATTGCTTATATTTGCATCCGGTGCCTGTGATAGTTATACTCAAAATCGTGCTGTTTGTACATAGCAATGGAATTCAAGAGCAACACACACACACACACACACAAAATGCTGGAGGAACTTGGCAGGCCAGGCAGCATCTTGTGTGTGTTGCTCAAATCTCCAGCATCTGCAAATTTTCTCTTGTTTGTAATGCAATTCAAGATATTATTTAGGGTAATAACCAGAAAAAAAAATTGTTAGTTATATGTATTTGAAGTTGATGTGGCAAGAAAAGGGGAATTCCCTTTCAATTCTTAGATAGAATTTAGTTTAGTTGCACATGCAAAATGCTGGAGGAACACAGGACCTCAGGCAGCATCTGTGGAAATTAATAAACAATGGATGTTTCAGTCCTTCATCAGGACTGGGAACACAGGATTTTGTTTATGTAGTTTCGTTAAAAGCACGCAAAGGTGCAATTGCTATATGCAGGAAGAACTATGAAAATAACAAATTAAAACTTTGGCATATTGCAAACTTTTTAAATCAGCACAGACTTGATTATCAGTTTGAAGTCACTTTGCAGTTCATTCATGAGCTCATAAGATAACATCAAGTGAAGAATTAGGAGATAACCAGCATACAGGCTTTTAAAATATTTAAATATAGAATTTAAGGAAATGGTATTACAACTTATAAAAACAATAGTAGAACTCAACTTACTGATCATCAGCTACAGCTGCATAATAAAATATTTTACTTTGTTCCCAGAGCTAGTATTCATCACAGAGCAAATGTAAATCTTGAAATGAAATAATTACAACTACAAGTTTTTCGATATGACTTTTATGCAACTTTTGTGTTACTGTATTAAAATTTTAAACATTTCAGTTTGTCCCACTGTAACATGGCTGTATACTATGTAAAGTGCACTTTAAAATGCAAGGCAAATCAAACATAATAAAGGCATCCGTTAGTCTTGCGAGACCATGGATCTGTGCCTGGAAAGTCTTCACTCTCCAGGGCACAGGCCTGGGCAAGGTTGTATGGAAGACCAGCAGTTGTCCATACTGCAAGTCTCCCCTTTCCATGACACCAATGTTGTCCAAGGGAAGAGCATTAGGACCCATACAGCTTGGCACCAGTGTTGTCACAGAGCAATGTGTGATTAAGTGCCTTGCTCAAGGACCCAACACATTCCCTCGGCTGAGGCTCAAACTCAGGTCCAATGCCTTAACCACTTGGCCACGTGCCCACAAATAAAATATAATATTAAACAATATTCTGCAGATGCTGGAAATATTGAGGAACCTACACAAAATGCTGGAGGAATTCAGCAAGTCAGGCAGCATCCATGGAGAGGAATAAACAGGTCCTTCATTAGGACTGGAAACAAAGGGGAAAGAAGGTAGGGGAAGGGGAATGAATACAAGCTAGCAGGTGATAGGTAAAGCCAGAAAAGGGGAGGGGGGATGAAGTAAGAAGCTGGGAAGTGATAGTTGGAAGAAATAAAGGGTTGAAGAAGGAAAATGATAAGTGAAGTCAGTGGATCATGGGAGAAAGGGAAGGAGGAGGCATACTAGCGGGAGGTAATAGGCAGGTGAGGAGAAGGGGTAAGAGAGGAGCTAGAATAGTGAATGGGAAAAAAACAGAGAAGGGAGAAGAAGAGAGAAATTACAGAAATTGCAGTTGTGTGCAGCAATTTGGAAACAGGTTATTTATTGAAGAACTTGTTTCAAATTATCAGCTTCTCCTGGAGAAATTAGAAGTCTGAAAACCCAGTTCTTTTTATTACATTTTGCAGTAACTGTTTTCTCACCATCATGGATCAATGACCTGGATCAGTAGATTAGCTGGGCCAAATCTATATACCTCCCTGGAGATAATAGGGATCTTGAGGTGTAATTACAGTACGTCCATTGGTTCTGATGTCTTTTTGTAGATTAACATTCTAGGTACCCTGATTACAATACACAGCAGCACTAACCCAGCATATGGAGTCACACTAACTTTAAAGACATAGCCAACTTTTCATGTGTGTCTTAAAGGAGAAGTGTATTATGCATGGAGACATTTTGGAACATATTCTGACCTGGGAAATACTTGAGAATGGCAGACATATGAGAAATTGATCTCCAAAATTTCATAAGACTGCACAGCTTCAGTTTGACCCTAGCAAGAATGATTTTACAGGTGAAGTGCGATATTCTGGCAAGAAACATTGATGATGCTAGGTTTCATCCTGAACTGTATTTGAGTCTGTTGTGCACACTTTGACTAGAAATACCGCTTGCATGTCATGATACCACTGATGTATTTCTAAGGGCAGCCAAATTTGAGGATTGTCCACAGGCCCTCTTGAATGATAGAATGATAGGATCATTGGGATCTCTTCTGGGGAAGGTGGGACCTGTACCGATTGGATGGGTTGCATCCGAACTCAAGGGGGAGCAATATCCTTGCAGGTAAGTTTGCTAGCATGGTTCGGGAGGGTTTAAATTAACTTGCAAGGGGGATGGGACTCAGAGCGATAGAGCAGTGGAAGAAGTGCATGGAGCAAAGCCAGATCTAACATATAGAGAGGCTTTGATGAAAGAGAAGCAGAATAAAGGGTGTAAAGGTAGTAAGGTAGAAGGGCTAAAGTGTGTGTACTTCAATGCAAGTAGCATCAGGAACGAATGTGATGAACTGAGAGCTTGGATACATACATGGAATTATGTGTAGTGCCCACCAGGGCAGGAATGGATTCTCAATATTCCTGGATTTCAGTGCTTTAAAAGGGTTAGGGAGGAGGAGTGGCATTACTGGTCAGGGATACTAATACAGCTACAGAAAGGGTGGGTAATGTAGCAGGATCCTCTTTTGAATCAGTCTGGGTGGAGGTCAGAAACAGGAAGGGAGCAGTTACTCTATTGGGAGTATTCTATAGGCCCCCTAGTAGCAACAGAGATACCGAGGAGCAGATTGGGAGGCAGATTTTAGAAAGGTGCAAAAATAACAGGGTTGTTATCATGGGTGACTTTAACTCCCCTAATACTGATTGGTGCCTGATTAGTTCCAACAGTTTAGACAGGGCAGAGTTCGTTAAGTGTGTCCAGGACGAATTCCTGTCACAGTATGTTGACAGGCCGATGAGGGGGAATGCCATACTAGATCTAGTATTAGGTAACGAACCGGGTCAGGTCACAGATTTCTCAGTGGGTGAGCATCTGAGGGACAGTGACTACAGCTCCCTGGCATTATCATGGAAAAGGATAGCATCAGAGAGAACAGGAAAAGTTTTAATTGGGGAAGGGCAAATTATGAGGCTATAATGCTAGAACTTGTGGGTGTGAATTGGGATGATGCTTTTGCAGGGAAATGTACTATGGACATGTGGTCGATGTCTAGGGATCTCTTGCAGGATGTTAGGGATAAATTTGTCCCGGTGAGGAAGATAAAGAATGGTAGGGTGAAGGTACCATGGGTGACAAGTGAGGTGGAAAATCTAGTCAGGTGGAAGAAGGCAGCATACATGAGGCTTAGGAAGCAAGAACAGATGGGTCTGTTGAGGAATATAGGGTAGCAGGAAAGGAGCTTAAGAAGGGGCTGAGGAGAGCAAGAAGGGGGCATGAGAAGGCCTTGGCAAGAAGGGTAAAGGAAAACCCCAAGGCATTCTTCAATTATGTGAAGAACAAAAGGATGACAGGAGTGAAGGTAGAACTGATTAGAGATGAAGGTGGGAAGATGTGCCTAGAGGCTGTGGAAGTGAGCGAGACCCTCAATGAATACTTTTCTTCGGCATTCACCAATGAGAGGGAACTTGATGACGGTGAGGACAATATGAGTGAGGTTGACGTTATGGAGCATTTTGATATTAAGGGAGAGGAGGTATTGGAGTTGTTAAAATACATTAGGATAAGTCCCCGGGGCCTGATGGAATATTCCCCAGGCTGCTCCATGAGGTGAGGGAAGAGATTGCTGAGCCTCTGGCTAGGATCTTTATGTCCTTGTTGTCCATGGGAATGGTACCAGAGGATTGGAGGGAGGTGAGTGTTGTCTCCTTGTTCATAAAAGGTAGTAGGGATAGTCCGGGTAATTATAGACCAGTGAGCCTTACGTCTGTGGTGGGAAAGCTGTTGGAAAAGATTCTTAGAAATAGGATCTACGGGCATTTAGAAAAACATGGTCTGATCAGGGACAGTCAGCATGGCTTTGTGAAGGGCAGATTGTGTCTAACAAGCCCGATAAGAGTTTTTTGAGGAGGTGACCAGGCATATAGATGAGGGTAGTGCAGTGGATATGATCTATTTTACATGGATTTTACTATGGCATTTGACAAGGTTCCTCACGGTAGGCTTATTCAGAAAGTCAGAAGACATGGGATCCAGGGGAGTGTGGACAGGAGGATTCAGAATTGGCTTGCCTGCAGAAAGCAAAGGGTTGTGGTGGAGGGAGTACATTTGGATTGGAGGGTTGTGACTAATGGTGTCCCACAAGGATCGATTCTGGGACCTCTACTTTTCGTGATTTTTATTAATGACCTGGATGTGGGGGTAGAAGGGTAGGTTGGCAAGTTTGCAGACGACAGAAAGGTTGGTGGTGTTGTGGATAGTGTAGAGGATTGTCGAAGATTACAGAGAGACATTGATAGGATACAGAAGTGGGCTGAGAAGTGGCAGATGGAGTTCAACCCGGAGAAGTGTGAGGTGGTACACTTTGGAAGGACAAACTCCAAGGCAGAGTACAAAGTAAATGGCAGGATACTTGGTAGTGTGGAGAAACAGAGGGATGTGGGGGTACATGTACACAGATCCCTGAAAGATGCCTCACAGGTAGATAGGGTAAGTTAAGAAAGCTTATAGGGTGTTAGCCTTCATAAGTCGAGGGATAGAGTTTAAGAGTCATGAGGTAATGATGCAGCTCTATAAAACTCTGGTTATGTCACACTTGGAGTATTGTGTCCAGTTCTGGTCGCCTCACTATAGGAAGGATGTGGAAGCATTGGAAAGGGTACAGAGGAGATTTACCAGGATGCTTCCTGGTTTAGAAAGTATGCATTATGATCAGAGATTAAGGGAGCTAGGGCTTTACTCTTTGGAGAGGAGGAGGATGAGAGATGATAGAGGTATACAAGATATTAAGAGGAATAGATAGAGTGGACAGCCAGCGCCTCTTCCCCAGGGCACTACTGCTCAATACAAGAGGACATGGCTTTAAGGTAAGGGGTAGGAAGTTCGAGGGGGATGTTAAAGTAAGGTTTTTTACTCAGAGAGTGGTTGGTGCGTGGAATGCACTGCCTGAGTCAGTGGTGAAGGCAGGTACACTAGTGAAGTTTAAGAGACTACTAGACAGGTATATGGAGGAATTTAAGGTATGGGGTTATGTGGGAGGCACGGTTTAAGGGTCGGCAGAACATTGTGGGCCCAAGGGCCTGTACTGTGCTGTACTATTCTATGTTCTATGTAATCTAAGGCTTTGAAAGGTCAAAAGCTTTCATTGATGGTCAATTTCTCTTGATATTGCACAGTGAAGTTCATGTTGATTGCACATCTGGATCTTGAGAAGAGATGCTTGAAAAGGATCTGCAATGACTTTATGGCAGGAAACAGTGATCTCTCTATATTGTCCATAACTATCGTATTTACATCCATGATGATGGTCATGATTCTGACATCTGTGACAGTGGCTCAATTCTCATATCTTCCTCCAAATCACTGGAAAGACAAAATGAACTAACATCAGTGTTCTCTCCCATGCCAATATCCCCCGACTTCAAGAATCTAATTGCAGTAGCTCTGACCAATGAGTACTCTGTCACCTTGTTTAAATGCCTGACAACAAACACTCAAAGCAAACTGTATCGTCTCATTTCTACCGAGGCAACACCTACTCGGTCAAAATCTATCCAAGTCACCTTGAAAAAGTGTAACGTTCTCACCAACACATTTTCCCCTTAAGCTTAGGAAATTCATTGGAGACAATATCTGTTTCTGAGGCCTGTTGCTTTTCAATTTTCATGTGGCATTGACAGAGGAGCAGATACGAGGGGTGATTGATAAGTTTGTGGCCTAGGGTAGAAGGAGTCAATGTTAGAAAACCTAGCACATTTATTTTTCAATATAGTCTCCTCCTACATTTACACACTTAGTTCAGCGGTCATGGAGCATACAGATCCCTTCTTTGTAGAAGTGGTCCACAGCAGGGACGATTGATAAGTTCGAGGCCTAAGGTAGAAGGAGATGAGTTATTAACTTCAAACTTTCTGCATTATCACTCAAAGAGTTGATCTGCACGTGCATGTAATGAGAGTGTCTTAGACCTCCAGGCGGTCCACAGCAGGGGTGATTGATAAGTTCGGCCTTAGGTAGAAGGAGATGAGTTATACAGCTCTTGTTACATGCATGCGCAGTTCAACTCTTTGAGTGAAAATGCAGAATGTTTGAAATTAATATCTCATCTCCTTCTACCTTAGGCCACGAACTTATCAACCACACCTGCTGCGGACACTTTCTGGAGATCCAAGATGCCGACTTCTACAAAGAATGATCCGTATGCTCCACGACCGCTGGACTAAGTGTGTAAATGTAGGAAAAATAAATGTGCTAGGTTTTCGAAAATTGACTCCTTCTACCTTAGGCCATGAACTTATCAATCACCCCTTGTAACTTGCTGTGGGATGAAACCAAAGTTGTGTTTAAGAATTTTCCAATGTGCTCCTTCCAAAAGATGTTGAGAAGAGTTTTATTTTTTTGCAGAGTCCTTTAAAGATACAATGTTTTTTTGCTGCAGTTTCTGTTTGTATTGTTTGATTGGGTTAATGGAGACACAAATCTAACAGATACCAATGCCTACGTCAAAAATATTAACATAGGCATGCAAAAGACCTTCAGGATAAAAAAATATTTGTTCTGACTGCATCACCTCTGCTGTAGAATCAAGGTCATTCCAATCTGTATCATTAAGTCACAGTCTGTTGAAACCCATGTGTCAAAGAGTAATCCAACACAGAAACAGGCTCTGGTCCAACTGGTCCAAAGTTGAGTTCCTGGCATAATAAATTCTACCAGTAGGGCAACTGCTGTACCCAAGACTGCAATGCAAGAAATTTCAGATTTTGGGGGTATAGGTCAGTCCATCATGAAAACCAGCTCCCCTCCCCTACCCTCTATTGACACTTAGGCTGGAAGCCAACACAATCAAAGACCCCTTCCCAACCCTCTCTCCATTTCCACTGGGCAGGAGATACGAAAGCTTGAAAACATATATCATTAGGCTCAAGGACAGTTTCTGTCTTACTGTTCAATGACACTTGAATGGGCTCTTTGTACCTCTTGAGCTCTCAGTCTACCTCGGTGTGGTCTATGCTCCTTATTGTCAATCTGCATTCAACTTCCTCTGTAACTCTATTCTACATTCTGTTATTCATTTTCCCTTCATACTATCTCAATGTATTTATGTTTTGAAATGATCTATATGGATGACATACAAAGCACTTCACTGTATCTTGATGTATACAAAAGTGACATGCAAAAGTTTGGGCAACCTGGTCAAAATTTCTGTTACTGTGAATAGCTAAGCAAGTAAAAGATGACCTGATTTCCAAAAGGCATAAAGTTAAAGGTGACATATTTCTTTAATATTTTAAGCAAGATGACTTTTTTATTTCTATCTTTTACAGTTTCAAAATAACAAAAAAAGGAAAAGGGCCCGAAGCAAAGGTTTGGGCACCCTGCATGGTCAGTACTTAGTAACACCCCCTTTGGCAAGTATCACAGCTTGTAAACACTTTCTGTAGACCAGCTAAGAGTCTTTCAATTCTTGTTTGGGGGATTTTTGCCCGTTCTTCCTTGCAAAAGGCTTCTAGTTCTGTGAGATTCTTGGGCCCTCTTGCATGCACTGCTCTTTTGAGGTCTATCCACAGAGCTTCAATGATGTTTAGGTCAGTGGACTGTGAGGGCCATGCAAAACCTTCAGCCTGCGCCTCTTGAGATGTCCATTGTGGATTTTGAGGTGTGTTTAGGATCATTATCCTGTTGTAGAAGCCATCCTCTTTTCATCTTCAGCATTTTTACAGATGGTGTGATGTGTGCTTCCAGAATTTGCTGGTATTTGATTGAATTCATTCTTCCCTCTACCAGTGAAATGTTCCTCGTGCCACTGGCTGCAACACAAGCCCAAAGCATGAACAGTCCACCCCTGTGCTTAACAGTTGGAGAGGTGCTCTTTTCATGAAATTCTGTACCCTTTTTTCTCCAAGCATGCCTTTGCTCATTGCGGCCAAAAAGTTCTATTTTAACTTCATCAGTCCACAGGACTTGTTTCCAAAATGCATCAGGCATTTTAGATGTTTAGATGTTCTTTTACAAACTTCTGATGCTGAATTTTGTGGTGAGGACACAGGAAAGGTTTTCTTCTGATGACTCTTCCATGAAGGTCATATTTGTACAGGTGTTGCTGCACAGTAGAACAGTGCACCACCACTCCAGAGTCTGCTAAATCTTCCTGAAGGTCTTTTGCAGTCAAACGGGGGTTTTGATTTGCCTTTCTAGCAATCTTGCAAGCAGTTCTCTCGGAAAGTTTTCTTGGTCTTCCAGACCTCAACTTGACCTCCACCATTCTTGTTAACTGCCATTTCTTAATTACAATACAAACTGAGGAAATGGCTACGTGAAAATGCATTGCTATCTTCTTATAGCTTTCTCCTGCTTTGTGGACATCATTTATTTTAATTTTCAGAGTTGTAGGCAGCTGCTTAGAGGAGCCCATGGCTGCTGATAGTTGGGACAAGGTTTGAGGAGTCAGGGTATTTATAAAGCTTTGAAATTTGCATCACCTCACCTTTCCTAACGATGACTGTGAACAAGCCATAGCCCTAACAAGCAAATTAAGGTCTGAGACCTTGGTAAAAGTTATCTGAGAGCCCAAATCTCTTGGGGAGCCCAAACATTTGCATGGTGCTCCTTTCCTTTTTTTCCACTCTACAATGGTACAAAACAAAAAAATAATACACTAATCTTGCTTAAAATGTTGAAAAGCATGTTTCATCTTTAACTTTATGACTTTTGGAGATCAGTTCATCTTCTACTCACTTAACTATTCACAGTAACAGAAATTTTGACCAGGGGTGCCCAAACTTTCACATGCCACTGTATGACAATAGTAAATTAAATACCATTTGTGATGAAACAGCAAGTAAAAACAGCTTCAAGCCAGGGTGGCACAATTAGAAGAGGGCACAAGCTTCTCTGAAAGCGTGCAGTACATTAGGGCACCCAGGTGGGTAATAAGAAGGGTGAAGAAGAAACTTGATAGTCGTGCACAAGGATATGGTTAGTGCATTGACAGTTCTGACAGCCTGTACCCATTGTTAAAGAGCATAGGGGAATACAGATCCAACATTGCACTGAGGTTGGAACCCAACCATTCTTGCATTCAAATCCAAAAGTAAAAACCACCAAATGCTGGAAATATAAAATAAAATTAGAAAATGCTGAAAATACAGCAGATCCGGCAGCAAGCGGATGAAGAGCAGAGTTAACAATTTTTCATCAGAACTCCTATTCACATACAAGCAGATGCAATTGTAATGCAGTATTGACAGTAAGTATCATCACAGCATGAGTTTCTGGGTACAGTACTGCAGTAGAATTTAGGCACATGAGATTCTGCAGATGCCCCATCCATAAAAGTGCTGCTGGATCAGATGCATTTTCAGCATTTTCTGTATTTATTTCATATTTCCAGCACTTGCTGGTTTGTGTTTTTCTGGATCCCCGTCCAGATCCTACCATTCACTTATAGCTTAGCGGAAATTTAGTCAATAATTAACCTACCAAACCACATATCATGAGATCTGTATGAAAGGAAACTAGGGCAGCAAGAGAAAACCCACACTGTCACAAGAGAAAATACAAACTCTACAGAGACATCACCAGAGCTCAGGGATGAACCTAGTTGTACAACATCAATGTTGTACAACAATGTGAGTGGTTTTACAGTAACAATTGTGACAAGCAAATCCCTTAAAATGTCATGCCCCCTTGCACTTTTCTGCTATTGTTCCATCTTTTACTAATATCCTGTCATTAACTATATCAGAGCAGATATCAATGAAATAATAACAAGACCATTTGCAATTTTTTTCAACTCTCAGGATGTTTCAAACTCATGTGAGAGGTAGAGTATCAACTTTCTACAGTTCCTCAGATCTGCACTGCCGAATCTGCCTTCTAAACCCTTGCAAGATTAGACTTGGCTTTGGAGCACCTGGATTACAGCAAGACATACATCAGGTTGCTGTGTATCGATTACAGTTCAGCATTCAACACCATCATCCCCTCAGCACAAACCAACAGGATCGAAAAAGGCTGCAGAGGACTGTAGACACAGCCAGCTCCATTAGGGGTGCAATGCTCCCCACCATCAAGTACATCTTCAAAAAACCTGTTGCAATTACCTCGTTTTCTGCATTAATTACTCATAAAATGTGGTTTGATCTTCTCCTAAGTTACAATAATAGACAAATAAAATCTGCCTAAACTAAGAACACACGAACAATTGTACTACTTCTCGTCAATTTAAACAATCACAGTCTAGGTTCAAAAGAGTATGTGAACCTCTGAAGTAATGTCTTCTACAAAAGCTATTTGGAGTCAGGCGTTCCAATCGCTGAGATAAGACTAGAGGTGTGGGTTGCAGAGGTGCCCACAAAAGACACACAAAGTCAGGTTGCTGACAGAGCCTGCACTTCTCAAAAATATCTGTTTATGTGCACCATGCCTTGATCAAAACAACTTTCAGAGGACCTTAGAAGAAGAATTGTAGAGATGCATGAAACTGGAAAAGGCTACAAAAACATTTCTAAAGACCTGAATGTTCATCAGTCCACAGTAAGAGAAATTTCTCCAGATGGAGGAGACTCAGTACTGTTGTTCCTCTCCCTAACAGTGGCCACCCTGCAAAGATCACATCAAGAACACAATGTACAATGCTGAAGAGGTGAAAAAGAACCCAAGAGTAACAATAAAAGTCCTGCAGAAATCTCTAGAACTTGCTAAAGTCTCTGTACATGTGTTGACTGTAAGAAAAACAGTGAACAAGAATGGTGTTCATGGAAGGACACTACGTAGGAAACTACTGCTTTCCAAAACAAAATATATGCTGCATGTCTCAAGTTTGCAAAGACCACCTGGATATTCCACAGTGCATCTGGGACAATGTTCTGTGGACAGATGAGACACAGCAGAAATGCACACAGCTATGTTTGGAGGGAAAAAGGGCAATGCACACCTGCACGAAAAGCTCATCCCAACTGTGAAGCATGGGGGATGGAGTATCATGGTTTGGGGCTGGTTTGCTGCCTCAGGCCCTGGACGGCTTGCATTCCCACAATTTTTTGCTATATTGTATGATCTTTCTTTGCTTTTATGCTGTCTTTGATTTCACCTGTATGAACAACAAATTCAAAATCGTATCAAGGCATCTTACAGGAGAATGTCAGGGTAGCAGTCCATCACCTGAAGCTTAAGAGAAGTTGGATGAGGAACTGTAGCAAGTTGATACTCTACCTCTCACATGAGTTTGAAACATCCTGAAAGTTGAAAAAGATTGCAAATGCTCTTGTCATTATTTCATTGCTATCTGGTCTAATGTAGTTAATGACAGGGTATTAGCAAAAGATGGAACGATAGCAGAAAAGTGCAAAGGAGGATCCCCCCCCAATCCCTCCCCACCGATCTCCCTCCTGGCACTTACCCTTGTAAGCAGAACAAGTGCTACACATGCCCTTACACTTCCTCCCTTACCACCATTCAGGGCCCTAGACAGTCCTTCCAGGTGAGGCGACACTTCACCTGTGAGTCGGCTGGGGTGATATACTGTGTCCGGTGCTCCCGATGTGGCCTTCTATATATTGGCGAGACCTGACGCAGACTGGGAGATCATTTTGCTGAACACCTACGCTCTGTCCATCAGAGAAAGCAGGATCTCCCAGTGGCCACACATTTTAATTCCACGTCCCATTCCCATTCTGATATGTCTATCCATGGCCTCCTCTACTGTAAAGATGAAGCCACACTCAGGTTGGAGGAATAACACCTTATATTCTGTCTGGGTAGACTCCAACCTGATGGCATGAACATTGACTTCTCAAACTTCTGCTAATGTCCCACCTCCCACTCATACCCCATCCGTTATTTACTTATATACACACATTCTTTTTCTCCCTCTGTCCCTCTCACTATCCCCCTTGCCCATCCTCTGAGCTTCCCCCCCCCTTCCTCTTTTCTTTCTCCCTGGGCCTCCTGTCCCATGATCCTCTCATATCCCTTTTGCCAATCAACTGTCCAGCTCTTGGCTCCATCCCTCCCCCTCCTGTTTTCTCCTATCATTTTGGATCTCCCCTCCCCCTCCCACTTTCAAATCTCTTACTAGCTCTTCTTTCAGTTAGTCCTGACGAAGGGTCTCGGCCCAAAACGTCGACTGTACCTCTTCCTAGAGATGCTGCCTGGCCTGCTGCGTTCATCAGCAACTTTGATGTGTGTTGCTAACATTTTAAGGAATATGCTTGTCACAATTGTTACTGTAAAATTACTCACGTTGTTGTTCACAAACATTTTCTTGCAACTGTATGTCTTGAACTAGAATTTATTATGTCTTGTGGCCACAAAACTATAACAAACCTGTAGTTTGAGAGGGAGAAACTAAAGTCAGATGTAATAGTATTACAATGGGGTAAAGGGAATTACAGAGGAATGAGAGAGGAGTTGGCCAAATTTCATTAGAAGGGGATACTTGCAGTGATGACGACAGAACTGCAATGGCTGTAGTTCCTGGAATTAATGTGGAAGGTGCAGGATAAATTTATCCCAAAGAAAAAATGTATTTTAAAGATAGAATAACACACAGGTGAAGTCAAAGACAGCATAAAAGCAAAGAAAGATCATATAATATAGCAAAAATTTGTGGGAAGTTAGAGCATTGGGAAGCTTTTAAAAGCCCACATAAGGCAACTAAAAAGCCATAAGGAGAGAAAGGATGAAATATGATGGTGAATAATATAAAAGGTGAAACAAAAATTTTTTCCCGAGGAATATAAAGAACAAAAGAGAGGTGAAAGTGGATTTTAGACTGCTGAAAAATGATGCTGAAGAGACAGTATTGGGGGACAAAGAAATTGCAGACAAACTCAATATTCTGCAACACACATAAAAGTTGCTGGTGAACGCAGCAGGCCAGGCAGCATCTCTAGGAAGAGGTGCAGTCGACGTTTCAGAGGTGCAGGCCGAGACCCTTCGTCAATATTCTGCATACATCTTCACTGTGGAAGACACTGGCAGAAAGCCAGAAATTAGAGAGTCGGGGGCAGGAGTGAATGTAGGTGCTATTACTAAGGAGAAGGTGTTTGGGAAGCTGAAAGGTCTAAATGTAGAAAATCCACCTGGACCAGATGGAATACACCCAAAGGTTCGAGAAGAGGTGGCTGAAGAGATTGTTGAGGGATTAGTAGTGATCCTTCAAGAATTTCTATACTCTGGAATGGTTCCAGAAGACTGGAAAATTGCAAATGTCACTCCACTCTTTAAGAAGAGAGAAAGGCAGGAGAAAGGAAAATACAGGCAGTTAGCCTGACTTCAGTGGTTGGGAAGATGTTGGAGTCCATTATTATGGATGAAGTTTCAGGGTACTTGGAGGCACATGATAAAATAGACTGAAGTCAGTATTACGAGGGGTGATTGATATGCTCATGGCCTAAAGTAGAAGGAGTCAATTTTAGAAAACCAAGCACATTTATTTTTCAACATAGTCCCATCCTACATTTACACACTTAGTCCAGCGGTCGTGGAGCATACGGATCTTGGACCTCTAGATAGCGTCCACAGATGGGGTGATTGATAAGTTTGTGGCCTATGGTAGAAGGAGATGAATTATACAGCTCTTGTTACATGCACATGCATTTCAACTCTAAGTGATTATGCAGAAAGTTTGAAGTTAATAACTCATCAGGGGTGATTGACAAGTTCGTGGCCCAAAGGAGAAGGAGATAAGTTATTAACTTAAAACTTTCTGCATAATCACTCAATGAGTTGAACTGCATGTGCATTTAATGAGAGCTGTATAACTCATCTCCTTTTACCTTAAGGCCACAAACTTATCAATCACCCCTGCTGTGGACACTTTCTGGAGGTCCAAGATCTGTATGCTCCACGACCACTGGACTAAGTGTGTAAATGTAGGAGGGGACTATGTTGAAAAATAAATGTGCTAGATTTTCTAAAATTGACTCCTTCTACCTTAGGCCACAAACTTATCAATCACCCCTCGTATTTCCTTTTGAGGAAATCTTGCCTGACATGTCTGTTTGAATTCTTTGAGGAAATACAGGCAGCATAAACAGGTGAGTCAGTGGATGTCAGTTTCGGTCCATAACATCACCTGTACTTTTTTCCCATCGATGCTGACTGGTATGCTGAGTTCCTCCACCATTATGTGTGTGTTGCACTGGGTGTCAGTTACTTGGATTTTCAGAAGGTTTTTGACAAGGTGCACACATGAGGCTGCTAAATAGTCCACAGTATTACAAGAAAGATACTAGCATGGATATAAGTTTGGCAGAGTGGGAATAAAGGAGTGCTCTTTCAGTTGCCTGCCAGTGGTGTTCCGCTCCAGTTGGTGTTGGGACACTTTCTTTTCATGTTATATGTTAATGTTTTGTATATTGGAACTAAAGGCTTTGTAGCTGAGTTTGTGGATGATAAGATAATAAGTGGAGGGGCAGGTAGTGTTGAGGAAGCAGAGAGGCTGCAAAATGGCCGAAACAGATGAGGAGAATGGGCAAGTGGTAGATGGGATTTAGTGTAGGGAAGGGTATGGTCATGCACTTTGGGAGAAGCAATAAAGGTATAAAGTATTTTCTTGTCGAAGGGTCTCAGCCCGAAACACCGCTGTACTCTTTTCCATAGATGCTGCCTGGCCTGCTGAGTTCCTCCAACATTCTGTGTGTATTGCAAAGTATTTTCTAAATGGGAAGTAAGTACAAAATCAGAGGTACAAAGGGACTTGGGAATCCTTGAGCAGGATTCCCTAAAAGTTAACTTGCAGGTTAAGTCAGTGGTAAGGAAGGCAAATTCATTTCAAGAGGACTAGAATATGAAAGCAAGGATGTAATGCTGAGGCTTTATAAGGCATTGGCTGACTGCGCTCGGAGAATTGTGTGCAGTTTTGGGTCCCTTATCTAAGAAATGATGTGCTGGCATTGGAGAGGGTCCAAAGGAGATTCACAAGAATGATTCCAGAAATGTTGGAGGAGAGCTTATTGGCTCTGGGCTTGTACTCACTAGGGTTTAGAAAAATTAGTGGAGGGGAGCTCATGAAAATATACTGAATATTGAAAGGCCAAAACAATAGACGTGGAGAGGATGTTTCCTAAAGTGAAGGAGTGTAGGACCAGAGGGCACAGACTCAGAATAGAAAAGTGTCTATATTGAACAGAGATGAGGAGGAATTTCTTCAGCCAGAGAGAGATGAATGTCCGGAATTCATTGCCACAGAAGACTGTGGAGGCCAAGTCATTGGATATATTTAAGGCACCACCTGACGACATCTGCTCCTGGCCAAAGGCTATGGTTACCTCATCAGGTAACTGAAGAGAGCACCCCAGTGTATGATACAAGCAGCACCTGGTTCACCAGTGGCTTCCAGGAAAGACTGGATGGCAACTGATACAGGTCGGTGATGCTGGAAAGACAGGTGACCTCCAGGAAAGACTGTAATGGGCACACAATGCTAGCAACCTTGTGTGCAACACTTGCAAGAGAGAACCGTACAAGCTATGGATGAACTAAAAAAGCAAAATAACCCCCAGAGTCCAGAGTCTCCTGGTGGGTGGGTGGGTGGGGGGGGGGGGAATGAGACACTCAATAGGACAGACCTAACAGCAATGACTGGAAATATGATAACGAGAAGGCTCAAGCAAACAATGCTGACCAGTGAGGCATTCATTGCAAAGTGCCATTGCGGCAAAATCTGCAAAAGCTTCGAAAGCCTCAAGTTACACCAAAGAAGGTCCAGCTGTGGAACGAAGGCAACTCAAGTGCAACACATGGACTCAACATCTGATGAGACAATGGAGAACTCCAGCCAAGAAGCACCCCACAGAGCTGAAGAACTCTCTGCACCTGAGCAGCCCCAGCGCCAAAGAAGAGACCAAGTGAATGCCCCCTTGGACACCCTAATCTATTCCTCAAGGAAAGAGAGGATCAGATGGACTAGATAATCAATATATCTTGGAAGCAGTTCAATGACAATTTTAACTGCATCTTGGAAGATACATTGGCAGGACCTGTCTACAGGAAAATCAACTCCCTCACAGCCATTGTGTTCAACTTTGCTAAAGAGTGATTCAGCCCAATGGAAAAGAAAGGGGATCTTAGACCATCACGGCAACCAAACAGGAAGGAAAGGGAGATTCGCCACCTGAGAAGTGAGATAAAGATCCTGAACAAACAAGTCAAAACCAGTTCACCTGACATAAAAGAAGGTGTCAAAGATCTAACAGCAAACTGCAGGAACAGTTGTGCAAACACAGGAGGGTGGAGCAGCTGCAAAAGGAAAGAAGAGAGAAAGAGAGAAGGAGAGTGCAGTTTGTTAAAACCCCATTCAGGTTCACCAGGGCTCTTCTCAACCAGCAAAAATCTGGCACCCTAACCAGCTCAAAGCAGGAGCTGGAAACATTTCTGCGGGAATCACACAGCAATCCCCATAGGAATCAGGGACTAGACTTCAATCCAAAAGTCCCCCAACCAAGAATCCCAGCATCTGAGTTGAACATAGCAGAGACCAAGTGGCAGGAGGTCCAGGAGATCATCAAGAGAGCAAAGTCATCTGCTGTCCCAGGACCAAGTGGTATACCCTACAAGGTATCTTGTCATCAAGTCTTGTCATCTTCAGAAGTTTTCGGATGACTCTGCCATAGTTGGATACATCAGCAAGGGAGATGAGGTTGAGTACAGGGCTACGGTAGGAAACTTTGTCACATGGCGTGACCAGAATTATCTGCAGCTTAATGTAAAAAAGACTAAGGAGCTGGTGGTAGACCTGAGGAGAGCTAAGGTACCGGTGACCCCTGTTTCCATCCAGGGGGTCAGTGTGGATGTGGTGGAGGATTACAAATACCTGGGGATACGAATTGACAATAAACTGGACTGGTCTAAGAACACTGAGGCTGTCAACAAGAAGGGTCAGAGCCGTCTCTATTTCCTGAGGAGATTGAGGTCCTTTAACATCTGCCGGATGATGCTGAGGATGTTCTACGAGTCTGTGGTGGCCAGTGCTATCATGTTTGCCGTTGTGTGCTGGGGCAGCAGGCTGAAGGTAGCAGACACCAACAGAATCAACAAACTCATTCGTAAGGCCAGTGATGTTGTGGGGATGAAACTGGACTCTCTCACGGTGGTGTCTGAAAAGAGGATGCTGTCTAAGTTGCATGCCATCTTGGTCAATGTCTCCCATCCACTATATAAGGTACTGGGTGGGCACAGGAGTACATTCTGCCAGAGACTCATTCCTCCAAGATGCAGCACAGAGCGTCATAGGAAGTCATTCCTGCCTATGGCCATCAAACTTTACAACTCCTCCCTTGGAGGGTCAGACACCCTGAGCTGATAGGCTGGTCCTGGACTTATTTCATAATTTACTGGCATAATTTACCTTTTACTATTTAACTATTTATGGTTCTATTACTATTTATTATTTATGGTGCAACTATTTCCCCTGGGATCAATAAAGTATGACTGTGACTATGTCTATGACTATGTATGTAAGAAATGCCCAAAACTCCTCTGGAGGTTTTGGAAGATAATGAGGAAGATTTGGACCAAAGGCTCTATTCCACCAAGCTAGAAAATGGCTGAAGGATGCTTTGTTCCCAAGGAAGAAGATTACTCCACATTCACACAGTTTATGACAATCTCCCTCCTTAGTGCAGAGTGCAAGATATTCTTCTCAGTGCTTGCAAGAAGGCTGAACTCTTACTTAATGAAGAACCACTATATCAACACATCCATCCAGAAAGTTGGCATCCCGGGTTTTTCTGGGCGCCTTGAACACACCTCAACAATCAACCAATTGATCCACAACGTCAGGCAGAAGAAAGGCAACATAACAGTCATCTGCTTAGACCTATCCAACGTCTATGGATCAATTCCACATGTCCTCATCGAGGTTGGCCTGGACCTCCACCATATCCCACCAGTAATGCGAGACATGATCACCAGCTACTTAGGAGGATTCAGCTATGCTTCACTTCAGCCCACTTTACAATCAGGTGTCAAGACCTTCAAAAAGGGATTTTAACGGGCTGTACCATCTCCCCCATCTTGTTTGTCAGGGGTAGGAACCTCCTCTTATCAGCAACAGCAGATGTAACCCGAGGCCCAGTGCTGAAGTCCGGCATCCGATAACTTGCAATACAGGGTTTCATGGATAACATTACAGTAACTACTGTAACCCATGTTCAAGCAAGATGGGTTTTGGAAATCCTGAACAACGTAACTACTTGAGCTAGGATGACCTTCAAGACCAGGAAGTACAGATGCATGGTGATCAAAAAGGGCAAAGTTACTAGCAAGTTCAGTCTTCAAGTACAGGAAGAATTCATTCCATCCACAGAGGACAACCCAGTAAAGTGTCTCAGGAAGTGGTTTAATGCAGCAAAGATGGCCAGCACCAACATCATCGACACTGTAAAGCAGACTGAAGAGTGGTTTTAGAAGATTGACAAAACCGGACCCTCTGGTAAATTTAAGACATGGCTGTACCAACATGGTCTTCTACCAAGGCTGCTCTGGCTTTTCACACTGTATGAGTTCCCCATGACCACTATAGAAGCCATCGAGAGGAAAGTCAAAAAGCACCGGGGTAGGTGGCTGGGGATCCCCCCACCCCCAAGTTTTTCTTCAGTGGGGCTCTACATAAGATCAGTCAGCTACAGCTCCCGTTGTCATCAGTAGTGGAGGAGTTCAAGGTGGCAGTGTAGAGTTGTGTTAACGCTGAGGGGCTCCGATGACAAGCTAATAATCTAAGCAGGAGTCACAACAAAATCGGGCCAAAAGAGGGCCACCAAGTCGGCCACAGACCAGGCAGTGAGCTCCCTGCAATTGAAAGATATCATTGGTAAGCAATGTTTGGGACAGCAACGATGGAGGAGTACTAGTGCAAGGGATAGGTAGGACATGGTCCAGGCAGAGGTACAGAACCACAAGGACGAAAGGAAGTTATCGAAGGCACTGGAGTTGGGGGTCATAGGCTGCCTGGACAAAAGGGATCTTCCCAAGATCACCTGGGGACAGCTTTGGAGACTGGAGCCCTTTGGCATTTCTTTCCTCCTGTGGTCTACGTATGACACTCTCCCTACATCATCACAGCTGCACATATGGGGGCTGAGAGAAGACCCTAACTGCAAGCTTTGAGGTCAGTGAGGTTCACTGGCACACATACTCTCAGGACGTAAAACAGCTTTAACATAAGGACGGTGTAGGTGGTGGCACGACAAGGTCCTTCTGTCCCTTGCTGACACACTGGAGCAGGAGAAGTGTAAAAAGAGACCAACTGGAAGAGAGGGAAACTGGATAGCCATTTTTATAAAGGAGAGGGCCATGCCAGCCATATCAAAAGGGCCTAAATCCACTCTGCTGCAAACTACCAAATCATGGGAGATGGGCGTCGATGTGGGGAAGAAGCTGCAGTTCCCGGAGGTGGTGCAAACCACACTTCAATCAGATATTGTACTGTAGTACACCGAAGACAAGAAAATCATCCTGGTGAAGCTCCCAGTACCATAGGAGGAAGGAGGTGAAGAGGCCCATGAGAGGAAGGCCTTGAAATACCAGTCCATAGTCTAGGAGTGCAGGGACCAAGGATAGCAGACATGGCTATTCGCCGTGGAGATCGGCTGTAGAGGATTCCCAGCAAGGTCGGCTAGGCCTTGTTGAAAAGAGCAAGAACCAAGCAGCTTGCAGGATGGGGGAGGAAGCAGAAAGAGCCTCTTGCTGGATATGGAGCAGGTGAAAGAAGTTGAGTTGGAAGTCAGGAGCAGATGGGCAGTGACTTGGCCACCACTGCTGACCCACCAACTGGAGAGAGTAGTGGTTAAGGGTCGAAACTCTCTATGAAGGTTGGGCAACACCTGACAACATCTGCTTCTGGCCAAAGGCTACGGTTACCTCATCAGGTAACTGAAGAGAGCACCCCAGTGTATGATGCAAGCAAAAATGGAGATTCGTGGGTTCTTAATTAGTCAGGGCCTCAAAGATTACAGGGAGAAGGCAGGAGAATGGGGTTGAGAGGATTAATAAATCAGCCATAATGGAATAACGGAGCAGACTTCATGGGCCAAATGGCCCAATTCTGCTCCTACATCCTATGGTCTTAAATTTTACTGCATATATCAGTGATAATAAACCAAATTCTGACTCTGACCTTGTAGAGTTTTAGTGATTCCATTCATTTGAATGGAATGGGATGGCTGCAGAGACAAAGACAAGTTTCAGGAGATTCACACTTTATGGCATTACATGTTTTTAAATTTTTAATTCCAAATATAAATAAAACTAAAAATGAATTATTTGACTAAGAATACTGCTGTCTCTCTTTTATGCTCTGGTGAAAAAAGTGTCTATGCTCAAAAGCGCAACGGCTGCTCCACCAATGAGAATTACTAGTTCTTCCACACAGTATAATTCCTCACCCAGAAATTATCAATTTGTACAATATATTATTGTGTGCAAAGCATCTGTAGGAAGTTGGGTTGGAATTTCACACAGAGAGGAATTCTGCTCCTGCAAGTCAAATCTAACTGCATTTGAAAACAATATTGAGCAAATAATGTTAGTAGTCTACAAATA
This sequence comes from Mobula birostris, assembly GCF_030028105.1. NCBI lineage: Eukaryota > Metazoa > Chordata > Chondrichthyes > Myliobatiformes > Myliobatidae > Mobula > Mobula birostris. The sequence continues at coordinate 53,554,285 of NC_092373.1, forward strand.
TAATACGGAATATCTATGTAGCTGCATTTTTGCAGAAATGTGATTGAGTATTTTTTTGTTTAAGTGTTCAAATAAGCAATGAAATTGTGAAAAAACTCTTCCAAAATGACTGCTGGAAATTAAAGCAGAATATAACCATTTAAGGAAAATGTTGTGGTTTATCCAGAACACGATAAAAACACACTTTTATTTAACAAGTTTCTTCGACCAACATCAAAAACAGATCAAAAATGGGTTCTTTGTTTGGAATTTCCATCATTCATATTGTGAGATTTCTTGTATAGGTATTCTTAGAAAACAATTCTGAAGTAAAAGAGTAGTTCACACCTCAAATAATGATTAAATATATATTATTTACACAAAACTATTTACTGATTTTTACATTAACCACTTTCACATTGTTTCTGTAAATATACCTGAAGATAAATTTAATTCAATAAATTAATGATATTTGTTTCAATGCAAGTTAACAAAATAAATCACAGAAATATTAATTATCCAATTTGAATTAATTCACAATTTTCACGTATTTCGAGTTCAGAGTTCACATTATATGCATTAAAAATGCAAATAATGTCATAAGTTTACCCCACACTGAATTTACATTTTAAAACATTTGATTCAGTAACATTTATGCTTTAACAAACAAGGTCTTAGGGAAGTTGATATACAAACTGGAACTACATTCTGTGTTACTTAACCAGATAGGTACATCAGCAGCATTAGTACTACATTACATATTTGAATGACTATCCGCCAGATATTCAAACACTTCAGCAAAACTGGAAAAAACATATATTGTCCTTTAATATGTATTCAACTAACTGAAAAGTACTGGGTTTTACATTTGATTTAACAAAATAATTTAATGACTTAAAAATATTGTCAATGCATTTTCACTAACAAATTTAATATGAAGTACCTGTATTATATAAATTTAAAAAGTCAAATCTGCAGTATTTACATCACTCATGTACAATATTAATTGAAATTATGTGCTTCCAGAACACATACGACTCACAACAATTCTTAGTAAATTTACTTCATCCTAATTTTGGTGTCATTACTACCTAAAGAGCAACTTACATTTTTAAACAACCTTAGGAGGAAGTGAGAAATTGATATCAATTTTTTCTTGTTCAGTAAGTTAGTATTACTAAAACTGGGATTATGCTTTTGGCTAAATCAGAAGTTCCCAACCTGGGGTTCACAAACTCCTCAGTTAATGGTAAAGGTCCATGGCATAAAAAAAGTTTGGGAATCCCTGGGCTAAGTAGTAGGCTAATAATTGATGAAGCAGCATAAGTCACATTTAAAGTAACAGGGGCAAATAAAGGCTACAACAAATAAATTGTAGTAAACTTTTAAGCGCCTCAGAGGGTATCTTAACCCATGAACATTTTTTTTTGTCAAAATCAAAGGAACAGTATACAGTATTAAAAATGGAGGGGAAAGTCATCTTAAGGGCCGACATAAACCTGAAAGGATATAACACTTCAGACTGACAAGAACTCCTCATTGTGCGTGCTGAAGTTGAGGTTTATGTGAATTTTGTAAAAGAAACCAGTTTATAAAAGTCAGCATTGCTCCATGCCTGTAGAGATACAGTCTACAGCTGCAGTTGAGACCAAGCTGACCATTTTCATATGATGTGCCAGGTTTATACTGCATGACTATAGAAAAGAGCACAATGTCCCCTTCTGGATGCAATCGACTATCAAACATGCCAGGGTTAGCAATGATTTGTGACATTTTGGTCAGTGTGGCCTAACAAGTTTACTATGCACTCTTTGGTGCTGTGCTAATAAAGACAAGGCATACTGAAAATTTGTCTAATCTTATAGGCAATATTTTTTCATGATAATTTTGAAGATCTGTTGTTCATCTCCCTTTAGGAAGAGGATGACTTTCCCAGTATAGTTTTTCATGAAGTTTGATCAAATTGCTTCCTCTGGAGATCTGCAGGATTTCTTGTGAAGGAGACACTGTTTGACATATCATACATATGAAGCTATTTAAATAAACAAAACCATTTTTTAAATGTATAAGTTTTCCTTAAAATGTTTTGCTGTGCCTTGGGTATTTGAAGATTATTGCTCCAATGAACAATACTGTAAATTTGTTATAACAAATGCAAAATATATTAAGTCTTTATTAAAAAGGTGTTATATCTCAAAAATGTGGCAGATAGTTAAGTCAAAAATAATACTGATAGTTGAGTTAAAAATAATACAGAAACTGTTGAGACAAAACTATATTTAAAAATTGCTTAATGTGAAAGTCAGAAATTAATTAAGACTATGGTGTTATAGTTGAAGCAAAAACTTAGTGCGGGATAGAAGTAGTGCACAACCATGTTAGCTGTGTACATACATCTATTGATGCTTCTGGACACATCTTCAGTGATGTCCCTGGAATCATCGGGTGTTTCGGGTCTTTCAACATCATACAACCTCCTCCAGGTGACCCAGCCAGGGCTGATCAGACCCCAGCTTGTGTCCAGATGGCTAGCTACTTATGACTCCATGGCTCCCCTCTTTTGAGCCACAGCCATTTTGAGGCCCTCTCTGCTGCATCGGTGGTACTGCGGATGGCTCTCCTCTTCCTCTCTCCCTTGATGCCCAAAATGCTGAAGGCTCTAACTAAAGAACGGGCTACAAATCCCCTACAACCAACCTCCACTGGGAGACACTTCGCTCTCCATCCAGCCTGCTGATAGTTGCTGACCAGTCCTGCGTACTTGGAGAGCTTCCTTTCAAAGGCCTCCTCCAAGCTATCTTTCCATGGGACTGTCAGCTCCAGCAGCACCACTTGCTTAGTAGACTCAGACACTAGGACAATGTCTGGTTGCAGGGTGGTGGCTGAGATATGGTTGGGGAACTTCAGCTGCCCTTCGAGGTCCACCAACAGCTGCCAGTCCCTTGCAGAGGTCAGAATGCCTGCAGATATTCTTTTGGCAGTTATTGGCTGCTCCCCAGCTCTGACAAAGACAATGGTCTGCTTGGAAAGTCAGAAATTAATTAAGACTATGCTGTTACAGTTGAAGCAAAAACTTAGTGCAGGACAGAAGTAGTGCACAACCATGTTAAATAGATATTGGTATTTGAAAGTAGGGCTGGCACACTGATTAAACAAGGAAACAACAAGGGTTTGAAGCATCCAAGGGGCAACTTTGCTAAAACAAGCAATATTTGTGACAGAATTTCAGACAAGTAGAATTGTTCAAGGAATAACATATTCTGTAATGCATCAAACAAGGAAGTTAAAGAATGGCTCAGTTGACAGTACAGGACAATAAATGAAACAAAATATATTTTTGATGGGAATACTGGTCAGATAGCATTAGAAATTTATAACAGGCAAGAGTAAAGAGAAAAGAAATGTATAAAGTATGCTGTTAGAGAGAAGCAATCAGAAACTCAAACGTAATAAATTTGCTGTGCTTATAACCAATATACAGTAGCTGTTTGTTGCAGGCAAGAAAGCCTTTTGAGTTATCTTGAATTAGATACCAATTGGAATTTCTCAGACTAATTACATCAGTAGATTCTTTATGTAAAGCCTGATCATGCCAACAGTGAAGTTGGAGTAAAATTATTCATATTAAGTTTCCAATAAGATGGTGGTGCACTCGAATGCAGAAGTTTCTACAGGGCCAACCAAAGGTGATATGTTCTTTTTTAAATGTAATTTCTTACAATCGCAAGACCCTGCTGGACATTAAGAACTTAAAGTATTGCAGGTCTAACCCATCAGTGAGTTGCTTGTTGGGAGAGAAACTGAAGGAGCTGGACTTGGTGTGAATCGTGTTGTTGCTTGCGTCAGACAGGCGTCAAAGTGGGTGTGAGAAGGAGATGTGCAGTCTAACAGCGAGTGATTGTCTTAGTCTCCTATCTTGTGATCGCAAAAACCCTGTTCATGTGGAATGCTGCAAGTCCAATTCACTGGCTTACTGCTGAATTGTGGGGGTGGACGGCAGGGAAGCTGCATGGCCTCGGTCACAGCAAGGACTAGGCCTCAAGCCACAGAATTGCCTGTTTGCAGCCACCCAGGAGAGACGCATTAGAATCAGTGCACTCCACTGGAGTGCTGGAGGTGGTGTAGTGCAGCACACAGGCTGAAATAGGTGCTGCCCTCTAGTGTTCGCTCAGCAGAAGACAAGCTGTATTGTGTTTGACTGCAGACTGTTGCAACATTCATGGGTTCAGGGACTTGGACTATATTTTCTGTGTGACAGTATTTTACTGTTATATTATATGTACTATGTATCCCCTGTGCTGTGTATTACTGTTGGTACTGTGTCTTGCATCTTGGTACTAGAATAATGCTGTTACATTTGGCTATATTCATGGGTATTCATGTATGGGTGAATGACAATTAAACTGGAACTTGAACAAATGGTATAAATGTTCAAGGGAACATATAAGCAAAGAGAAACATTAGCAGTTTACAAGTACCAGTCATTTTATAGTTTTGGAGTACAAGGATCAATGTACGAAGTATCAAAGAATGAGACCTGATTGGTAGGGTAAAAAGGAAAAGCTGCAAAATAAGTGAGAATAAGCACAACATAAAATTTAGGGAGTAGCAGAGAGAATTGTAAGGACAATTCATAGTTATTGAACGATGAGACAGTGAATCAGCATACAGGAGGGAAATTGAAAATTTGGTTGAGTGAAGTAATAACAACAACTTCTCACTCAATGTCAATAAGACCAAGGAACTGATTGTAGACTCCAGGAGAGGGAAACCAGAAATCCATAAGCCAGTACTCATCGAAGGATCAGAGGTGGAGAGGACCAGTAGCTTTAAATTCCTGGGTGTCACTATTTCAGAGGACCTGTCCTGGACCCATCATATAAACATAGTTACAAAAAAAGCATGGCAGTGCCTCTACTTCCTCAGGAGTCTGCAGAGGTTTGTCATATTATCAAAAACCTTGGCAAACTTCTATAGGTGTGTGGTGGAAAATGTGTTGACTGGCTGTATTATGGCTTGGTATGGGAACACCAATGCCTTTGAGTGGAAAATCCTACAAAAGGTAGGGGATTTGGCCCAGTACATCACGGATAAAGCTCTTGCAACAATTCAGCACATCTATATGAAATATTTCCATAAGAAAACAGCATCCATCATGAAAGATCCTCACCACACAGGCCGTGTTCTTTTCTCACTGTCGAAGGTACAAATGCCTCAGGACTCACACCAGCAGGTTCAAGAACCATTACTACCCCTCAACCATCAGGCTCTTGAACAAAAGGGGATAGCTACACTCATTCTTTCTCTGGTGTTCCCACAACTGATGGTCTCACTTCAAGGATTTTTTATCTTGTTATGTCATATATTTTATTTATTGATATTTATTTATTTGCACAGTTTGTTGTTCGTTGATCCTGTTTACAGTTACTGTTCTATAGATTTGTTAAATATTCCTGTAGGAAAAAGAATCTCAGGGTTGTATGTGGTGCCATGTATGTACACCAGTAATAAGTTTGACCTTGAACTTTGAGGGAAATTAAACATATTGAATAAGAATTTTAAATCTGAGGATAATTTAGATTAACAAGAAGATAAATTTCTTGAGTCTTGATACAGGGTAGGAGATGGGCAGCTAAATATGTATGAGTTAAAATTAATAGTGGATGTAAGGTCAGCAAAAAGATTATTTATTAATCATATAAATGATAGAGGCAGATAATTTCTGTGAAGCGGGCAGAAGTTCAAATAATCTCTTATATACAGGTGTCCCCCGCCTTTCGAACGTTCACTTTACAAAACCTCAGTTACGAAAGACCCACATTAGTACCCTGTTTTCGCTTTCAGAAGGTGTTTTCACTGTTACGAAAAAAAATCAGCGCGCGATAAAAAGCCGCGCGCGCCCCGAGCAGCCGCTCTCCCCCGGATTCAGAACGGCATTGCTTTAACACGTTGCATTGAGCAGCCGTTTGCAAGATGAGTTCTGAGGTATTGGAAAAGCCTGAAAGAGCTCGTAAGAGTGTTACATTTAGCGTAAAACTAGACATAATTAAGCGTTTTGATCGTGGTGAACGATGCAATCGGCAATCGGCACTGATCTGAGCCGACAATTACGTGTCGGGCGGCACCTAATGAATTAGCATGTTTATTTCGGCTTTTTTCTTAAATATGTGCTGTGTGCCTCCCAGCTACCGCTGGACTCCTGCGTGCCTCGCAGCAATGTATCTGTCGGCGGCCTGGAGGGTGGCGGCCACTGCACCACCCCAACCTGCGACGACTCAGTCTAACACACCATCATCTGTGTGCTCGGCGCTGTCTTCCCGATTCTGGTAAGTGATACTACACTGTACATACATTATTTCTACTTTATATCGGCTGTGTATTTTTACGTGTTATTTGGTATGATTTGGCAGCTTCATAGCTTAAAGGTTACTGGAGAGCGCTTCCGCCGTGATTCTGCGGAGAGTGCTTGCGTGAGATTTTCGCTTCGGCGAACAGTGCCGGCAATGATTGTGGAAAAGTATTTCTACTTTATATAGGCTGTGTATTAATCATATCATTCCTGCTTTTACTATATGTTACTGTTATTTTAGGTTTTATGTGTTATTTGGCATGATTTGGTAGGTTATTTTTAGGTCTGCGAACATTCACAAAATTTTCCCATATAAATAAATGGTAATTGTTTCTTCGCTTTACGACATTTCGGCTTACGAACCGTTTCATAGGCACGCTCTACCTTCGGATGGCGGGGGAAACCTGTATGTCTTTTTACCACATTTCTAGTGGTTATATTGCAGGACCATGTTTAATCTAATAACCTGAACCTATTTCAGTAAACAAAACTGCAGAATTGAATAATTAATGAAATGTACACATTGTTTCCTATTACAGGCATTATGCAAGTTACAGCTGTTCATAAATAGTGGCAGATGCGGAAGGGAGGGGAGGCGGGGAGGAAGAGAGGCACACAGATATTCTCCATTTCTATATGGCAGAAGATGCCTGCAACCCTGCAGCAGTTAGCAAATCCATTCTCAGTGGCTGCACAGATCTCCCAAACATTCAGTCATATATTAGACAGGCATTTTAAACCTGGGAGGAGTTGTAACTTGTATTTAATTAAAGTCAAATTACATTAGTTACTATAGTAAGGATATCCCGCACATGAGCCTTTTTCTGGCAGCATGGTAGCATAGCATTAGCATAACACTTAACAGCAACAGCATTTACTGATTGAGGTTCAATTGTAAGGTTTTTATATCTTCTCCCTATGTCCACATGGATTTCCTCTGGGTACCCGTTTTCTCCCACATTCCAAACATATATGGGTTAGGATTAGTAAGTTGTGGATATGCTACATTGGTGCCAGAAGCACTGTAACACTCCCAGGCTGCCTCCAGCATATACCTGGACTGTGTTGATTGTTGATGCAAACAATGCATTTTATTGTATGTTTCAATGTACACGTGACAAACAAAGCTAACCTTTATCTTTGCTTTAACTTCAGGAAGATACATAGGTACATATATTCAAACTAACAGTCCAAAAGACCTTCTAAGTTGTGATTTTAAAATCTCAATAAAAATGGTTTTCTCTGCTTTCTTAATTTTCTGTGGAAATTCATTATTTAGGTATGGATAATTCTGGAGGTTATTGCTGAACCTGTACACTTTTGAAGCATCACTTTGCCAGAAAAATTGAAAAACTACTGCAGAATGTATAAATGAAGTAGGCTTCTGCCAATTTAGTTGCAAATATATTATTTGGAAAATGAAAACAAACAATAAAATAAAAAATTTCAATGAAAGATAATTGATCTAAAGTCTTCTCTCTTCACTTTTTGACCTGCCAGATATCTAGCATATAATGTGTTTATTTCAGATTTCCAGGACCTGTAGTTTTCTGCTATTTGAAATAAATTGTGCAACATGTTGATCAATCATGCTGCCACATTGGAGGATAATATAGTTTCTTCTTTGCCATGCAACTTTTAATGAAAGGTTCGAACAGAAGTGCTGTAGTACAGAGGTTAGCACAACACTACAGTGCCAACAATAGGGGTTTGATTCCTGCTACTGTCTGTAAGAAGTTTGTATGTTCTTCCTGTGACTATGTGGACTTCCTCCCGGTGCACCAATTTCCTTCCACATTCCAACAACAAACAGGTTGGGTTAGTAAGTTGTGAGTATGCTATGTTGGTACCAGAAGCCTCAAGCATGCTGTCCCCAGCATGTCCTTGGACTGTATTGATGCAAATGATCCCTCTCACTGTATGTTTCGATACACATGTAACAAATAAAGCTTATTTTAAAAAAATTTTTAATGTTTATGGCCCCTCCCCCTAGAGTTCCAGCACTTAGGATCCTCTGCTTACAGATTACTGGAAATGTTACGTGGAACTACAAATTTTCATTTCTATTTGCATGGATGATGAATTGAAGAAAGAAATGTCTATCTCTTCTTTCAGATAGTCCTGACGAAGCGTCTTGGCCCGAAACGTCGACTGTACTTCTTCCTATAGATGCTGCCTGGCCTGCTGCATTCCACCAGCATTTTGTGCATGTTGCAAGAAATGTATTACTACACCTTTTGTGAATTTAGCATATTTCAGCAGTTGGCATTTAACACTTACTTAAACATAACAGGTTCAAAATCTTTTCTTCAGTGACCCATTCCAGCTATATTTCTTGATCAAGTGCATCTCCAATATAACAGAACCAATAACATCCCAGCGACTACATTTTCCTGAAGGTGGAAATGATTTAACATATGCATTCCATTTGGCTTCAGATTTGCTTCCTTTCACTTGTTTGATCACTTAGACAAATCAGACCTTCTGGAGACAAATTTTACTTTCTGATTAGTGTCCCAACAACTGAGGCTGGATTGGCTTGGAATTTCAAATGCCGAAATCTTCATGCCCTTTGTAAATATAAAAGCTTGAGTTTACCACAGACCGCAAGATGTAGTGTTTATTTTCCTTTGAAAGAACAGTGCTGAACTTTCCCCAAAGGATGATACTGAATATGTTAATAAAGTGAACATAATATAACGTTTTAAATAGATGAAACTTTAACTATAAGAATATATTTCTTCTATCACAATGCACAACTCAAGTATTAACTTTTTCCACAAATAGTTAATATGCATCATGGCCTTATGTCAACAATTGTGAAACTTTTCAGAAGCAGAACAGTGGATTGCTTCTAGGATCTTGGATAATATTTAACTCAGAATTGAAATAACCCTAAAACAAAGATGACCTAATCATTATTACGTTGTTATTTGTAGAATATATGATGTGTAAATAGTCTTCAACTTGTCAAACTGTGATTACATTTCAAAAGGTACCTAGTTGGTTGTCCTTATGAATACTAGAAAAGATTCTTAATGAATGCAAATCTTCCTTCCTTTGAAAGCAGCAGAAAAAAATCAGATACTTATTGAAAAGGCATATGTGATCGATAATGCAGAAGTTATTCTCCACCTATAGAAGGCACTGGTTTTACCTGAGCTGGGGTATGAAGAAAAATGTACTTTAGAATATTGGAATGTTCTGCAGGAAAGGATAGGATATTAAAACTTAATCATAGTTTTCAAAAAGAACTTAATTAAGTACTTGAAAAGGAAACAAATTGCTGGACATGGGGGTCAATTGCAAACACTTTCCCGTGCTGTATAATTCTAAGTTTTCATCATTTGGAGATAAGTAGGTTTCATTATCAAGTGCAAATCAATAATTTAGCAACCAGATGAGGGAAGTCATCAGGATATAACATTGAATAGCTTGTGATGATTTTCTGAGCAAAATGTTTCTTCAGAAGTTTCTATCTGTTTATACTTAACATATAAAAAAAGTTCATCCAATATTTCATGCAAAGTGAATCTGTGAATTCAGTAAGCATTATGCCCTTAAGCATTATGGGATTGTCAAGACTCACTATAATTTAGATTCATTTTTATTTGTAAATTCCAAGAACAATTTTGACATAAATTCTCCATATTTATTACCAAACTAATGAATTCAGTCAGCTGTACGTTATGGAAGGGCTGCATTCCTAGAAAACTCACAAAATGCTGTTGGAATTCAGCAGGCCAGGCAGCATCTATGGAAAAGAAAACAGTTGACGCTTCGGGCTGAAACCCTTCAGCAGCACTGAACACTCCAGTTCTGTCGAAGGACCTCAGCCAGAAACATCGACTGTGGTCTTCTCCGTTGATGCTGCCTGGCCTGCTGTGTTCCTTCAGCATTTTGTGTGTGTTGCTTGGATTTCTAGCATCTGCAGATTTTCTCTTGTTTGTTTGACTGGATTCATAGAAAAATGTATGTATTGTATTTTTCTATACAGGTGTCCCCCACTTTTCGAACGTTCGCTTTACAAAACCTCACTGTTACGAAAGACCTACATTAGTACCCTGTTTTCACTTTCAGGAGGTGTTTTCACTGTTACGAAAAAAATTCAGCGCGCGATAAAAAATTCAGCTTGTGACAAAAATCAGCACGCGATAAAAAACAGCACGCGCCCCGAGCAGCCGCTCTCCCCGGATGCGGAACGGCATTCTCGCCAGTATTGCTTTAACACGAGCCTGTGAGCATTCGTTTGCAAGATGAGTTCTATGGTGTCGGAAAAGCCTGAAAGAACTCGTAAGGGTGTGATACTTAGCGTAAAACTAGACATAATTAAGCATTTTGATCGTGGTGAACGAAGCAAGGACAAAGTGAGTTTGGCTTGTGGAAGCTGACGAACATGATGTTGAAGAGATTTTGGCATCCCATGATCAAGAACTGATAGATGAAGAGTTGATGCAATTGGAAGAGGAAAGGATAACAATCGAAACCGAATGAGTAATGATAAAGTACGACTTTAATTTTGAAAGGGTACGTAGGTCTAGGGGATATTTGCAAGATTCTTTGACTCCTTACAAAGAACTGTATGATAAAAAATGCGCGAGGCTCAACCGTCAAGCAAGCCTTCCACATTAGCCACAGCAGACAACGAACTTCGACCTTCAACATAGGAGAAGATGAGCTGCCTGCTCTAATGGAAATAGACGACGAGATGACACCCCAGTGTCCCATCACCCCAACACCCAGGCCGTGGACAGATACAGTACCAATTCACGGAGAATGCAGCAGTAGCCGGGAGGCACACAGCACATCTTTAAGAAAAAAGCCGAAATAAACATGCTAGAGGCGATGCAATCAGCAATGATCTGGGCCGACAATTATATGTCGGGCAGCACATAATTAATTAGCATGTTTATTTTGGTTTTTTTCTTAAAGATGTGCTGGGTGCGTCCCGGCTACCGCTGGACCCCTGCGTGCTTCGCGGCAATGTATCGGTTGGTGGCCCGGAGGGTGGGAGCCACTGCACCACCCAGCCTGCGACGACTCAGTCTAACACACCATCATCAGTGTGCTCTGCGCTGTCCTGATTCCGCTAAGTGATACTATACTGTATGTACATTATTTCTACTTTATATTGGCTGTGTATTTTTACATGTTATTTGGTATGATTTGGCAGCTTCATAGTTTAAAGATTACTGGAGAGTGTTTCTGTCGAGAGTGCTTGCTCCGTGTTTTTGCCAACAATGCTTGTGAGAGATTTTCTGCCAACGGCGCTTGCGTGAGATTTTCGCTACGGAGATCTGTGCCGGCAATGATTGTGGAAAAGTATTTCTACTTTATATAGGCTGTGTATTTATCATATCATTCCTGCTTTTACTATCTGTTACTGTTATTTTAGGTTTTATGTGTTATTTGGCATGATTTGGTAGGTTATTTTTGGGTCTGCGAATGCTCACAAAATTTTCCCATATAAATAAATGGTAATTGCTTCTTCGCTTTATGACATTTCGGCTTACGAACCGTTTCATAGGAACACTCTACCTTCGGATGGCGGGGGAAACCTGTAATACAATCTTGCAAATGCATCCTTTTTTTTGGTTACTTGGATCAAATTACAAATATTAATAAATAATGTGGAAATGATTAATGACCTTTGAGTACAGTAACTTAGGTCAGAAATAAATCTGTGGTCTTTATCTGGTATGATTTGAATCCAAATTTGTTTACAAAACATTTCAGCAGTATTTAGGTCTGGTTTATAGGGAAGCTACCTTTCATTGGCAGATAATTAAGAGTAAAGTATTGTACTATTTGTTACATAGGAAGCCCATTCCTGTTACTAGAAAATATAATTAATGTTTATCCACAAATTAGAGATGTTTCTCTCATCTCAACTGAAAATTTATGGAAGAATAAGTAAAAAGACCCTTACCAGGAAATGGTTGTCACAGGAGAGCCCAACTTTAAATGTATGGATGGAAATTACAATGGACATTTACAAAATGGAGAAGATAACAGCATCTGTTAATCACAGGTTGGAACAATTTGATTCATACTGGGAAAAATGGTTTAACTACATAACACCTCATCGGCCTGATTTTATTCTCAAAGTCAATGAATATGTTGTAAAAAAAAATCACTCCCTACTTTGTACATAGTTTTCTTCTTTTGATTGTACTTTCTTTCCTCTCCTTTCTATAAGTATATACCTCAGATTATTATGTGGGAGATTTGTGACAAATATGACTATATGATTATATATGTACAGTATCTGAAATACATCTTATGGAAATGTTTGTTTGATGATGAACTTCAATAAAAAAAATAAGTTACCAAAAAAAATGAAACTAACCTTTGAACTTTGTCCTGATCTGAAATATAATGCTCTGCCATTCTTCATGAAATGTTTTCCATTGCATAATTGTTGCTTTGATGTATCCGTTCCATGAGACTTAATAAATTCTGCTTGCAGACTGTCAAACTTGGACTTAAACCATTGATGCGCTTCCTCCAGATTTGCGCTGATCTGAAAACATCACAAGTGTCAACACTATCTCAAGTATTTACTGAAAATTAAGAACATAGGCTTAATGTAGTGTGCACCTTTTCAGATAATTGTATCCAGTACTCAATATTCATAGAGCTCCTTGCAACTATTCTCACTACACTCACTATTCTGAGGACTTACTACACATCCTCCTTCAGATCACTACCAAAGCTGCATGCCAAGAAGTGATGCACAAAGATTTTAGATAAAAGATGAAATCTTACATAGTCAAAATAGTTTTGCGTTATACTGGTGGGCAGAAGGACTGTAACTACTGTCAGCTTATGCCCACACCACCGCAGGAGACTAGGACTTAGAACAGATAAACCATGGTATGAAATTGGATTAGATTCTGAAATTCTGGACCAATCTGATTTTGAAGAGCAACTTTGCCTGAGGAAGAAAATGCTCATCATTTTCAAAACAGTACAACAGGACCTTTATGTTCACCTCCGAGAATAAACACACCTTTGGTTTAGCATCCCACCGAATCAAACCACAGTGGTTCCTTGGTATTATTCTACTGCAATGTTAATACAACAAATCTTGAAGTACAATGCTTCAATCATTGCTATTTTCCTTTCATTCAAATAGCTATCATTTTGAGTTTCCACTCAAATCGAGGTCTGTTGTGATAATTCTGGCTTAAGGAGAATGAAACAATAATATTTACAGAAATGTGTATAACGGACTGAAAAATTCTGAAATAAATCAGAAAATGCTAGAAATACTCAATTGGTCAGGCAACAAGGCTGGAGGAAAAAAAGTAGAGTCCTGAAGAAAATTAATGAAACTGAAATATTTACTGTTTCATATCTACCAACATCGCCTGGCCTGACCATCTGAATATTTAAAGCATTTTTAATATTTCAAATTTCTAGCATTTGTAGTATTTTTACATAACAATTCTGATCAAATATACAGTATATTAAAGCTATAATTAGGTTGCTCTGGAAACTAATTTGTAGCATTTTACAACAAAACTCAGATTATTTATTTATTTATCTATTTACAAGTCCTAGGCTCAGCTGGCTCCGGCTGACAGTACCCAGTATGGGCCCCTATCCAGGGTTACGGAACCCACTGCCTTGTGAATATCTTCGGAAGAAGAGAAGGCTAAGGAGTAAACCCTACACAAATCCAGAATGGAACCCCAAAGGCAGTTGGATGACATATCACGTCACCTCCCGGAAGCTCCTGCAGCCAAGCTGATGCCAAATGTACTGCCTCGCATTCCTTTGGACCACATCCGCGAGGCCGAGAGGGGGATCTTGATGTCTGGGCAGCCGAGGATCTCCATAGTTATCACCCAGGTCTGCGCCCCGGAACGGACACATCCATTGTCTCCTTAGACAGATGGAGCCATGATGATGATGATATCTATTTACCATGCCTATAAAAAGTATTCACCCCCCCCCCCCGGAAGTTTTCATTTTCATGTTTTATTGTTTTACAACATTGAATCACGGTGGATCTAGTTTGGCTTTTTTGACACTGATCAACAGAAAAAGACTTTCATGTCAAAGTGAAAACAGATCTCTACGAAGTGATCTAAATTAATTACAAATATAAAACACAAAATAATTGATTGCAGAAATATTCACTCCCTTTCTTGTGACACACCAAATCATCACTGGTGCGGCCAACTAGTTTTACAAGTCACATAATTAGTTAAGGTGTTCCAGCTATTTATAACCCTGTGTGCAGTCAAGGTGTTTCAATTGATTGTAGTAAAAATATACCTGTATCTGGAAGGTCCAACTGCTGGTGAGTCAGTATGCTGGCAAAAACTACACCATGAAAACAAACGAACATTGCAAGTAACTCCACAAAAGGTTATTGAAAAGCACAGGTCAGGAGATGGATACAAGAAAGTTTCAAAATCACACTGACTATCACTTGGAGTACAGCTAAGTCAATCATCTAGAAGTGGAAAGTTGGCACAGCTGTTAATCTGCCAAGAGCAGGCTGTCCTCAAAAACTGCGTGATCATGCAAGGAGGGGACTAGTGAGGGAGGCCAACAAGAGACCTATGACGACGCTGGAGGAATTACAAGCTTCAGTGGCTGAGATGGGAGAGACTGCACGTACAGCTGTTGCCCAGGTGCTTCACCAGTCGCAGCTTTATGGAAAAGTGGCAAAGAAAAGCCACTGTTGAAAAGAGCTCACATGAAATCTTGGATAAAGTTTGCCAAAGGCATGTGGGAGACTCTGAAGTCAGCTGGAAGAAGGTTCTATGGTCAATGAAACCAAAATTTTTGGCCACCAGATTAAATGCTGTTTGATATAGGGTGGAATATTAAGATTCTCGAAGGTTATTCGCTTGAGGTTATGCAGGAATGTGCTAAGTTTAAACAAGTTCTGTTGGAATTTTTTTAACAAGGGTTTTAATCTGTCCCTTGTCTACCCAGTTTGACTGAGAATCTCATTAAAGATGGATCCTTCAAATGGTTTTGTTTGAATGCTGAAGCACAAAGATTTTTTTTTATTTGAAGGCTAATCACTTAGTCTGTTTTTCCGTGAAGATATAAGATTAATGTTCAATGTCCACCTGTATGAATAATTGTATCTTTTACTTTTGGTAAACTTTTGTAACTAATTTCCTTTCGTATTTCTTTAGTACTGTATTTTTGATATACGAGAATTGAATCTCTTGTTTGGGTATTGTTTCGACTAGGTTGGAATATAAGTAACCTTCAAACTAATTGGAGTGATCACCAGGTTTTTTGGGGGGTTGTCCGTAGTTTGTAGATGCCAATTTTCTACTGGTCGTTTTTCTTTCTTTGGGAGGTGGGCGGGGTTATGTCTTTTTCCCCAGAAGTTGTTTTTGAATTCTTAGCCAACTTGTTGCTTGGTTACCATTTCTCAAGGTTTATGGCTTGGTTTTTTACTTACATTTTAATACTTCCTTTAAATAATATAAAAAATGGACCAAACTAATAATTTACTTAGTTTTAACATGAAAGGGTTAAATCACGCTGTTAAACGTAATAAGATTTTTGCTTATATTAAGAAATTTAAGGTCCCTATTATTTTTTTTCCAAAAGAAACTCACATACGCAAATGTGATCATCTACGTTTTTTTAGCTGTTGGAATGGACTTTGTTTTCACTCTTCTTTCAGGCCAAATCTAGAGGCATTTCGACTCTTATAGGTAATACACTTTCCTTTGTCCAACATAAAGTAGTGTCTGATACTAATGGACATCTTGTTATAGTTTCAGGAAAAATAGATAATAAATTAATAGTATTTGTTAATGTGTATGACCCAGGATTCTTTGAACGCTTTTTTCATTTTTACCAGATCTGAATCTTTATTCTTTGGTGATGGGAGGAGATTTTAACTGCTAGCTAGACTCAATTTTAGACCGATCATCTTCTAGACCAGCGTCTCTTAATAAATCAGCTTTGTTTATTCAAACCTTTTTATTGAAGTGTGGTATAGTTGATGTTTGGTGTTTTTTACATCCTTTAGGTAGGGAGCATTCATTTTTTTCCCTATGTTCATCACATATATTCCAGGATTGATTATTTTTTTATCGATAGTCAAATGATTTCATTAGTTCGTTCCTGTGAATATAAAGAGATTGCTGTTTCAGATCATGCTCCTATATTTATATCTTTAAAACTCCCTGGTCTTCTTCAAACCAACAGATTTTGGCACTTTAATACAACTTTGTTATCTGTTAAGGAATTTTTAGAATTTCTAGAGAAGCATATTATTTTGTTTTTTGAAGAGAATGAAAAGGAAGAGACTTCTAATCTTATTGTATGGGATATTTTCAAGGCCTATATTAGAGGAAAAATTATTTCTTATGCTGCGAGTGTTAAGAATAAAGTTAATAAAGAAAGAATTGAATTAGCCAGATCCTATTTTGTATAAGAGACGTGGTGAATTTAAAACTAAATATGATCTTCTGTTAACATATCCAATTGAAACTCAACTTCTTAAAGTTAAAACTCAATTTTACATTCACGGAGATAAATCAGGCAAAGTATTGGCTAACCAATTAAAAACTTCTGTAGTTAAATGACAAATTAAAGAAATTTGCAAATCTAATAGTGATAGGACAACTGATTACTCTGAAATAAATGATACTTTTAGAGAATTCTATTCTAAACTTTAGAGTTTTGATTCCTCTAAAGATAATACTGTAATGAATAATTTTCTAGATCAATTAAATGTCCCTGCACTTTCTGCAGATAATTGCAAACAGATGGAGCAACCCATTTCCCATGAGGAAATCGCCAAGGCCATACATTCATTACACTCGGGGAAGGCTCCGGTCCAGGTGGATTTTCTGGAGAACTTTATGAGGCTTTTTCTTCATTAATTATACCGCAGTTACACTTAGTCTTTTTGGATTCTTTCAAATTGGGTAGTTTGCCTCAATCTTTTTACGAAGCTTCTATTTCACTTATCCTAAAAAAGAACAAGGATCCAACTGAATGTTCTTCATATAGCCCAATTTCATTACTTAATGTAGATACTAAAATTCGTTCTAATGTTCTGGCTCGTAGAATTGAAAATATTTTACCTCCTATTATTTCTGATGATCAGACTGGATTTATTAAAAACCGACATTCCCATTTTAATATACGCTGTGTATTAAATGTTACTTACTTTCCTTCTCAGGAGATACCAGAATGTGATGTCCTTAGATGCTGAGAAGGCCTTCGATCAGGTTGAATGGAATTATTTATTTAAAACTTTAGAAAAATTTAATTTTGAACCAGATTTTATCAATGGATTAAATTACTTTATTTATCTCCTTCTGCTCGGTTCTTACTAATTTTCAAAATTCCAAACCATTTAAACTTCACCGCAGAACTGGACAAGGCTGCCCGTTGAGTCCTTTGCTTTTGATTTAGCTTTAGAACCCCTTGCCATTGCTTTTCAAGAATTTAATGATATCTGTAGTATTTTAAGGAAAGGTATCACCCACAAAATCTTGCTTTACGCTGATGATATATTATTTTTTATTTCTAATATTGAGACCTCGGTACCTTCTGTACTTTCTTTACTCTCCCATTTTAGCCAGTTTTCAGGATATAAACTGAACCTACATAAGGGTAAATTATTTCCTTCAAATAATTTGGTATCAATTAATACTAATCTCCTTTTCAAAATTGTAAGGAATCAATTTACTTATTTCGGTGGAAGAATTACAAACACCTGTTTAAAGAAAACTTTCTTACTTTATTGAACCATGTAAAAAAGATATTATTAAATTGATCATCTCTTTCAATATCGTTGATTGGATGAATTAATTCTATTAAAATGAATATTCTACCTAAATTTATATATCTTTTTCAGGCTTTACCCGTTTTTATTCCTAAATCCTTTTTTGACTCTCTTGAATCTATTTTATCCTCCTATATATGGAAAAATAAGCATCCTCGTTGAAATAAAGTTCATCTTCAAAAACCTAAAAAGACTGGAGGTTTAGCCTTACCTAATTTTAGGTTTTATTACTGGCCAGTTAATATACAACATCTTACATTTTGGCTATATTATATTAATCGTGTAGACTGTCCAGTATGGGTATCTGTAGAAGCTAATTCTGTTAATAAATTTTCTATTATTTCTCTTCTTGGACCCTCACTTCCTTTATTTGTAAGTAAACTAACTGATAATTTAATTGTTAAACATAGTCTGAGGATCTGGAGACAATTTAGAAAAAATTTTGGTTTATTGAGATTTTCCCTTTCTAGTCCCACTTATTCTAATTTTTTTTAAATCCTCCATGACTGATTTAATCTTTAAAGAATGGGACAGGTTGGGTATTAAATGTTTTTGGGATCTGTTTGTTAGAGGAAATCTTTTTTCATTTGAGCAATTGTCAGCTAAATATAGCTTACCCAAAACTCACTTTTTTAGATATCTACAACTCAGAGGCTTTCTAAAATCTCAATTATGCACATTTCCTGTAAGCTCAGATAAGAACCTACTGGATGTAATTTTTAATTTGACACCTTTTTATAATGGTTCAATGTCTAATATTTATGGTATGTTACTGGAGACGAGGAATGTTCCTTTAGACAAAATTAAGAATCACTGGGAACAAGATTTACAGACAACCACATCTGAGGAACCTTGAAATGAAATTTTTAAACTGGTTAATACTTCATCGCTATGTGCTCGCCATTCCTTCATACAATTTAAGGTGGTACATAGAGTCCATATGACTAAAGATAAGCTATCTTGTTTTTATTTGGCTATATCTCCCTACTGTGACAGATGCAATAATGAAAAGGCTTCGTTAATTCATATGTTTTGAACTTGCCCCTGTCTTGAAAAATATTGGAAGGAAGTTTTTCAAACTTTTTCTTTACTTTTCAAAGTCAATTTTAAGCCTAATCCTCTGACGGCCCTATTCGGTCTTGTTGCAGGACAAGATATCAAGTTGAAGACATCTGATTTACATATTTTGGCCTTTAGCTCTCTTATAGAGGGCACCTTTGTTTAAATGGAAAGATGTTTCTCCTCCTACTCATGCTCAATGGTTATCCGACGTTATGTCATGCTTAGATTTAGAGAAGATTCGTTATTCAATTTCTGAATCTTGTCAAGAATTTCAAACATTGTGGGGACCCTTTCTGAATTATTTTCAAAACTTTCAAAACCCTCAATTCGTTGTTTAAATTTAGATGTTGGCTATTATTAATTTTTATTACACGAGAAGGTATTTTACCTTTTTTTCTCCTTAATAAACAACTTCGGTCTTGGTAGGAGTTAGACTCTTTTATTGTAATAAATTAGTATATTTCAATATAACTTTGACTAACCTACATGAATACGGGGTAATGAGATTGTTATTATGAACAGATATAATGTAATTGGTAGTTGTTTCTATTTTACCTTTATATAGACTTTCTTGTACTCTGTATTCTTCCATGTAGAAACTAATAAAAGTATTAAAAAAAAGAAAAACAAAAGGACTCCGGTTCTTGTGCTCTCTTACACAAACTGATGCCTTGTGTGATGAAAAAACCAAGTTATCAGAAGATTGATGCTGATGAGAGAGATAAGAGAGACAAAGGGAGAAGCGTTCAAAATGTTAATGAGAGAGGAGAGAGATTAACGAAAAGAGACACAGTTCCGGGTATTGACAGACCGGTTGCTTTGAACCTGAACTCTTTGAAGTTTGATGGACAGGCGATACCCCAGCAGGGGGATAAAAGGAACAGGTTCGCTAAGGCACAACAGACACCACGAGATCACGAGATAACGAGACCCTGGAAAAGTGGTGTGCCCCCACAAGTTGGTGAGAGTTTGGAGGTCTGGTCGTGGGACAGACCATAGACGCACAGGGTGAAAAGGTACGATCGGCGGGAACCTGGTGTGTGTGTCCGCCCTTGCCTGGGTGCCGGGTTCACCGCGGAAGAACGATCGTATCCGGAACGGAGGGGTCACAGTTGGTGACCTCCGAAGACAGTAAGAGGGCTCACCCGAAAGCTAACTGCGAGGAACATCAAAGGTCTGTTGAATCGAAGTTTGCATTCACTCTCTCTCTCTCCAGCGGCACAACAGCGATTACTGCGAACTGTATTCAGCTGAACTGAACTCTGCGTCACTTGAGACTGATCATTTTACCCCTAGACTGCGATAGAGCTTGATTGATTCCTATTATCCTAGTTCTGTGTACATGTGTGTTTTAGCATTGCTAACCTGCTGCATTTATATCCTTACGATTAGAGTACTGTGTTACTTGTTTCTTTAATAAAACTTTCTTAGTTCCAGTAATCCAGACTCCAACTAAGTGGTCCATTTCTGCTGGTTTGGCAACCCAGTTACGGGGTACGTAACACTTGACTTATGTGTTACCTTTCACATAGTGTGGTCTCAGTTTCAGATTGTCTTTTCTCTCATTGGACCCCAGTGTTCTCTTTCATTCACATTCAATTAACATTCTCCCAAAATCATGTGTGACTCATTCCGCTGATATGTAGTGCTATTGTAGTACAGAATCCTATCATTCCAAACCTTAGAGTCATAGGCAAAACTGAAAAGTCATCCTCCCACCTGCTGTGATTCCAAACTGGCTTCTTTCAATTTGCGTTCAGTTTCTTCTCTGCAATTTTCTAGGTTTCTTACCTTCTCCTCAAGATCCTACAAATAAAAATAAATACTTTCGGGTAATGACAAGTTTATGTTCTATGCAAATTAACTTAACAAATGCATGGCAATGCTATTCTTTTGAATCAATTTCCATAAGATTATTAAGGGTGAAAGAATTTAAAGGTAGAAAGGAAATGGATATTTTAAAATGAGATCTAAACTGGCTGTTCTGGTCACTTGAGTATCAAACACAAGCGTGATATTCTGATGTCTTTGGCAGTATCCTGCTAACAAATTGTACCATCAAAATAAAGGGATTGATTATTCATCTAATTATTAGATTAAAAAGCAGCTCTATTTGCAAAAAAAAAGAAAACCTGTTAAGATATTTTTCTCAACTAAATCATTATGGTCACCAGTGACTTAGAAAGACAAGGCAGAAAGTAATTTAACTCTGAGCTCAAAGCATAAACTATGCAATCTTAGATGAACAGCTTTGAGTTTTAGAAATCATTAGATTTTAGACCATAAAATATAGGAGCAGAATTAGGCCATTTGGCCCATCAAGTCTGCTCTGGCATTCAATCATGGCTGATCCTTTTTTCCCCTCCCCAGCCCCACTCCCTGGACTTCTCCCCGTAACCTTTCATGCCGTGGCCAATCACGAACCTATCCATCTCCGCTTAAATATACCCAACGACCTGTCCTCCACAGCTGCCTGGGGTAACAAGTTCCACAAATTCATCACCCTCTGGCTAAAGAAATTTCTTTGCATCTCTGATTTAAATGGATGCCCCTCCATCCTGAAGCTGAGCCCTCTTGTCCTAGACTCCCTCACCATAGGAAACATCCTTTCCACATCTACTCTGTCTAGGCCTCTCAACATTTGAGAGGTTTCAATGAGATCCCCCCGATGCTTCTAATTCCAGCGAGTACAGGCCCAGAGCCATCAAATTTTCCTCATATGATAACCCTTTCATTCCTAGAATCATCCTTGTGAACCTCCTCTAAACCCTCTCCAAAGCCAGCACATCTTTTCTGAGATGAGGAGCCCAAAACTATTCACAATACTCAAGTTGAGGCTTCACCAGTGCCTCATAAAGCCTCAGCATCACTCCCTGCTCTTATATTCTAGACATCTTGAAATGAATGCTAACATTGCATGCACCTTCCTCATCATTGACTCAGCCTGCAAGTTAACCTTTAGAGTGTTCTGTATAAGGGCTCTCAAGTCCCTCAGCATCTGAGATTTTTGGATTTTCTGCCCACTTAGAAAATAAGTCTGCACATTTATTTTTTCTACCAAAGTATGACCATGCATTTTCCAACATTATATTTCATTTGCAACTTTCTTGCCCATTCTCCTAATCTGTCTCAGTCCTTCTGCAGCCTTCCTGTTTCCTCAATACCTGCTCTCCACCAATCCTTATATCATCTGCAAACTTGGCAACAAAGCCATCTATTCTATCATCTATATCATATCATTGATATACAGCATATAAAGAAGCAGTCTCAACACTGACCCCTATGGAACACTACTAGTCACTGGCACCCAACCAGAAAAAGACCCTTTTATTCCCACTCACTGCCTTTTACCAATCAGCCAATACTGTAACTTTCCCGTAATACTATGGGTTCTTAATTTGGTAAGCAGCCTCATGTGTGGCACTTTGTCAAAGGCCTTCTGGAAATCCAAATAGACAACATGCACTGCATCCCCTTTATCTATCCTACTTGCAATCTCCTCAAAGAATTCCAACAGGTTCATCCAGCAACATTTTCCCATAAGTAAACCATGGTGACTTTGTCCGATCTTATCCTGTGTCACCAAGTACTCCACAACCTCATCCTTAACAATTGACTCCAACATCTTCCCAACCACTGAGGTCATGGTAACTGGTCTATAATTTGCTTTCTGCTGCCACTCTTCTTTCTTGAGTGGAGTGACATTTGCAATTTTACTGTCTTCTGGCACCATGCCAGAGTCCAATGATTCTTGAAAGATCATTACTAATGCCTGCACAATCTTTACTGCTACCTTTTTCAGAATCCAAAGGGTGTAGTTCACCTGCTCTGGGTGACTTATGAACCTTTAGGTATTTCAGCTTTTCGAGCACTCACCTCTTTTCCCTCACACCTTCAACACTTGGCACGCTGCTAGTGTCTTCCGCAGTGAAGACTGATACAAAATACTCATTTACTTAATTTGCCATCCCCTTGCCTCCATTGTTATTTCTCTGGCCTCATTTTCTAGCGGTCTCATCTCTCTTTCACTTTTTATATACACCGTTTGTACTTGAAAAAGCTTTTTCTGCCCACCTTGGTACTGTTTGTTAGCTTGCTTTCATATTTCAAAAATCCTTCCTAATGATTCTTTTATTTATTTTCTGTAGGTTTTTAAAAGCTTCCCAATCCTCTATCTTTTCACTAAGTTTTGCTTTGTTGCTGTACAAGGGAGTCAAATACTAGTTACTGAAAGCAAAGGTTCGCATCCTTTTTCCATCAAATACATGTAATATTGGATCATTTTCCTCAATAAGTAAATGAACAAGTATAACGTTTTTATGTTATTTATTTAATTGGGTTTTCTTCATCTGGTTCACATTTTTTGTCATATTTATGCAGAAATCGACAATATCCTGAAGGGTTCACAAACTTTTTAGCCCACTCTAACACTTTGAGTACTGTATTTGCTACCCTTTTCAATTCTGCATCCCGAATGCACTGATGCTCACCCTGCTGGCTTCAATTTTGTCCTATCATCTGCCTGCCCTTCCTGACCATCTGACTGCATGCTATCTTTGCTTTTTTACCACCTGTTCCATCCAGAGTCCCTTCACTCTGGTTCCCATCCCCCTGCCAAATTAATTTAAACCCTCCCCAAAAGCTCTAACAAACCTGCTCACCAGAATATTGGTTGCTGTTGGGTTCAGGTGCAACCAGTCCCTTTTGTACAGGTCAAATGTCCCCCAGAAGAGATCCTAATAATCCGAGCTTGACCTCCTGCACCAACTTCTCAGCCATGCATTTATGTGCCAATCCATCCTGTTTCTACCCTCACTGGCATTTAGCACAGATAGCAATACGGAAATTATTATCCCAAAGGTCTTGCTTCCCAGCTTTCAACCTAGCTCTCTAAATTCCCTCTTCAGGACCTCTTTGCTTTTCTTTCCCATGTCATTGGTTCCAATACGTACCAAGATATCTGGCTGCTCTCCCTCCCCCTCCAAAATGCTGTGGACATGATCTGAGATATCCTTGACCCTGGCAACCGGAAGGCAATATACCATCTGGGTGTCCCGTTCCAATCTACAGAATATCCCATCTGTTCCTCCGACTCTGGAGTCCCCTATCAGTACCGTTCCCCTTTTCTCCCCCTTTCCCTTCTGCACCACGGACCCAGGCTCAGTGCCAGTGACCTGGGCTCTGCGGCATTCCCCTGGGAGGTCATCCCCCACAATAGTATCCAAAACGGTATACTTATTATTGAGGAGAATGGCCACAGGGATGCTCTGCACACACTGCCTATTCACCACCCCATTCCTTCTCCTGATAGTCACCCAGCTACCTGCATCCTGCAACTTAGGGGTGACTACTTCCCTGTGACTCCAGTTGATGATCTCCTCACTCTCCCGTACAAGTCAAAGGTCATCCAGCTGCTGCTCCAGATTCTAATATGGTCTTCAAGGAGCTGCAGCTGGAGGCACTTCACACAGATGTAGGTCTCCCAGGACCATAACATCCGGCATTTAAATTCAATTAATTCAGATTTCATGGAACCTGAAGACAGAAAAACTGGTAACTTCACAGTTGGCTCTAATGGAACTCAGCACTAACAAGCAGGCCAATTCAGTCACTGATATTGAGTTATAGTAAATTTGTGAATGGTCATAAGAGGTGTTCCTGCTCTTTCTAACCTCATAACAATCCTACCAAGGCAGCTCACCAGATAAATGGAGTCCTAAATGTGCAGGCTCCAGTCAGTCTTCACTCAAGTTACAATTATGGTTGTACCATTGTTCCAAGATTTTAGACCATAAGACATAGGAGCAGAATTAGGCCATCTGGCCCATCAAGTCTGCTCCACCATTCAATCATGGCTGATCCTTTTTTTTCTCCTCATAAACACCAGTTTTCGACCTTCTCCCCGTAACCTTTGATGCCATGTCCAATCAAGTACCTATGAATCTCTTCCTTAAATACACCCAACAACCTGGCCTCCACAGCTGCATGGGGCAACAAAGTCCACAAATTCTTCACCCTTCGGCTAAAGAAATTTCTCTACACCTCTATCCTGAAGCTGTGTGCTCTTGTCCTCAACTCTCCCAACATGGGAAACATCCTTTCCATATCTACTCTGTCTAGACCTTTCAACATTCAAAAGGTTTCAAGGAGATCCCACCCTCATCCTTCTGAATTCCAGAAAGTACAGGCCCAGAGCCATCAAACATTCCTTGTATGATAACGCTTTAATTCCTGGAATCATCCTTCTGAACCTCCTCTGGACCCTCTCCAATGCCAGCACATCTTTTCTAAGATGAGGGGCCCAAAACTGTTCACAATACTCAAGGTGAGGCCTCACCAGTGCCTTATAAAGCCTCAGCATCACATCCTTGCTCTTGTATTCCAGACCTCTTAAAAGGAATGCTAACATGGCATTTGCCTTCCTCACCACCAACTCAACCTGCAAGTTAACATTCAGGGTGTTCTGCACAAGGATTCCCAAGTCCCTCTGCATCTCAGATTCCTGGATTTTCTCCCTGTTTAGAAAATAGTCTGCACATTTATTTCTACTACCAAAGTGCATGACCATGCATTTTCCAACAATGTATTTCATTTGCCACTTTTTGCCTATTCTCCTAATCTAATTCCTTCTGCATCCGACCTGTTTCCTCAACTCTACCTCCCCCTCCACCAATCTTCGTATCAGCTGCAAACTTAGCAACAATGCCATTTATTTCATCATCTAAACCATTTATATACAACATAAAAAAAATAGTCCCAACACCGAACCGTGCGGAACACCATTAATCACTGAGAGCCAACCAGAAAAGGATCCTTTTATTCCCACTCGCTGCCTCCTACCAATCATCCAGTGCTCTAACCATGATAGTAACTTTCTTGTAATACCATGGGCTCTTAACTTACATCCCCTTTATCTTCCCTACTTGTAATCTCCTCAAAGAATTTCAACAGGTTCGTCAGACAGAATTTTCCCTAAAATCCCTATGCTGATTTTGTACAATCTTGTCCTATGTCACCAAGTACTCCATCCTTAACAATTAACTCCAACATCTTCCCAACCACTGTCAGGCTAAATGGTCTATAACTTCCTTTCTGCTTCCTTCCTTTCTTAAAGAGTGGAGTAACATTTGCAATTTTCCAGTCCTCTAGCACCATGCCAGAATCCAATGATTTCTGAAATATCTTTTCTAATGCCACCACAATCTCTAACACTACCTCTTTCTTGGTTCCAAAGGTAGTCATAGCCGAAGGGTGGTAGTGGGGACGAGCTCCCACTGCTAAACAAATGCTCTTCATGGCGTGCCTTTCAAACAGCCTCTGACAACCAAGTCCAGCTCCTCGCCTTCACGTGTGGCATAGTTCTTATGCCCGGCGGAGCTGTTCTCACTGACAGGAGAAGGGGCAAAGCTGGGCCACTGGCGCCTTAAAACCAGTTGCTCTGGGCAGATGGAGCTCGTTAACCACGGATGGTAGCTCATCTAGGAGAGGGAAAACTCCGATTTCAAACCTCCACTGCCTTGCGGCTATGCCCGCTCACGGGAAAGGCTTTGGGAGTAAACCCTGAGGAAAAATCCGGAGTCGGAGTCCCGAAGGCGGCTGACTGCTGTACCCAGCACCGGCATGGCAACTCCTGCCACGCTGCTGGCACCAAACGGTATCGACTTTCGCCGTTCCTTTGGACCTGTCGTCAGCATGGAGAGGGGGGTCCCACTGCATGGGCAACAGACAGATCTCCATGTCAACTCTGCCCTGGCTTGCGCCCGGGAGAGGCCACTCTAGCTTCGCTTTATAGCGTTGGACAAACACAGGAAGCAGCAGTTACTGGTTATAAGTCATAATGCTTGATTTGCATAGAGCAAGGTGCCAGGGGTTGCTTCCGATGGTGGGAGAGACCATCGCGTTTCACCGGACAGCTACCGCCCGCCTCAGGCTGGGCAGCCCCCAGCCAATAAGGTGCTGTCCCGCCACAGTCAGTCTTCCTCATTGGGTGCATGGGATAATGGATTATTCCACGAAGAGCTAACGTGGAATAATCCATTATCCACATGACTGTAACTACTGCACCAGACAAGAAAGAAAACAAATCAAATAAAACAACACCCCTCAAGTTGGGATGTTGGAATGTCTGCACAATGATGACTGGACTTGATGAAAACCTCAAGGATAGTGAAGATGCATGAAAAACAGCGGTTATTATCAATGAGCTACTAAGGCTCAAGGTAGATATAGCTACCCTACAAAAAAGACGTTTGGTGGATTCAGGTACACTGAAGGAAAGGGACGACACATTTTTCTGGCAGGGAAAGAATCCACGAGCATGGAGTGGGTTTTGCCATTAGGAACTCCTTGTTGCAAATGGTGGAGCCACCAGAAAATGGATCAGAACGACTTATGACTCTCCACCTACACATCAGTCATGGCCCAGTATCTCTCGTCAGTGTGTATGCCCCTACCTTGAACTCCACCTCTGATGGAAAAGACATATTCTACGACAAATTAGAAGCTGTTGTCAGGAATATTCCCAGTGAAGAGCACCTCATTCTCCTTGGTGACTTCAACGCCAGAGTGGGAGCTGATAACGACTCCTGGCCATCTTGTCTTGGCCACTCTGGGATTGGCAAAATAAATGACAATGGACAACGTCTCCTGGAGTTCTGCTCCTATCACAGCCTGTGTGTAACTAACTCCTACTTTCAGACAAAGTCGCAGTACAAGGTCTCATGGCGACATCCACGGTCTAAACACTGGCACCAACTACGCATAATCATCACCAGGCGCTCTTTCATCAAATCTGTACTAATCACCTGCTCATACCACAGTGCAGACTGCGATACGGATCATGCTTTAGTGTGCTGCAAGATCAAACTACATCCGAAGAAAATCCACCACTCCAAACAAACTGGAAAACCTCACATCAACACAACAGAGATGAAACAGTCAGAAAAGGTTGACCAGTTTGCCAAGTCAGTACAGGGTGCTATGACTACCTCCTCACAAGGAGATACTGCAACAAAAAATGGTCATACCTTAGTGACACCATCCACGAATCAGCACTCTCTACATTTGGAAGAAGGACCACAAAGAGCAGTGACTGGTTTGAGGCAAAGTCAAACATCATGACTCCTGTCATCAAAGCCAAGCGTGCAGCTCTCACAGAGTACAAGTGCTCACCATCCGACCAAACACTCCAGCCACTTTGAGCTGCTAGAAGCAAAGTGCAACAGACTGCAAGGCAGTGTGCAAATGAGTACTGGCTCCAGCTCAGTGAGGACATTCAGACAGCAGCTGTGACAGGCAACATCAGATTGATGTATAATGGTATCAAGAAGGCCCTTGGCCCATCGCAGAGCAAGACAGCACCCCTAAAGTCATCCAGCGGTGAAATAACCACCGATAAAAGCAAGAAGATGGAATGCTGGGTAGAACACTACTCTGAGCTCTACTTGAGGGAAAATGTTGTTGTTAGCTCAACCACTGATGCCGTCGATTGTCTACCAGTCATGGATGAACTCCACTCCGAACCAACCATTGAGGACCTCAGCAAGTCAATTGACAGTCTGGCCCCAGGGAAAGCTCCTGGCAATGATGGGATTCCTTCCAGACCTGATCAAACACTTCAAGAGCTCAATCCTCCAACCTTTACACGAGGTCCTCCGTCAGTGCTGGAAGGAAGGAGCCGTACCACAGGATATGTGCAACTCCAAAGTCGTCACTTTGTACAAGAACAAGGGTGATAGGAGCGAATGCAACAACTACAGGGGTATCTCCCTCCTGAGTATTGTCGGCAAAGTCTTTGCTCGTGTAACTCTGGCACGCCTACAAACTCTGGCAGAACGGGCCTACCCTGAGTCCCAATGTGGATTTTGTGCAAGGAGGTCAACTGTCAACATGATTTTCTCACTCTGTCAACTTCAGGAGAAGTGAAGGGAACAACAGAAACCCTTCTATGTCACTTTCATCAACTTGACCAAGGCATTCGACCTTGTCAGCAGCGATGGGCTCTTTCAGATTCTCCTCAAGATCGGCTGTCCCCCAATACTCCAAAGTATCATCAAGTCATTCCATGACGACGTGAGGGCTACTGTTCAGTACAATGGTAGCTCATCAGAACCCTTTGCTATTCATAGTGGAGACAAACAAGGATGCATGTTGGCCCCAACATTATTCGGCATCTTCTTCTCTCTGCTATTGCAGCACCTGTTTGGGACATCAACAGTAGGCATGCACACCAAGTCTGATGGGCGGCTGTTCAACCCTGCGTGCCTGAGAGCAAGAACAAAGGTGCGAAAGATCTTAATACGTGACATGGTCTTTGCCAATGACACTGCTATAACCTCGCACACCAAACAGCAACTACAAACTCTTATGGACCGCTTCTCTAAGGCATGCAAGGACTTCAGGCTTACCATCAGCCTAAAGAAAACAAATATCCTTGCCCAGAATGTAGTAGAGACACCAGTCATTACCATCGACAATTACAAACTCGAAGTGGTCCATGAGTTCACATACTTGGAGTCGACTATTAGTGACACTCTCTCCCTCGATGCTGAAATCAACAGGCACATCGGCAAAGCAGCATCAATCCTTGCTCGACTCTCTTTGCGGGTCTGGGAGAATCCAAAACTCGCAACAAAGACAAATGCATGTACTATCAGCACCCTCCCGTACGGTAGAGAGACTTGGACCATCTACTCCAAGCAGCAGAGGAAACACAATAGTTTTCACCTGCGCAGCCTTCGCCGCATCCTCGATATCACCTGGAGAGACAAAGTCCCAAACTCTGAGGTTTTCTCCCGCACTGGACTTCCCACAATGTTCATGCTTTTAAGACAACGCAGACCATGCTGGCTGGGCCATGTCCGTCATATGAAGAATGGCAGACTGCCAAAGGACATCCTCTACGAAGAATAGCAACAGGCAAGAGGAACGTTGGTAGACCCCAGCTTCACTTCAAGGACTTCTGCAAGCACAACATGAAAGCCTTAAAAATCAACACAGAGTGCTGGGAGTATACAGTAGATGACTGCAACAAATGGCGAGGTACTCTTCAGCAACACCTAGAGCAAGGCGAAACAGTGATCCTGAGTCAGTTTGAGGAGCAGATGCTAAACGGAGAGCACAGCAGACAGCAGTTCCACGATGCCCTACACATGTAGCAACTGTGGCAGAGCCTGCCGTTCCAGAACCGACCTCAATAGCCACAGTCGACCCTGCTCGACAAACCAGTTGACTACCAGAGGTGCAGTACCCATGGTCGACCATGACCGACGGAGGTCACACTCTCACACACACACACCCCCCCCTCTTTCAGAATCCTAGGATGCAGTTCATCTGCTCCGGGTGACTTATGTACCTTTAGGTCTTCCAGCTTTTTGAGCACCTTCTTCCCGTTGACAGCAGGAAAAAGTGTTGAGATTTTGATGTAAGGTCTACATGAAAATTATGCCAAACTCTTCATGGGCACCAAGAGGTAGCCACTCCTTTCCACCAAAATTCAATTGCCA
The DNA here is from genome assembly GCF_030028105.1 of Mobula birostris. Classification (NCBI taxonomy): domain Eukaryota; kingdom Metazoa; phylum Chordata; class Chondrichthyes; order Myliobatiformes; family Myliobatidae; genus Mobula; species Mobula birostris. Next base: position 53,584,967 of record NC_092373.1, read on the forward strand.
AATAGTCTACAAATGAGACAAGGGATTCTGCAGATGCTGGAAATCCAGAGTAACACATACAAATGCTGAAGGAACTCAGCAGGTCGGGCAACATCTGATGAAAATGAATAAACAGTCATTGTTTCAGGCTGTGATCCCTCATTGGGACTTGTGATGAAGGGTCTCAGCCCAAAACATCGACTGTTTATTCATTTCCATAGATTCTGTCTGACCTGCTGAGTTCCTCCAGCACTTTGTATATGTTGGTCTACAAATGAGAAGAGGGACTGGTTAAATTTATTCTGAATAGTCAACTGAATGATCCAAAACTCATCCCACCCAATTTAATTTAACCTTCATGTCATCCACTGTAAGCAAAACATTTACACTGATAAAGCATTTTGTAAAAAAAAATACAGAAAAAGGAAATATGTAGCTCACCAGACATTTTCTTTTCAGCTCTAGACTAAGTTCACGTTCTTTCTTTAACTGTATTTCTTGTTGTCTACGGTGAGACACTGCCTCATTTTGACTTTTTGACAGATTCTGAAGCTCCTCTTGTAAAATCTGCATCTCTGTCTTAAACTTTAAAATCAATTGAGACTGTAGGGGAGAATGCATCAACAATAAAGCAGATTATAAATCATAACCAGAACAATAAAAAAATTTCATCAGGAAAACTGAAATTACTTAGATATTATCTATCAAATCCAGGACTGAAATGGAGAGTTGTGATAGAACAGTCAACATTTTTCTGCTTCAGTGCACCTTCAAAAAAACTGGAAAAAAATGATAACGTCTTGGACAAATCAGCACGCATAGTCAACATTTCTGCCTTTGAATCTAACGTCTACATCACAAACAGATGCTCTCTGACTGTTGAACAAACTTGCATTTTACTTTTTCTATTTTACCTCTCTATCTGTGGCTTTAATAAGTATAAACTTTATTCTGCCCAGCAGCAACTTATAACGACACAAGAATATAGGAACAGAAGTAGGCCACCAGGCACTTCAAAGCCTGCCTGGCCAGTCAATATGATCATCACTGATGAGCCTGGCTTTAATTCCTCTTCTGTGCCAGTTCCCCATAACCTTTGATTGCTTGATCTTTCAAGTATTTATCAATCTACACCTGAAATGATATCTAATGGTCTGGCCTCCACCATGCTCGATAGCAGAGCAATCCAGAGATTTCTTATGCTCTGACAGATGTTACTACACACCTTGAATTTAAATGATTGGCCCTCTTTTTGTAGCCATATCACCTTGTTCTTGCTCATGAGAGAGTTATGAACATCTCAATATCTACCCTGTCAAGGCTCCTTTGGATTTTATGTTTGTGTAAAATCACCCCTTGTTTTCTAACCTCCAAGGTATAAAGACCCACACTGTCTAACTTCTCTTGATCAGGCAATTCTCTCATCAGAAATCGCTTGGTACATCTTCTTTGAACTGCTCAGATGTTACTATATTCTTTAGAAGGTAATGGGACTAAAATTGTGAACTAACAACTGTACAACTGTAACAAAACTACACTATTCTTAAATTCCAACTCCTTTGCAAAGGAGGTCAACATGCCATTTACCTTCTTAAATACTTGTTGGATCTGCCTGCTAACTTTTCATGATTCATGCAATAGAGCACTTGGATCTCTCTCAACCTTTCTTATTGCAATCTCTCTCTCTACTTATGTAATAATATGTCTTTGATTCCTCTTGTTTAAATGCACAACCTCACACTTCTCCACATTAAAATCTATATGCCACATTTTCCCCTAATCACTCAATCTATCTATGTTCGATTACAAAATCACAATGACCTTCCACATATTTGGTGTCATCAAATTTGGAAACCTTATATTTTGTTCCTTCCTCTAGGTCATTAATGTAAATGGTAGATAGTTGAGAGCCACCAACTAATCCCTATTCAATAGTCTCAACCCATCAGCCTGAAAAGGACCCAGTTACTCCAACTCTTCATTTTCTATGTGACAGCCAATTTTCAATTCATGTTAACCACACGTCCTCCAATACCTAGGGCCCTTAACTCATTTTTATGACAGTCCTTTGTTTTGAGAAGGTCAAAAGCAGAAATGTCTGACAATCCCACCCAAAGTCCTCACGCTCTATCCCAACTTGAATCTTCTTCTTCTTAGTCAGTCTCTTGGAAATGAAGATGACTTACTTCCATGCCGGTTGTGTGGCTTCTAAGCTGACGAACAAGGCTAATGTGGGAACTGCAGACGCTTCCAAATTTGGGGCAGGTAATAGTCAATAGGATAGGTGGATGAATAATTTGTGAGGTGGCTCACTCCTTCCACTGCTTATGCAAGCCCTCCACTGCCACCCTGCCTATCATCATCAAAGAATAATCTGCCTTAATAAGAATTAATAGTCGACTTCACAGCATATGTATCATTTGTACTCTTAGCAGTTTGCTACTAACACTGCAATGATGAAACTACACCTGATGGCACATACTACAGTGGTATGGCTACCAAAGGAAACCATTCAGTCCATCGAGTCTTGCCAAGTTCTATGAAAGACAAATCTACATCATCAAACTCCCCTGCTCTCTCCTCACAGCCATTTACTTCAGATACTTATCCAGCTCCCTTTCCAACTCCATAATTAAGCCTACTTTGCAACAAGACAGGCATTGCATTTCAGACCATAAATAAAGGCTTCCATCATGAAACTTGTTTTTGCTAAAGCTGATCGGCTTCATTCTGTAACCCCTGGCTCTGGACCCTCTCCTACGGCCATCCACTCTGTCTACATCCTTCATGATTTTATTAGTTACATGAAGAATAACCTCAACTTCTTAGGTCTATTCACATAATTAAAGTCCCTAATCTCTGTTATTAATTTAGCATATTTCTTCCATAACATGTCCAGAACTTTGCATCTCACTTAGAATGTGGTCCCCATAATAGTTTTATTAAGATTAGCCATTACTTCCTCGATCATGCGCCTACAGTACCTAAAAGGTCTAGGATAATTTATTTTAAAGCATTTTCTCAACTTGCCTTGGCACTTTCAGCAAACAATGTACATATATCTCCAATATGGACACCACGGGTGTGTATCTGTTGGCGCAGCACTATTGCAGTTTGAGTGATTGGAGTTCAGAGTTCAATCCCAGCATCCTCTGTAAGGAGTCTCTGTACATCCTCCCTGTGGAATGCGTGTGCTTTCTCCAGGTCCTCTGTTTCCTCCCACAGTCCAAAGATATGCTAGGTAGGTTAACTGGTCATTGTAAGTTGTCCTGCGATGGGGTCAAGGTTAAATCGGGACTGTCAGGGGATGCTGGGTGGTGTGGCTCAAAGTGCCAGAAGGGCCTATTCCAGGCTATATCTCTAAATAAATATTTGTTTCTGAATTCTTTTTGGAATTGTATCTTCTTGTTTATATTATCACATAGTCATAGAACACTACAGTACAGAAAAAAGCCTTTAAGACCAGCTAGTCCATGCAGAACTGTAAGCTTGCCTAGTACCAATGACCTGCACCTGAACCATAGCTCTCCATACCCCTCCCATCCATGTACCTGTCCAAATTTTTCTTTAATGTTGAGATCGAACCTGCACCCACCATTTCCACTGGCAGCTCTTTGGACTCTCGCCACCCTCTGACTGAAGAAATTTCCCTTCATGTTCCCCTTAAACATTTCACCTTTCACCCTTAACCTATGACTTCTAGTTCTAGTCTCAACTGAACAGTGCAGTTGCACTATCTATACTCCTTATAATTTTCTATAGCTTCCCTCATTCTTCTACGCTCCAGGGAATTAAGAACTGGCCTATTTAACCTTTCCAGCCAATAACCTTGTAAATTTTCTCTGCAGTCTCAGTTTTATATTGTATACTGTAATGCCACATACAAACCTGCTCATTGTTTTTTTTCTGATATTGATCTTTTATTATCTCCATCTGCTGTAAGTCAGCTTCAAATTCCTAAGCAAAAAACACAAGAAGCAAATAGTGTTTTTTTCCTGGTTAGGGACGATTGTTAAATTATTGTTTAATAACTTTATAGTCAAACACTATCACTTCAGTTTAACCCTTCAATCAAATCTGAGCACTGTGCACTCCAAGTTGACTGTATCTTAAAATAACTACGAGAAACATTACCTTATTTACCTAGACAAAAAAAAAATTCACAATTCCTTGATAGTGGCATCTCAGATAGATAGATTCTATGACCATAATCTATAAGGAAACCAAATAAAAGTGTGTGACAATGCAACACATACATAGTTGAAACATTACTTACCTCAGGATTCAGAGAATTTTCAAATACAAAAGTAAATTGCCAAACATATTACAGTAGTTTCTAGAAAAAATATCATTATAGTCCTTTTTGCATTAACCAAATAAACTGTTGGGCAATGGAGTTCAGTGGTAGAGTTGGATTTGGAGTTATCATTTCAGAGGATCTGTTCTGGATCCAGCATGCAAGTACCATTAAAAAGAAGGCAGAGCAGCACCTCTACTTTCTTAGAAATTTGCAAAGATTCAGCAAGTCATCTAAAATTTTGACAAACTTCTATAGATGCACAGTGGAGAGGATACTGACTGGTTGCATCATGGCCTGGGATGGAAATACCACTGCTCTTGAACAGAAAAAGGCTACCAAGGTAGTGGATACAGCCCAGTCCATCACAGGTAAAGCCCTCCCCACCACTGAGAACATCCATAAGGAGTGCTGTTGCAGGAAAGCAATATCTCTCATCAAGGACCCTTACTATCCAGGCCATGCTCTCTCCTCACCGCTGTCATCAGGAATAAAGCACTGGAGCCTTTGTTCCCATATCACCAGGTTCAGGAACAGTTATTACACCTCAACCATTAGGGCACGAGTCAAAGTAGATAACTTCACTCACTCCAACACTGAACTGATTCCACAACAACGGATTCACTTTCAAGGTCTCTACAACTTTTGATCTAAATATTTATTATTTACTTATTATATTTTTTCTTTTATTGTATAATATATTGCCTTTTCCACATTGCTTGCCTTTGTTGTGTGCAGTTTTTCATTGATTCTATTGTGTTTCTTTGTATTTACTGTGAAAGCCCACATGAAAATGAATCTCAAGATATGGTATGGTGACATGACAATGGTGATATGTACTTTGATAATAAATTTACTTTGAACTTTGAATTCCCCAGCTTTAGCACTGGCAATCTACACCCGATCCTGTGTGGATGTTTTAGGTATCTGGTAATACAGGTGTGCGCCACTTAACGTCCATTCGGACAACATCCGATCGCATATACGTCCGTAGTCCCGATCGGAGAACGTGACATAGCGGACATAACCAATCTTGTGTACCGCGCATCTCTTGAGTGTAGTAGCGTTATTTCTGTTTAATTTTCTTTCAAAAATATTACCGTAAAGTGCATCATGGCTTCCAAACACAGCAAAACCACTCCTAGTGATAGCAGCAGTGAGAGGCAAAGGAAAAGTATTGATTTGGAAGTGAAACAAAAGGTTATTAAACAATGTGAAGGTGGAAAACCAGTGAATGCTATTGTTCGGGATTTAGGCATGTTGCACTCGGCAATCACGACGATCCTGAAAAACAAAGAAAAAATTCTCGAAGCTGTTAAAGGATCGGCTTCACTGAAAACTACAAGGCTCACAAAAATGCGAGAGGGACCTATATCGGATATGGAGAAATTGCTAATGACATGGATTTAGTCAATACAGGTATACTACAGTACTCCATATAGGTTTGCTAAGTATATAATATGGTGTTCGCACAACGTCCAAATCAGATAATGACCGATTTCACAGAATGTATCGTGGATGTTAAGCGACGCATACCCATATAGGAATACCATTGCCAGTATGTGCACAGACGCAACTGTAATATTATAGCATTGTATCTTATAAAATAGTTATTGTATCTATTTCTTGGTGAAAAAAATAATGGAAGTGCTATTATAAGAGTTGGTCTGTGGTGTTACATGCTGGAATGAGGAAAAGAAACAGGATGTTTTGTCCCGCTTTGATAAAATGTCAAACCAAAGCTATTTCTGTCTTTCCAGAAATAAATTAAATATTGAGGGAAAGCCTCATCTTTCTCCCCACTACAATTTCAATACCTCACCAATCCTCCTTTCCTACCCACTATCTTCAGTCAAACCTAAATATCCCATATGAACCTAACCCAGCTTACAACCCAATACCCACACTATTTCCACCATTATATTATCACCTACATTCATAGAACATAAAACAGTATAGCAGAAGAGCAGGCCCTTTGGCCCATAATGTTGTACTGAACTAATTAAAAAATTAAATGTCCAAGTAAACTAATCCTTTCTGCCCATACAGTGTTTGTATCACTCTGTTCTCTGAATATTCATGTGCCTAATCACTTAAATGACTTAACCCCTCTCACTTTAAAAGCATGCCTTCTGGAATTAGATATTTCGACCCTGGAAAAAAAGATACTAGCTGTCAATTCCATCTATGCTTCTCATAACCTTGTCAATTTCCACTATGCATTCACAATTTGTCCAACCTCTTTCAGAAGCATATATCCTCCAATAAGATAACATCCCAAATAACCTCTTCTACACCTTCTCCAAAGGCTCCACATCCTTCCTATAAGGATTCATTCACCCTTTACTGACCCATCTGCTACCAAGACTCTTGTTTTTGCCTCTGTCATTTTTAGAACTGGTTATTCCAATGCTCTTCTGGCCTTACTTAAACTTCAACTTAGACAAAGTAAAGAAACAATAATAGCATATTTATGCCCTGAAATCTATTCCAGCATGCAGTGAAGTCAAGACCGATAAACAACTTAACACCATACACCCATATCTTTTTCCCCTGCCATGTATCCCTTATTAACATTGGTTAAAATCTTCACATTGGTCCAGTTTAAGATGGCGCTGGTGAGAGACAGTAATGTTTTACCAGCAGCAAACAAATCTACAAATTATTCTATTAATTACACTTTTTCTGGACAAAGATCACTGCAATCAATAGTGTGTAACATCCCTTTCGGAGTTGTGCTTTTGAACAGCTTGTACAACCTGGCAATTTTGCAGTGTTCTGGGGGTCTTGAAGATGCATTATGGTGGCAGCGGCGTGGCATGTACAGGCTAAATCGAGATAGCGGAGCCCGAGCCCAAGAGCAAGGAACAACTTGTGTTTGTCTGATTTAATCACCGGGCCAAATTGAAAAGGTCGGACGTTAGGGCCAGAGGTGAGGGACAGGCCGGTGTCAGCTTACTGCTCCATGAGGTTTATTTGTCTCTGCGCTGAACTGAGGCTGTGACCTGCAACTAATGGGCTCCTGGTCCTGATGCAGTGATGAACTGCCTTTGTGGTTGTGTGCTCACTTTTGTGAACTTTAGTTCTGAGTGTTATTTGTTTACGTTTTAGTTTTTGTACGATTTGTTTCTTTTTTCCCCTTGCACATTGGGTGTTTGATAGTCTTTATTATTGGGTTCTATTGGGTTTCTTTGTTTTTGTGACTGCCTATAAGAAGACAAAATTCAAGGTTGTATGTAGTATACCTACTTTGATAATAAATGCATTTTGAACTTTGATTTTTTTAAAAAATTAAAAACGATCCACCAACATGAACCTTTATAAAGATAAACTGGATCAAAACCCTGCATTTCATTGTTCTGATTCAATTTTTTTTACATACAAAAAAAATTATTTCATAAAGTCTGTGATTCATTTCAGGTTCTCTATTTGTCACATGTACAACACAAGAAGAAGTCAAATATGTACATTGCACCTAACACAATGTAGACCCTGTGATTTTCATCCATGTTTTTGCACCTATGGAAGTTGCAGACCTTTCATGCAGAATCTAGCCCTTATGACATTGGGAGACTTTGTGGTGGCTCGCCCACGCGGCAAGCGAACCGGCTCCAGCAGTCGCGGGCAAGTCCGCAGCCAGCAGCAACCGAGAGGGCTCTGAGTGTGGGGCAGACCTCGGCCCGGAAGCTGACGTCACTTCCGCCCCGCAAAGTGCGGGGGATGCTGGGAGCGGGTACTTAAGTGCGCGCGGATTTAAACAGTAAATAGTTCAACCAGACCCTGCTCGACTCAGTGTGTTGCTTTCACTCGCTGCATATCAGCGGGACCACATTGGTGACCCCGACAGTCCAACAGCATTTGGACCCAGCATGAACGACTCAGCTCTACAGAATGCAGTTTCCCTTAAACTACCAACCTTCTGGACCACTCAACCCCTGGTCTGGTTCTAACAAGCAGAGCCCCAGTTCCAGGTCAGGCAAATTGTCTCAGATGCCACCAGTTATTACTACGTGGTGGGTGCCCTCGAACAAGAGACAGCCGGCCACATTATCGACTTTCTGCATCAGCCCCCGGCAACAGACCGGTACGAGGTACTCAAGGCCCTGTTAATCCGCACATTTGGCATCTCCCACCACGAACAGACCGCGCAGTTACTGCATATGGACGGCCTGGGCGACTGCGTGCCATCAGCCCTGATGAGTGACATGCTAGCACCGGCAGACGGCCATAAGCCTTGCCTGCTTTTTGAACAGATCTTCTTGGAGCAAATGCCAGAAGACATCCGCCTCCTGCTAGCAGATGAAGACTTCAGAGGCCTGCGCAGGGTGGCTGCCCGCGCGGACTTGCTTTGGCGTGCCAAACAAAATGGCAGATCCACCATCAAAATTAGTGCTGCGGCACGGCCGAAAGTCAAGCCCTCCCACACCCCAGCAGTGGAGCACCGAACACCCACACCAAGGGACAGCACCACTTCTGAGTCTTGGTGTTTTTATCATCAAAGGTGGGGTTCTGGGGCCTGCTGCTGCCGACACCATGCTCGTTCCAGGGAAACGCCAGGACCAGCCGTCGCTGATGGCTATGGCCGCTGGTCACCGTGATAGCCTGCTCTACGTTTGGGACAAGCACTCCAGGCATAGATTCCTGGTGGACACGGGGGCAGAAATCAGTGCCCTACCCCTATCAAGCCACGATACCCGAACTAGAAGAACAGGACCAGAACTTTTGGCAGCCAACAGCAGCACCATCCACATCTACGGCACAAGAACCATCCTCTTGCAGTTCAGTTCCAGCTACTTTACATGGACACTTACGATGGCCGCAGTATCACAGCCACTGCTGGATGCGGACTTCCTCTGCGCTCACTGCCTACTCGTGAATTTGAAGGGACGATGATTGGTTGATGTGAAGACGTTCCAGACTTTCTCCTTCGGTGAGGCCAGGTTACCAGCCCCGCACCTGGACTCCATCACTTATTCCGACAATGAGTTCGCCAGAGTGTTATTGGAGTTCCCATCTATCATCACTCCGCAGTTTTCCTCAACAGACCACAAGCACGTCGTGATGCACCACATCCCCACACAGGGACCTCCCCTTCATGCTCGGGCCCGCAGGCTACCGCCTGACAAGCTCCACCTCGTGAAAGAGGAACTCAAGAAGATGGAGGAGATGGGGATTGTGCGGTGTTCCAACAGCCCATGGTCCTCCCCATTCCATATGGTGCCCAAGCCTGTGGGAGGGTGGAGACTGTGCGGCGACTATAGGACACTGAATGACGCCACCACGTCCGATCGTTATCCGGTACCACACATCCAGGACTTTACGGCCAACCTGCACGGGGCGCGCATCTTTTCGAAGATTGACCTGGTCCGAGAGTATCCTCAGATCCCAGTCCATCAGGATGATGTACCCGAGACGGCCCTCATTACCCCCTTTGGCCTGTTCGAGTTCCTCAGGATGCCGCTTGGGCTCAAAAACGTGGCGCAGACGCTCCAGCACCTGATGGACGCAGTAGGGCGAGACCTGGACTTTCTGTTCATCTTCCTGGATGACATACTTATCGCGAGCTGCTCCCGCCAGGAACATCTAGAACATTTACACTTGCTCTGCCACCGCTTAAGCGACTATGGCCTGGCTATCAACTTCGCCAAGTACCAGTTCGGCCTACCCGCCATCAACTTCTTGGGACACTGGATCGACCGCCATGGAGCTGCACCCCTACCAGAAAAACTTGAAGCCATCCGCCAATTCGCCAGACCCAGCACTGTTAAAGGCATGCAGGAATTTATTGGGATGGTTAACTTTTATCACCATTTCCTGCCCTCAGCAGCTCAGATCATGCGGCCCCTTTTCAGCTTGATGTCCGACAAGGTCAAAGAGGTCATCTGGACAGAGGAGGCGACGGCGGCTTTGGAAGAAGCCAAGAACATGCTAGCAAACGCTAAGCTCCTGGTCCACCACCCCAGTCGACGTCCCCACTGCCATCACTGTGGATGCCTCTGACGCGGCAGCTGGCGGCGTGCTCGAGCAGCTCATCAAAGGCCAATGGAAGCTGCTTGCTTTTTTCAGCCGGCACCTACGACCCCTGGAATTTAAGTACAGCGCTTTCGACAGGGAGCTGCTGGCCCTGTCCCTTGCCATCCAGCACTTCAGGTATTTCCTGGAAGGGAGGGATCACGGTCTTCACAGACCACAAGCCCCTCACTTTTGCGTTTGCCAAAGTGTTGGACCCGTGGTCGGGCCGCCAACAACGCCACCTGTCATACATCTCGGAGTTTACCACCACGATCAAGCACATCTCCGGGAAGAACAATGTGGTAGCCGACATGCTGTCACGCACCTCCATCCAATCAGTGCACTCTCTGTCTCCAGGGGTGGATTATGCGGCATTAGCAAAGGTGCAACGACTGGACAGCGAGATGCCGGCGTACCGAACCGCAGTCTCAGGACTCCGCCTCAAAGACATACCCACTGGGCCCGAAGGTAATGAGCTCCTTTGCAATGTGTCCACCGGGCAACCTCGGCCCATTGTCCTGACCGCTTGGAGGCGCCATGTTTTCAAAGCCTTGCACGGTTTAGCACATCCTTCCATCCAGGCGACCATCCGGCTGATCACAGACAGGTTTGTGTGGCACAGCCTACGCAAGCAGGTCGGGCACTGGGCCAGGACATGCATGCACTGTCAAACCTCCAAAATCCAGAGGCACGTGAGAGCCCCACTGCAACCCTTCCAGCCGACACATAGGAGGTTTGAACATGTCTACGTGGACATCGTCGGCCCACTGCCGGTTTCGAGAGGAGCGAGATACCTGTTCACCATGGTGGACAGGTTCACGAGGTGGCCGGAAGCTGTCCCACTCGCTGACACGGCCACGGAGGCATGTGCCAGAGCCCTGATTACCACCTGGGTGGCACGGTTCGGACTCCCAGCCCACGTCACTTCAGAGAGGGGTGTGTAGTTCACATCGGCTTTGTGGTCTGCACTGACACAACTCCTCGGAACCCAGCTCCACCGAACGACTGCTTACCACCCACAGTCCAACAGCCTGTTGGAACGTTTCCACAGGCACTTGAAGTCAGCCCTGATGGCATGCCTCCGAGGGCCAGACTGGGTTGATGAACTCCCCTGGGTGCTGCTTGGCATCCGCACGGCACCCAAGGAGGACCTGGCCACATCATCGGCCAAACTTGTTTACGGTGCCCTGCTCACAGTTCCCGTGAGTTTGTGCCAGCACCCCGTGGCCAGGAGGACACACCTATGGCGGTCCTAACTGAACTCCGGGAGCGGTTTGGAACGCATACCCCAGTCCCGACATCCCAACACGGAACAACACCCTCTTTCATGCCCAAGGACCTACAACAAAGCAAGTATCTTTTCGATCGCCGAGGTGTGTACAGACCACCCCTGCAGCAACCATACGAAGGACCCTACAAGGTGGTGCGCCATAATTGGACGACCTGCGTTCTTGACATCGGTGGTCGTGAAGAGACTTTTACCATTGACCATCTCAAACCGGTGCATCTAGACCTTGAACGCCCGGTTGTGGTGTCATCTCCATGACGACGAGGCCGGCCACCTAAAAGAACTGACAGTGTGCAGGGTGTGGACTCTGCACCTCCTAGCGCCGGTTCTGGGGTGGGGGGGGCATGTGGCGGCTCGCCCACGCGGCAAGCGAACTGGCTCCAGCAGTCGCGGGCAAGTCTGCAGCCAGCAGCAACCAAGAGGGCTCTGAGTGCAGGGCAGACCTTGGCCCGGAAGCCGACATCACATCTGCCCCGCAAAGAGTGGGGGATGCTGGGAGCGGGTACTTAAGCGCGCACGGATTTAAACAGTAAACAGTTCAACCAGACCCTGCTCAACTCAGTGTGTTACTTTCACTCGTTGCGTATCAGCGCGACCACAACTTCCTTCACTATTACTTAAAGGAAAATCCCTGGCCACAGAGTTCAACTGAGAACCCACTCAGGCAGGTACTGTAGGTAAATACTAACCCATTAGGATAGCTCTCCCTGAGGTCCACCATTCTTCACTTGTTGTCACCCTCAACTCACTTCCAGAAAGCATATATCACACCATGATCTCCAGCCTGATCTATGTCAGCTTCAGTTTGATTCTTGGCATCTTCCCCTGTCTCAGTCTTGTGCTCACTGCTCTTAGACTCTGCCATCCAACTTGAATGACTTTTTCTTCAAGGCCCCAAGATTTCAATTTCTTTCTCAAATTTTCTCACTATGCTTCCCTCTCTCTCCCTGGGGATCTGAAGCTTGGGAAAACAATTCGAACAGACAAGTTCAAATTCAGGGCCCCAAACAGTCCTTCCAGGTGAGGCGACACTTCACCTGGGGGTCTGTTGGGGTTATCTATTGTACCCAGGGCTCCCCGTGTGGCCACCTGTATACCAGTGAGACCCATCATAGATTGGGAGACTGCTTCACCAAACCCCTACGCTCCTTCTGCCAGAAAAAGCAGTGTCTCCCAATGGCCACCCACTTCAATTCTACTTCCCATTTCCATTTCAACATTCTTCTACCCCTTCTTATAAGATTCCCCCTCCTCCACCCCTTTATCTCTTTCACCTATCAACTTCCCAGCTCTTCACTTTACAACCCCTCCTCCCAATTTCACCTATCACCTACCACCACGTACTTCTTCCTTCCCTCCTGCCACCATCTTGCTCTAACTTTTCATCTTTTTTTCCAGTCCTGATGAAGGGTCTCAGCCCGAAATGTCAACTGTTTACTCTTTTCCATAGATGCTCTCTGACCTGCCGAGTTCCTACAGCATTTTGTGTGTGTTGCTTGAACAGAAAAGTGTATTTTCCTTGAGACTTGTGTAATATGTAATTATGTAGCAGTATAATCACCAAATTAAATGTACTAAATTATACAGAACAATAATGCTTCATGAAGACATAGAGTGATATCGTACAGAATGCACCACGTTCACACTGAACTTTTAGCCCCTATGTACTAAAACCTGTTTCAATCAAGACATGCTTGTGAGAAAGGGTAACTGGATGGTGAGAAGGGGTAATGGGAAAAGTGTTGCATTTCTTGTGGTTGCATGGGAAGATGTTGTAAGAAGGGGAGAGGAACTTTCAACAGCAGTGTGAGAACTTCATGAAAAGATTTGCAGTTATTCAAGAGGGTTCAGCACAAGCTTCTCGAGGGCAATGAGGCAAAGGTAGTAAAGATTTAAATTTATTCATCGCATGTATATCAAAACAGAGTGAAATGTGTTATTTGTGTTAACAATCATCACACCCAAGGATCTCATGGGGGCAGCTCACAAATGTTGCCACACATTCCGGCGCCAACATAGAATGTGCACAACGCTCATTAGAACAATACAGAGCACAACATACCAAGCAACAACAACAAAACAAGCTCATTCCTCCCTTCATCCCACCCACCTATCCACACACATATGCAGTCCTCTAACCTCAGCAGAGGCCATCTTTGGCCTCCAGCGGACTCATGGATTCAGACATTCGACTCCAACTTCCCCAGCAGAATTGCAGAGATTTGCAGACTCATACTCCAGCCATCAGACTTTGACTAGACCTCCGGCTGGCCTTCGCCCCTCAATCCAGACTTCAGGTCACCCTTTGTCCCCTTGATCCGGACCTCTGACTGGCCTTAAGCGCTTCGATCTTCGGTATCGATACAGGGCCTGACCTCTAACTCCCCTCTCTGTACCCAAAACCATCCCTATGAACCTAAAGAAAAACCTAAAAACTAACTAAAATTTAACTGCAACCTTGCCAACAACTACAAATTCTGAAAAGCGAATGCGTTAAAAATGTTATAGGTTTCAGATTATAGAAACATAGGTTTATGAAACCAGTATCTTTACTGTTAGAAACATGAGTATTTTAGAGTGAGCCCAAATTTGAATACCTTATCTTTTTCAGTAAGCTTACACATAGGTACAAAATATTATGATAGATACCTTGATTCTTTCTGTATTTTGAGCAGCAGCTTTTTTGGTCTCCAGATTGTGTTTCAGCTGTGTTTTTTGATCTTTGATCTTTGCCTTCAAACATTTTAAGTTCTTCTCAGATTCAGTAACTTTCAATCGCAATTCTCTATTAGCTCGTGACAGTTCTGCAGATTTGGATATGGTTTCATCAAGGGCTTTTCTCAGCTGAAGTTAAAAAATATTTCCAAGTTAATGTGAATCACATAGGTATGCAGAATAACATGAGCTCCTTCAAGTTCCACTGGAACTACACATATCATTGAATTGACTTTATTTTTTTACATCCTTCTAATACATGGAGTAAAAATCTTTATGTTACGTCTCCATCTAAATGTACAATCATAGTAATTTATAATAAATAGAACAGTCAATGTAACATAGAATTACACTCAAATCAGCATGAGTTAATCAGTCTGATGGTCTGAAGGAAAAAGGTGTCCCGGAGCTTGTTGGTCCTGGCTTTTATGCTGTGGTACTGTTTCCCAGATGGTAGCAGCTGGAATAGATTGTAGTTGGTGTGACTTGGGTCCCCCAATGATCCTTTGGGCCCTTTTCTCACACCTGTCTTTGTAAATGTCCAGAATCATGGGAAGTTCACAACTACAGATGCACTGGGCTGGCCGCACTACTCTCTGCAGAATCCTGTGATTAAGGGTGGTACAGTTGCCATACCAGGCAGTAATACAGCCAGTCAGGATGCTCTCAATCATGCGCCTGAAGAAAGTTCTCAAGATTTGGGGGCCCACACCAAACTTCCTCAACCGTCTAAGGTGAAAGGGGTGCTGTTGTGCCTTTTTCACCACACAGGTGTGTACAGACCACATGGGGTCCTAGGTGATGTGGATGCCAAGAAACTTAAAGCTGTTTACCCTCTCAACCCCAGATCCATTAATGTCAATAGAGGTTAGCCCATCTCCATTCCTCCTGTGCTGCACAACCAGCATCTTTGTTTTTGCGACATTGAGGGAGAGGCTGTTTTCTTGACACCACTGTGTCAGAGAGATAACTTCTTCCCTGTAGGCCACCTCGTTATTGTTTGAAATTAGGCCAATCAATGTAGTGTTTTAATCAAATATCCATTTGAAATTTTAATAAGGGTATATGTATTTCAGAATTATATGCAGATGGTGGGTCATAACCTTCGTCGAGCATTTTGAGGATCTGAAAAGAGTTATAACTGATGATGTTTTAATGCTGCTATTAATCCAGCATATTTATGAATGACTTAGATAATGTGTAAGAAAGCCACCAGCTCTTAACCCAATTTAGTGAAATGGACACGGTGATCACAATGTGGTCTCATGTAGTCATAAAGTAATAATATACCACAGAATCAGACCCTTCTGCCGAACTGGTACAAGCCCACCACAGCATCCTCGTCCCAGTTTCCTGCATTCAACCCATAACTCTCCAAGCCCCTGATCTCCATGTACCTCTTAAATGTTGCAATTGTACCCACTTCAACCATTTCCTCTGGCAGCTCATTCCAGGTACTCACTACCCTCTGAATAAAGAAGTTATTTCTCAGGTATCTTTTAAATCTCTCCCCTCTTATCTTGTATGTGCCCTCCAGTAAGGGCTCCCCAACCTTTGGGGAAAAACAATGACGGTCCACTTTATCCATTTCTTTCATGATTTTATAAACTTCTATGAGGACAGTTATCTTGCTCAGTTCATTTGTCGTTTCATTGTTACCCATAACTACATCTCCGACATCATTTTTGGTGATCTTATGTCCACTCTTGCCTCTCTTTCACTTTTTCTATATATGAAAAAAGTAGTTTTAGTATCTTCTTTATATATTATTGGCTTGATTACCTTCATATTCCATCTTTTCTCTCCTTATTGCTTTTTAGTTACTTTCTGTTGGTTTCCAAAAGCTACCAATTCTCTAGCTTCCCATTACATTGAGCTATCCTGCATTCCTTTTCTTTTGATTTTATGTGTGGATGACTTCCTTGTGGCCATCTGTGGCCATCTCCCTCAACAACAAGTATACCACTTTGGACACTGCCAGGTCTCTGGCACTGAGTCTGGTTTGTGACTCAAAAGGGAAGAGGGTTGGAGAAGAAGCGAGCTGTGGTAATTGGGGATTCATTAGTTAGGGGAACAAGAAGGAGATTCTGTGGATGAGAACAAGATTCCCAAACAGTATGTTGTCTCCCATGTCTGAGGTATCTTGGATGGAGTTCTCAGCATTTTTAAGTGGAAGGGTGAGCAGCCAGAGGTCATGGTCCATGTAGGTACCAATGACATAGGTAGGAAGAGTGACGAGGTCCTGCAAAGTGAGATCAGGAAATCAGGTGCTGAATTAAAGGGTAGGAACTCCAGGGCTGTGATCTCAGGATTGCTACTCGTGCCACGTGCTAATGAGGCTAGAAATAGGAAGTTCATAAGTTTAACTCATGTCCAAGGATTTAGGTGTAATAGGGAGGGTATTAGATTTTTGGATTATTGGGCTCTCTTCTAGGGAAGGTTGGACCGGTACAGAGGAGATGGTTTGCACTTGAACTGGAGGGGGACAACTAATATCTTAGTGGGAAGATTTACTAGTGCTGCAGGGGGGTGGGAATGGGAGGGGGGTGTTAAACTAGAGTTTCACAGGGATGGCAATCAGAGTTCCAGAACAGATAGTGGAGAGGTTGTGGAAACAAATGCTGTTAAGACCTCAGACAAAGTTGGGGATTAAAAGGTTGAGCATGGTGCAACTATTGTCCTGGGCTGTGTAGATTTCAATGCAAGAAGTATTGTCAGAAAGGCAGATGAGCTCAGGGCATAGATAAACACATGGAATTGTGATACTGTAGCCATTAGTTAGACATGGTTGCAAGAAGAGCAGGACTGGCAGCTCAATATTTCGGTGTTCCACTGTTTTACATGTGACAGAGTGGGAAGGATTAAAGGGGGAAGGGTGGGTTTACTGGTCAAGGAAAATGTCATGGCAGTGCCCCATCAGGCCAGATGGGAGAACTTGTCAAGTGAGGCTCAATGGATGCTACTGAGAAATAAGAAAGGTATGACCATGTTTAGTAGGCTGATATTAGACACCACCCAACAGTCTGCAGAATTTAGAGGAACAAATTTGTAGAGAGATCACAAACTACTGCAAGAAACATAAGGTTGCTATAGCAGGTGATTTTATTTTTCCAAATAGTGACTGGGACTCCCATACTGTAAAAGAACTAGATGGGATAGAGCTTGTCAAATGTGTTCAGGAAAGTTTTCTTAATCAGTACTTGGAAGTCTCAATGAGAGAGGGTGCGATACTTGATCACCCATTTGGGAATGATACAGGGCAGGTGACAGAAATTTTTGCAGGGGAACACTCTGCATCTAGTGATCATAATGCCATTAGCTTAAAAGTAAATATGGAAAAAGATAGGTTGAGATTCTAAATTGGAGAAAGGCCAGTTTCGATGGCGTCAGAGAAGTATGGCAAATGTGGATTGGGACAGGCTGTTTTCTGACAAAGGGGTACTTGGTAAATGGGAGACCTTCAAAAGTGAAATTTTGAGAGTACAAAGCTTATCTGTGCCTGTCAGAATAAAAGGTAAAGGTAACAGGTTTTCAAAAGATATTTGAGGCCTTGGTTAAGAAAAATAAGGAGGTGCATAGCAGATATAAAAAGGTAGGAACAAATGAGGTACTTATGGAGTCTATGAAATGCAAGAGAACACTTAAGAAAGAAATCAGGAAGGCTAAAAGAAGACATGAGGTTGCCCTAGCAGACAAGGTGAAGGAGAATCCTAAGCGATTCTACAGATATGTTAAGAGCAAAAAGATTATAAGGGACAAAACTGGTCCCCTGGAAGATTAGAATGGAAACCTATGCATGGAGCCAAAAGAAATGGGGGAGATCTTAAATGTTTTTGTTGCATTTGTATTTACTCTGGACACAGGCACAGATTCTATAAAAGTGAGGCAAAGCCACAGAGAGGTCAAGGACCCTATACTTACTACAGAGGAGGAGGTGTTTTCTGTCTTGAGGCAAATTAGGGTGGGTAAATCCCCAGGACCTGAAAAGGTGTACCCTCAGACCCTGTGGGAGGCAAGTGCAAAAGTTGCAGGGGCTCTAGCAAAGATCTTTAAATCATCTTTAGCGGCAGGTGAAGTACCGGAGGATTGGCGGATTGTAGGATTGTTGTTTAAGAAAGACTCTAAAAAAAAAAACAGGAAATTTTAGGCTGGTGAGCCTGACATCAGTTGTGGAAATGTTACTAGAAAGTACACTAAGGGACAGGATATATGAGTATTTGGATAGTCAGCATGGCTCTGTGCACGGTAGTCATGTCTAACCAATCCTATAGAGCTTTTCAAGGAAGTTATCAAGAAAGTTGATGAAGGTAAGGCAATGGATGTTGTCAACGTCAACTTTAGCAAGGCACTTGACAAGGTCCCAGATGGGAGGTTGGTCAAGAAGGTTCAGTCGCTCGCATTCAAGATGAGGTAGTATATTGGATTAGACATTGGCTTTGTGGGAGAAGCCAGAGTGGAGGTAGATGGTTGCCTCTCTAACTGGGGGTCTGAGATTAGTGGAGCGCTGCAAGGATCCATGCTGAGTCCATTGTTGTTTGTCATCTGTATCAATGATCTGGATGATAATGTGGCTAACTGGATCAGCAAATTTGAAGTGACACTGAGATTGGGTGTAGTGGACAACAAGGAAGACTATCAGAGCTTGCAGTGGGATCTGGACCAGCTAGAAAAATGGCAGATGGAAGTTAATGCAGTCAAGTGCAAGGGGTTGCTCTTCGGCAGGATCAGCCAGGGTAGGTCTTACACAGTGAGCGGTAGACCACTGAAGAGTGCGGTACAACAAAGGAATCTGTGAATACAAGTCCATAATTCACTGAAAGTGGCATCACAGGTAAATAAGGTTGTAAAAAAAAGCTTTTGGTACACTGGCCTTCATAAATCAAAGTATTGAGTACAGGAGATGGAATGATATGTTGAAGTTTTATAAGATGTTGGTGAGGTCTAATTTGAAGTATTGTGTCCAGTTTTGGGCATCTACCTGCAGGAAAGATGTAAATAAGATTGAAAGAGTACAGAGAAAATTTACAAGGATTTTGCTGGGACTGGAGGACCAGAGTTATCAGGAAAGATTTAATAGGTTAGGACTTTACTCCTTGGAATGCAGAAGATTCAAGGGAGTTTTGACAGAGGTATACAAAATTATGAGGAACATAGGTAGGGCAAATGCAAGCAGGCTTTTTCCACTGAGGTTGGGTGGGACTACAACGAGAGGTCATGAGTTAACAGTGAAAGGTGAAAAATTTAAGGGGAACACAAGGGTAACTTCATCGCTCAGAGGGTTATTAAAGTGTGGAACGAGCTGCCATCGCAGTGATGCAAGCAAGGTCAATTTCAACATTTCAGAGAAGTTTGGATAGGTACATAGATGGTTGGGTATGGAGGGCTAAGGCCTGGGTGCAGGTTGAAGGGAGTAAGTGGTTTTAAATGGTTCTGCAAAGACTAGATGGACGGAAAGGCATGTTTCTATGTTGCATTTTTCTATGTCTCTAACCCCTTTGCCCACCTGTCTGTCCTTTCAATACGATGTGCATCCTTGGTTGATAAGCTTTCAGCTGTGATCTTCTTTCGGCCACATGTCCGCAAGTCATACCTCCCAATTTCTAATTATGCTACAAGATCACCTACCGTATTTCCTATATCGCATGCATTCAAATATTATATCTCCGGTCCTGTATTCACCACCTTTTTCAATTTTGTCTCCATGGTGCTTGAAGTTTAATTCTTATCCCTTTCCTAAACTTTTTGTCTCATTCTTTTTCAAACATTTAATAATTTATGCTTGTATTTAGCTTAATTGGAGTAGATTTTATTCATTTTGAGCTTCTGACTGAGATTCTAAAGCAGCAGTCTCCAACCACCGGGCCGTGGACCGGTACCGGACTGCAAAGCATGTGCTACCGGGCCGCAAGGAAACAATATGATTTGGCAATAGGAGTCAGCTGGACCTTTCCTCATTCCCGGTCACGGCCACTGTTGAGCCATTACGCATGCGAGGTCATTACCCGCGCCTCATCCATGTCAGCGTGGGAAAGAGATCAACTCCTTGAGCTTGCAAATGATGGCAGGCTGAAAAGTACGTTTGACATAACATCTCTGTCGGCATTCTGGATCAAAGTCAAGGCTAAATATCCTGAGATAGCCACGAAAGCACTGAAAACGTTGCTTCCATTTCCAACATTTTTCTGCGAAGCGGAGTTTTCTGCAATGAATGCAAGGAAAACTAAATTGCGGAATAGACTGGACATAAGGAACCCCTGTCGAGTATCGCTGTCTCCCATCACCCCTTGATAGGACCGTGTTGTGCGGGGAAACAAGCCCACGGCTCCCACTGATTCAGCGATATTGGTGTGTTGCACTGATTTTATATGTTCATATAGGGAAAATATGCGCTGTGTGTTTAATATCCAAACGTTACTTAAAATGTTATGATGCTATTGACTTACTTATATAACCATATAACAATTACAGCACGGAAAGAGGCCATCTCTGCCCTTCCAGTCCGTGCCGAACGCTACTCTCACCTAGTCCCACCGACCTGCACACAGCCCATAACCCTCCATTCCTTTCCTGTCCATATACCTGTACAATTTTTCTTCAAATGATAATATCGAACCTGCTTCTGCCACCTCTACACTTACTTCAAGCCCCCCTGATAATTGACTTATCACTATATTCATGCAAGGAAAATACGCGCTGTGTGATTAATATTAAATTCGTTAGATAAACCCTTTTAGAAACGAAATTGAATGTATTAGCCACTTACCACCTATATTCCAGTCGTGATTAACACCCCCCCCCACCCACCGAACAGAATCGCGAAAAAGGATTTGCAGGGGAAAGAAAATCGGCAGGTCACGACACACATGCGTACCGGTGCCCGCGCAAGGCTTCATGGTCATTGTAGTCTTTATCGGGGTAAACACAACGTATTTGACTGCTATTCTTGTCCGTTGGCAACCCTACCTGCCCCCCCCCATCCACCAGGGTCGGCCAGTCCGCAAGAATATTGTCAATATTAAACCGGTCCGCAATGCAAAAAAGGTTGAGGATCCCTGTTCTAAAGGATTCTCAACCTCAGCAAGACAGTCACGGAATCTTACTTTCTGAAGACCAACTACTTAGTGATTTTCAAAAGCCATCTCATTTTGTAAAAATTGGAACTACAAACACAATTAAGCAATATATATTTACAGTACATACTTTTGAATTTCCTCTTAAAGTCCAGCTTATGGTATAACTCAAACTTACCCACAGCCGTGTAATTGATTTGTTACTTGAACATGAGCACTATTTTCCTCTGTAAGTTTTGAATCCAACAATTTTAGATATAATTGTTATAAAGAGAGAAGTACCTTATTACTATTGCTTTCTTTTTGAAGACTTTATGCACTTACATAAATTATTAAAGTCCATTATCTTTAGATTTATTTGTTTTAGGAAAGATAGAATGGTATTTATCTTACTTCTATTATTTCTTTCTGACTGGCTTTTCTTGCAATCTCTCTCTCACGTTGGAACTGTTTTTTCAAAATTTCAATTTGTTCTTCGAACTTTTTGGATGCCAGTTTTGCATTCTCAACTTCTTGCTCTCTGCAGTTTTTTTTAGGAAGGAGGGGCAATAAAAGATTAGAATATAGGCGGGTGTAATATATAGTTATCATCAGCATGCAATTCAAAAGTGTAGCAGCTACAACCAATATATGTCTTACAAGCACCCAACATGTACAGCCCATACATATGAACAAGCATTTAGGAGACCAGTGAGATGGATTTCATGGCTATTGTGGAGCTGCAGGCATCTTCTACAATTTGGGGACTTGGCTAAAGGACATATTTCCTATGTGAACTGTTCGGGTTATGAACTACTCTGAGGAGTGGACTGCTGTAATCTGCTGAAGACATACTAGGTTTTGAAGACAACTTTAAGTGGTATAAAAAGAAGTAAAATCTCTAAATTTCAGAGATAAAGACCAAAAAAAACTGAAATCTCCATAAACACGAGGAATTCTGCAGATGCTGGAAATTCAAGCAACACACATCAAAGTTGCTGGTGAATGCAGCAGGCCAGTCAGCAGCTCTAGGAAGAGGTACAGTCAACGTTTCGGGCCGAGACCCTTCGTCAGGACTGGCGAAGGGTCTCGGCCCGAAACGTCGACTGTACCTGAAACCTCCATGATCAGTCATGTCCAATTGCATAGTCTTTCACAAAATGCAGAAGAAAGACAATTGAAAAATATAGATATCAAAAAGCAAGACAAAATTATTAAGATACAAGGAGGGCAACGACAGGTGTAATCATCCAAATGATGATTATAAATATTTAAAGTAGCTTGAATATTTTCAAAGAGGCAGATATTATGTCACTCAAAATGGATTTTTTGGTTTAAGTGTTTATTTATTAAAATAATTATTAGTTCCTCAGAGTTCCTGCTGAGAAAGACTGTGATTCAGAAATCTCCCAATACCAATTTTTGGCATTAAAACAGTCATCCTAAGACCATGAAGGCTGCACAAAGAGCAAGAACTTCAATTGTGACAGTACCAGACCGTTTTGTTGGGTTTCCCTATCTAGCAAGTGCTGAAACTGTCATTGAATTGATGGGAGGAGGTGAATCGGGCAGAGCTCTCCAGATTGGGATAGCACTCATGGATATCTGTCAGGCTAGGAAAAAAACTGTATTTGTAATAGGCATATTCTTTTTCAAGGGAGCACAGAGATCCTACAGGGCTATAGCCAGATGTGTCTTGAAGTAAGTTGCAAGGTCACTATTAGAATACAAGTACAGACTTTGAATGCTTATGCTTTGGAAAAGCAGCAAAGTACCCTTTACTCAACTCTAGATTAACCCAGTTTTCAATAGTACAGCATATTTTATTTTAGAGCTGTGTAAGTAAATTTTCTTATATTTGACTGGGCATATAATCTTGACCTGGAATTGTTTGGGTATGAGAGTCCTGAGTGATGGTAGAGGTTTTCTGAAAACCATAAATTATTAGGAGGCAATAAAGTAAAAATAGCTGTAGCAAAGGTACTATTTCCAATCCATGGGTCTCTTGGAGAACCCACAGGTCCATCTAGACCTCAAATATCCTAGTGCTTAGTAGGAAGACAGGGAAGTTACGTGACAGATGTAGAAATTATATGTATTTCCATTGGGTTACAGTATATCCACTCTATTTGGAAGTACAGAGGATTCCAGTTAACTGGGATACATCAGGCCAGTACGTTTTAATCTATGTAAGTGGCTGCCCCAATTAGCCAAAGCTGCATGGATATAGTTAAGATGGTATTAAAAATACAAACTAAATATTTAAATGAAATACAGAACAAATTAGGTCTGTACCAATAGTACTACAGCGCTATAAAACTGTGTGTTAGTTCCTAATAGTTATCGACAGAAGAATTCATCCAGTGTATGCGATGAACAAAATCAGTGCAGCCACCTAGTGCAGATAATAGACTGCTTTCATTCAATGCTTTCAACAATTGCATCCTCCAAATCTTCATTTTCATTGTAACATTCAAGATTATTGTTGATTGATACCTTCAAATTCTTCATAGTCTCTAGTTTGTTGAAGTAGTGAAATCATTTCATTTTCAGTTCCAGGCGTTTCTGGCATCTCTAAGCCTGAATCCTTGAAACTACAGTGAGCAAAACAGTTCAGAATTGTCTTCCTGCTCATTTCTCATGAACTATCAGTGACAAAATTCACTAGTTTTTTTTAAATACAAACAAACACAACTGATGCTATTTAAAAACTGCTCGCTTTAAGCACAGTGTAGCGTCCAACGGCCACACAAGTGTGCGCGGCTGATGCTACTTAGAACGTGTTCAACAAGTCTCCTGTCCCAATGAAGTAGCATAGTGTCTCAAATAAACAAAGAGAATCCTGGCAATTTTCTGGATTTGCTTTTGTTCTTTTAAGAGTTGTTCCAAATAAGTGGCTGTCCCAATTAACTGATACCCCAATTAACCAGAATCCATTGTACATTTTTTTAACAGCATTGCGTTGGAGATTTGATGCAATTGTTTTCCCCTCGTATTTCTTCCCTTAGCCTGAACTAGAAATGTTACCTTCACTTTTACACATCATCAAGTCCTGTTTATGACGTAATATAAAACAAACACTTTGTTGACTTTGTATTGGACAAACAAGGTTGGGAATCAATAAAGAAGCTAATCAACTAAATGATTCACAGTATTGAACTTGATTTCCTTTGTATTTTATAATTGAAGAATATTTTTTGTGTAGAGTAAAGCTTCTATAATCCAGCATACTCAGGACTTTAATGGTGCTGACTTGGCAGATTCCCCAATTACTGAATGTTATTCATGTTAATACCTCAACACTTTAATTCACTATTTAAAAATGATACACACTATTATAATATATTGTCTACTGAATAAGATATGACAAAAGGAGCAGTGGGAAGTGGAAGTGTGGTAAATTGAAAGACAGCAAAAGAATCAAGACTCCAACGAACTGAATTGAAGGGATGTTTGAGAACTAGGCCCCAACAAGTGGAAAGAGAGCAGGTGAATGGAAAGGAAATATGAAAGCCAGAGCATGGATGAAGCGATTACTAGAGTTTTACTGCAATTATCTACTTATACCCATGTGATCCTGACCTGTTGTGCAGAATTTGCTGATTTTCTTTCTTGTACAAATCATCCTGGAGATAAGTTAATTTGACCTGTAAATTATTGCTTGCATGCAAAGTCTCTTCCAAGCTGTGTGCTAGTTTCTGATTCTCTTGTCTGGAAACCTCTAGTCCTTTTTGGAAAGGCATCTCCTTAGTCAACAATAAGAAATCAATTTGAAATTATTTCAACAAGTTATTTAATGAATAGCTTTGTTATATGCTGCTGAATGAGTGGTTTGTGCTTAAATTCTAGCTTCCACAAAACCACCATTTCATTGATAACAATTTCTTACCTTTGGTAAAAAATTAACTAGTTATCCACATTGATCACATCATAAAGCAAGAAAAGCATAAAGCACCCAAGGTTTTTAAAAATACTATGGGGCAAATAATGAAATAAAACAGAAAATGGTAATTGCATCTGCATGCAGTGTTAAAACATTGCACTCAATGAGCAGAAGAATGTTCAGCTTGAACCAACTGAGCAAACTCTTGAGGGGGAGGAAATCTTCCCAGAGCAAACCTTTTGGAGGGTCATTGCTACGTTGATTGTTTGGAATAAAGAAGAAGGTAAAACAGATGACCATTGGTTTGAAAGGTACAAGGCATAGGTAATCAGGTGATATCTATGGAGGTTTACTTCAATAGTAAGCATACTTGATTCGATACTATTTCAGTAGATACAAAGGGTGATAGTGGAATGCAG
Organism: Mobula birostris; assembly: GCF_030028105.1. NCBI lineage: Eukaryota > Metazoa > Chordata > Chondrichthyes > Myliobatiformes > Myliobatidae > Mobula > Mobula birostris. The sequence continues at coordinate 53,610,609 of NC_092373.1, forward strand.
ACAGGCACAAACATATGTACACAGATGTTTCAGAAACTTAGGAATAGTTTGATATGCAGCTGAGATGGTTTGGAAAAGGCTTAAGTAATTGATTAATCTGTCAAATAGATTGAATATATCAAAAAACATCAGCTAGGTATTGTGATAACTCAGGACATGAAGTCAAAATTGTTACCACAACATTTACTAGGCTCCTTCAATGATAATAAATCAAAACATTCGAAGTTCAAAGTAAATTTATTATCTCAGTAGATATGTATTGCCAAATACTACATTGAGATTCATTTTGTTGTAGTCATTTGCAGGAAAAAAATACGATCCAGTTTTACGAAAAACTACACATAAACAAAGACTGACAAATAACTAATGTGCAAAAGATGACAAAATGTACAAATGAAAATATTACTGAAAGCATAAATTGTAAAGTGTCCTTGACAGTGGGTTTGTCAGTCATAGAATCAGTTTGGAGTAGTGTTGAATGAAGTGATCCAATCCAGTTCAGGAGCCTGATAGTTGTAGAGTAATAACTCTTCCTGAACCTGGTGGTGTGGGACCTAAGGCTCCAGTACCTCCTGTCTGGTGGTAGTAGCAGAAAGGTCATCTGGCCTGGATGGTGGGGGTCTTTGATAATGGATACTGCTTTCTCGTGACAGTACTCCACCATCTTCTTTATTCCAAAAATCAATGTAGCAATGACCCTCCAATGCACTCAATGGTAGGGAAGTCTTTGCCTAGAATGGACTGGGCTGCATCCACTACTTCCTGTAGCCTTTTTCGCTCCTGGGCATTGGTGTTTCCAATCAGAATGTGATGTAAACCAATTACAATATTCTCTACTGTGCATCATAGACATTATTTAGTTTTTGGTGACACGTCAAGCCTACACAAACTGCTAAGAAAGTAGAAGTACTGTTGTGCCTTCTCTGTGGTGACACTTATGTCCCAGGACAAATTCTCTGATCAATCTCCCTACCAGGATCCTAGAGTGCATTTGTTCTATAGCTCATGCAATACATATGATTGAAAATAAACTCTTCATGAAAAATTAACGATTAAAATATCACACTTACTTGAATACTATGTCGTGCTTCCATGTTAGCCAGCTGATTCTGTAAATCTTCGAGCTCAGCGTGAAGACTCTGTAGAATTACTTGAGCTTGAGATCTGGACAGAAAATGAACATATAACACATGCAGTTATTGACATTATTAAGTGTATATTCATAATTAACATGTTCTGGCATGGTTCTTAACTTTGCTGAACACCAAATATAATACAAATAATTTGCTGATATATAATTCAATGTTCTTTGAACAGATAATAATTATCAATTGCAAGGAACCATTGAAGAAGAACCTCCAAAAGAAACAAAATGAAACCTCTTACTCAAATGGCTGCCCTGTTATTTTTGTACATTACCTTTTTCACGCCACAAGACATAGTAGCATTTGGCCAATTGAGTCTGCTCCGCCATTCCATCATGGCTGATCTATTATCCCACTCAGCTCCATTCTTCTGTCCTCTCTCTGTACCCTTTGATGCCCTTACAGATCAAAAACCAATGCCAATGATTTGGCCTTCACAGCCATTTGTGGCAACGAATACTATAGATGCACCAGCCGATGGCTAAAGAAATTCTTCCTCATCATTGTCCCTCTATTCTGAAGCTGTGCCCTCTGGTCCTAGACTCCCCGACTATAAGAAGCATCCTCTCCACATCCACTCTATCTAGGACTTACAATATTAGATAGGTTTCAATTGAATCCCCCTCATTCTTCTAAACTCCAGCAAGTACAGGCCCATCAATTCTATCATCCAAATCATTGAAAAGAAGCAGTCCCAACACTGGCCCCTGCAAAACACTACTAGTCACTGGCAGCCAACCAGAAAAGGACCCCTTTGTTCCCACTCTTTGCCTCCTGCCAGTCAGTCAATCTACTATTCATGTTCGTATACTTCCTGTAATATTATGCGCTCTTATCTTGTTTATCAGTTCAAAGGCCTTCTGGAAATTAAAGTAAACAACATCCATTGATCCTCCTTTGTCCATCCTGTCTATTATTTCCTTAAAGCATTCTAACAGATCTGTCAGGCAAGATTTCCTTTCAAGGAAACCATGCTAACTTTATCCCATTCTGATATGTCAATCCATGGCCTCCTCTACTGTCAAGATGAAGCCACACTCAGGTTGGAGGAACAACACCTTATATTCTGTCTGGGGAGCCTCCAAGCTGATGGCATGAACATTGATTTCTCTAACTCCTGTTAATGCCCCTCCTCCCCTTCTCACCACATCCCTTATTTATTATTTATTTATTTAATTTCCTCTCTTTTCCCCCCCCCCCCCCCACACACACACAGACACCTTTTTTCTCTCTCTGTCCCTCTCACAATCACTCCTTGCCTGCTCTCCATCTTCCTTTGGGCTCCCCTCCCCCTTTCTTTCTCCCTAAGCCTCCTGTCCCATAATCCTCCCCCTTCTCCAGCCATGTATCCCTTTTGCCAATCAACTTCCCAGCTCTTAGCTTCATCCCTCCCCCTCTTGTCTTCTCCTATCATTTCAGATCCCTGCCTCCCCCTCCCACTTTCAAATCTCTCAGTATCTCTTCGTTCAGTTAGTCCTGACGAAGGGTCTCGGCCCGAAATGTTGACTGCAATTCTTCCTATAGATGTTGCCTGGCCTGCTGCGTTCCACCAGCATTTTGTATGTCATGCTAACTTTAGCTTATTTTATCACATACCCAAAAACCTCATTCTTAATAATGGACTCCAATAACTTCCCAACCACTGAAGTTATGCTAATTGACCTATCTCTTGTGCTTAAGATGTGCTGAGCATTGAAGGAATCATTTTGCAGCAGACTCAAGTTTATTTTTATGGCAGAAAGGATCTTCATCAGACTAACAGACAGCAATCCCCTGATTCAAGACAGATATCTTTCATGCAATTTTTGTACATAAAAAGCCTTTATAAAATTGAAAGCATTAAATAAATTCCGAGGACTTATTTTCCTGTTCTTTCTGCTACAACTTACAAAATGACAGAAAGAAAATAAACTCTCAATGAGAAAAAAAAGCCAGAAACAACCAGAGTGGTAGAGAGGAGAGAAAAATATGAAATGAAAAGAAAATAAATCATTACCTACGTATCAAATTTGAAACAAAAAAGATGCTTAGAAATTAGACTATGTGGTACCACATTTTTATGCACTGTCCAATTCACCTTCAGTAAAACATAAGAGTTGAAAAATTAGTGATTTGTTGCATGAATTGTGAATCCATAATTGTTCCACTGAATCATCCATGCATATGATAGATGAGCACAAGGAGGAACCAAACCAACAACAAACCTGTGGAAAGCACTCCCATAACATTTATTTTCAGGTACAATTAACATTTCCATCATCTGAGATTCATTTGCACAGAAGCAGATTTTCAAGCACCTGGAAGGACTATTTCAGAATAACTATAGGAAACTTGCCTGAACAGTTCCTACTTTGGTACTAAGAAACCAACTCAGGTAGACTCAAGTTAAATAATTTACTTAACTGGCAGTCAATTAAGGCCTCCCTTTTCTCATACCTGCACAGCTCTCTTCAGCATTCTTGAACATTAAAAAAGATTTCTTCTGGGGAGGTGTTGCATTTGAATAATAAGTGAAATTGGTGTAGTGTCCACTTGATATTGACTTCAGGAAGAAGTTGAGGGAATACACACCAGTTCTCACCGAGGCATCAGCAATTTAAAGGATGAGCAGTTTCAAGTTTCTGGATGTCAGCATCTCAGTAGATCTATACTGGGACCAATATATTGACGCAATTATGAATAAAGCTCATCAGGGGCTATACTTCTTTAGGAGTTTTTGGAGATTTTAAAGTTCAAAGTACATTTATTATCCAAGTATGTATCTGTAACGCAATGTAAGGTTTCACTGCTAATGTAATAGCCTCTCTGTAATGTTTCACTGCTAAGGTAATAGTTTCTCTGTATCAGCAATGTTTGGATTATGACTAGAGATTTATGTCATCTTTGCGGCTTTAGAATGTATGCTAGCCAATGACAGGCATGTTGTTCTTTCTTGTGGGTCTGGGAGCAGGGATTTCATGGTCTTTTGGCGGCGAGGGATGAAAGGAGAAGGCACAAATGGAAAGAGTTGGTAACCGCTGGAGTGGACTCGGAGTGAGGGTCCAACGGTCAGCAATGCTTGGAGGAGGTCAATGGGAGTCAAATGGACGATTCCGTGAGCTCCAACTTGCACTTTAAACTGTTTCATTAAAATGGGCCCTTTTTCTCTTTATTTTCTTTACTACCCCTATAGTCAGATTAAGATTTATAAAGTTCAATCGTTTAATTGCATACGGTGTAATATCTGATATTTTTCGGTTGGGATTTATAAACGGGCAACACATCATGCAGTATCCACACAAACAAGATTTCTCAGTTTGGCAGGGCCAGAGGCTGTCCTACTCTAGACAAATGTATGCTGGCTGAACCTCAGGGTTACAATTGTGGGGGTATCGTTCAGGATTGATTCCATTGGATGCTGCGTGATTGCCCTGAGCATTGAACAAGTGGGTTGTGTGTTTTAAGTCTGTGCTGGTATGGATGCGGGCAGAGTGGAGCACTGGTGCACCTCTATGGGGTTACCAGTAACTAATGTGTGCATGTTGAGCGGGGTGGATATTTATACCCTGGATGAATTGTTAATTCGATTTTTAAGTACGGTTAAAGCTGTTGGCAAAGTTGAGGTTGTAGTGCAGAGGTCTGATAAAATGGCGGGCTCGGGCCTTGTTTTAGTTCAGACTAACGCTGACGTAACAGTAGTGGAACCGCCAGCGTCTATCGGTGCCCCAGGTGAAGCGGGCTTATGACCTGTCCACATTGTCAGGGAGGAGGAGAATGTAGTGGAGCGGTCTGAATCACAAGTCGAGTTTCCCGTAGCTGGGGGCGGAGAGTTCAAAGACAGGGTTCTATCATTTCTGAGGAGTGAGGGGAAGAGGAGTATGAGACTTGGACGGAGCAGACCTCTCAGTTGTTAGATGAGTAGCAGTGCCATGATGACATAAAGTGACAGAGATTGGTTGAAAGTTTGAGTGGGCAGGCTGCTGATGTGGTGAGAGCTGTGAAAGCACATTAACCTTTAGCTAGCATTGCTGATTATCTGGGTGCATTGGACAGCACCTTTGGTACAAAAGAGAGCCCACTGGAGCTCATGGTGGGGTTTCAGAACATGCATCAGGAAAAGGGGGAGAAGCTTTCCGTTTACATTTTTTGGCTAGAGAGGCAGCTAAATTGCTTGCGGTGCAGAGGGATCATTCAGGCGGCTGAGGTGGATCAGTTAAGAATGGACCAGATAGCCAGGGGTGCCCAGTCACAGGACCTGATTGCTTGGGGTCTCCGACAGTCTTTTAAGACACGCCCCCCTCTCTCTTTTGAAAAGCTGATCAGAGACGTACGGGAGGAGGACGACACATCGGAAGCGTGGGAGGGCTCCGTCAGCAGGGTACAGTCCTCGGTAGTAGCCCCTTGTGGTGAAGTGACCATGGATAGCCTGCCTCAGGAAGCAGTAGAGGATATTGTGGCAGAGTTGAGAACTGAGATGTCTCAGCTGTTATCAATGGGTGTGACCCCCTCATATGATGGAGCTGATATGGTGGCGGATCCCATAAGAAGACGAACAATGCGGAGGGCTGTTAGCAGCCGGTGTCACGCGAGAAGGAGAGTGAGCTCCCAGCTACCTAAGCAGAGAGAGTCGTTGGGAAAATGTAAAGGAAACCCAGTGAGGGAACAGCCTGGTGTCTCTGGGAGAACACATTCCTAGCAATATACCAAGGAACTTCCGAAAGCGAAAGACCCTATTCCTGAAGGCTTAGTGGGACCATGCTCCAGTGTGTCACTTCGGATAGAGGGTACATATGCTAAAGCCATACTCAACACCAGGTCGCAGGTCACGTTGTTGTACCATTCGTTTTACAACCACTATCTGAAGCATTTACCACTGACACCATACAGTGCACTGGAAATCTGGGGAAACAGTGCCAGTGATTATCCATACGACAGTTATTTGTCAGTGAAGCTGGAGTTTTCGGAGGTCGATGTGGGAGTGTCTGAGGACCTTGATACATCAGTGCTGGTTTGTCCGGACCCCGTTGAGAAGGGTGTTGTTTCGATTCTGGTGGGGACCAACACCCCTCTTATGAGGAGGCTCATGGAGGCCTGCAAGGAGAAGGCCGGCGAGAGCTTTCTGGGAATATTGTCTGTGCACCCGGGATTTCGAGCTGCTTTTGAGGAAGTTCATGGCTGCATTGGGCCAATACCAACTTTAGACGAGGGACTGTGTGGTTCACCCAGGCGAAGCCAATGGTGGTACATCCTGGGGAAGTAGCGCGAGTGATGGGGACACCCAAATTTCCCAGAGTGCCTGAGGGTGAGGCCCTCTTAGTGGATGCTCCAGAAGACCATGAGGTGGAGTTGGGATTTCCTGCTGGGGTACCACTGAGGCCCAAACTGCAGATGGCAGTGATTGCCAAGACCACTACGAAGTAGGAGGTCATCTTCAGGCAGGGGATGCCCTTTGCGCATCTGCTCCCGGTGACGGTAATGTCTAGTGTCCCCCTGAGACAAGCCAGGGAGAAACTATTGGAAAAAGGGGGAAAGTTGACCGCTGAGTCATTCAACTTCAGGGACTCCCCGGTTCCTGCGGGTTGGAAGCAGAGTTTGGTAGAGAAGATGTTGAAGCTGGAAAATGTCTTTTGCACTGATGAATTTGATGTGGGTTGTTCCAAGAGCACTCGTCACACTATCCAGGCGACTGAGGGCACCCCGTTTAGAGAGAGATCGCAGAGGTGCAGGACATTCGGCAGCATTTGTGTAAGTTGAAGGAAGCTGGGATCATCACCGATTCCCGAAGCCTCTATGCGTCCCCGTTAGTAGTGGCCTGAAAGAAGAATGGGAAGAAACGGATGTGCGTGGACTATAGGACTCTGAACAGGTGCACCGTCCCTGACCAGTATACGGTCCCGAGGATCGAAGACACACTGGCCTATCTGAGTGGTGCAAAGTGGTTCAGTGCTGGACTTGAGGAGTGGACATTACCAGATCCCATTGAGTGAGGCCGACAAAGAGAAGATGGCATTTAAATGTCCCCTGGGATTCTTGCAGTTCAAAAGGATGCTCCAGGGCATATCGGGAGCCCCTGCAATCTTCCAGCGGGTCATGGAGAAGACGGTGGGGGATATGAACTTTCTTGAGGTATTGGTATATCTGGATGACCTCCTAGTGTTTGGATCCACCTTGGAGGAACATGAAGCGAGGTTACTGAAGGTGCTCAGTCGCCTGAAAGCTGAAGGGTTAAAGCTTTCCCTGGACAAGTGCCAGTTCTGCAAAATATCGGTTAGCTATGTTTGGCACATAGTCTCACAGGATGGAGTAGCTAACTGATCCAGCTAAGATAGAGGTGGTGACCACTTGGCCAAGATCCCAGACTGTGAGCACTCTGCGCTCGTTCCTTGGGTTCTATGGTTACTATCGGAGGTTCTTGAAGGGCTAAGCAAACGTGAGTCACCCATCGAATCAGCTTCTGTATGGTTACCTTCCCTTGGGGAAGAAAAGGAGTAGGAGAAAAAGGACAGGGGGGTGGAGAGTATCTTAGTCCGTCAGAGCCCTTTGGACCGAGGTAGGATGCAAAATGTGAAGAGGCCTTTCATTCGCTGAAGGTGCTGCTGGCCCAGGCACCAGTGCTGGCTTTTGCGGACCCCTGATTGCCGAATGTACTGCACACGGATGGCAGCCGAGAGGGCTTGGGGGGGGCGTCCTGTATCAGGATCAGGCCATCAGTTTGAGACCCATTGCATTTGTCAGCCGGAGTGTCTCGCCCTCCAAGAAAACCTATCCCACACACGTGTTGAAATTTCTGGCTTTGAAATGGGCAGCGGTGGATAAGCTGAGTGACTGCCTCTACGGGGCCAAGTTTCAGGTGAAGATGGAAAACAACCCCCTAACTTATATACTAACCTTGGCGAAACTGGATGCAACAGGCCATCGGTGGTTGGTGGTGTTGTCTGCCTATGATTTCAGCCTGAAGTACCAGCTGGGAAGCAGGAACATTGATGCTGATGCTTTGTCCTGACGGGTGCAGGAGGAACTGGACAGGGACGAGGACTGGGAGAGTGTTTCTGCCCCAAGGGTGAAGGCCACGTGTCAGTTTGCCATCACCATGAGGGCAGAAGGAAAGGAGGGGCAGGATCGAGTAGTGGATCAATTGGCAGCTTCTGATGACGCCATTCCCCAAGTTTACTGTAACCTGACTGTTCTGAAGATAAATCAGCTGCCAGAATTGAGTTTTGGGGCAGTGGCAGCTGCTCAGCAAGATGATCCAGACATCGGTATCATTTGGTCAGCGGTCAAAAAGGGAGTCATGACTCAGGCGGAGAAGACGAAATACATGTCGGTGCCTCCATTACTGAGAGAATGGCCTCGGCTGAGTTGTGGAACCAGATCTTGTACCGGGTCACGTCACCCCCAGACCGACCTCGGCGTTGCCAGCTGGTTCAGCTGAAGTAGTATCGGAGGATTGTGTTGAAGTCACTTCAAGATAACTCTAGACATTCGGGGGTGGAAAAGACCTATGGATTGCTCAGAGACCAGTTTTACTGGCCCTGGATGAAGTCGGAGGTCGAAGAATACTGCAGGTCATGCATTCGATGCATACAGTGGAAGACACTGCCTACGCGGGCAGCTCCCTTGTCCCACTTGCAGAGTGTGGGGCCCCTGGACCTGGTATGCATGGATTTCCTGTCAATAGAATCCAATGCCAGCAACTCAGCGAATATCTTAGTCATCGTGGACCACACCACCAGATAGGTGCAGGCTTTTCCTACCAAGGACCAGAGGGCATCTACGATGGCCAAGGTGTTATGGGAGAAGTATTTCATTTATTATGGCCTTCCCAGACGGATACATAGTGACCAGGGGCGGGATTTCGAAAACGGCTCATTCATGAGTTACTGGGCATGCTTGTGGTCAAGAAGTCGAGAACAACGCCCTATCACCTGCAGGATGACCCCCAGCCCAAGAGATTGAAACATGCTTGAGACCCTGGAGATCAGCAAGAAAGGCAGGTGGAGTCAACATATTGGACATCTGGTTCACAGTTACAACTGTACTCAAAATGAAGCTACTGGGTAATCGAGCCCGAGGTTCGGCGGGAGCGGAGGCCTCCGCAACCGTGACTCGGCTTACGGACTTGTTTCAGCAAGGAGCCCAGCCATCCAGGATTAAGTGTCGGCTTTGGGGCCCGAACCAAGCGACAGCCCAGGCCCCCGGCAGCTGGAAGTGGCAGCACAGCTTCCCCCGTTACTCGGCCCAACCCCCCCCCGGGATACGTCCACAAACATCAAAGAGCTGACAACAAAACACTGCATCGATGGAAACCTGGAAAGATGCACTACTTACCGAGGAAGCATGGGAAAAGAGCTGGGCTGCTGGTCAGATTGAAGCTGAGGGGCTTCAGGGTCCCTATGTCCTCCATCTTACTAGCTAATGTGCAAGCCATAGAGAACAAGGTGGATGATCTAAAGGGAGACTCACCTACTGCAGGGAGATGCAGAACTACTGTGTATTCTGTTTCACCGAGACCTGGCTCTCCCCTGCCACCCTGACTGTGCCATCTGACTGGAGGGATTTTCGATCCATCCGATGGACCGCACGGCATCTTTGGGCAAGACGAGGGGAGGTGGTGCCTGCCTACTGATCAATACTGCGTGGTGCTCGGACACAGTGGCAATGACAAGCTTCTGCAGCCCGGACCTGGAACACCTGTCGGTGAAGTGTCGTCCCTACTATCTGCCACGGCATTCACCTCGGTCATACTGACAGTGGTCTACATTCCCCCCCAGGTGGACATGGAGTGTGCTCTGAACATACTGTATGCGAACATCAGTAAACTTGAGACCAGGTATCCGGAGGCTTTGCTCATTACAGCCGGGGACTTTAACCAGGCCAACCTCAGGAAGGTGCTGCTAAAGTTATACCAACATGTCTCCTGCCCCACTAGAGGCCCAAATATACTTGACCATTGCTACAGAGCAGTCAAGGATGCCTACTGTTCTGTCCCACGACCTCACTTCGGAAAATCGGACCATCAGGCCATACTGCTCCTCCCGGCTTACAAACAGAAACTGAAGCGGGAGGTCACGGTGTCAAAAGTAGTGTCGCGTTGGATGGCGGAAACGGATGAGGTCCTCCGTGACTGCTTTGAATTGGTGGACTGGTTAGTACTCAAGGACTTGGCAGCTAACCTCGATGAGTATACCTCAGCTGTCACGGACTTTATTTGGAAATGCATGGAGGACCGTGTGTCTCGCAAGACGATCCGGGTATTCCCTAACCAGAAACCTTGGATGAATTATGAGGTCAAGTCCCTTTTAAAGGCTAGAGCTGTGGCTTTTAGGTCCAGGGATACCAGTCGCTACACGGAATCCAGGCGTGAACTCCGGAAAGCCATTAAGGGCGCCAAGAGGCAATATCGAGCCAAGTTGGAAGCCCAGGATGCCGGTAGACTATGGCAGGGTCTAAATGAGATCACTGGGCGCAAAGAAAAGGCTGGGAATATCAATAACTGTAGCGCTTCTCTTCCTGACGAATTTAACGTATTCTACGCAAGATTCGAACAGAAGAGGAGCGTCCCGCTCCCTCCAGATGAACCGGACCTGGTGGCATCGAGATTCATCATCACTGAGGAGGACTTTAGAAGGGGCTTCCTGAAGATTAATCCAAGGAAGGCGACAGGCCCAGATGGAGTCCCAGGACAGGTTCTCCGGGCCTGTGCAAGCGAGCTAGCTGGCGTGTTTGCTGATACCTTCAACTACTCCTTGCTTCAGTCTAAGATCCCCTCGTGTTTTAAGAAGGCAACGATAATCCCAGTGCCGTAGAAGAGCAGGGTGGTATGGCTGAATGACTATCGACCTGTGGCTCTGACATCAATTGCTATGAAGTGCTTCGAGAGATTGGTTATTTGGTTATGGCACACATCAACCACAGCCTACCGGTCAACCTCGCGCTTTGCAATTCGCATACTGGAGAAACAGGTCAACAGCAGATGCCATCTCTCTGGCCTTACATTCCTCCTTAGGACACCTGGAGAATAAAGACGCATACGTTAAGGCTCCTTTTAATTGACTACAGCTCTGCCTTTAATACCATCATTCCAAATAAACTGATTCCTAAGCTCCGGAACCTGGGCCTTAGCACTCAGATCTGCAGCTGGATCTTCAACTTCCTCACAGACAGGACCCAAGCTGTAAAAATAGGGGACAAACTCTCCCCTACAATCACTCTGAGCACCGGTGCCCCACAAGACTGTGTACTCAGCCCCCTGCTGTACTCACTGTATACCCATGCCTGTGTAGCCAAGTTTCCATCAAACTCAATATATAAGTTTGCTGATGACATAACAATTGTAGGCCGTATCTCGGGTGATAATGAGTTTGAGTACAGAGAGAAAATTAAGAACCTGGTGGCATGGTGCAAAGACAATAATCTATCCCTCAACGTCAGCAAGACAAAGGAATTGGTTGTTGACTTCAGCAGGAGTAGTGGACCGCACGACCCACACAACCCAATTTACATTGGTGGTGCGCAAGTGCAACAGGTCAAAAGCATTAAGTTCCTCGGGGTCAATATCACAAATGACCTGACTTGGTCCAACCAAGCACAGTTCACTGCCAAGAAGGCCCACCAGCACCTTTACTTACTGAGAAAACTAAAGAAATTTGGCCTGTCCCCTAAAACCCTCACTAATTTTTATAGATGCACCATAGAAAGCATTCTTCTAGGGTGCATCACAACCTGGTACAGAAGTTGTCCTGTCCAAGACCGAAAGAAGCTGCAGAAGATCGTGAACATGGCGCAGCACATCACACAAACCAATCTTCCATCCTTGGACTCAATTTACACCGCACACTGTCGGAGTGTGCTGCCAGGATAATCAAGGTCACGACCCACCCAGCCAACACATTTTTTGTCCCTCTTCCCTCCGGGAGAAGGCTCAGGAGCTTGAAGACTTGTACAGCCAGATTTGGGAACAGCTTCTTTCCAACTGTGATAAGACTGCTGAACGGATCCTGACCCGGGTCTGGGCTGTACCCTCCAAATATCCGGACCTGCCTCTCGGTTTTTTTGCACTACCTTACTTTCCATTTTTCAATTTTCTATTTATGATTTATAATTTAAATTTTTAATATTTACTAATTTTTACTTTTTTAATATTTTTTACGTTTAATATTTGTAATCCAGGGAGCGGGAAGCACAGAATCAAATATCGCTGTGATGATTGTACTTTCTAGTATCAATTGTTTGGCAACAATAAAGTATGAAGTAAAGTACTCGCCATATTATCTGGTGTTTGGGCACGAGGTGAGGTTGCCCATTGACCTTTGTTTTGGGACTGACGAGGGTGACATACAACCGAAGACTTATCTGGAGTTGGTGTCTGACATGAGAAGAGAGCCAAAAAGGGCTTATGAATTAGCTGGGGTCGCAGTTGGAAGTAAGAAGAGGTATGATCAAAAGGTGAGGTTCTCCCAACTCCTGCCGGGAGAACAGGTCCTCATCAGGAATTTGGGGTTACCTGGGAAACATAAGTCGGCGGACCGCTGGGCGGCTAAGCCCCATGTGATGGAGAGTCAAATGCCAAACCTACCAGTTTTTCGAGTGAAACCAGAGAATGGGAATGGGCCTATCAAGATTCTCCATTGGAACCACCTGCTGCCGCAGGACAAGAGGTGCAGGTAGACCCAGACCTCGTAAGACGACTCTGCGGAAATGTGGGGCAGCTTCAGGGCCTGCAGTAGGAGAGGTTAGGTTGGTCCCCACCCCTGAGAGGGATACTGATTCAGAGAATGAGGACTTGAATGGGTGGTACATGCTGCCTTTTGCTAACTCACCACTGACTGAGGAAGAGACTTCCAGCCCTTCTCCCGCTGAGTCAGGTGAAGTAGGGTGGACAGCCTGGGTTGCAGCAGGACTCTGCAAGGGATGAAGTGGGGCTTGGCCACGGGACAGAGGGGTCCGAGTTGCAGGTGGGCACGGGTGATAGGTTGAGGGAGGCCTCGCCAGGTAGACCGGAAGTCTCCCCAGTAGTATCTGAACCTGAAGAGTTAGGTGAGGGGGTACGGAGGTCTCAGAGAATTAGACCACTGGATAGGCTGGTCTACGTAGCACCCAGGGAACACAAGTGTGACCCCTACTGTTTTGGGGAGCTATGTCACTACCTTTTGCACCTGGATTGGACTTAGTGTTTTGCAGGAAGAAAGTTGGCGAATTATCTCAACGTCATGAGGACATGACTAAATTTGGTACAGGGGAAAGTTTAACACCCTGTAAGGTTTCACTGCTAATGTAATAGCCTCTCCGTAATGTTTCACTGCTAAGATAATGGTTTCTCTGTAGCAGCAATGTTTGGGTTATGACTAGAGATAACGGTGGCTTTGGAATGTATGCTAGCCAATGAGAGGCATGTTGTTTTTTCTTGTGGGTCTGGGAGCAGGGATTTCGCAGTCTTTTGTTAATGAGAGATGAAGAGAGAAGACACGTTTGTCAGGTTCAATTAATGTTTTTTGAATAGAATCCAATTTTCCATCCATCTGTTTAAATTCAGCACTGAGTTGCTGGAACTCCTCCAAAAGTTCATTTTTATGCTTCCGATGTGTTACCATAATCGATTCCAAAGTTACAGGAGGGTCCTCTTCTTTTTCAGTAACTTTAGCATGACTCACCATAAAGCAATATTGCGTTTAAAAGTAAGTTTTCAAAACAAGTTGGAAGCAGTAAATTATAAAGAGTAGGAGCACCTATAAAAGCGCTGCTACTCCATCAACAGCCAGTAGAGAAGTAGAGAACTTTAATTGAACACAATAAATGGATAAAAGAGAACAAAGTCACTCTGACGATGGTCGACGCGAAGATTGACAACCTGGAACAGATCTATGATAAACAGCTTATCGACTTAGAAAATAGAAACAGAAGAAATAATCTATGTATTCTGGGTTTTAAAGAGTCATTGGAAGGTAATCAGCCTTCAGAATTTTTTGCAAACATTTTGGCTAAATTATTTCTGAATATTTTTAAATCCCCACCTAAGATAGACCGAGCTCAAAGATCGCCTTTACCAAGACCTCCTCTGGGAGAACGCCCTCGTTCAGTGATAACTTGTCTTCACGACTTTCAAACAAAGGAACTTGTAATTCGTGAATCTCGTTGGAAAGGTTTGATTGATTATGAAGACCACAAGTTCAGAATTGTGGAAGATGTTGCACCTGAAGTGTTGAATGAGCACTTCAAATTTTAAAAAGTCATGTCTGAGCTGTATAATAAAGGTTTTAAACCCTCTCTTCGATACCTCGCTCATCTTAGAATCATTTTGAAAAATAGCTCTGACAGATGGTTTCATTCGACTGAAGAAGTGCAGGATTTCTTGAGTGCCGAATTGATTTCAGAAGTTTAACTGTTCAATAACTCTTTACACAAATTTATGTTGCGTCTGCCTGATGGATCCTTTTTTTAAATCAGCAGTTCAACTGCTCGCTACTTTCTTTTATGAACAATTGTTTTTTTTTACTCTTGGTATACCTCCATATCTAATTTTTTTTGTATTTTTATCTCGTTTAGAAAATTAAGGATTTAATATTAGTAAGTTTTCTTTGTGTTAATACTTTCTAAGTTAATATGTTTTGAACTTTCTTATTTCTTTCTAATATTTTTATACTATAATTCTTCATGAGGTTTTGCTTAATATGTTTAATTTTGCTCTGTTTTTTGTTATGTCTTGTTGGAAGCAGGTTTGCCTTGAAATTTTTTTTTGGAGCTTATTGGAAAATGTAAACACATACATTGTATTTTCTTTGTATTACAGTATTTACTCAACAGTATTTCAGTATTTACTCAAATGCACACATTGTATTTTCTATATTTACTATGTAACCACTGCTAGCTGAATAGAAGGTATTCACTATGTAGCCATGACTTTTGACCTAATCACTATTAATTCATGAAGAGAACTAGAATGAAACCAAGTAGAAAGATAACGGTGGCGAGTAAGGTGATGAAATATGTGGCAGTATGTCAACACAAGACTAATTAAGAAATAACTGTGGTTAGGGATGAGAGGACACCTGGTCTAAAACGTAAACTAGGACATAATTAAATTGGGGCGTAAAACAATAGTGGAAAGTCGAGAGCGGATATATTGACGATATGTAATCACAGGCCGACTGGATATGATAATGTAGCTAAGATAGGAAATTGCTATAAAAAATGTTGTATACAAGCCTCCATGGGCAGGCAGCTACTAGCTTTCTGATTGTCTCAGCTTTGATTTGCAAATTAAAGTTTAAAACGTCTTGGCGAGTTTTCTGCATCTCCTTGTCATTTGTGAGAAATGAGAAACCACGACAAGCTCAGCCAGTAGATTGTTTTGGGAGGGATGATAGGTTTAGTTGTCGACTGCCCTTTGGTCAATCTTCTCTCTTTGGGTGAGGGCTGGGGGGAGGTTTTCTTTTTTTCTATCAGCTGTTTGGTTCTCTTAGCTTCATTTGTTGCTTGGTTACTTTTTCTTAAAGCTCATTGTTTGGATTTAATATATACTCCAGCAGTTTTTATTCAAACATCTCCTTTAAGCAATATTTAAAATGGACCATATTTCTAATTTACTTAGTTTTAATGTGAGAGGAGTAATCCATCCTGTGAAACATAATAAGATATTTAATTATATTAAGAAATTGAATGTCTCAATTATTTTTTTTTACAAGAAACACATGTTCGTAACTGTAATAATTTACGTTTTTTCAGATGGTGGAAGGGTTTATCTTTCCATTCCTCCTTTCAGGCTAAGGCAAGAAGTGTTTAGATTTTTATAGACAATGCAGTTTCTTTCATTCAACATAATGTGCTGTCTGATACCAACAGGTGTTTTGTTATAGTCTCAGGGAAATTAGATAATAAATGAATAGTTTTTGCTAATTTGTATGCCCGAATATAGGTGATCCAGGCTTTTATGAATGTTTTTGTTTTTACCAGATTTAAGTTTATATTCTTTGATTTTAGGAGGAGACTTCAACTGTTGTTTAGATCCTGTTTTAGACCGTTCTTCTTCTAAACGATTGACTTGTAGTCTATCTGCCTCCTTTACTCAATCTTTTCTAATGAAGTGTGATATTGTTGATGTTTGGCGTTTTCTACATCCAACAGATAAAGAGTACTCATTTTTTTCTCATGTTCATCATACGTATTCCAGAATTGATTATTTTTTTTGTTGATAGCCAATTGATTCCATTAGTTCGGTCCTGTGAATATAAAGAAATTGCTGTTTCAGGTCATGCTCCTGTGTTTTTATCTTTAAATCTTCCAGGTATCTCCCAAATAAATAGATTCTGGCATTTTAATTCAACTCTGTTATCAGATAGAGATTTTAAAACATTTTTGGAGAGACACATTATTCTCTTTTTTGAAGAGAATACGCTAGAAGAGACTTCTAGTCTTATTTTATGGGATGCTTTTAAGGCTTATATTAGAGGTCAAATTATTTCTTTTATGCTAGTTAGGAAAAAAGCTAATAAAGAGAGAATTGAATTAGCCAATCAGTTGAAACAATTAGACCAAAAATATGCTTTGGCTCCAGATCCTGTTTTATATAAAAGAAGTGTTGAAATTAAAACTAAATATGATCTGCTCTTAACTTATCCAATTGAAATGCAACTTTTAAAAGATAATATTCTATTGTTCAGTTTTATATTCATGGAGATAAAACGGGTAAACTATTAGCTAACCAATTAAAGACCTTTATAGTTAAACGTCAAACTTAAGAAATTTGTAAATCTAATGGTGATAAAACATCTGATCATTTCGAAATAAATGATGCTTTCAGAGAATTCTACTCTAAACTTTATAGTTCTGATCCTCCCAAAAATAACATTCTAATGAATAATTTTTTAGATCGATTAAACATTCCTACACTTTCTGATGATATTCAAAAATTGTTGGATCAACCTATTTCCTATGAGGAAATTGCTGAGGTTGTTCATTATTTGCATTCGA